>NW_027273870.1:22740833-23360000 GCF_046630095.1 Trachinotus anak
ACTGGATTATTTCATCAGAGGATTCTGCCAGGAAAGGCACGATGATGATGATGGTTTCAGGTGTCTCTCAGATAAACTGACATTTTTTTTCTAGCCCCGTCTTTTTATAACTTTCAGACTTTGAATGTGCTGTGATGAAGAACCGTGCAGCCACCCTTTAATTTTCTTGAACGGTTGGGAGGCGGGGTGGCGGTGGGGATGGAGGGTGATGCTGATCTTCTAATAGGAAGAGGTGAGATGTCGGTGCCCTAATTAGTGCGATACTACTTTTACTTTGTGGCATAATTAGAGTTTATTTAAGAATCACTTTGCAGCTGATGTCATTATCTGCCATGAAACACTGACCCAGGTGTGCAGCTCACATACGCTCACTCACACAGACTCATACTCTGAAGCCTTTTATCTCAGCAGGCCTTTTTCACAGCAGATGTTTTGACTTTGTCCTAGCAGGAGAACCAAAGATGTTACTAATTACATTAACGATGGTTTTGTTCTATTCTAGTGTCCCAATAAGGCGTGATGGTGACCGGGCATGCACAATAACCAGCACCTTGAAACCAGAATACACCTGTATTTTTCCTTCTGTGACATCTCAAAACGTCTCCGGAGAAAAACAACATTGGTGCTTCTTGAAGATCCAAGAAAATACTGTCTTTTGGTGATACCTTCAGGTAAGAGGTTGTACTGTCTCATTACAGACACTGACATTTTCAAGAGTCCTCTCACAGTTAGCACAAGAACAGTCTGATGCATATGGACTAATCTGGATCGTTTTTCATTATCTTAGCGTGTGGAGTCTTCGTTCTGATTCCCATTGAAACAACAAATCATCATTGTGTGGAGTGGAAACAAATTAAGATACGTGACTGAACTGACTTTGCTGTAGCCAGTGAGTGCTAAGGGAAATATACGCAAGTCACATCGGTGGCTCACAGAGGGCCTGAACACACATCTGCCACATCTTAACATGTTGTGCGAACTAGTGTCAGGCTGTCACAAGGCACATTCGAGACAGAAAAGATTAAAAAAAAAAAAAAAAAAAAAAAGCATTAAACATTATACACAAAATTCACACAAGTATAAAAGAAAAATCCACTCATGTTTCTCTGAGCAAACCCTGTGCACATTTGCTTATGTGCAGCCTGGACAAGTAGGTTCCAGCCCTGCCACAGTAGGAGGATTCCATGCACTGTTAATGGGGATGACTAACCCATGCTCAGTAAGATAACGTATCTCTCTTACTTCATTATGCCACTTACGGTCAAATTAATCTTGTATACATGCAGTTAATGGGTCAACATCAATATCATGATACACATGATTCATGACTGGGGTGGTACACAAAGATAATAAAACATAATGAGTGAAATTTATTGTTGTGGGTTTTTTGTGTTTCCTGTGATTCCTCTTAACTCTGCTGAGATTCAGTCCCATGATGCTATGGGATTCTGGAGGAGGCGTACTTCACTGCTGGACCAGACTATTTTCAGTGCCAATCTACACCCACAACCAGAGAAAGAAGTAGATTGAGGTAGGAATCTGAAGGGAATTCACAACACAAGCATTCACAATATTTCCCTTCTTTATCCTTTGATTACAGACAATGATGGTATTTATGAATGTTCAACATTTTCTACATGAATTACTCTTATTAAAACCTGCACATGGCCAGTTTTATTTTAGGTTTTATTGTCTTTTATTTCCTTAGTAGGACTGATGTTAAAGATGCTATTTGCATTCTTCCTAAAAATACTTTTTTACTATGTCAACCTGGATATTTTACTTACTTATTTGTGAATATACAGTATATATTCTTGTAAGTAGAAGGTAATGTCTCTAAATGACATTACTTGTCTGTGTTGCTTTAATATTGAACTATAGAGGGCGCAACAGTGCTTCATTTCTGCAGCGCCCTCTATAATGCGTAAAATCTTTGTAGCAGAAAGAGCGTGTGAATTTTTGCATTTGTAAAATGAGTAAATTGTACTGTTCTCCTCAGTCACTCCAACAGGATGTTACATTTTCTGGATAACAGTCTGAATGTTTATCGGAGTAAAAAGTGTCCACGCCATGGTAAAGTTTAGTTTTACACATTTCAAACCACACTAACACCAGATGGACGTAAATAATTGCCTTGAGCTGTGAATGTACGAACAGCATGGTAGTCTAGATGTGTATGTCTTTAACCACTCATTGCATTATTTACATTGAAATGCAGTCATATTTCATTTAATGTTGGCAGCTATTTATAGAACCCTGAGAGAAGTGTAGGCACGAAAGGTTATCTGGGTCATGTGCAGTTCCAAGTCTGTGTATGTGCGCGTGCAACTGTTTCTGTGAGGCAGAGAAAAGCTAATAGAGACGGGTACAGGGTACAATTTACAGAAGTTGATGGAGGACATCTGAGAGAACATGCAGGTACAACATAGAAAAATGAAAACTCACTATGTCCTAAAATATGGCCACATGTAGAGTAAGGACAGCATAAAATTCTTGACAGCCCATCTTCTTAATCACTGAAGTCCTCATGACACTGTCGATGCCAAATGAATTTGCTGAGATAACTTAATGTTCAGAGCCCTCACAATTACACGGATCATGCTCTAAATCATGTCACGACCAGCAGGCCCCTTTGAAACTGCAAAGCCAGGAGTCCCCCCCTCCCACCCCCAACCCCCTTCCATATGTACTCAAGCTGTGTCCCAATTCAAAGGTTAGATCCTCATAAGGTTACAAGGACTGTCCCATTTTACAGGTTCCTGAAATGCTGGTGTATCCTTTGCAGTCACTCGTGTCCCATGGTCCATTGCACACAGGTCCATTGTATTTGGATGCAAATAGAACATTCAGGTGATCTTCATGTCAAAAAGAATAATTGAACCACTTTGTATAGCAGACATTTCATCATCAGTCACTGGTAAATGTGAAAAAGATCCTGTAGGTAGTAAATACCAGAAAAATGGAAGATACGTTTGCCAGTTGTCCATCATGTTTTGAAGTGAAAAACCTCATTGAATGCAGGTGTTAATCATTTCAGTGCCCTTGTATTCTGCATTTGACTGTTTTTATTGAGTGTTCCTGAAGTGTAAGTTCAGCTGAATGCAGGCAGGCCTCGCTGCCTGGATAGGTTTTATTGGTTGGATGCACCCAGGAGTGTGTTCATGTGACGGTTGGTTGGAGCTGACACTGTCTTACCCCAGTGCAAGTCAATGAATGAGATAGTACAGTTGCTCTGATTAAACAGGTCAGTGATCATCAGCAGAGAGGCTGACAGACTCAAATGAGGGTCAGAAAACTTCTAAACTGTTGTTCCAACACTCGCAAGACATTTGTTTTTGTTCACATATCACAAAAAAAACCTCCCATACTGTTACTAATTTAATGTTTTTTAATGTCAAATGATAAATGAATCGCAATCACTACTTTTTATACTTACTCAGAGTCCAACCCTGATTTGTTCACTTGTTAGACATAAACTTTTACATGCTGCACATATTTCTTATTTGCTGGTTTCACTATATTGTGTCAAACTAAATGGTGTCTCTTGCTATCTCGTAGCCAATCTAGCATCCATAACAGGTACAGACTGAGGGAAATTCTACACTCCGATCTGAGCTCTCGGTTTGTGTTTTTGATGAAGATCGAAGTTGGAAGTTGAGTGAACGATGCGTGAATAATGAGTGGATTCTGCTTTATTTAGTCTGAACCTGCTGGGTAGCTAATGCTAGCTAGCCATCTGTGTGCAGATGTCAGGCTGATGCCTTGTTAACACAAACAGTGCAGGTGAATTAGTGAGCAGACTTTCAGTTTCTGCCCTGTCTGTGCTCAAAGTGATCATTAAAGCGGACGTCTCTACTTAGTCAAAGCATCTGCTACTGACAGTCCATGTGCATGATGATGTCCTTGAAAGTCGCTAGCAAAGTCAGATAGCAAAATGAAACCTCTGGCCGACCATATTCCTGGGTCCTCAGCTTGAGTCTGGCCCATATACTTCCACATCCAGGTTCTGGCTGTTATCCTCGGGTGTTGTCTGACAGCCACAACATTTTCTGTGTGTGCGCCAGAATTGGTCCAGATGTGGAAGTAGCATCTGATAATCATGCTGTATATGGGCCACATTCGGGCTGTGGAACAGGACGTATACTGGGTTAGAAGAAAACAAGCAATTTTATATGCAATTTATTTTGCTACCGGGGTATCCTTGGTCAACTGCATATATAGGCTTAAAAAATATAGATGACGCACATGTCACTTGTTACATTTGCCAAAGAAAATAAATCCTTGGTCCACAGTTTTATAATGTGAACTTTACACAAGGAAACAATAGTGTTGCTCACTTGTTAAATGTAGTAAAAAGTCCCCAGAATAAAGAGGAACTTTATGCAAAATTGGTATTTATGTGTTTATCTGATATGTGAACGAATTGAATAAAATCTAAAACGAATTGATTTTGGACTTTCCAAACCAAAACTGAATTGAGAAATCAAATCACCGGAGGTAACCCCAGCACTTTTACTGTAGGGTCTTAATTAGTTACAAATGCTTTGTAACAAAGGAGATATGGATTATCAAAAATTATCAACATTTTTTTCAGTATTCATACCAAAACACCCATAAAGCACCAACACCATCATATTATCTAAGAACTGTGGTAAACTCAAGATCAGCTTAATGTCTTCACAATCTGGACTCTAAACAGCAAACAGAAGACCTGAAGGCTGCATTACATAATTTTATTATTCCACGTCAATTAAATGAAACACGGTACATTGAGTTATGTACGACATATCATTAGCTAATTCTGTCACTAGCACATGACAAGACAGCTGCTCTTCTCTCAAACGAGAATTCATCTTGCCAGACTCCACGCTGTTTGCTTGTGGCCAAACCACAGTGGTTCATCACATGAGGGAGGAACTACTGGTAGCTATGGAGAAGTGACTGTTTTGGTGATCGATGCCTTTTATGTGCAAACGTTCCTTATAAAGACAACAACAATTGTCTACTGACATGTTAACTACATTTCAAACCTCCTCAGACTGCGGATCATTGTTGTTTCCTCTTGTGCACTCTCCTTCAACACCGTATGATAAGTGATTCATCCAATCACCTGCCAAGTATTTTTTGAAAGCACCCGACCTTTTCCAAAGAGTTTCCAGCGAAGGCTTCCCAGATGGTCCTGTGTAACAAACCATCTGGCGCGTCAGGTTAGTTTCACATGAACATAACAGTCCGTTTTGCTTTGTAGGCTTCAACAAAGATGGCAGCGCAGCAGTCGTTATAGGACCAGACTCTCATGCTGCCTGCCACTGAAGAAATATGTTCATGCGTAGGATCATTTTCCCACTGTATCTGACTTTGAGTGGGAGTCAAAGAGTGGCAGGCAGTGGTGACTCTTGTGACCTTTGCGCAACATGTCATGGGTTTCAGAAGTACAGGACAGTAGGAATTTTTTTAAACATTTTTCATCGGTTAACCTTTGTGTTATTGATAGATGTATTGTTTAACTTTGAAGAAAGGCAGGTTAGCTGTTTCCTCTTGTTTCCGCTCTTTACGCTAAGCTAACCTTAGCCAAACTAAGCTAAACTTAGCTAATGTCTGCCACACTTGGAGAAAATCACGCAAAGCTATGAGATAAACTAAGATAAACTAAGCTAAGATAATCAAATCCTGCCTCCGGTACTGTCATGAAAGTGGTATCAATCTCCTCATTTCATGCTTGGAAAGAGAGTAAATAAGTTGAACTGTAAGAGCCAAGCAAAGTCAGATCAAACGTACTTGGTCATAATGTTCAGTTCAGTCACAGCAGATGGCAATTTAGGCACCCAGATAAGGATTCATTAGACTACATACATCTTTAATTATTATGATGAGTTATGTAACATAGATGAACTGCTTATGTAAAAAAAAAAAAAAAAGAAAAGCTGTCCATTACCCTGTCTGAAATATTGCGGCATCATTAATAATTTTAATCCATTTTTTAGTTGTATTTTTATTTTTAATAAAGACTAAAAAGCAGTACATGTACAAGCTTGTTTTATTACATCAGTAATACTGACAGCACCATTTCACCTCCAGCTCATCTCCCTCTGTGTGTCTGCAGACCTCACATTAAATAGACAGATACCATACAAGTGCATTAACAACTCAAAGAGTTGTAAGTAAGGCAGTCTTGATGGTTTTTCAAATGGATTAAATCACTGTATTAAAAATGAGCGAACCGTCATTTTTAGCTCTTTTCATTATACAGTGGCATATTCAGACCATCCAATCTATCCCTTCGACGGAGGGATGATGGCGTCTGAATGTGGAATTAGCGCATGCCTCCACAGTGTCTTTGTGAGATTTCTTACTTTTAATGACTGCGCTAATTAAGAAGTCCTCCTCGGGTCCTGGATAAAACAGGAAGAGCAATGATGGATGGGTTTAGAGACAAAGACAGAAAAGGGAGTTGAGAGAGATGCTTAAAGGCGGCCCCAGTAGGAGATAGTGGTCTGCTCTCTGTTTCAGTTCACAGCAGGGTTCCCTTTTAGCAAAGGTCCAGAAAGTGACACTTCCTCCTAATGAGGGAGCAAGACAGCTTTTGGACACACTGCGAAGCCATTAATAGTGTTAACTGGGCTAGCTGGAGGAGAATACATGCTCCATGACTTAGCATGTCCCTGTCTCTTTGTAGAAGTCTTGCACACACATTTATGTAGACTTTACATACTTCAACAAGCACAGTTTTCACTTCTCTTTCAGTTCTGCTTGATTTTGAAAAATCAGACATCTTAAGTTAAGATGAACAATGTGTGGCCTTATATCTTCACCTTAATTTAAGAATGCCAAAAAACTGTCACTTACAATGATAACTGAACAGAAGCTGGTGTATGGATGTGAAATACTTATCCAATTCAGCCACAGCGTACTTAAAGATACTTAAGGTATTTGTGCCTTTGTCAGTCATTATGTTGTCCTCAGCAATAAGTGGGATCAAATTTCATTTAGACTGAAATGTTATCCTTCATGATTGTTTGTAGATACTAAAAGAATATAAAACTAAACTTAGTTGTTAGTCTTCTGTTAATATATTAAAGTCAGACAGACTTGTGACTGTAAACTCTGGACTCTGGAGTCAAAGACCCAGGATTTGTATACTTGCCAAACATTCCAACCACCTCCTTACGACTAAAAACATTTTCAATGGATGTAATCCACAGTGCAATTAGATTTCCTCCAAAACATGGGCAATAAAACCTTTTAGCAGTAGACACAGTAGGAGACAGGGTTGCAATGAGAGATTTCACAGCAATAATCTAATGATGAAATAATATTGGCTGCGATCCATTTAAAGTTCAAGATTTCTTATGGGAGCAGTGCTGAAATGAAAACAGAATGTTTCTCCAGCTGCCAGTCATTTGAGCACTCCCTAGTCACTTCTTAGTTTCTCTTTTTTTTTTTTTTTAATCTTATTTTTTAGAAAAAGCTGCCATATAATTATAATTCACATTTTCTTACACAAAATGGGGAGAAACCAGATTGTGCTTACTTCAGTTACTTCATTTCTAGGCGTCTTTTTTTATTTCTTGCCAATGAAAATGTTGAAAGGTTTATTCTGTTTTCTAAAGTCACATCATTGACAAAACTTTTGAACCACAAAAAATAAGTATATCGTCTAAAATTAATTTCTACTGTGTGTGTAACCTCCAGCTGGTCACCCTGGGGTCTGTATGGCACATAAACGTCTCCTACGATCAATTCCAAGACAATTACGGAAACTGAGGCAGGCAAAGACGAATGAACATACATCCGTTCAAAAAGATGTCAAGGAAGCAAGTAAGAGCATTGTACCAGTGCCAGGCTCTCATACTGCACACAGTATACAAGAGCATTTCTCAAGGGGGTAGAATGTCCCTGTGTGGCTGCCAAATCCAAAGTCACCTTGTCCTAACTTGACTGGATCTGCTGTGTTACTTTGTTTTGTGACAAGACTTCATCAAATAGCTTGAGCAACACGTTGGTGCTGCCATATCCGCTGCTCAAATTACTACCCATCTGTCATGTTCATGGAGAAAATTATTCTCTGTCATTTTCTTTCTCTTTTATCACTGCATCCGGTCTTTACTGGTCACTCTATTCCCTGACACTGATCTTAATAGAGATAATATGGTTAAAGATTGAATTCGTAAGTGGGTGCCAAAGATGAAGGAATTGAAAATTGTTCACTTTTGAATGTCTTAGCGTGTAGCGTTTGCTGTTCGTCCCTTGCAAATCGTGAGGACATTTGCAGCTATAGCTCCTCTTGTCAGAATCTTCACAAATTCTCTTGTCTTCTAAATCTTGTGAATGTTAATGCGCTAAATCCCGTTTTAATAAATAGTCAGTCACAGAATCCCCGGATTTAATAGGGGATCAGATTCTTGTCACTTTAGCTGGACGGCCGCCTGCTAACATGGACGCTCACGCCACAAAAAGTTATTTTCTCAAACTGGCAAAGATGAAAAAAAGTACTTTTTGCTCTGTATAAAGCAATGGTCACAGTAAAGTTAAGTTAAATGAAAGTTTTTCCATTGCATGACTACATTTACAGAAAGTGATTAGACCCAGGGGTAAACGACCCAACTCAAAGACTTAATAGCTTTTGCATCATACTGTATATGACAGTGTTGATATTGTAGCTTAACAATTGTGGGTAGTGGGGTGACCACACTGAAATAACACCTTTAGCCTAGAAATAGGTTTTATATATGTCAACTAGGGCTGTATAATGGACACTGAGATCCTTGAATTTACTGAGAATTTACTCTAAACTCTTTTTTTTTTTTTACTTTGCTCAGGAAAATACCTGTGGGAACACAGGATTTTGAATGTGTGTGCCTGTGTGTTTAAATCCTGAGGACTATAGTTGTAGCGACAGTTACAGGTCAGCTGTGTGGCAAAATACTTTTGGAATAAGTGTTGTGATGTGACCAGAGGCTCTGTCGATGATATCTTTACGACCTTGGTTGTTATGACAACGGCCACCAGGGACTGGGCCGGCTTGACTCTGTCTGTCTTCACAGCTGTCCTTGAGACAGACAGTGAGCTATTGCTTTAGGGGCCTGCTCGTAAGTGACCTGTGGACCTAAACACCTAAGGAAGGAACAAAGATTCCTGTTTTTAGAAAGTGGATCTTCAAATCTGTTAATAAAAACCATGAAGACAGTTAAATAAGTGCCTGCATCAGACATACATTTCTCCATCCCAAAATCAGAGGAGGGAGTGGCGTTCAACAGGTGGAGCATCAAGTGCACTAAACGCAAACTACCGAAACAACAAATCAAAACAGCTGTGTTTATCTTCATCCTCACGCAGGAATAACCTCAGATCAGCATTTTAAAGATGGTCATACACTCCTGTAATACCACTAAAACATGTTAAAATTGAGGATCACAGGATTCTTTATGGATGATATTGGGACTTTTTCACCTTTAAAGTTGATTTACGCTACTAAAATGACCACATCATCTAACAAATACAGGAGAATAATATTACAAAAATTTAAATAAAATATAATTTATGATTTATGATGCACATTTATGTTTGTAACTTTATTAATTGCCAGACATTTAATATTTTCTATGATATATTTACACAAAGTAATAAATCCACAATCACAGGAACATAATAATCAAAATGGCCACAATGACAGTGGCTTGCTGTAACACATACATTGTATTACGGCAATGTATGTGTTGATTTGTGTGCTCTATACTCTAAAATTTCACCTAATACTATGAACCATTTGATGTCTATGAAACATTTAACATGATGTTGCATGTAACGATTAAATTCTCATCTTTTTGATCATCGTATTCATTTTTTACAAATATATAGATTATGCAAGAAATGGAAGCTTGGGGAGAGAGGATGAAGCTGTGCAAGAAAAGTTGTTCTAACGGTTGAACTTGAGCCAGACTGGCTGAAAATGAAGACTCTCTTGATTTCGTCATGAAATAGAAATGTAAAGTAAGTCAGGTTTAGCCAGTTTCTTCATCTGGCACTGATAGGACTTTGCTCTTCTGCTGGACTGGACTCTGCTGGTTTATGGTTTGCTGTGCTGAGGGTAACATATGGGGTTAATGAACTGTGTTGTACAGGACATATGCCTTCTCTTGCTTGGAAAAGAACAGCTCTTCCCTTTTATCCAGGTGGCTATATCCACCAGGCTCTGATACCCCACTGTGAATGGTGACACTAGGGAGGTTAGTGTGTTATGCTTTTGTGTGTGTGCTCACTGTCACTTTGTTGGAACAAAAACTCTTTTCATTTGGAACATTTTTATTATTTTATTAAAAAAAAAAATCTATTACTTTTTAATAACTCTGTGTCAAACAGTTGCGAGAAGGTCATACTTGAAGACGGTTCATACAGGACAAAGACATTAACCCACTTTTCCAGCCATGATATGTGGAAGGAAGCTGCACTCTTGATTTAGTCACATGCACTGTTCTGGTGTGCTGGAAACGGTCATGGCTTCTTTTATATAGAATGGCAGTAGATTAGCACTGCTGTCGAGGGAGCCAGTACACTTTCACTCAAAAGATTTAAGCCGTCTGTCAGACAAAGAGCTCCAGTGGCATTCAAGCATTTGAATGTGATGTTGCGAGACACAGAGCAAACTAACTTGTTATCATAGCTCATTATTTAGCTACAGTGTGAGCTAATTAATGTTTGTGTCCAAGATTCCGCTGTAATGGTGCGATGATGTAAAAATAGCTTGTGTGACCAGAACGACAAGATAAACGTACAGTGAAAGACACTAACAATGTGAGATAATTTGTCTCAGAAGTAATTGTTCTCTTCAGCAATGCTGCCTTAACGCTGATTAAGTTATTATGAGAGATATTGCTATTTTCACCAACTGGAACATGGGCTTTACGTATACATTTATGCCTGTGTTGTGCTTCAGACTGTCCTTTTATTCTGTAAGGTTGTTTTGTACTGTATGCTGCACTACAAGATGGAGAGAACATAATACAGTACATCTAAACAATTACTGCACAAGGTGAAAAGTCTTTTTTTTTTCTTCTGTCTCTTTGCAGCCTTGTTCCCACTGTGACTCAGACAGACAGCTTTGTCTGGATGCTCCTCTCATAACATAACAGAAAAAGAAATAGAGATTGTGAATTGTCTTCGACATAAAGAACTTGTTATTTGCTTGTTTGTCAAGATGACCATGTCCTGTTGCATAAGTACATACAGTTTACAAGGAATTGTTATGTGCCCTGAAACTGAATTCTCTCATTTAACAAAACTGAAAACTGCTGCTCCACGGTCATATTCATTATTATTTTACTTTTGACATTAATCACTTCTGAAAACCATGAGCTGAAACTTTAGCTCATATTGCAAATATACAGCTTAATTTAGACATACTTTTTTTGCATTTATAAATAATTTTTGTGTTTTATAATGTTAAGCTATTTTAGTTTCCTTTTTATAAATAATTAAAATCTGTGAGAGGGATGTTCAAACGTGCCTCTTTTTGAGCTCTTCCTGTGACTTTCAGCAAGGTGCCCTGTGAAGTTTTTTCCTCTGAATGGACAAATGTTACACTTTTCAACAAAAATTTAAATCTTGCCTTTTTGCATGTGGAATAGTTTGAAACTGACAGCAGAGCACGAATCGCATGTTTTGCGTTGTGCATGTGCATCCTCATGGACACATACAAACAAAACACTGAGACACTGCTCTATTGCACTGCTGGTGGTCAAAAACTCCCTATATGTTTACTGCCTTGTGTGGAGCAGTGGTTTCTAATGGAAGAAAATTTTTCCCATTCCCACAACTTTTACTCTTCATACAGAAATCATACGTCAAAATATTCACACAAGCCACTTCAGCGTCAAAATGGAGACCAAAGAAGTAAAAAGAGAATAATCTGAAATGAAATTAAAAAGAAAAAAGGAATTCTCCACAACATAATTATAGAAGCATAGCAAAATATAATGTTCTTTCACAGCGTTTTAAGTTTCTGCTTTCCCTTTCAGTTTTTTATGTTCTGAATGATAACATCATGGACTCAAAATCATCCATCTTATCATCATCAAAGATGAGTCAAAGTTATACAGAAATTCCCTTTCAGATCATCACATCTCCTGCTGTCTGCTCACTGATGCTGAACAAATTTATCAGCAGTGGTGTTTGATGTCTCCTGCTGTAAAATGTAACTCTGCATTGCCTTGACAATGGTCGATACCATCATTTATCGGCCCAACCCTTGCTGTCAGTAATCACTTCAGCAGACCACACACTTTTTTTCTTCATTATCCACAAATTTTCATCCAGCTCTGATTCAGTCCTGTGTGACTTCCTGGAACATGTTAGTGGTTAGTGCTGCTGTGTCATGAACTTCCATTTTTCTTTCCACTTTACATGAAAGTCCACTGAAATGTATTATTTAAGTTTTTCCGCTTCTAGAGTTACAGTCTAGCACAATACAGTCATATTATCAAAGATCACTGAAGTAATCCCAGACCTCTGCCCCTGCTAATGTCCTTTTAAGATTCAACTTCCACTTAAAGAAAAATGTTTACTGTAAAGCTCTTGTACTTATTTGCTACAAAGTGCTCCAACAAAGTGGCAGTCCTGGAAATAAAAGGCAGACATACTGATACAGTGCATCCTGTCACATGAACTTGTTAGAGTAATCAAGCAGGAAAGCCTGGTTATTCATGTTATTTACAGACAAAGAGAGAGATGGGTTTACAGTGTATTGAAAAAAAAAAGATCAACTCAGATGGGAAGTAAGGGCAGAGTGATAGAGTGTGCGTGTGTGCAGTTGGCTTGCTTGCTGCATGGTTGGCATATTCTCAGTTGGATGAGAGGACATTTATGTGATGTCAGCACGCATTAACCTCTCTGAAAATACATGGGAAACAAACAGGGACACATGTGCCCAGATCCCACCAGCTCAAAGTAACAAGCCTCTGGAAGGAAAGGCTATGCTGGACAACACAGCACAGATCCAAAAATAGAAATGGGAGGATGAAAATGGAAGGCTTCTTGGTTGAAGAGGAAATGCAAGGATCTCCAAGATTGTTGACAAATAGTGGAAGCAATTTAGAATTCATAATTAAGTTGCTGGTGAATTTATGATGCTATTTCTTGTGCAACATCAAGTAAGTGACGTCTTTGGACCAATCCTAGATTTTATGCAAAGAGCAAAACGGCCTTTCCAAGCATTATATCCTTAAAAGCTTGTCAGTCTGATCTCTTGCTCTGTGGCTCATGACAAGATAAATTCTCTTCCTGTTTAAAAGTATAATTTACAACCAATAATACAGTTATGTCCAGATGTATGTCTGGCTCTAGTTCAGATTTTCAGAACTGGTGGCATGCAGAGCCGAGACTCAGACTGTGATCAATCTTATGCATTGCAGAGGCAAATTTGCACAATGTGTGCCAAGACTGCACATAAAAAAAGCATAGTATCTTTTAACATAGCCTCTTTAAAGTTGTGTTTCTGGCCAGCATATATGGTATCAAAGGGACTGATTACCTTATTCTGCATCATTTATACGTGAGATGGAATGAGAAGGTAAGAAACACATACACTATGGACCAGATATCATTTTAATTGGCCTGACTAACTGAACTGATGGCATGACTAACTGACAAACATGGCATGCTAATGTCATCGGAGGGTACAATACAGTGTTATTAAAAAAAAACTAAAAAAATCCATGTGCATGTCACAACCACACAAAGCCTCGCGTTTCTCTGTGTTGATGGAGAAGCATCAGGGTAGACATCTCAGCATGGAGGTTCATACTGTACATTGGAATCATTGGAACATATCTGAGATAAAATATTCCAAACTCAATGTTCTCTTACCTGAAGGTACGTTTTGTCATTTCGTCCTTTGAGAGGTGATGTTGAAAGTGGAATTGCTTGTGAATTAGACTGCAGTGAAAATACTGTGGTGGTGGTAACTCTGTGGGTGCACACGTGAATCCATGCTAGATAAAATGATTGTTTGGAACTGTTGATGTCAATGCTTGGTCTCTTGTCTTTTAGGCTAATTAGAGTTTGTATTAGTTCTACTATCACTTGGAAAGGCTGAATTTGTCCATGACTTTTAGCTCTGCCATTTCTTTGCCCACTTGCTAATGAACTAGTTTTCATGGATAATTATAATCATCACACAGTTTGGTGAAAAAATGTAACAACTGACTAAGGTCAGTGGGAAGCTAAGGTGTGTTGGTCTATCATTACCAGTTATTGTAGGAGTAAAAATAGAAAGAAGAGATCAGCATCTCACCATTTTGTGAGCCTGTGTTTCCTCCTTAACAGAAATATTCGGATAAAGTATTTTCAACTTAGCTGAGTCACTACACAATCTTTCCATTGTACCCCCAGGGAACTGCAGAGGCACCCCGAGCGGTACATGTGCCCCAGTCATTGACCTTGAGTTAACCACTTGAAAGATGCTATCTACATCCAGCAAGCTCCTTTTGCTGAAGACAGCAAAGTTGAAAGCTCCACAAAAAGCTAGTAATTGAACCCTGAAATTGATGTATTTTACCACAGGGTGGATAATGGTTTATCTTTCACTGACTATTAAAAAAGTCTGATTTGGTCGAAACCATAGACAGTGTATGTGAATTGTTATATTGAGCAGTATTTTTGTTTGCTATTGATTACTGTGGATTGTCTGAAGGAACATTGGAAATCCCTTCATGTTATATTAGATTCAAAACCAAATTCTTCCTATTTCTGCTCTGACACTTTAGTCATGTAAATAATGTATGTGCATAATTGATGATGCTTATGTGCATATGCATAATTGGAAAGCAGGGATTGTTGAATAATTGACATGACCTCTTGCATGTTCAATGGATGCGATTGGCTCTTGTATTAATTTAAGTGTTTCTCATGCAGTCTTAAATCCATGCAGACGTGCCTGGGAGCGAATATGTGGGTTTGAATGGCTGCTAGCGTACTTAGGTGTGCTTTTTCACACATTAAGTAATCAACTCAATTCTGCTCTTCTTTAATTGTTACTGCTACCCTCCAGAACTATTTGGGAGAGCAGCCTGCTTTTCCCCCTTTCTTCACAGTGATGAAACTACTCCACCTACTCTTTCTGCCTCTCCCACTCGTGCTCTAAAACCTCCAACCAAAGGCAGTGAGGGCTGCTGTGGCCCTCTGGGCTTTGTCAGCCAGCTCCTGGCTCCCACGTTACAGACAGTCCAGTGTTTCCCTAGTAATGCCCTGTGGGCAGAGATGCTAATTTGAAGTGTTCCTGGATGAGACAGCTCTGTGAGAATATAAGCCGGGGTCCACAGAGAAGGACTTCTAATGCCTCTATGCTTTAATGCTCTTCTATCACAAGTGCAAACGTGAGAGCTGGTTTTAGAAACCTAAATTACCCTGGCAGCCTGTGCTACCCAGGGAAAGGTAGCTTTTGTGGGCTGTGGCTCCCAAAAATAGTTTCACAAGGCATTGACTCTGTAAATTTTTAATGCTTGTGCAGTCTGTAATGGGAAGGCAAACAAACAAGTTCAATATAAATGAGTCAGATTTTTACATGCCAAAATTAGACTAAGTGTTTAACCTTAGGGATCCACAGAACTGATGAACTGAAAAGAACTGTGTCTTCTAGCTTTTTGATCAACTCTGGGTCATGGTTTAGAGGTTACCTCCAACAGATGTTAATCCTTTAGATATGTAGGAATGTCTGACTCAACACGACCTTCCAGGAAAAATTGAAGTTTTTAAATGTCGCAAAGTTTCTCAAACTGTGGACTACAATAAGTACATCTCTTAGATGAATACATTACTCTTTAATACAATCACTTAATATGATCATCAATTATAAGAACAGCTGGGGTCTGATGAGGCCAGTTTTTACCAAGATTAGTCTTCGTCATTACACCTTTATTTGACCGTGACAGTAGAGATATAGACAGGAAACATGGGGAGAGACAGGGGGTATGACATACAATCAATGTTGCTGGTCAGAACCGAACCAGGGTCTTTGTCAGACCAGAATGCCCATTTTCAATGCCAGCAGGTCCCAAAAACTCCCCCCTGACCTTTCATGTGGCACCTCCATCATGTCAACATTTCTTCAGTTGTCCAAAACTGGTCCATGGTAGGCTATCTCAAAATGACCAGGTGAGAAAGAATGACTTTTCTTGTGTTTGTTCATAGTTCCCAGAGTGTACATCCTTTTCATTGCAGTGATACTGCGGTGCCTTTTGTTCTAGTGCAAATTATAGGCCACAACTCCAAGGAAAATCTGGATCTAATGCACAGATTGACATGAAACACTTCGACGCTATCACTATCATTGAAAATAAAATTCTATAGATGTATACAACACATTTTTTTCTATGCCCACATAACACAGCCCGACTTTAACTTCTCTCACAAAATGGAGATAAATTTGACTTCAGTTACAGTGGAAATGACTAAAGTAAAATAACTAAATGGCTCATACAGCATTGCCCATGTTTACCCAACAATTTCATTGAGAACAGAGGAATTATTACATGTTTACATCTTCCTTTTTCTTGTGCTGGTGTATAAAGCCCACTGCATTCTTTATTCGACAGCAAGTGATATACATAGATATCTCATTCCCTTTGTCAGTTCTTACTCTAAAAAGATTACTCTTTCTTTTACTGAGGGTCCAAGAGACACTGTGTGGTGAAGCCCTCCTTACAGGTGCTGAGTCAGCCAAATAGAGATGCGTCTGCAGGTGTTGCATTCACATCTCAGGCCACAGTCTCAGGGTGAGTGCTTAACAGTAATGAACAGTAAAACAACTGTTATGTTCTGTATCTGTAAAGGGCCAAAACAATGTAATGTAAAAAGAAAAAAATCATGTGTACTTAAGCTTAAAATGTGATAGAAATCATCATTGATATTATTATGAGTATGTAATGCTGGATACATTATAGCTGGTTTATTACATCAAGGGCCTCAATACGCTAAATTAATAAATTAAACCACTTGTGAGATATTACTTAATAAAAAAAATCTTATTGTGTTACTCTTTCTAGTATGGATTTTTTGTTGTTATTGTTCATTTGTATCATGTTGTGTTCTCTGTCTGTGCCAATCTGGTGATTATCAAAGTAACAATGTTTGTACAATTTTTGTTTTGTTTTTTTTAAATTTTGTTCTTGGGGGATTTATTTGTCAGGGTCCACAGTGTCTTTTGTGCGTTATAAAAAGTGTCACTTGTGCCACAGTGTGTACTGTGCTAATGGATATAATATTTTAAAAAGCACAGAAACCCTCTTCATATTCGGGTGTATTTTGTCATGTACCATTAGAGAGGCTTGTTCTGCTGACATTAAGTGGTGGCAGGTCATGTCAGTCATAGTCGGATACGAAAACCCAGAGTTAGCAGAGCCAGTTGATAACCAGGTTTGTCATGCAGGTTGTTCAGGATGCCCAGTGTTGGGTTCAGTGAAGCCAGATAATGTAAAGATATCCTCGATATGTTGAATTTGCTTCGTATGCTAGCTGTCTTGCACTCCAGCGCACAACTTCTGATAAAACCAAAACTTGTTTTTATCCTTCAGTTTTTGTAATGATTTAATTAGTGAGAGTGCTGGGAGGTGGATTTTGATACTTTCAGACAGAGCCAGTTGAGGTTCTTCCTTCTCTGTCCAGTCTCATTTGCTAAGCTAAACTAAGCTAAGCTAAGCAACCTGTCTTTTGGCTGTAGCCTCATATTTTAGCAGCCAGACATGAGAGTGGCATCAATCTTCTTATCTAACTCTCAGCCTGAAAGTGAGAAAGAGTATTTTCCAGACTGCTGAATCACGCTTTCTACTGCTATATGCCATTTCTGCTGTCATAGCTCAACAAGTGATGTAAACTGACTTACCTTGCTGAGACACTGCTAACCCAGCATTTGTACTTATCCTGTCTATAGATTAGCACCCAGAATAGTAGATGATAACAACCAAGGAGCAAATAAATGAGCAGGGATTTGGAAAAGCAAGACAAGACTTCCAATTAAGCCCTATCTGTAAAAGCAGCACACACTATAGCCCTCAGAGGGACTAACTGCTGCAGGTGGAAGTCTTTGACCTTAACACACAACTTGAGCCTGTGCTACACACACAGCTGCTGTCAGGTCCACCACTCATTATTCAGGTTACTAGTTATAAATGATGGGAATCTGAAGAGGTCAGGAATTACTGGAACTGTTGCTCATCAGCAACACAGTTACTTCTTCATGAATTCACTTTACTGGGAGAACTTTGTGAGGTGTTTTTCTGCCTTTGGACTCGGTGGGTGCTGCTGCACACTCGTGTGAGATACAGTAGCTCTATTATTAGCTTTATCTTCAGCCAGCAAGAGCAATGAGACCACCATGCACTGTTGGTCCACAACTTCTGCACGAAGTCATCTCCTGATAGCTCCAAGGTCACGTCATGCCTGCTGTGTGGTTTCCACTTTAGTGTGTCTAGCTCACATTTGAAGCCCTCGGTAAGAAACTTGGATGCGTTGTTGGTTCTCGTGCTTTTGAGCAACGGAGGAGGCAGTGTGCTTTGTGTGTTTTTTACGCACATATTTGGCTCAGACATAGGTTTTTTTCACTCATGTAATCATTTGTTTGTAAGCTACGCCAGCTCAGCTCAGGGCAAGCTGTTGTCATGGAAACACCTGTCCCTTCGGATTATAGAGGCTGTCACTGGAGCCAATTCAGCAAAGGGATTTTAGCTGCCTGGTAACATTTGCACTTATTTCGCCACAGATATGGCATCTTCTTGGAAAATTGTTATTAGAAAATTGATGAAGAAAGTCTGCTGCTGGCAGTCGGTCTTTGTGAAATACATGTATGAAGTTTGGCCATACCTGCCAGCATCTACTGTGGCATATGCTGCCCAGTTTGTGGGGTCACAAATGATGACCCACATTTGAATTTGTGGCAGCTGCACAGATCGATAAAGGTATGTGAGCCCAGTTAAAGCAGCAGAGCAGCATCCTCTCCCCCCGCTTCCCCCTGAGACGCTTCAGAGAACTCTATGACATCCAGAATTACACAAAGGAGATGTTGTGTGCATATGCCCTGTGGGGTGAAAGTGCAATCTTTGACATGCAAAATCATTCAAACCATGATTAAAACATTTAACAGTGTGAGTCTGACAGCTGATAAAGTGACATATCTGTCTTTTCAAGTAAATCATGTGATTTTAATAACCAGAGTTGTACTTATTTCCAAGAAAACACAACACACAAGACAGAAGTTAAAGATATGTTGCTGCATTTATAAAACAAGCAGAACATTTAGAGTGAGGATGTTAAAAACTTAAGTGTAATAATAAAACACATTACAATACTGTGCTCAGAGTGCTTTGATCACATCCGTTTTGGTACCATTCACGTGTCATCCAGTCAAGCATTATTCATCTGTATTGAAATGGAAAAACAACAGATTTCGGGGGCTGGGCGGAGGGAGTTGAATTTCAAAACAAAAGCTCATCACTCAATAAACAGTGGAGTCTAGAGTACTTAATCTCATGCATATTTAATGAGGAGATATTAAAAACGTGCTCACTCATATTGGGCACGCTGAGCTGTGTGCTGATGCTATTTATAGATCCTCCTTCGACTGTTTCTGGCTCTGCACGTGAGGCTTTGGGAATGTCAACACAAGGCTGCAGATAACAAGATGGAAAATGGGAAATGTCAGAGATGACAGGGCTGCTGTGAGTATCTGTGTGCATTTTTTCTAAATATTGTCACCATGATTAGCGTCAGGCTTAGAGGTGAAACATTGGCCTTTTGCCTGTCAGGCAAAGGCTTGGTTATTTAGGTTTAATGCTTTTCCCCCAGTGAGAAGATGATTTGGGGGAATGTAGCTGCTATTTATAGTATAGTGTAGTCATGTGTGGAAAGAGAGAGAGATGAAAAGAGAGAGAGAGTTAGTGATGGGGGCCTGAGTGCATTAGTCAAATCTAAAACTTCTGTTTTAAGTCTTAACTCAGTTTTTTTCTCAAGTTGCATGACTGTTAATTTGCAGATGAGATGAGAAAATTACCTTTGGAATAATGGCAATTAGGTTTTCTTGTCCCTTACTTAACAGGATATCTCAAAATCTACTTAAACCTGCACTAATCAATATTCTTATATGATCAATGGATCACACAGCAAAGTAGTCGCTCACTGTGACAAAACTCGCAGAGAATTATCAGCCAACCCTTCACTCGGCTCTCGACGGTGTTTATAGTGTCTTTCAGTTCATTGGTTTTACTGATGCAAGTTAACTGTCTTGGTTGTCTCTCATGGTTCTCATCAACCATGTTTAGCAGCAGGAAGCTGCTCTGATAAACCCACTGCCCAGCAACAAATTGCAGACAGACAAAGGTAGCACCTAGCTGGTGAACACTGTGGACATTTAAGCTGCTAAAGATGTATGCAGACTTCCCTAAAGTACACCAAAGATGTCCATTTGGATTCAGGTCAGGGGACTTGACTTGACCAGGTCATAGTTTTCACTTTCCTGCCGAGCTTCTGGATAGACTATCTCCCCTACACCTTTTGCACTCATGCAGCCCCATATAAGCACACTTTCAACTCCATGTTTCATACACAGCACTATGCAGTCACTATGTCATGGCATGGTCCACACTAAACTTACTTGACCCCATCTGATCAAACAAGTTTATTTTGGATTCATTTGATCAGAGAATATGCTGCCAGTGTTTGTCGGGCAACTTTTCATGTTAATTAATCTCATGTTACAAAGGTAATTCTTGTAGTTTTGTACTGTTTGTGAACAATAGTTTTTGTTTTGGATGCCATCTGTAGAGGTTGACCCATCTGTTTTTAAATGCAAGGCCGCTTAAATATCCAGTTTTGGATGGCAAAATGACAGCCACTGCACCTTCTGTTATTGTTACTATGGTTCCTTCTACACATCGCAACCACTGCTGCAACTGTGCTTCATCTTCTGCTCAGTAGTCTACTGATGCTCATAGCATCTCCAGTTCAGGTAATTCCTAACCTGAGATCAGTTTACAACCTTGTTCATGCAGTCAGCCTTAACTATAATTCACAGATGTAATTTTTGTTGCAGTGATCATTGGTGAATTGATGTTTTCAGTGGTCACAGGTGAACTCAACCTTTGTTAAGGTTTTACCTTGGAGCCTGTGTTTACAATGTGGTCTATCTAACCTGTTTGTTCTTGATTTAACACCTGACTTCAACTTCAAAACAGAACTATTATTTTTAAGACGACAATTGTGTATGTTGTGTTTACATTGTGTTCCAGTGGGCAACACATTAATGCTACTTTAATAGATTTCAATGAAATTTGCTGGAAAGGCACCACCTTGTAGTGTAGCTCCCCATCTTCAGGATATGAAGAACACTGAACGGGATGCGGTGGTTGTGCATGTGATATGTCTCTTTGTGCACAGCTCCATCAGGGTCCAGCAAGGCAGTATATTGTTAGTTAGCCCACAGGATTCAGCCTG
This sequence comes from Trachinotus anak, assembly GCF_046630095.1. NCBI lineage: Eukaryota > Metazoa > Chordata > Actinopteri > Carangiformes > Carangidae > Trachinotus > Trachinotus anak. Next base: position 22,762,308 of record NW_027273870.1, read on the forward strand.
ACATTTTACTGAAGCATGGAGATTTCACCCAATCCTCACAATTACCAACCTGCATCTGCAGTTGAGGCTTTCAAAATTTAGTCTCCATCTGAATATTGGTTTCTAATGCATTTGAGGATTTTTTTGTTGTCCCACTGAGGCCCACTGGAACAATAACGGACAGAGTGTAATCCAAAGCACAAATGTTGTGGTGGAATATGAGATTTGTCATGGCTCTCTGGGTTTTTCAAGAGCTTTTTTTTAAAGAGTAATTTACTGATGGTGGTCCGCCATTAATAAATTACCTGGAATCAGATGTACCTGTTAACCTGTTACCTGTTTAGTATGTGATTTGAGGTTATCATCTGGCTTTATCTCACTCTTGTGAAGTCTGATCCATCACCTAGAGCAAGGGACTTAGCTTAATTCTCACATGTAGAACATGGCAGCCGATCTCCTTTAGATAGAAGGATAATGGTCAATCATTTGTCAGGTAATCAAGTGTAACCTTCATATCAATAGATTAGACCCACTACCTTTAAAAGGATCAGTACTTTAATCACTTAGCCCTGTAACTACAAATTTCACTTCACATCTTGGCTGACAATCTTACAAAGCATTCTATAACAAATTGATTTCCTACCTTCAGTTTGCTTCAAGTCATTTCAGTACACTGTGCAAATCAAGTTGCAGGGACGTGAAACTTCCTTGACATAGACAATCCATCCAAGAACACATCACATGACCTTTATTTTCTTGTCAGAGTTGCATTAAGGTCACATGCAAATGACATAGTCTCCAAGGCCCATTTGAACTCAGTCCTTGTGTTCAAGTTTGCACTGACATCCAAGATCCAAAAGACAGATGACAATGCTTGTAATTCTATTCTATTCTATTCTATTCTATTCTATTCTATTCTATTCTATTCCATTCTATTCTCAATATGACAACAAAAGACCAAAATATACAATTGACAAAATGCTTTATGTGGTGCATTAGCTGTTTTGGAAGGCAGTAACTAAATTCAACTCCATCTCAGCCTTGATGGTTTTAAAAAAAACTATAAACGTAGTTCAGATTAATTCAATTTATATAGCAATTTAAAGATTATGCAGCTAATTCAAAAGCAAAAACAAAATAAGTGAATAAAAAGTCCTTTTTTTATTTAAGTTTAAGTCTTTCCTTGTTCCAATAATCGCTAGTCCATCCACGTCTGAGCAGATCATTTCTGCTGTAAATGATACTGACAATGTACATTATTCCTCAATAGGATATTGAGGAAAATGTCTTTTGGTCTTTTTCACCTTCCAATCAGCCTGCTGTGGTGTGATGTGATGAGATGTGATGTGAAATGAAATCGACTGAGCGGTGATGTCATGATTAGTGTTTGGAAATCAGCTCAGCATGTCAATCATCTTGCCATCACAGTACCCATCAAAGCCCCTGAGAAATGAAAGCCAAGGGCACAGCGATAAGACTGACAGAGGGAAAGAAAGATGGAGGGGGCAGCAATAGGAAGCTTAGGAGGTGGTGGAATTTATGAAAAGGCTTGTTAGAGAAAAAAAGGGAAAATATAAAGTCATGAATATAAGTAGAAACTGAATATACGACTAGGATGTTAAAGAAAAGCCAGGAAAATGGCAAATGAAAGGATATACTGATTACAATGTTTAAAATCTGTATACTATACCTATTATACTGTCAGTCACATTGGAATTTAGCTGCTAATCTGATCCCAAATAGAACCCTAAATCCAGTCATCTGTATTCCTCTGCTCACTCGCTAATGTAGGCCACTAAGGACTGGCGTACATATTGCTGGCTCAGATCCTTAGCACTGATCGCTGACGTCTAGTTAAGCTCATTCCTCGGCTGAAAACACAATGTACGTGTCAGTGGGTAATTTGAAGGGCATGTGCTGAAACAAAAGACCCATTTTTCTGTGTAACGCATGTACTGAGAGTGTGTTTTTGCCCCACGTGCCGTGTGGTGCATGCTGTTTCTTACATGGGCAGCCCCTGTGGGAAACAAACACCTAACTCGGCATTAGCTCTGTGTTTCTGTATGCAGGGCGACACAGACATCAAGTGCGATGACACAGCGTGACACTCCACTGCCAACTGGTTGAGAGCATTGAGAGTAATGTTTCAGACATCTTGTAATTTTGCAGAGTTCCCTGTCGTGATCTCAGCTTTTTGTCCAGTTTCACACAGGCTCTACCATATAAACAGACTCTATGCTTGATTGCTCCCCTGTGTGCAGCACTGCACTGAAAATTTGCATACATTTGCTTGTCCAATCATAACAAGCCCATCTTTTTCTCATTGGGGCTGACTCAATATAATGGGCACCTTGGCACTTGGCATCCACTTTTATTCAGCAGCCAAAAAAACAATGCAACATTCAAATGACCACTCAGATTCATCCTCTCAGACATGGCCCTGACTACTGGGTCTGAAAGCAGCAGCTGATTTCCAGCTGTTCAGCTGTATCTGCCTATGGCTTGCTGTCTCTACTTCCCCACTGGGCAGCGGTGCGTTGAAAGCCCTGTGTGAGTTCTCTCTCTCCTACTTTTGGCTATCATAGGTCAGAATGATGGGCAGGTCGAGCTGCTAATTTGGCAGGAACCTTCCTCAGATACACTTTCCAGCTGAGTAAGTGTTCCCACATGGCCACCGTGACACAAGGCAGAACTTTCCTACATTTATTTAAGGAAGTCCATGGAACTGCAAAGTCAACTACTACAACCACCAGATATCAGAACAGAACTACATGGATTAAAAAAAAAAAAAAAAAAAAATATTTTATAAAAGTGTTGCAATCTAACTTATGTCACAGCTCTTTTCCCAAGTTAGAGGAATGACTGACAAGTCACGATCATCAGGTGGGATTAACGGGATTTGAGTTACCAATATAGCTAGCTAGCTATCTAGCTATTTTCATGGAAAATGGTGACATGTGTGGATGAGATCATTGCGGCTGCGCAAGCTGTTATGAATTAACTGGAAGAAAAAAAAAACTCATAAATTGACATATAGGAAACTGCAAGTGAGGTTAGAGTTCCCCCTGCTGGTGTATGTAAGTGGAGTGGAGCGCCACCTCTGTCTTGATCATACATGTGGATAAACTGAGTTGGCCGTGTTTATGGGTGGGAAGCCAGTGAGGGATCAAATCTTTGTCATTGTGCTGGTGACTGCTACTGGTTGTCTTGGGCACCTACAATGAGGGTGGTGGGATCTGTGGGTGAAACAGTGAACCTTTTTGTTTTTGTTTGAGTTTGTTTAGTGGGGCCAGTCAAAAGCAGCACACATTTAGAGAGCATGTGCATTTCAGATGTTTGGAAGTGGCCAGGTGGAACAGTGCACTCTAGGTGTCAGAGTCAATGCATTCTTGGTAGCACGTTGTGAGCTACACAGCATCACTATAGGTCATGTATGTAACATTGACGTCACAGGACAAAGTGCAGCATAGATGCATATGTGCCCCATGACGGAGATGGAGGAGACACACTGAGCACATGAGAGCGGAGGGACCTGCTGTCAAAGCAGCTGTTTCACACACAAACATAAAGCACAGATACTCTTTTTAAAAAAAAAACTTTTTATTAGTATACTTATGATAAAACAATTCATGTTAGCCTTACATTTTCATGATATAATGTTAAGATCCTATGTGAAAATAGGCCAAAATTTCATGGTTCACTTCTCTTACCTTTCACGGTTCACTTGTTTCCTTTCCCTTCACCTCCTACATAGCGGTTGTGTAAAAGGATGCACTGGTGCTATAGATGACAACCTAGTTGGGGGTTGTGCATATGAGGGGCATAGTTACTCTGCAGCCTCTGCCAGCCATTTTACATGTGCACTTACAGTGATCATCCCTGTGAGTATTACGCCGTTCATCCTAATGAGAAAGGTAAAGGATCACTCACAGACAGGTCATGTGTCTGTCGATCATCTCCAACCCACCTTGCTGGAGGTCAGAGGAAAGGCTGATCGCTATTATCCTTACAGTGTCACACTCCTCCTCTGTCTTTAACCTCCCCTGTCCTTGATGTAGGTGTGACACTAGGTAATGCACTCAACGTGACAATGGTTTCTTTATAAAGTCTGCTTTTTTTTAAACCCTACAATTACAATATTTACATTTCTCCCTTTTACACATTTAATTTCTAAACATTAGATCTGCACAATTAATTCAGTGCAGAGTGTGAAGACCATTTTTGTGGCAGACATTTTGACTTGTCATAAACGGAAACGAACAGGTGAAACAAATCTCATTACCAATGGCTCACTTCCATCAGGTATCCCATTAAACCTTGACAATGAGACAGCTCCCACAATACCAGGACGCTGGAAGTAGCTCACCTATGTGGAATACTGTCATTTTTAATGTTACCGTTTACGCTTTGAACAGGAAACACAGAAAAGTGCTTGTACTTTATGTTACATGCCTTTGGAAAAACAGCTGTACCTCAAGCATCTAGACACCATTAAAAGACAGTTACTGAATGAAGATCCATAGCCTGCGCACCAGAAACCCTGACAGCAGGAAATGTCTGCTGAAAGAGAAATGCAAATAGCAAACAAAAATCCCATAATCTTCTGCAGTGGCTCGGAGGGCTGCAATCTGTAGTCTAGCAGGGACAAAGAAAGGTTTTATTCTTTGAGAAGCCTGCAGTTCCAACGAAAACATGCTTGTCCTGCAATTACCTTTTATAAAAGGAGACAAAAAGATTGGGGATTTTTATTCATGAATTGTCTGGTACTGTCAGATTAGCAATTTTGTGCATTTTGGAGATGGCCTTGAAAAGGACTAGTTACAGAGCTTTCAGAAGAATAATGAAGATATAGCACGATAGAAATGTGCAAGGTTATCACTCTACACTAATCAGAAAATGTAGAAGTATTCATAAATGTTAAAAAATATACCTTTAATTAGAGGTCCCCAGTGAGTTATAATCATGGTTTTTAAATAGACAGTTATTACTTGTGGCGCTGTTTGTCTCAACGTTAATTCATGTGTGGCAAATGTCAATGACATTCAGTTAATCTTCTTCATATGTAATTAATTTAAATGATAAGGCTCATTTATCTTCTACTGTGAAAACATTACTCACATTTGTCCGAATCTCAAGTGAATTAATACAGCATTTATTTTATTTTAATGGGAGTAATGTTTATTTGTTTATTTGTTTGTTTGTTTATTTCCTTTTTCTGCGGTTAACATGACTAGTGAAATATGACTACAGACTAAAACTACCATCTCCATTTTATTTCTTTCAGTATATACTCTCATACCCAAAATCGACTGTGTTGTACACTGAAGAACAAGCTGTTAGTCACTGATGCAAATAAAAAAGTTTTTTTCGAAAACAGGTTGGAAATAATCTGAGGTTTGGACTAATCAATTGTGACCAATTAAACCAGTAATTGCAGTGCAGTGCAGTAATTAATTCTGGCAATGAAGAACTAGTGAGATGTGCAATCCATTTATCCAATGGCAGGGCACTTAAATTACTTTCAGGAAACTACATCAAAAACAATATAGCTTCTTTAATCCCTATTTTTACATTAACTGCAAAATGTTTATTTGAAACATGAATTGGGTTGCTGTGGTGAACCCACTGAGCATTTTCCCTTAACCTGCAGTCCTAACAGGTCTACAGTAGCTCCTTTAAAGTATCTTTGAACTTTTCATAGTTGTATTGCTTCAGTTCACTCTCACTGCTCTTATTAGCCTTGTTTCCAGCCACAGCATTTTTTTCTGGTGGGGAAAAAAAAAAACAAAAAAAAAAACAACTCTTCGCTACCTGGGTATGCTAGCTGGATATGTTGCAGTTGAAAGCTGTGTCACAACTTACTGTGCTGCCAAAAACGTCAGTTAGTGCAGCTTTAAAATGGCCCAACACAAAAATGAAACCCTACCATACAAATATGTTAGAACAATGCTGGAACAAAACTCGAAGGGTTAGGGTTAGGGTTGGAAATTCCCACATATTTTATTGGATTATATCTTTTTTTTGACAGTTTCTAGTCGTAAAGGTCTGCTTTTCACAGTGTGTTAAAACTGAAGTGTCTTCATGAATAACGGCAACAATTACCCAATGTTTGCAACTTTTTGAAGTACATTTTTCACATCATTTGTTTTCAAATGGATGGGAGTAAAGGTGGGCAGCTCAGACCTGTTTGAGTAGCTGAATGCTGAAGTATGCTGGTGTTTGTGTCAGGGAGATGAAAAGGAGAGTGGGGGAGAGAGATAAAGATGTATCAAGGATTTAGATCCAAGCTCTGAGCCCAGTTCATTATCCAAAACAGCAAAGCCACAAAGAAGAAACTACAAACACTGTGATCCCTCATATTACAGTGCATGTGTGTTTGTGTGTGAGTGCGTCTGTCAGCTATTCAACCACTCCTGTGGTTTGTTTTTCTACTTGAGAAAAATGTCTTTGTTCACTGTTTTCCTCTTTTGTCTCTTGACTCAGTGTTTGTGCTCGAAAAAAATAATATGATTTCAAGACCTGCAACTAAACTCATGTCTGTCAATAGCCTTGAGCCCCATCAAGCATATACATACGTGTGGTTGATATGCTATGAGTCACTAAAGTCTGCTCAGTAATAAATGAACACTGAGGATGGAACAAATGTTAGTTAATGCTTTATTTAGATGCATCCACAAGTTAATATGATTTTGAATGAAACAGCACCCCAGTTGAAATAACGACATGCTTAGTGTTTACAGCTCCACTCCACTTAGCATGATAATCAAAAGTGTAAATGTAATATTTTCTTATCAATGCAGTGAATCATTAAAGCTGCAAAAAATGTGTCAAAGGATCACTATGCCATTGTTTGTTGTTTGTTCATATGCCTAATGCAACCTAGTTTACATGCTGCTTGAATGCTTGTTGGTCAGGAGCAAAGCTGGAGGAGGCAGGATGTTCTTATTACCAATGCAAAAGCTTGTGCAGAGCAGCTTGTGGTGAAAGCAGATATCAACAAAGCATGGGACATGGGAGCATGAAAAAAGTGTTGTTGTTGGAAAATTGATGAAGTTGTTTTTGTGCCAATATGTTTTTTTTGGAAAACATTCAAAAGCAATTGTTGAAGGCTGGGTTTCTGGTTCGCCCACTAATAAACACATACAAACGATGAAACCAGGTGAAATTGACAATACCCAAGTGCAGCATGGATGATGGAAGTTAGAGTGGTGAAGGCGATGGAGTGAGATGTGCTCATGTTATAACGGCTGTGCTGGACAGCTGCATGAATATGATTGGATGTCACTAGTCAGCTGATAGCCACACGGCTGTGAATTCATCCAGTGACTGTGAAGCACGAATGAATCAACTGATACCAATCAGCTAATGCATGTTAGACTTCAGTGCTCTTCCTGAAATAGCATTATGCTTTTTATTTTGTTGTTTCATTTGGAGAAGTTGTTGGTCAAAGACACACCTGTATGATTACAAAACGTGTTAGTACTTTAATGAATGTAGAGAGAGAGACAAGAATGAAAACAGATTGCAAAAAGAATCCAATTGTCACAATAAGCAGACACTTTGAAGGCTAAATGGAAAGAATGTCCAGGGTATTAAATGTAGACAATAAAGACTTTATGTATTTCAGATGTATTGACCACAGAAGTGGTGAATAGCTTTCATGCATTGGCAAGCACAAATGTGTTCTCTTTCATCATGAAGTGGAAGAGTGCTTTAGCGTTATATTCAACTAGTCAAAAACAATATTTTAACATTAACTGCAAAATGTTTATTTGAAACATGAATTGGGTTGCTGTGGTGAACCCACTGAGCATTTTCCCTTGACCTGCAGTCCTAAAAGGTCTACAGTAGCTCCTTTAAAGTATCTTTGAACTTTTCATAGTTGTATTGCTTCAGTTCACTCTCACTGCTCTCATTAGCCTTGTTTCCAGCCACAGCATTTTTTTCTGTCTTATAAATAGATGAAACTGAACAAGTTCTCTTAACTTTCCAATTTTAGGCCATACTTTTGTTATGTTTACACTGACGGAGTTTTCAAGACCCTAAAATGGAGACTTTTGGAAACACTGCTAGTTTGCTAGTTTGAAAATGCCAGGGTTGTGTTGTAGTCTGGACGGGCAAAAACTGACACTTTTGGAAACATCGCCTCCTAATTGTGTTATTTTTTGTTTGTTTTCTTTCTCCTGATTGGGTCTTATCAGTCACAACTACCAGCATTGCTAACCTTGCAGTCTTTGCTAGAGGCTGCTGTGCAGTTAAGTTCTGCATTTTAATGCTACAGCTGCATTTGCTGCTCCTCATTTCTAGGATTTTCTGCAACTAACTAACTGAAGAGTAGACAATCAGCTTCCTGTTTACGCTGACAAACACATGCCCAGTGTATGTGCATGGTCATGTGATATGCGTTTCAGGTGTGTTAGTATATATAGAGGTTATTTCCGATAAGGAGCTAAAACAGTCGTCTGGGTGGAGATCATTTTTGTTTTAAAACTACGTTTTAAAGTGAAAATGCATTAGAATGGACACAGCCCATGGAAACCTCCCACTTCAAAGTTGTGGTACGCAGCTACTCCATTTAGACCAATGTCATGTCCATGTCCTTATGTGACATATCTAAGCCTCAGAGTTATTCATGGTAATTTGAAATACCTGATGTATAAGTTTAAAAGTGGAAAAGAAGGTGAAAAATGCTAAGCAGCTGAAAATTAAGCCTTATGGACAAAGTGAAGGGTAAAGGTTAGGTCTATTGTCTTTTGGGGTAAAGGGCAAGGGCAGAGCAGGTGAAACACAGTATTAAGTTTAAAGGGTATTAAAATGCTCGGCATTAAGTCAGTGATTGAAGGAATGTCTACTATTCATGAGAGATCTTGTGTCCCTGAGGACAACAGGGTCACTTCATACCAGAGATACCAGAGCTGTAGTCCTATGACTTGGAATGGAGTTAGACTTAACTCACAAACATTAAGACTTGAGATTTGACTTGGACTTCTGTCCTGAGCCCTGAGTTACTACTACAGATGAAAGGGTATAAAAAATGTATGTCATGATTATAATGACCAAATTTATTACACTTATCAGCATTACTGCAGTGTTGTTAAAGTGTGCAGAAAATGTTCAAAAAGTAATAACACGCAAACATTAAAATAATTATATTGCCAACACATCTGTGTCACAGATAAGAAAAAGGGACCAGTAGCAGCACTTGCCTGTTGCACGCCTACTCTGTGAACAAGGGAATAGCAAATGTATTATTATTATTATTTTCTGATCTTTAATGTCTTTCAGACCACACACACAGTCCTGTCACCCCCCCAGCACGGTGCTGTTAAACTAGAAACACTGCGGCCACACTGCACTCAGGGATGAAAGAGTGAGCGCAGCCCTGAAATAACTTAAAAAAACATACAATTACTGATCAAAGCATTTCGCACGGAGGCTCCATCACTGACAGGAGCACCAACAATGACACAATGGATCTATTTTATCCGGGTTACACAGCAGCTAGCAGCTCAGTCTTTTTCCACTGTGTTTGTTTGTGCTTTGTAACTACAGTTGTGTGTCCTCTCCAAACCGAAAGGCAAACTGGGAGTGTAAAAGGAGTCAGTCGACTTTTTTAGTGGGTTTACCCACGTTTAAAAAAAAAATGCTTATAATCTCTAATGTTGGTGTTGCCAAGGTAATAGAAGACTGAAAAATCTCTGGAGAAGTGCTGTTGCTGCTTTTCGCCATATTTTGACCAACACAGAACAAACCCATGTTACTTGCCAAGCATGCATTTGGGAGACTGCTGCTGGCTGATGCCATATAGTACATAATGTGAGTTAAATTAACCACAGTAATTAACTACGGCAATCGACCATGGTTATAATGATAATTAAAATTGGAATGGTAATACCCGTTATTTAGCATGAAATGGTAACCATTCCATCTCTACTTGCGACTTGACTTGAGACATGAAAAAAAAATCATTAGGGTTTTAACCTGGTAGAAAAAGACAGAAAACTAAAACAATATGTGACAGACAGGCCTTAAATAAGCACATAAATATAACATTTTTGATGGATGGGACAACAGAATGTCAGACTTTGACACTGAAGACCACTGTTCCCTCTCTGTTTCTTTTAACCATGCTGCAGCCTTTCCCTAACCCTAATTCCCTTAGTGCCTACACACAATCAAATCTCAAACAGAGGCGTCAGATCAGAAAACTGTTCTAAATGTTGGAAGGCAATGCAGATGAGGGTGTCAGATCAGAAAACGCTGTGTTGTCCTGGAGGGAAACTATACGCAACATATTTTCTCGTTTAATTTGAAGGATTTGTCTCTGAAAGTCATGCTGAAAGACTTGAAGGTCTGACAGTTTGAGGACCAACTTCTAAGATGTGAACTCAATGCATTTTTATTTGAGCTGTAGTCAAGCTGACTCTCTATAACAAACACCATACCCCAGCAACAATGTTCAAGTGCCTTGTATGAAGACATCCGTGAGTAAAATGTCATTGATGGACTAGTGGTTGCCTTGAGCCCCACAGTGCTGTCACTAACATGGAGACAATAATCTGGTGGAAAGTTGGAGCAGACCACAGGGGCAGGCTGATACACAGACCAAATAAACCCAAATGTATAGCTGACATTATTCTCATCACTGAATGAGCCTTTCATGTCCTGGAAGAAGCTGAGACATAAGTTACACCACTGTCATGGTACTGGCTGCTAGAAAATTGATAAAAAAAAAAAAGGGGTCTAGTGCTTCTCAGAGCTGTAACTAAAGAGAGATTTAATGGCCACCAGTAATAAGGGTGGGGAGAGACCAGAAGGAAGAGCCTGTGATGATGTGGAAATGGGTTGTGGAGGCTGATAAAATGTGACCTGCAACTTATTCTTTATTATCTCAAAAGGGCAGAAAATTACCATAAAATTACTCCAAACTACATATTCTGTGTGTTCTAAAGCTAAATGTCAATTCAGGGCAAGTGCGTAATGACCAATAATTCAAATGCATAATGCTAAGCATTCCTTCAAGGTGGACTGTGATGCAGTTTTGAAGTGGAGAGGCTGCACTTTGCACTCGTTTATCAAAGTGTGATAAATTCAAACTCTTACTAATATACATTTATTTTTTTATTTTATTTTATTTTATCTTTTTTTATTTTATGTATACATTTACACTTAATGATAGAGGCCCTACATTTATCAATGGCAGCAGAGTCACCAGGAGTTGGTTGGGATTGATTGTGGGCGTACAAAGCACATGACACAGCGGAGACCAGGGTTCGCATTCATAGTCCCGTCTGTGGTTAGTCTTAGACATAAAAACCCCTTTTGGCAAAAGTTAGAAAAAGATTATGATTTTGTCCAAATGTGAATAAACATATTGTGTTCCAAGCCATTTACTTGTTCTGTATTAAACAAGACCACAACCTTTTCCTAACATTAACCAAATGTCTTAACAGGACCATAAAAAATGTTGAATAAGGCACCACAGGCGCATGTTGTAGTGCAAGACTGAATATAGTGCCTGAAAACAAATACATTATCTGTCAACAGATGATGTTAACAGATACTGATATGTTCAGCATCAACAAATTTGCAATGTGGCAAATACCTAAATAAACATATCCTTATTATGTTATTAATAGAAAACCAAGGGCATAGCCATTGTGTCTTTAGTTTCTGTCATTTTCATGGATGTGACTGTGTCCCATTGACAAGGACTGGAACTTGTCAAGTAGAGAGGACATCCGCCGTTCTGAGATCATTTATGATTTGATATGCATGCACAGACCTATGTGGAAATTGAACTTGTGCATGAAGTGTTAAAAGGCTGCAGTAGCAAGTAAACAAGCTAATTAACTATAGCCAGACTAACTGTGACAATGTTCTTGTCTCACCATGTGCTGTACATCATGTAATAATGGACATTGTACATTTTTTTAAATGGACTTGTCATAGAGGGAAAAGCAGGTGTTACCAATAATAATGATCTCTATTGAAGTGCCCCACTAAGCCGTGCCAATGAGCCAGCTTCCACAACAGGGCCCTCGAACTAGGACACCTACCTGGAAAACAGCCATCGTTAATGTTATTAATTACACCCATGCTTGTCCTGCTATAGCATGCTTGTCCAGAAAGATCTGTGTAGAGGTCTGCACTCAGATGTGCGGCTCACTTGAATATTTTAACCCGTGGAGGTCAATGCAGCGTTTCTCTTTTTTCCCTGCATTCAATATTTAGCACTGAGGCAGTGTTTAAGTGGCACGTGTTTCCACAGTACTTTATCCTTACCTGTTTGCCCACAACACCGAAACTCATAACAACCTTTTGTGCAGTGTAAAGTTAATTAGCGCTGACATTTTCAGTCCATGCAGTCATGAATGTAGTGTTCATTTCCATTCTTACTTTTAGTGATCTTGACATTGCTCTAAGCTGCACTGCAGACGTGGTCTCTTTCTGGCCTGTGGATTATTGCCTGAATTAAATTACACTCCTGTCACTGCTTTAGTAGCTCTATTTACAGTTGCCTGACTGTTTTCTTGTTGCCATGAAGACTACCGGAGAGTTCACATCAAGTGATCTGAGTATGTGCGTGTGTTTAAGACACGGGCAGACACAGTGTTGTTCATTCTTGGATGCACATGCACACAAGTGGACGATCATGTCACTTCATCTTCTTTTTGACTGTCACTGTGATGTCTCGGAGCTGTCTGTCAAGACAACATGGGAGATCAACATGAGGGACATATTCCATAGCAATGCTTCAGACCACTGAGATGCCAAAGGCTTTTTGCATAATGTTTAATATTCTGTCATCTATCATCATATATTGTGGAGTAGGGAGGTCAGTTTGTTTATTATATGTTGTGTCTTATCCTAAAATCTAGCACAAACAGGTCTTGCATATTTGTTTTTGTGTTTACTACTGGGAACATAGAAAAGGGCAAAGATTTATCAAATACAAGCCCACAAACCCAAAGGGTGCAAAATAAGATCCTTGTATCATTTATGTGACATCTTACCTTTGCATTGACAATGTCTGTCCTTGTTAGCATAAACAGTAAATATTTAAAGCGCTGGAGCTCCATACAACTTAACTTTGGCATACTTTTTCAAAATAGCACCATGTCTGCAAACAATGAATAATTCAATAACATATTTAAAAGCACACATGCATGTTTTAGCAATCGAGGTCTAATGTAAGTTCTTATACTACATTCTGTGGCTTAGTGTGTTAGTCACTGGCAACGGGTGGTTGCAGGAGAGGTGGCTTGAGTATCAGTAATAAAGTAGGACTCCTCGCAGATGCTTGACAGATGCCATAAAAGCATTAATATATGGTGTAAAATGATTAGGAATCAGCCGAATGTTCCCTCGTGTATGCGTATGGCATGTCTTTCACCAGCCTGATATATAACTGCTATTGGTGCCGACCAAAATGTCGTTTCCTATGTTTGTAGGATCACAGCAGAAAATGTAATTAAGTGAGTAGACGTTGGCCTTGTAAAACCTTCAAGTCTGCTCAATAGTCAGACACTGGCGGGAGCTACACAAAAGGAGAGAATATTTAAAAGCTCAGTCGTGTTCCAGACAAATTATCACTCAATTCAAAGAGGGGCCGAGGCACACCACGACCTTTTTAAAATGAAGTTGAAATTATAGAGAGAAAATGTTCCTGTTAGAAGAGGCATGAGTCAGGGATGTCAAAGTTCTGGACAGTTATACTCATTAACTTTTGAACCTTAATTATGCAGAATTATGGGCAGACTAATGGGGCTTAGGGTTTACATCAAAATTTTTCCCCACTGCTGTGTTCTGCTTATGCAGATGATAGAACTCTTTTTATAATCAAAATCAGCAGGCAGTTAAGGGTTCTATTGGAAGTCCTCCTTGGCCAAAGTAAACTGGGAGAAGAGTCAGTGGCGTGGCAGAGCCAAATTCCAGTGGGCCTTCCTTGCAGAGCTAGGAATGTTGCTGGCCAGGTTTGTCAGGGCTGTCTTTCCTACTCTGGGTAAATGGGGACCAGTTTTGACCCTATTTTAAAAAAGTGCCACGTGTCTGTTAAAAAGTCTTCTTCTTTTGACTTAATGTTTGAACTTTAGCAGCTGCTGTAAGGTGCCAACTCTAAATATGCCCCTATGTGTTTTATATTGCAGTGTGACCAGCAACACAGGCACATCTTATTTTTCATGCCTGGAAGCATACTGGAGAGAAGTATACTGTAGATTGACTTAGCATCTCTTCAATAAGCTGAACATGTTTAGATAGTGATGTGGGGATATAGCACTGTGTGAGATTCTTGTCTCGTCGGGCTGAATCCCATCTATGAGGACAAACAGGATTTCATCTCAAAATGGTTTGTCAAATGGTTGTTGCACAGACACAGGCCTGCTGTGCTGACATTTATTCCTCCTCCCTACCTTTAACCCCAACTCAGCTGGTGTCTCTCTGCCCCCCTCTATTCTTTGAGGGGCTCAAGATGGTTATGTTACTCTGACCCTCCTCTCTCAGATAGGAGTGACCTCATAGTCAACAGCTCCCATTCGGTGTATGACCACTGCATTTCATTGGAACTTGGAGAGCAATTTGTGACCAGAGGATGAAAGCAATACAAGTATTTCATCTCCTGGGGACAGCTGCCTCAGGTGAGCCCCTCAGTTATACGAGGGCAGTTGATGTTCTTGCCCCTCAAGCAAATACATATTAAGATGCATTTTTCCTTGCACTTGGACCTGCCTCCTGGCCTTTGAAAACCCACAACTGTCCAAGTGGAAAACGTTCATGAATAGTTAGGACCAAAGTCTGGCAATAACCAAAGACAGTTTGTTGTTGTCATTGTTTAAATTCCTCTACATGCATGGCTTGGATCTATACCATAGAAGCAGCACCTGCTGTTGTACAGTTGCTTGGGCTTCCTATATCTGGGCTGTTTCCTGCTGAGGCTGCATCTGTTCCTCTTGATTGTCTACATTAACTCACACTGGGCACAAAAGAGCACACTAAATGAGTTAGGGCACACACAGCCATTCATCTGTTTAACAAATAGAGTCACAATCACATGTTCTGCAGGGGTTCACATGACTATTCCCTAAAATGGGATGAAGATGGGATGAGAATACACAGTACTTGAGGGTCTCCTCAGAGAGATGATGCACAAAAACCCACACAGACACCCACATCCCATCATTGGAAAACTATTAGTGACTCAATTTTTCTGCTCGACTGGAGGCTGAATCTGATGAGACTGATATGGCAGACTGCCCAGAACAAGAGGCCTGGGTCCTGCCCACAGACACCACCAGCTACAATCCATTTGTGACATAACTGATGCAGAGTATCTAAGAAAAGGGAAGACCACCATAAGATACATGTGGACAACTACTCACTTATTGTGGCTACAAATAGTGTGTTATGATGAGAACAGTTATGTGGAGACAAAGTGGAAGATGGTAACAATTTCCTTTTCCTTTAATTAATACTCACTAAGTGAAGTGTCTGATTAATGAAAGAAGACAGGTATTCTTTGGAGCACTGTCTGCTTTTGGGATTTTTGTGTTTGAAACATGAATGCAGATTGTCATCTCTTCCTCTCCCAATCAAAAAAGTAATCTGTAGAGGTCAAAGTACAATATGCATTTGAAAATCATGGAACATCATTGGTCACATAATTAAAACTGTCTCGTAGTGTCTCCCTCCTGGCCTGCAATTTGAATACTATGAGGTCACCAGTCTGTGATCACAAATTGACACTTCATAAATCATAATTTGTGATTTGATTAGCTTCCATCTCAAATCTTTCCCTTCTGTCTGTTTTCCACAACTTAGAGTGAAAACAGCTCTGGGGAGAATGGGGCTGGTCTGCTCTTTTAACTGTGTAGACTACTGCATAAAGCAGGCATAGTGAGTAGTGACAGTGAAGCTATCTTTCTTCATCTTACACTCTCTGTCTCTCGGAGAGAAGATGGATGTTGCTCCACCGGCTGCTTGATGATGGTTGCTTAATACTCTAATCCACCGACTAATGCTGATCCTCTTCAGAGGAGATGCTCTTGAGGTGATAAAATGGGAAGAGAAACACCAGCAGGCCTATAGTTTGTCATGTTTTGCATTTTTTATATAAATAATTAAATTTAAAAATTATTATTCAAGAGCTTTTTTTTTTAATATTATTGATTTATTATCTTCCTGTGGTGATCTTTTACATTGAAAAAAGTCTTATAAAATAGGTGCTACAAAGGGGGATGACATTTTATGATGATAGTTTTCTAATTTTCTTGCCAGTTATCACACAGCAAGTGTATTGGTTTATGTTAGGTTGTATATACAGTATGTATACAGTATGTTCACGATACAAATTCTACCAACTGGTTGTATTGAGTGATATCCGGCACTTGTGTGAGACAGTATTAGTCTTTACAGCTAACTGAATCAAGTTGTTTTTGTGGCTAAACCTGACCAAACATTTTTTTTACAGATTATCTGTGGCGTATCTCCTGCTGCTATAGGGAAGCTAATTCAGGGGATGGTCCTTTGAGTTGTATCAGAGGATAGTGACAAATGCGTTATATGTTATATGTTCATCGAGGTTGGACAACTTGTTGCCCCTTTCTCCTCTGAATATCTGTGTTTTTCCCATCATCTTCATCTCTATCCCTCTCATCCTCTGGGCTCATGTCTACTCTCACTTTCTCTTTCTTTCTCTTCATTAGAACATCTTTCATGTCTTTTGCTTGACCCCATTTCTCCTCAGTCCTGCAAGCTTGCTCATCCTTAAGTATTTTTAGAAAACTTATCCAGGGTCAGAGTCATAGACACTAATGGTGAAAAGAGCGTATCTGAGGATTATGTCTCTTACCTCTTGACAGCTGACTAAAGAAATGAGCAACATGACTGCAAGACAGCTAGCTATCTTGGTCAGTGTGTACTTGTGTGTGTGTCATTCTGTATCTCAATTAAGAAATCGCTGCAAAATCATACTGAGCCTAAGGGGGGGGGATCTCACAGAGATGCATTGCTAAAGATGACTCCTCTTTACACATCGCGTAGCATTGGACACAAAGGGTCAGTGCACCCGGGGCTGTGCAACTTGGTAAACTTTTGTTACTGAACATTTTTCAAAATAAAACTTCTGAACTGCAAAAGACAAAAAGTCAAAAGTCAAAAAAGACGATATATTGTTAGATACATATAAAGTACTAAATATTAAGTTTTATGAGCAAATACTATCATTGGTAATTTTAAAATGATTGATCCAATTTTGCTATTGCTACAAACTGAGCGTTTGCATTACCAGCTGTTTACTCATCAGTCAAGATGACATGTTGTGATTTCAGCATCAAACGTCATTCCTTTACTCACCAAGAGCTGTCTCCTGTGGTGGAAAGCAATGCCAGTGTTAACTCTTGCCTCTATTATGTAAGTTACCATGCTTACCAGTTAGTTTCAGCTCGTCTCTCTGATAGCAACTCACTGTAGCCCCAAATCTGTTCTCAGGATGTAGCGCTGCTCAGAGGGCGTATTATAACATCTTGTATTATAAAGACAATGATGGTTGAAGCACTTATCAGGCACCCATCATCATCATCATCATCATCATCATCATTATCCAAGAAACCTCAAATGTTACAAATAGCCCTTTTAAAGCCTCCAACATGACTGCTTTAGCTCACTCTCGTGGCTCTCATCAGCACTGTTTTCAGCAAAAAAAGCTATAAAAACCTGCAGTACACAGCCTGCCCAGCACCAAACAGCAGACAGACAAAGTTAACAACTAGCTGGTGAACACAGTGGAGTTGCTAGCAGTTAAAGAGTCAGCTATTGCTCTCAGAAGTTGATAGAGACCAAAATGGAAATAAAAGAAGAGCACAAGAAACTGTTTGCCAACATGTTTGCCATGTCAATTTTAAAAGTGATTATATTTCAATGTTGTGTTTTTGCCCTTTAGTGGCGTAAAAAATCTATTATTGCCAGTTTAAGGAAGTCTGTTCCAAAAGGAGGCCTTGAGTTTTCACCCTCAACTACAGAACTTGTACCTAGTGCAGTAATTCCACACTTATCACTTTTGGTTCTATTAGAAGTTCTATAAAGCACTGACATTTGTATAATTACTTGAGTCAATGAGCTTGAGACTAAGTTAGTTGTCAGAACAGCAGGCGAAACTGTGGAGCAGCACACTGACCACATCGTGGTCAGCCTGTACTCAAAGAGTTAGCGTTACAATATGTAACCATTTTTCTCTTTCACCCTACCTGTGAGCCCTCTAATCGACTCTACAGACCCAATAGATATGCCTGCCATGACACTGACGCGCTATTTCCAGAAAGAACTGTGCTGCCTTGTGTGTCAGTAACAACCACACTCCAAGCCGTTACTGACAGCAGTAAACGAGGGAATCAAGCCAGCACCCTTTGACTGCACCTGTGAAAATTGCATGTGTGTGTGTCGCAGTGTAAACCCAAAAACACATTCGCACACTTCAGCACCATTTCAGATGGAACGGGCTCAGGGCAAGCCCAGGGAGGAACAACAGAGAGGCACTGAACAGCAGACCCATCCTTATCGCATTGGGAAAGGTAGTGGATGCAGTGACAATGAAAGGTGAGGATGCAGTGGCATCACACAACCCTAGTTCACAACATCGAATCTCTCGGAGATAAAACCGCACTAAAGGGCAGGGCACAGAGCAGGACATTTTGACTGACCTACTCATTTTGCGCAGACAGCTTCACTGTCTGAGCATCACAGCAGCATTGCATCAGGCAGATAACATTTAGGTTAACATTCAGACAGAACAGAACTCTCGTTTTTGTTTTTTCTTAAATACAGTTCTTATAAAGCTGTAAATTGTTTTACAAGGCCGCATTGAAGGTTGTTTTTGCACTTTTTTCACAGAATACCAATTCCTGTAAGAAAGTGACTTTTGTTTAGAATTTCATGGTAGACCTTTTTTTCCTTTTTTTTTAATTAAGCAACTATCAGAGCAGGGTGTTATTCAAATGCGCCTGTGACAGGAAATTCATTTAGGCATGAAAATGTAAAATAGAAGGAATAAAATGTCAAAACGCTGTAATACAAAACTAACCACATATTTCAAAAAACGGTTCATCCCTGTGTCTTGCATATACATAATTCAATATTTATATAAATTTTATGTATAATATTTGCTAATCTACAACGACTGCATGAAAGTTGAAAGTTAAAGGTATAGTTTAGCATTTTGAGAGGTACGTTTATGCACTTACTTGCTGAGAGTTAAATGAGAAGATCAATAGCACTCTCATGTCAGTCTGGTAAATATGTAGCTAGATCCAACAGCCAATTAGCTTATCTTAGCACAAAGATTGGAAATGGGGAAACAGCTAGCCTTGGCTCTGTCAAAAAGTAACACAATCCACCTCTGCTTTTAAAAGTTTTAAACAAGATATATTGTGTTCATTAGACAGCTGGTAGGGGGACTGCATGCAATGCTATGGTAGCTGCATGCTAGCTGTTTACCCAGTTCTAACTAACTAGCTAGCTGTGAACTAGCTTCTGATTTAATGGACAGATATGAGTCCAGTCTCCCTTCCCAACATTTTGCTATGAAAGCAAATAAGCACCACCTTAACATTTCGAAAGTCCTGACAGCTCAGTTTCTGAACAGGACATTTCTCTTTGGATTGAGCATACTGTCATACTTTTGATACTTTCACAATATTTATATTGAACCTACACTTGCTTTATATTCAAAAAACTTTCTACAATATAGGACCTTTAAGCCTCAAGAAGAAACATTCACCCATATTTTTATTGGTAATTTCCCGATTTTCACTTTATCTTTCAGAAACCCATCAGAGATCAGAAAGATACAAACGGCTATGCACAGGATTCATAAAGCACCTTCGAAGTCAAGTCAATTCAAATTTAAAGAAGTTATCTCAAGGCGCTTTCCAAATAGAGAAGGTCTAGACCTTCTCTTTAAAGTATTTTTACAGACCCAACAATTCCCACCGAGAGCGAGGACTTGGTAATTCATTCATGTTCTCATTCATACTTTGCCACAGCAGACATGCGTCCACGCCATATTCATGTTCATTCATAATGGTGCTCACATCCACAGGCACACACTGTCACTGGGGAGATGATTGCTTCTGTTCCACAGTAGGCGGCACAGTGGGGGTCGGAGTTGTGTGCCTGATGCTCAGTCTGCCCCAGGCATATGCTGAGCTGCTGTTTATCTGAGCATGACGCTAGTTATTGATATTATTCATGTGATTTCCATGCCAATGGTAAGAATTGGACAATAAGATCTGGGTCTACTTCAATAATCTGGCACTTCAAATGTTCTAATACCTGCCTTCACACCACCGTGTAGATCCCAAATATTAAATTGACTAAACAAACAAAAACATACATACTGTATGGATGCATACAGGGCTGCACCACGGTCCTTTCAACCTGCGCAATAAAAGAACCAGGTGTGAGGTGTGGTGTTCACATGCTTCTTGTGTTATACAGATGTGGCTTCTAAATATACTGTAGCTGTATGAGATTATGCTCCTGTTGCCTCTTGGGTTCTTAAAGGGGAAATCTGACCAGGGCCTGCAAAGAGCAAGTCATCTGTTTAAATGTTACCTTTTACCTGTCAAAATCCAGTGGCAGGGGAAGCAGTAATTGTACTTTTTAGCCAAAGGAGTAATACTGACACATTCTCTGTTGTTGTTTTCTCTTTTTTGTCATATTTGGTTTTGTAACACTTAAAACGTGTTTTCCTGCCACAAGAGGGTCCAATCTTAGAGTACATCTCTGGAAAAGAAAGGAATGAAATTAGTTGGATTGTTATTTTGATTATTCCACTCCATCTACATGTGCAGAAATGTCCCTGACATACACCAAATGTTTATGGTACAAACTGACAAATATTCTCAGTGGGGCCACCACCATCTAATATTTATGGTTAACATGTTGCTCTCTGCCAAAATCACAGAAAGCATCATTATAAGAGCATTACTCCAATTAAGGAATCTATTATTGCACTGGCATTTCTGTAAAAGCTAGGAAAGACCTTCATTTAAAAAGAGACAAAAATGTCCATTTATCAGCTCTTTCAGACTGACCAAAAGATGACCATAAGATGCAGTTGAAAGCTACAAAAAAGCTAGTTAGTGGACATTGAGTTAAGACTATGCTTGTCCATGTTTATGCAGGTCCTTTGCACCATTGACTGTAAATAAAGATGTACACTCATAGATTTTTGAGGAGCGTTTTTGAAGCTGAGAGTGGGCTGTTCCGCAGTCGCCATCAGTGCCTGACTCTGCCCAAGTCCCAGCTAATCCAAAAATCTGCAAAGTGGTGGGGTGTGTGTGAAGCCGAGACTTCAGTGCATGTCAGTCTCAGGTGGCCATTTGAAGAACTGCAGTTTTTCACACTTATGTGTTGATTTCATTTTTCAGCCCTGGAGGTTGCCGCTGGCTATGTGCCAATAAATAATGTTTTTGGAGAAATTACTGGAGCATTAGGTTTTATCTATCTTCGTGCATATACACACAATCACATTTAATATTCTAAATTCAATGCAGCTGTAATGCATTAGTGTATACTCCATACATGAATAAACACATACAAACCATGACGTGTAGAGGTTGAAAAAACTTTAACTCGAGGAAGAAATCTAGAAATAAGGGAATCATCTGCGCCCCATGCCTCCAGTCACGAAAACACCAAATGCCCTGCTGCTACCTCAGAGCACAGTGCACTTGACTACACTTTACACCCTGAAATTAGTGCCTGTACTGTCACACACAAAAAGCAGGTCATGCCAGATGGTATAGGTTAATAAGATAATGGATCCCAAAGCAGTTCTCTATTGTACTTTTTTCATTAGTTCCTCTCTGGGAGATCAAATCAGTGCCTCTAAAATGGAGTTTAATAACACTGTGGAGTATTAAAACATTTGACTACTGGAGATTTTTTATTATGATTTTGGATGAAGTATTCATGTTGATCGATTCTAGTTTCAGCTCTTGTTTTATTTTATCAGAGCAAAAGAATTTAAATAGACAAGAAATATAGTCTTATGTGTGTTTATCAAAATCAAGATGTTGAAAACACACAAATTCAAATTAGGCTTATGGTTAAAGGTGATCAGAACAGATCTTCAGAACTGGGCCAGACAATGTAGCTGTGAGCACTTTTACAGACATACAGCTCCAAAACTGGCTGAGAGGAGGCTACTGTTTGCCATGGGAATTCCATATAAGGAGAATCTCACCACTTCTTTTGACAGACGAGATTTTTTCACATAAAAGGGTTTGGCTCTGATCTGCTACTGTTAAATATGGCCCTAAGTCTGCAGTAATCCACTGAGTCTCAACCAAGACTGACAAGTCTGATAATCTTGTCATTTCTAGCGTTCCTGTAATAATAAATTATAGACCCTCTCACAGCTCTTCAGGGGAAATAGCTGGAAATGTAGTTGAAGTACAGACTTGACAGTTCAAAGTAATATCTGTAGTTAATTGTCCCCTCAACATAAGATCACTTTCTAATAACATTCACATTAGAGTAAAACCTAATTTGAGCAAAGGGATGTGGTTGAACTCTGTTCCAATAACTATGATTTTATTAGGTTTCACAGAACCGGTGGTTATTTTTAGTAGATGTACCCCTAGCAACTAACAACTTGTGCAGCTTTGAGCTGATTCTGTACAAAGAACTCTGCTCTGTTCTGTTATTTATCTTCTCAAAAATATAATGCTATATTTGTATCTGCATTATCTGAAGTTTTAGTGTTCCTCTTGCATTATGGTAAAGTCATGATTTTGACCATTCACACTGATTATGTGTCAAATGGCTTTGCTGCTTGGTTTTCAGGTTGTTCTTTTTTTTCAATTTCAAACAGAACATCTCAGAGCCCTTCTGAGACCACAGATCTTATCTTAATCTAGTTCTTACCATTGAATTGGATGTTTACTGATTGGTCCTGGTAGATTAGTATTTGTAATCACAGATGCATTGTTTGTTTGAATCCACTTTTCATTCTCAAGTCTTTAAATGTTTGAATGCTTAAACATTTACCTCTGCATTTGTCAACTCAAGCACATATTTGAAAACATGTTACACAGCTTTTTTCCAGTGACATACTGAAGTCACCAAACATTTTTGACTGCTTTCATCAGGCTGGTGTCTGAGGCTGTCTCCTGTATGCAATTCACTCATCAGTGATGACACGAAGATTGCAAGATCTAAATGACCCTAAGTGTATAACAATATTATCTTTTCAGAATGCTCTCTAGCAAATACAACTTTTCAGCTTAACCCATGGTTGGGTAAAATGGTTTCTCAATACAAAGCGACAGATTCCAATTCAGATTCTTTCAACCTCATTTTTCAGACTCATTTCCCAAACCACACTGAGATTTCATCCATCTGCTAATATTTATGGATAACAACTAATTTCAAAGTCAAACAATCACTGGTATTTCCAGTTGTTACTGAAAACAATAAAAAACTGTGTTTTTTAAGAACAAATACAATCCAGTAGACTCTTGAGTTTAAAGTATAAAGTTGCTGTATAAGGGAAGAATCATAAACATATTACAAAAATGCATTTTTTTTCCTGAGCTTGAACCAAAGGCTCCTCTTTAAAATGATTGGTGATTGGTGAGTTCTCAACCTCTGAGCTACAATCTTAAGATCCTTGTCTGCTCTCAGTGTCCTCTGCTTATGGTCCTGAATATTTCAAGACAGCCATATCGACTTCAAATTTGAAAATTTGAAGTCGATATTTAAAAAAAAAATCACTCAGTAGCATAAATCCTGCTCTTGTCAGGGCTTAAAAATGACACGTTGAGGAACTGATGCTGGCGAGGTCACTGTTAGTGCTCCTTAAACTTTTGGTACTGTTGACCCTTACATTGACAGAGTGAGGCAGAGGGTTGGTATCTCAGCAACTGTAAAGCCCACTATCCTTAATTACATGTGAAGTGCCTTAAAACTTAGTCCTCGGAATATTTTTTTCCTTTGAATATGCACCTCTGGGTCACTTAATCATGTCTCTTATTCAAAGACATGACATCTCCTTAAATTCCTAAGCCCGCAGTTAAATGTCAAAGGGTCAGGGAAATGGTCAGCACTAATCTGTAAAGTCACTGGCATGTATGATATTGTTCCATTTAATGTTCAACAAGGACTCTGGACATTTGGACACTTCTATCTTTGGACAATTTCAAGTGAGTCTGTTAAATACCCCTCCAATGAAAAACAAGTTTTTAACCTTATTAACATGTCCATATGGTATTTTTTTTATATATAATATTATATCATGAGCTACATAAGCAGTCAATGGCATGATATACCTAAGGAACCGTCAGCTTGTGGGGATGGTGGCTGGGCAAAATAAACCTGAAACCTTGTCAGTACAGAGAGTGAGAGTTTGCATTGGCACAACCACTAACACTGTGTCAGCCACTGCCAGTTACAGGCTAACAAACAGCATAAACAAAGAACAGATGCAAACTATGCAAACTGTTCCAATATATCTGCTAGTCACCAACTTTGATGCACAACAGACATCTGAGCCTGGGATTGACTGAGGCTCAAATATGTAGCTGAGTCTCTCTGATGTTTCTTTTAACACTAACCATCTTGATACACGTTGTTATTTCAATGGCCACCGAAACTTTGTCAGTACAGACAGCAAACTTAAACTTTGCCAAGCCAGGTGGAAGATCTGTCGCAGTAGATCAGAAAATACTCATATGACCCATTTTTTTTAAATGGTCACATGCATTTTGGAAACACTGACATAGCATATCATCCTGCCAATAGGGAGCACAAGATCACCAAAAATTCACGCAGCTTGTTTCAGAAGGCCACCGATGCTATGGGTGAAACAATTATAATGTAATAATGGGCGGACATAGCCAGTGGTTATGCATTTGATTACGAAACCTGAAATCAGTTAATTGATTCAAGCTTTACCAAAAGATGTGCATATCTCCTCTGCTGTGTTTGTTGAACTGATGTGAAGATATTGTTCAAGAACATTTCTTATGGAAAGAAATTCACAAGACATCTTTCTCCCCGGTAGATCACACAGGCTCATCAGAAGTGGTGCAGTGGTTCTTGTAGGAGTAATTTGAGTTTTATTCGAATGGAAAGGTTTGTTTGGAACATGTGGATCATATGATTGGATGCTGGACAGATTTTTTTTCTCTGTTTTTTGACACCACTGAACCTTGCTTTATGGTGACTATTTCTTCATTGTAAATGAAAAGAGTAAATGAAGAATGAAAACAGTGAGGTGGATTATGTGGATTATCCCGAATAAATTGTTTCTTGAAAGACAGACCACAGTTGAGTTTTTTCAGGGTTGGAGCACCACAGAGAAAATTCTGTTCTCCTCCACTGTCTTGGGGTGGAGATGTACCCAAGGTAAAGATGCCACAGTTAAGTGAGAGAATTGTGTGTGTGTGTGTGTGTGTGTGTATGTGTGTGTTCTTTTTTTTAAATGTAGTTACAAGTTTATGCTCAGATTTAGCATTGGCACCAATTTCTTGTTTCGTGTTCTTCCATTGACTTCTAGCAAAATGTACTGTCTACCTGGTGCTGCTGTTCCTGCAAACAATCAAACCTGGAGGGTAAAGTCAAAAGTCAAAATGGAAAAGCAATTTAAACATGCCCTGTCAGCATAATATCTTTCTCCCGTAGGTTACACATCCTCAGTTACCTGGTATCAGTGATATGGGAGCCAGGGGTCTGAAAGAAAACACAGTATGAAAGCCAGAAATCTCATCATCTGTCCAAGTATTTCTTTTTAACCATTTTGATGAAGGCAGATTATATTAGAGATATGAAACAGACATGATTAAATATATTGTGGCCATTTTGTCCTTCAGACAGTTAGAAACAGACCAGTTTCTATTTATAGGCACTCTATTTTTAGTCACAATGGTGCCACAGGAATTGACAAATTGAAAAGCCCAGCACGTGCCACACTTAGCCTCTGCAGCTCACCCTTTCCACTTCCTTGCACGCATCTTTCTTCCTTTTTTTCTTCCACCGTCTCATTGAGGAGTTACTCTTTTTCTCTTCTCCCTCCCTGACAGTATGTGCTCTTTTTCTTTCTCCGTTCTTCCTTTACCTGCCCTCTCATTCAAATCATTCTTTGACTCGCTTCGTCTCCCCTTCCTCTCCCCTCCTCTCCATTCAGTCGTGAACCACTGACTACACAGTCACGTTTTGCTTCATACTTTCACAAACCCCGGAAGGCAAGCCATTTCAGGATATTTCACAGCAGAGCAACACACCAACTCTGTCACTCTCACAGACGTGGGCATACAAGCCCACGTCAATGAGAGCGCACAGACATGCACACATACCCCAACCCGCAAAAACAATCACATACGAATCCTTAACCTGCCACAACTTTACCACATCGAGATGTTTTGTGTGCCATTTGCAAATAAGCCAAGCAGCAACAAAAGCAAAGGATGGGATTTGCTGGAGGCAAGAAACAGCACAATTCATATATAGATTCATAAATGTATGAATGCAGCGGAGCTAAAAATAAAACCAGTTTTATTTATTTATTTTCTCCGACACCCCCCCTTTACTCCCACACTCCCCGCCCAAAATCATTCAGCTCATGCCTCTGCTTTGCTCTCAGAGGAAATGTGCTAAAAATAGAGGTGTTTCCCATGCACGTTCCAGAATTATTTCCCTCAGTCTCTAACTCTCGCTCCCCCTCCCTCCCGGTCTGTCCTTCGCGCACACACTCTCCATTCATTTGCAGTCTTCTGTCAGCCAGATACACTGCACACAGTCATTTACATTGGATGGTTGCCCGCATAGGCAGGGGATAGTGTTCCTTATCTACACACACACACACACACCCACACACACATACATATATATAAATAAAATCAATTCAGTTTGCCAACGTGTTAATTGCTATTTGTGGTCCAGATCCATAACAACATAACAGTAACCACTTTGGCTCAAAAATACAGAGGTTTGTTTCTTTGTGAGATGTGAGATTGTGGATGAAAGGGAAAAAAAATCAATCTCAGCCTTGTGTTCTGCCTACAAACTTGTTTTGAGGGAAACATAATTGCTGTCTGTATTATATTCAGTCACAACATCATTTTCAGTCAAAAATAGTTTGTTCTGCATGGAAGTCATGATGAGATGGTTGTGGTGGATGGTGGGTGTACAAAGCTGAGGACTTGGGTAAAAAAATTACTTTTTGTTAAGGTTAGGGAAAA
Source organism: Trachinotus anak (assembly GCF_046630095.1). Classification (NCBI taxonomy): domain Eukaryota; kingdom Metazoa; phylum Chordata; class Actinopteri; order Carangiformes; family Carangidae; genus Trachinotus; species Trachinotus anak. Next base: position 22,789,526 of record NW_027273870.1, read on the forward strand.
GCTAACTTAATCTATCTTTGTGTGTGTATGTACAGTATGTATAATAATAATAATGTAATAAATAATAATTCATGTAATACAGTTTATTTATGTAAAATGTAATATGTAATTTATGTAATGTATATAATATGCAATGCCATTAAAAAGGCAAGAAATAAGCAATAAACATCCGAATTATTAAATAAAACAAAGACAAAAATCTTTACTGTCATGCTGCAGCTGACATGACGTTCATGCTTGAATCTACAAGATGCACCGCAATTAGAAATAGTGATCATCAGAGCAGTGATGGACACTCTGCAAACAGAGCTGAAAGAAACACTGACTGCTAATATGTCTCAGTCTTCAACACAGACCAACAGAACAACATTCTCACTTAACTCAAATGACCACAACGGTCGCAGTCACAGGAGCACAGCAGCATCAGGTGTACCAGTCCTTTGTTGTCATGGTAACATATAGGAGGACATACAGGTTTATAGGCGGAGGAAGATACTTGACTTCGACATGGTGGAAGAGTGGGTGACATGGGTGTCATGAAAACCATGGAGAGCTGCCTTGTTTTGAAAATGTCTGGAAACCAATGATCTACGAGGCAGGGTTGCACTGTCACATATACACACTGTGGATAAAATCAGTAACAACACCCTCCAGTCTGAAATGTACAAGAAGACTGAGGACTGTATTTGTGATTAGTTTCTCCTGTTAAAAAAACAACATCTGTATTTATTTCAGACTCCACTATACAATGACAATTCCTCACAACTGCGGAGAGATTTGCACACTCAATCTGTGTGAAATTAACATCTGACAGAGGCTGATGACACAGTCAGCTACTGCAGCTGTTTCTGTCAGTGTAAAAAAAAAAAAAAGGTTTGCTAAATTAATGCAGCAGAAGTCACTAAACAAATGTGTACAGACATAAAACATAAAAAGACTAAAAATCCACACCTTCAGTCTGCAGTCAACATTACATTATTAGCAGCTCAGCAGTGAAGGTCAAGCTCAGACTTAATGACCAGAAAACCACAGCTCCCTGTTCACTCCTTGTTTGGAGGCATAAAATACTCACTTCTGTCTTGAGTTATTACTTCTCTGTTCTCCATCCTAAGAAGTTATATTATGCTCACCCCTTTTTTCTGCTCTCATGGTGATTTCTATTGAGGAGGTTAATTAAATTTTCTCTTTCCCACCATAACCATTCTTTGATATACCTATGCAAATTTGCAGCTACTTCTCAGACCTACATATTTTTTATGCAAAACTGACCCTCTTAAATTGCATGAACCTTAGTGAATCCGGAGCAAACTCATCCTATCTTCTTGGTATTTGTATGATCCCCTCAAATGCATATGTAATAAGGAGAGAGGTGCACTCAACTGATTACTCTCAAAACATGGTCTTCTTGTGAGGAAGTACACAACTCTGCAAGTCAGTTAGGCATATGCATTTTACAACACCCGGATTATGTATTGCAAATGGATGACAGGGTTGTCCGTAGTGAATGAGCATCTTATTTTTAAAAGATTAAGCTTTTGAATGGCCTTGCGTTTTGATTGGTAGCTCAAAGCTCTCATGACAGCGGGCTTGATTTGAGGGCAACAGGAAATGCCGTTATCAGAAAGTCAGCCGAATTTCCAGCTTCAGCTCCACTGAGCCAAACCAAGCCACGATCACATGCTTTTTCACTGTGGCCTCACTGGCGGTATCTGCACTGACCTGCATTACTGTGGTCCTGCTGGATAGCAGAGCCATCCTGTGATGGTCTCATACCTCAGCGAAAGCCATGTGTTGGCTCAACACACATCTGTAGCTTGCAACTGAACCTTTGTGGTTTGGAGTATTATTCCCCTCCTATGTTCTTGTTTGTAATTCCATCTGACACATATCTGCCTCACTGTTGACTTACTGCCTTCCTACAGCTGTATCAGAGCTGTAGGAGCTGTAGTTGTTGCTTAATTTAGTGCCACTGCAACCTGAACGGTTCCCACTGGATACCAGCAGGAGGCATTTTTTCTCTGGTGATTAGTGCTATTGTTCAGTAAAGACTGGTCTTGACAAGAAGATATGGACACTCTTTTGTCAGTGCATCAATGTTGAGTATTGCAGGGGGCAACGGTAACAGAGGTAGCAGCCACAGTGAGTTGTAAGATGATGAAGCTGCAGGCAACAGGTTCTTACTGTGCTTTGTGTGAATGAACACATCTCCAACACCCTTGAGCAATGCCCTTCATACTGTATCATACAGCAAAACATGGGCTCCGTGCTACCTTTTTATCATCAAGTGCGGGAAAAACACCCTATCTTATATAAATCATGTCTCTTCTTGTCACAAAAAGGGGAAAGAAATTACTATGCCTCGTGGTCGGCACATCATGTAATTGAGGTCACTCCAAGCTTTTCCATTTTATTGACCGCTGACATAACTGATGTAGGTCAAAATTATGTCAAAGTTACAAAAGGTAAACCTTTTGCTCTGAAAATCAAATTGAGGATGTTACGGATAAAAAAATTCAATCTAAAGTCTAAATTTTACCAGAAATACAGGGATCAGGAAAGGTGAATGTATCCCTGCATATACAAAACCACAGGATGCATCTAATAATGCAACACATCTTACAACACATTCTTTTACAAACACCAAAAACTGCTTTGTGATAAAACTCATCAACATCAAACTCTAATTCACATTAATAATGCTGGAGAACACCTGAACTGAATTTCATGTTTCCGTACAGTAACACATTCCCCTCATACCATTATCCCTGAGTTATAGCTTCCGAGCAGCCAGAAACAAAGCCTGAAGAGGAGAGGAAAGACAAGTCTCTGACAGTCCCCTGTAAGTGTGTTAAGGCATGTTTGGTACTGGTAGCAAAGTAGCAATGCAAAAACCTGACAACAGTGTTAGTTCGGAGCTAATGGAAAGTCTGTGTCATTGCGAGGCTGATGCCCATGAGATGAAATTAGGTGTTGTGTATGGTGGGATTGCATGAGCAGAAAATGGGAGTTGATGTGTTTTACATCGACATATATTCACTTCAGGTGGTTACTGAGTTCTTCCATCTGCTAATACAGAGCTTCTTGACTAAAAGCTGTCTCACCAAAGGGCATTTTGGACAACTGGTTGTCTTAGCCTATGGCTACCCATGCAGTCGTCACTGGAATACTTCCATTACTGTTACTAGTGCTTAATGAAATTAAGTAGAAACTATTTTACCTGCTGAATTTATGCACTCAGCAAATTAAAACATAGTTTTTTTCCAAGTTAAACTCATTCTTTGTTGAAGTTATCATTTTTTTCTTTTTCCATCTTCTTCATCATTTTTATCTTTACTATTAGAATAAGTAACAGTCCTCAGTTACTTATCAGAAAGTAGGCAGATGCATATCTGTCAACATGTACAATGGCAGAAGAAGCATTCAGATCTTTTACTTAAGTAGAAGTACTAATACAGTTATGTAAAAAAGTAGTTCAGCATTTAAATGTGCAAAAGTATTTAAAGTAGCAGCAAAATGTATGTGACATATGGAAAGTAAAAGTACTCGTTATGCAGAAAAAGGACCCCTGCAACTGAAATAATATTAGCGTTGCATTGGTGCATATGCAGCATTTTACTGTAGCTTTACAGCCAGTTTAACTATTGGTTGTATTGTATAGCAGGTTTCATGCAATTGTTCCCAAATGCTATTAAAACAAAATTCTGGAGAATTGTGAAATTAATGAGATGAGATGAGATCTGCTACATTAGCTTGCATTCATATTTTTGACTCTTTAAACTTAGTTTTTTTGTGAAATACTGGATAAATTGACCTTTTGTGACCCTGAACAGGTATTTAAATATAACCATCTGAGAAATTTAGTGGGAAAATCATTATTTCAGGGAAGTGCAAAGAATTCATAGACATCAGAAACATGATAAGTAAATGTTACTCAAGTATAGCAAATGTTCTGTGGATCCACCGCTAGTGACATGTCATAATACATAAGGATGCATAAAAGACTTATAAATATGTGGAATATATATTAATCTCCTCTGGAATATTTAATCTAATAATAGACTCTTCTTGCTAAGTGCACATAAGTCCTTCCGTTTATTCAACAGAGAACGTTCTGCCAGTCATTTCAGGTCACAGTAATGTTCTTTGTTGTGTTGTGCTTGTCAAACAGCATCAAGCTAGTTAAGGTAGACTTGTTCAAACTGTTGACAGGCTATGTTCTGCTGTAGTGCTGAGTATAGACATCCAGAGGGTGGCAACTGTGGAAAATGAGGACTTCACTACACTTCTTATGCAACACTTTCTAACCATCCTTTAAAACTAGCAGTGAAGCTGGTCTCAGAGCACATGGGGTCTCTGTGGTGGATACCAAAGGTGCTTAGTTGCTCTGCCTTATTCCCCACCAGCGCTATAGGAGCACCTTGGGTATTGTTTTATGCCATTAGCCACTAGACTGTACAACATTTACTGCACAAATGGTTTCTTCCTGCAAGCAAGGAGGATGTTTTGGGATTATGGAGACAGGAGGCTTGCATGTGCATTACATCTCTCACAAATACCTACATGGCATGGAGTAATGGACAGCACTGAGCAAGAACTTAGACGATCAATGAACACAGCCACAGTACAGCTTTACCATGCCTTCCCATATCAAGATTGTGTGTGTCACTCATCTGAGGGTGTTTTCAGCAAGCTCGGGTGGAGTATATGCTGCCACTTAGTGTTTAGGAAAAACAATTTCTGACTCATTGCTTGCTGAAGAAAAAACCTGCGGCTTAAATGTTTACAGTGCTGAAATGGCACTTAGTAATTTTCACCTGATGTGAATGAAACGCATGGGTTCATATTTGTCCATTTATTTATCATTCACACTAAAATGATGATACCGTACACTAAAATTAGTGTATGGTGTATTATTTAAAAATTACTAAAATTATGATGCTCCCATTACAGGGTGATGACATTTAACCATAAACTGATTTAAAAGAATTTTAAATTAGGTGTTATCTACATCATCGTAATTTTCCTTCTCCATTTAGAAAAAGAGAGGAGCCTTTTAAAAGCTCCACTCAGTTTTATTTTTGATGTAAACATCTAGTCAGCTTACGCATAACGTGAACCCAGTGCTAGTAGAACCAATCCCACTCAGAATCAACACCCAAATCTGCAGCTCTTTGTTGTAGTTTGTGGTCTAATCTCATCCCAGAAAGAAGGTTTATTGACAGTGTTTTTATGCGAATCTGAAAAAAATTACTTTGTTGTACAATATCTGTGCAGAGCAGTTATACATGGATATGGAAACATGATGACTACGGAGAAAAAAAACACGACTATGGTTAATGTGTGCTTAAGGTTAGGCAACTAAATCACTTGGCATGGTAATGACCAAGAAATAAGCAAACAAGCCCCCCGCAAAAACTTCTGATACTTATTCTCTTAGTAGTGCAAAATTACTTTAAGCCTACTAAACTACTAGAAGGGCACATCACACTACTTGCTGCATTGATACTGAATGTTGTCATTAGATTTATCTCTTGCACTGCAGCTACATCCAATATGAACATAATTCCTAAGGACACTGGGCTGTTAAATATTAAATTGTCTGCTGGTTGCCAGTAGTCAGTTGATTGAAAACACGATATGCCATATGTGATTGACAAGCCAATGATACATCAAGGCCTTGTTGCCATAAGTTTGAATTCATTCAACCCTCCAGCAATAAAAAAAAAAAAAAAAAAAAATCAATTATGGCAGGCTAAAATATGTCTTTCTTCAGGGCAGCTCAGTGGCTTTATTGAAAGGGGAGCATGGAATATACTTTTTCTTCCTGACCCGGATTTAGCATTCCAGTGCTGGGATCAAACCCATGATCTGATGGCCACCTGATTCCCACTGCTAATTTGTCCCTTCCACTTAATAAGTGTTTCCTTGATAACCCAAGTATCTATAATTACCTTTTCTATTTCATTTCTTTTCAACCCAGTGCCTTCATCTTTGCAATCCAAGTGTTCTTAGAAAATTCGACTCAGCTTGATTGTCTCCCCCTCCAGTTAAATTTGCTACAATTGAATTTTGGTGTCATTTTTACCAGCAGGTGACACCCATGAGGCCCTACTCTCTCAGCCTGTTAATGTGCTCATTATCATGCAATTCAGTTAGACCCACACTAGCACCAGGTTAATCCGCTCTCTGCTAAAAGCAGCAATAACAACCTTGGGTTCTGACCCTTTTTGTTGCACTACACAATCTATTATTCACTGATCCATTTTTTTTGTTCTCCTTCTCATTAGTGTCAGACAGTGAGATGAAGTAGGGATATTCTGTAGAGGACACTTGTGATTCTAAGATAGACTGGCTGATCAGCTTATATTGGACAACAAATGAGTTTTTATGCTTTATGTGCCCTAGTTGTTTGATGTTGCGTGTCTATTAAGCCTCTTGAGAAATATCAGAAGTTTACTTAAATAAATAGCAATGACCCACAAAAAAAGTTAAAATGATGAAAAATTTGATATGAAGTACATTCCAGTAGGAGGTATTATGAGTATATCATATGAATGCCAATAAGACAACAAAAATACATACATTTCACCTTAAATATCATTAAACTGGCACTATTGAAAACACTAAAATGTTGTTGGTAGAGATCTTGAATCCACACTGATTTCTGACAAGGTGGTTGTGATGTTTAACACATGTTTTCATTAACTGCTGATATCAATATTCATTATCCATTGTGCAAAAGGTGCTTGCATTGATTTTTCGTTGATTTGAAGTTTAAATGTGATATTTGTTAAATATTTCAACTTGATCACTGAGATCAGATTCACATAGTTTTTGTTGCTGTTAAAAGAAAATTATACAAAACAGCATATTAAACAAGTAAAAGACAACAACACAAAAATTAAATTAACACTGTAAAATATATTTCACCAAGTCTGTGCCATTTATTCTTTGCACCCAATAACACATTTTCATTGTTTTATTTAATTCTCCAAATTTGAAAAAGTTTTGTCTGGGATAAGCATTGGCTCACTTGACATCTATTACTTATTACCAGTAAGACATTTATAGTCGATTAAAACAGTCTGAGCAGGCTGTGCTGGCAGCTGGTTTAATGTACTATTCCAATTCAAGCAGTGCTGTACCACTTTGTAACTTATGTTTCATAAAATAATATTATTTTATTATGGGGCATCATAATACACAATAAAAAAGAAAGAAAGAAAAACTGTTATCTATGTGTCTATCAGATCATGACTCTCATAAAAAAAAGCCAATTGTGTTCCTGATGTGCTAGCTCGATCTGGTTTAGTGCACATGCACTAGATATCCTCAGATCGAGGTGAACATAGGCCTAAGAATAATATGCCTCATCGGAAAATATTAAACGGAACGATAATGGAATTATCAAGCTACTATGAGATTAGTGGAGCCACCTGCCTATATTTTCTTTGATTTTTCAGTAAATCTGTCAGGTTGAGCTCATCTGCCCATTGGACTAAACATCTTGCAATGACTCCATTGATCGGCTGCCTGCTGTGAAACTATACACTGGATACCACATACATAAAAAACATGCTTTCAGTGCAGAAACAGAGATTTGAGTTTAATTTGGCACAAGGACAACTGAACACACATGTTTAACTTAAGATGCAGAGGACCACACCAAACTGTAAAACAATATAATGGACAATCATGTTACAATAAACATGTATGGAGGACCAAACCTGGCTGATTGGAAGAATGATTAATATAAGAGTAAAACAAAGGAATAATAAGATCATGAAAGCCAACAGATAAACACATTCTTTGACAGCTTATGAGGTTCTCTGACAACACTGTGTTCATGATACTGAAAATCAGAACACTCTTTAATTTATGTGTGGCAGGTAAAGTTAATCAGCCAACATCCACAAAAAATACAGCTGGGGTGGGACTAAAATATAAAATACAATATAATATTTACAATCTTAAATAAAATGTGTAGGATGAATTTATTGTAAATTTCTTTATACATTTCATATAATTTTCAGTTTTTTTATGGATATTAGCTCTTTATTTTTTCTGAATTTATTCCTCAATGAACGTTTTTATTTTTGGTTTCTTTGAACAATTTATTCATTTATAATTATTTAATCAGACACTTTCTTAATAAAACAGGTATTTTGTTGATCACTTGAGAAATTATAGCTCTCTCAGTTTCTGGGGACAGCTTACACAGACAATTTACACCAAATGTACCATTAATTATTTATTGTTTTTTTTCAGTACATACAATTACTTTTTGAAATCATTCTTTAAACATCCACTGTTTGAAAAAAAATCATATGAGAAAGAAAGCCAACATTAACCAGGTTACACTGACTAAGTAAAGAGAAAGATGGAGACGATGGATAAATAAACGACTAAAGCAACAAAATCTTGAGACATAAAGCCAATAATAACTAGGTCAGTTAAAGAACTGTAACTTTGTTATGCATTGCATTTTATTCAATGCCATAAATTACTTAGATTTAAGTAGGAAAATGGATGAATCTCTTTTTTTGGTATGCTTCTGTGTTATGTCATCTTTGACCACAATTTAAATTTCATTAAATACAGAAGTAAATCCGTATAAGTACTTCAATTTTGTCTTAATGTTAATGTGAACTGGCTGTGACCAACAAAATGAAAATCTTACCAGTAGCTTATTTGGCTACACAGTGTCTGCATTGAACCTTGTCATACCCAAACGCAAAAAGAGGTACAAATTTACACATGTACAGCAGAGAATACACAATGACTTCAGAGGCACAGTCTGTGCATTGCCATTGTTTTCCAGATTAGATTTCTCTGGCTTGCCATCTTGGGAGAAATCCAACTCTCGTCTTGTCCATCCCCAGTGAGATGCCTTTGAGAGCTCCAATTGTGAGAAGCATGAGGCAGAAGAGAAGCCATTTTCTGAAATGCATTCTGTGAGCTACAAAAGGCAGAGCAGATGTAATGTAAAGGGAGAAAATGGGCTGAAGAGATGAGTCAAAGGGTCAACTACAACAACAACATGTTTAATCTGATGTAGATGTAGATGTTCTCCAATTAAAAGAACAGTTAGACACTTTGGGAAATGTACTTATTTTCCCTTTCATTAAATTCATCTGCGAAGAACAATAAAATCCCCATGTCTTCACATTAAGTACAGAGCTAGAGCCATGAGACAGTTCATTAATATAAGTTTAAATACTGTTAGCAGGAGAAACGCCTAGCCTTGCTCTCTCCAAAGTTCTCCACAGTTTGCCTCCTCACTACAGCTTCACTCCAAATATGATATTGATAATATCGTATAACTCGAAGAAAGAAAGCATTAACCAACACGTGGACATATTCCTTTACAGCTGGAATTTGACTCTTTAATTTTATAACCCTGTGTGTCTGGACCTCACTCCCTGGGAGGCACAAAGACTTGAATCTATTGCACTGTTATATGACTGTGTTGCAGACCCTGTTGCATGCTTCGCTGCACCTCTCTGCGGAAAACATTAAATCTTCTTGTTAAGAGTCCAATTTCCTTTGCAATTACATTAAAGCTGCTGAAAAATCACACCAATCGCCTATCACAAGTCACCAAGACAGCTCTATATTTAATTTACTGCAATGCTGAGGCACCAGACTATTGCCCTCATATGGCCATTTATCTGATCTGTCAAACATTAGCTATGAAGATCCAGTCTCTCATCTGTAATAATTAAGAGTAATCATTTGCATTTGATTTTAGCTGTTATAATTAAGCCGTTCACCAGCAATTTACCAGCCATCTCTTTTGGGGATATCATTCATTTCCAAGTGAATTCAAAGACTGACATAACTGTGCTTATATTAATTAAAACACTCTAACTGACTACACTTGAGTCCTGAGAATAGCCAGGCCATTTTGAAGCAACCTTAAGGATTAGGTGGTTTGCTTAAATAACCACCAGTGTGCTGAGAAAAGATTGTGAATGTGATGTGCCTATGTTAAAAAAAACATCCAAACTGCTACTACTATACTACTGTGCCTGAAAGTGAAAACCAAAAATGTGTCACTCTTTAGTATGAGACTCCCCAAAGTCCCCATCACACTGTTGGGCTCATTCATCAAAACTGTGTGCCATCAAATGTGATCTAAACCAATATTTCTGTGACTGTTGGTATTTTATTAATTTCATCAATCAATTAATGCTTGACATAACCACATAGAGTGCAACAGTGAACACTGAATGAAGCAGTCATTTGCAGATTAACATTTTTTTAATTGCAATTTATATTTTGGCATGCATGATGCCTTCATTAAACTGGCTTTATAGGTATTAGTTAAGGGTAAAGCTGTTCTCATTTAAATGTTTTTCTGTTTCTATTGTCAAGTATGAAGTATGAAAGTATGTAATAGTGACTGAAACTCAGCCCATTAAGATTACATGTTAACCAGCAGTCACTTCAAAGACATTTCCAAGCTGCTGTGACATCATCTGACAAAATCACCATTCACATAAGGTAAAGACAAGGGATGTGCTGTGATTTCAGCCATATTTAAAAGAGAAAGTTAGAAGCTCATTCATGTCAGCTGCCATGAGGTCAGCATAGAGAGGTGTGCCTGCATAGAGAAAGCCCGACCTCGCACTTACGTAGCAACACCAGCAAGTGTCTTCAATGGAAAGTAGCTTAGGTTTGTCCAAAAACAATGAATAGATTTGTCACTGGGTGCTTTGGTTAATCTAATGAGAAAAGTGTTAAGTTTATAACACTGCTTGTTTGTGCTAAATCATTTTGAAAGAGCAACAATCAATGAGAAAACTCCACTCAGCCAGCCAAACAGTAGTGTAACCGTATCACTTGATCATGTGGCATTCGGCTGATCAATGGTGTAACTTGATCACTCAGTTAGTCAGACAGTCAGTCAGCTGGTCAGTGACGTTCGGGTTTATAGGGATGGCCCTGCTGTTGCAGGGTTTCTGTGGGTTCTGTGGGTTTTCCTGAAACCCCAGGCTTTCCTCTTACAAGTTTTCTGATGCTTGTGTATTGTTGATGGTGGGGACAACAAGTTAAACAGATTGAAACGAGGCATTTCCTTTTCACTAACGCACATCTAACTAAATCTTCTCGCCTGCAAGTTTTCTGTCCACTGAGATAATCACTTTGTATTACAGTGAATGAAAGAATGTGAACATCACATTGCACAGCAAAAGTCTATTCAGTAAAGATACTAGGCAAAATAGAAGTTACCTCGATGTAATGTCTTTCTATAGGTACATGCACTACCCACCATCACTGTATATCCCAAAGTAAATCAAAGAAATTAACCCCAATTACCGTAGGAAATATAATTAAAGCACAGTACAACCTGAATACATACAACGCATCCGTCCATTCAGTTAATGTCATACTGCCACGAAGCAAAAGTATTAAAATGAAATTCTAGGGTAGGCAAATCCATGTCTTCATTCTAACAATAGGGCATAGACATGGTGGTGAAAAAATGGAGACAACAAAGAATTGCAAACAAAGACAAGTGAATTCAACAGAGCAAACTGAAATCAAAGTGATTCGGTTCACACCTAATTTCTCACAGGGGATTAAGGGGAATTCTAAGAAAGACCCATTTGTTGGCATAAAAACAATGGTTTTCTTGAATACAAGAAAGAGTCTGAGTTTGGTGTCATGTGGTTGTGATTAAATGCCTGACTGGCCTTTTTCCTCAGTCCCGCTTTTTTTTTTTTTACTTATAACCAGTCAGTTTTGTCAGTTCTGTAATGATGATCATAATTCTTGAGACTTGTAAAAGGCCTTTTATTGGAGATGCAATTGGTGTGACTGATCCTTCACCTTGACAAAGTGGTGGTGGCATATGTGTGTGTGTGTTTGTGTGTGTGAATGGTATGTGTAAAGCTCTTTACATATTAGTGCTAAATAAAATCTTTTTTTCAAAGGCCTTTTGGTCATTTTAAAAAGTATTTTCCCTCACCAAGAGCAGGAAAATCCATATTCATGAACTGATTATTTAACCAATACATTACCATATGAAACGGTAAGGAGTGATGGCTTCAATAGTACCATAAATATCACAGGTCCACATATCACTGAAGGGCAGAATATCATTAGTGTTGTCTCATGCTGAAGTCTGCAGATTATTCACAGTGTGTCTCAGGTGCCCCTGGAAACTGTCGCCCCCCTGAGACGCTGTAACTCCAGGCCTCCCACAGAGCCTGGATTAAGAGAGCACCAGGGAACTTTGGTCCACTGAAACCTGTAATTATTATGGGATTGGCTTCAGATGTATCAGTCCACGAGGAGAGCTTTGTTTCTAACAAGATAGACTCCCTGAAAGAAAACCAAGGTGTCAAGCTTTCTTTTCCTTGCATATCTTATGCAGTTTACAATGATAACGGGGGTAGATTTAATTAGTTGTTGTAAAGGTTTTAAGGAAAATGTAAGATCACACTATTCTCTGCTTATCTAACATACATGGACAACCAAAGAGATGTCAAATTGCTTCATTTGTATAATCAAATGGTATATTTCACTTTTTAAGTCAGAAGAGACATTTAAGGGTGTTTAAGGATGAGGACAGTCCAGTGTGTTTGAGGAACTACCCTGTCTCCAATAATGAGTTTGGCTGGAGGCTGGAGTGTAAGCTAGTTAGACGCACATGCTAATGATTACAGCTTACATTAGAGCAGACAAAAACACAGTTTAATCCATTTCTTGCTGTTGCATTTTTGTTGGAGGGGTAAAAAAAAACAAAAAACAACGCCTATGCATGGAGTATCGCTCTTACTGCCCTAAGCACATTGCTTTGACATGCAGAGAAAGATTGTTGTTGCGGCTGGTAAGCCATAATTTAATAATCGCTGTTCGGGGGTGGAGCTTAGCGAACAGTGAATTGGTGAAGTCTCTCAAAAGTTTGACAAAATAATCTAAAAGTAGGTTAAAGAATATAGAGGAAAATTAATAACAGCTTTTTGTGACAGCAAAATGGGAGTGAAACTGAGCCCTGCATATACATTCATTGGCTTTCTCTTGTCTGAGATTATATTAGATGTATCCATCAAAATGGAAATCGGAAATCACTCTCAGCTGCAAGCAGAACCAAGGATGCAGTAGGGGAGGTCGTCTGTTAAAATGAACACACACACACACAGACACGAGCCTTTAACACCTATTCCATCACTGTTTCACCCTCAGCCTGCCTTGACTATTAAAGGGCAGTTCCCATGAGGTGTCCTGCAGGAGGTTAAGATTATCACTGCCTGTAATCTCCCAGGACAGAAATGATACAATTCCAGTTAACTGTCTCAGGCCAGTAATGACACAGCAATGCCCTTAATATATATGACCCATGTGTGGCTGGTGCAATACTGGTCTTCATCCTTTAAATGGTGGTCACCGTGGCCTGACAATGACACTGTGAGGAGATATGATTCACTAATGGGGTGAGTTGGATATTGATGGAGGTCACACGTTAAAGACAGTAAAGTGGCTCAATGCAGTCAGAACCCATGAGGGCAAAAGACACACTAAAAGAATCTTTGTAGGCTGGCTCTGAATCAAGTCAGTTTCATCATCAGGCCGTATATAAATAAAGGGACACAGTGTCATTTATAGTGCTTATATACTGCATGTAGTTGCTTTCATGGGTCACCCATATAGGTGATTACGGAATGACTTTCATGACCATGCATTTCATTTACTGGCAGTACTCATACTGTTTTTTTTTCTGTGTTAGAGAAAAAAGACCAGGCCAGGTTTGTTCAGCCTGACTGCAGATAGAGCCTATAGGAGAAAATAAAACATTTGACTCATGACTTCCAGTTCATAAATTGCGTCTTTTTGATGCTTCAGATAGATAAGAAACATTTTAAAAACATCTTAAACAAACTCATATCGGCTATTATGTCTTACCTTTCATCTCTGCAGGTACAATTTACACCTGTGTTTCTGCCTGACTCACCCAGATATCAAATATTCTGACAATTTTATAAATCAAGGCTCCAGTGGTTATCTTCATCAGCTACTCAGGCATAGGGCCTACCACTGATGGCCAAATCAGACCTTTTCCAAAACTTTATAGAACCTGTTGCTAACATCATTAACACACCACCTTTGGGAAAAAAAAGAGAAAAACTTCACAGGAAAATGCCATTCACTACACACATCTAGAAAATGAAAACAAAGTGCAGTTTAGCACACAGCAAGCATATGTTTTAAAAGTACCGACTGATCATCAACAGCAAGCTGACTGTCAGCTTTGATGACAGCACATAGCTCTCCAAAAGCTGCAGGGTTACACACTCTTTGTCCCTGTTCAGACCAGGCATTAACATGCGTCTCTGGTGATCCGATCACAGCTGTAAGTACATTTGTGAACACACCCAAGATGCATTGAGGACCCATTTGAGATCCAATCGCAGACCACATTATTTACAATACGTTACAAGTCATGCCTCTAGTAGAAACTAATAAAAACATGTGGAGTCTTTTTGTTAAAACGTGCTTGCTTTATTTGAATAAAACACCTGTCTGTTTGCACAGCTTCCTCACTGCTTTGTACTGGGTTTGCTGCACTGGGAACAAAAATACCTCACAAATGTGGAAAGAACATGTCAAGGTCAAGGAAATAGTCATTTATGTGGCGTTCTCTCTGCCAGGCTTTGCACTGCCAGTGCAATAGAAGACATAATCTCATTACAGGTGATCTAAATCAGTGATGCATAGCAAGCATGCATATAGCAACCTTGTAAACACATGCTCAAACACATGCTGAGACATGCAGACACAAGCACACACACACACACACACTCAGAATGAACACAGTCACTGTGAGTTATGTGACATTGTGGTCAGGTAGTAATGATGTTAGCTAATAATCCATTCGTATCATTATAACAATCTGTGCTTAGTCATCTAGCTCTTGGTCTAAGTGGTAAATTGCACATAATAGCAAGAGCAAGATAATGAAATCAGTAATAATATACAAGTAAATTATACATCAAGGACCCCATCGCAGGTCATAAATGGTGGCTCAAGGGTTTGTGTTATTGTTCCCATTAAACCCCTAATTATTATGTGCATACTTGTAGATAGTTGTGAGGATGCTCACTTTTACTGAGAGAATTTTCTTTTATCATGCCAGTTTGAGAAGAGGAGGCTGTACTTATGTGGTTTGGGTAGTGGAACAGTTTTCCTTTCATCTGTCAGCAGCCATTAAGCACGACCAGAACACTGACTAACTAAACAAGGTTGGCTCTCAGTACTCCCTCCTCACTCTATGCAAATTTGTCCCTTTGATGTTGAACCAACAGCACAGGGAAGGACAGCGTGAAGAAGAGAAGACGAGAGAGAGGGAGGGAATAGGGAGGATGACGAGATGGGCTTGTTTTTAATCAGTGACTGGTTCTAATGAGGACCTGTGTCAGCAAAACAACACGGCCACGCTGCTGACTGACCCAAGCAGAATTTCAAATATTATTCATAACCCAGGAATTTTATATAAATGGCTGCTAGACGTTGTTGTTGTTGCTGTTGTTATGCTTTCTGTCATGTTGTTTTTGGGATTTTGGCTGAAAATGAGGACCAGGGCCACAGTCCAGGGGGGCTTTAGAAAGAACAGGAAGCTGTAAACTGTGGAATAATTCCACAAACCTCAAACCATGTAATGAGCTGACTTGAAACTTTTATTGGCAAGTAACTGTTTGTTGTTTGTTACCTCTGCCAAGACGGTTATGTTTTCACCCGTGTCTGTATATTTGTCAGAAGGATTATGCCAAAAGTACTAAACTGATTTGCACTGAACTTGCTGGAGGGATGGGGCATGGGCCAGGGAAGAACCCATTACAGTTTGGGCAGATATTTACTATAAAAGTGCATTTCTTTCTCTGCAGACTGGAATATCTTGTTTTTGCGAAGGTCTGGACTCTGCCCTTCTAATTTTCTATTATTTGGGGGCATATAAAAGTGCTGTATAACATATTTTATTCCTTATAAGTTTTCAAAATTGTAAATTGAAGAATAACGACCCATCGAGCATTTTAACACTGAAAAGACGTTCAAAAAATGATTATTGTCAACAGTTCAAAAACCAGTAAAAAGACGATCATAAACTGGTGAAAAGACATTCAAAGAAACTACTTTAGTCAACAGTTCAAGACATTCAAAAAGTGGCTATGGTCAAAAAAAAAAACAAAAACATAAATATACCCAGCGAGCATTTTACTGCTGAAAAGGTGATCAAATAACAGCCTGGTCAATGATTCAAAAACTTGTGAAAAGATGAACATAAACTAATGAAAAGCTGTTTAAAAATTAGCTTTGGTCAATGATTCAAAGGGTCTGACACTGCACTGTGAATTTCTCAGTGGTGTTGGAGTTGGATCACATCACAGCTTCCACAATATTAGAGGAATAGCGTAATAGATCGGCTTTGACTGGATGACCACTTATTTAATATAGGTAATTTTGCATATTAGCAAATGTATTATAACACAGAGTACACAGCAGTTTCCCCCAAAGACCTTGTTTTCCAATCTGGTGAGGGAAATGTAGGATTGTTTGGCCTTGGCAGAGGTATACACTCTACTGAGTTACCTAGTTGCCTCCACCAAGGAGGTTATGTTTTCATCCATATCTGTTTGTTGGTTTGTTCATCAGCAGAATTATGCAAAAAGTATTGAATAAATTAACACCAAACTTGGTTGGATGGGGCATGGGCCAGGGATTGACCCCTTTAATTTAGGAGCAGATCTGGATTATTGATCATGAATTTGAGTCTGGTATATGTTGTTTGACATTGGCCTTGGTGGAGGTTCACTCACTCTGAGTGCCCTTATAGTTTTTGTAAGATATACTATTACAACTGACCATTAGTTGCTGTAAATTATATTTTGAAAATTTGTTCCTGCGATGGTTCCTTCACTCTTCCAATAGTTATGTATGCTATTAAAAAAAGGCAATAAATGTAATCTACAAGGTTACTTGTGTATATTATTAAATGTGGTTTCCATTAGGCAGCCGTAATTGTAATGGCAAGGGGGCAAATGACTACATACAGGTACCAGGTAATAGTTGCAGGCAGTTTTTTTTTCTTTTTAAATTAAAAATCAGAATGACTTCAATGAAAGCAGCTACTGTGGATCCATCTGATACACTGCAAGCTATTGCAGTTTAATTGAAGAATTACTGCATGGAAAACGCAATTTTTTCTTGGTTAAGCAATGTGCAGCGGCAGGAAAGTAGTATATACACCACCCATACATATCTGACGTTAGAGAGAGAGAGAAAAAAAGGTGACAGCCGTGGAGATGCTACACGTGGCAGCTGAAAACAGCCAGAGAATATTCATGACATGTTCCATACATCAGATGTAATTTTCTCCCCCTGAATTAAACAGTACAATTGCAACAGGCATGATCTGTGCAACAATCAGGCGGTGCTGATGGCTGCCAAATGTGTTATACGACATTACAGAGTGATGTGCTTCTAGCACAACATCATGACATGCTGAGATCAAAATCACATTTGCTTCATTTTGATCTGAGCAGAGTAAACTATTCTGCTGTCACTGACTGTCAAAGTAACACTCTTCCATGTAAGCCAATTGTCTTCTGTTCATCAGCTTCTATGGGGACGCGCAGTTAAATAAACAAATTGAGAGAATATAAAACTAAATGAGAAAACATCTTATAAGTTTAATTATGGGCTGTTCCGGTTTGCGTGTCAGCCAATTTGAGAATTGTATAAAAGTATTACTTATCATCATCTCATATGCAGAGTGCAGAGTAGAACTCGTTAGAGGAAGTTGGGTAATGCCTCTGATTAATATTATGGTAAAAACAAAAATACTAATTAGAAAGAATTAGTAAAATGCTATTTGAACTTAGGAAATGCTAATTAAACAATCGGGCCCTGAATCATCAGTGCATATGATCCATAATGAACTTTCCCAGCACTGTCATTGCAATGTGGGCTCCAGGTAAAGTCTACAGACAGTGAAGACAGTTTGCAAACAGGTGGAGAGGCCAAGTACACCACACGCTCAGAATACACAGTAAACCACATTCACCAATTTGACATGCTTTGGGAAGTGCTGCACTGCTGCAATTGCATTCAATACAATGTAAATGTGCTAAATAGGTAAACCAGACCTAAATAGGGCACAAAAAGCTTGGACATAGTCAGTCTCCGAAAATAATAAAAAATCAGAATCATGCTGCCTGAATGTTACATGAAACTGAGGTAACACATTGGCCCACTCAACCCCTCTTTACTCAAATGGCCTCAAAGTGACAGACTCTGTAGGATTTTGCAAGCCCACATACTCAACTCCAATCAGGCAGTTCATTTCTCCTGTTAACCAGCATAATAATTTCCCAAGAGATGTGTGCCTATGCATAGTTTTTCTCATTCAGGTACCTGTAGGTATATCACATAACTACTTCTTTCTGGTGTGCAGCACCAGCAAGTTCAGTTCACAGTAAATGGCTTCCTGTTACCTCTGCAGTGCTTGAGCCCCATGTATGAACAATGGGTTACACCATCCATCTACATGTAAAGCTTGCGCATGCTGGTGGCAGTGTTTTGTTGTGGTACTCAAAGCATTTGTTGTTGATGGGTTTGTTGCCTTTGTCTGCCCATTGTCTGCTATTCATCACTTTCCAATGTTGCCAACTCTTTTTTTTTTAGAAGAAAATTGCTACTCTGGCTTAAAAAGTCTTAATCATGAGGAAATCTGTATGTATATCACCATATTTTCTGGTCCCTGCTCTTATAGGGTAATACTTTATCATCCATCTTTGGCTTACAGACATGAAAGGATATCTGCATCAACAAGATGGATTTTCAGCCAAACGTCAATAGTTTATTGTTATTCACCAGTGTGGTTTGAAAGTTGCAAAACTGAAAAACAGATTCACCAAGTTGCCAACAGGGTGTCATTTTGATTTGGAGGATTAGGCACTGTTGGTTCAAACAGTCCTGTTTGGCTGTGTTCCCGCTGGCTGGTAAGCCATTTGTGTTTTGTGTTGGCTGGAGCTGTCAATCCAAAGCAGCTGCAGACTGTCTGTGGCATATCTCTGGGCAACAAACTAACATCAAACATCGTCGAGAGTTCATTTGCATCTGCTCGGAGGCTATTTGTGGTGCAGCTGATTGTCTCGATTAAAGGGAGTTTGTTGTGGCGGGGACAGATTTTTTTTACATAGTGAAGGGGACATTCCCAACAATGTGGCCATTGAATATGACACATTTGCAGTCAGAGGCATGTGTTCAGACAAAGGCAAACACTCCCAGGCTTTAACAACCTGCTGACTACTAACCTAATCTTTAATTAAATCAATAACAAATGAATAAATTACCAGTTTCCAATCCTCACCTATGGTCATAAGCCTTGATCTGAATTAAATTCATATTTATACAAGTGATTGAAATGAGTTTTCTTGCAGAGTGGCTGAGTTCACCAATGTATGAATGAGCTCAGAGTAGAATTGCAGCTCTTTTGCATTTAAAGAAGCAAGTTTAGGTGGTTCAGGTGTCTGATTAGGATGGTGCCTTGATGTCTTCCTGTCAGGGTATTCCAAGCATGTCTAACTGGGAGGAGAATCTGGGACAGGGCCAGAACACGCTGGAGGGATTACATATCCCATCTGGCCTGGGAACTTCTCAGGGTCCCCCATGAGGAGCTGGAGAGATTAGCTTGGAAAAGGGCATCTGTGCTACATTGCTTAGATGGGGACCACCAGGACCAAGACCTGGACAAGAGGCAGAAATCGGATGGATGGATGGATGGATGGATGGATGGATGGATGGATGGATGGATGGATGGATGGATGGATGGATGGATGGAGTAAATATCCTGTCAATTCCTTTGCCCTGGGATTCACAGGTGTTGCGTTCCAAGGCCACAATTTTATAATTAAAAAATCCTTGTTAAGTGGGGCACCACCTCTCAGTTTTCAGAAGAACTTTGATAAGTGAATTTATTGATTATTATGCTCAGTCTAATATCAGAAACCATGACTTCTCAATTCAATGGGTCCTTGGTCTCTGCTTCAAAGGAACACAACAGGATGACTGAGTTTAAATAAAGAACTGTACTAAGTATACCACCAACTACAGGTCAAATGCAATGTCGGATCATTAAGATGAAAAATGGAGCAGAGAGACAGGTTTAATCAATAGCTGATAAAAGGAATTGTGCAATGAATTGGGCAATGGTGGGAGAATTGTGGCTATTTACTAGACGGCTATACTACCAAAGGACAGACTACTACTTATGATACTATACATCTGATGATTTAAAAAAGCTGGTCTGTTTGCGGAAGAAGGATCCTTCATCTCTGTTTCCTATCAATGTGATAGTTTGATGGTGAGAAGAGTAAGAAGGGTGTCAAGTTTAGGTTCATAACTCCTCCATGCCAGATGCCAGACCAGGTCTGTCCGCTACACAGGTATGGAGTAAACATCATGTATGAAAAAGCAGATACCACCACTATTAGTCCAAATATAAGACAACTTTGAGAAAACCATAAGAACCCCCAAATTCCATATTTAGAAAAGAAACTTACAAGTATAATTATTATACGTATACTTTAAGTTATGTTAGGAAAGTGTTTGTGAAATACTATCAGTCAAAAAGAGGATGGCTCTCATCTTTTCTCTCATAAGAGTGAAACATAAAATATTTCAGCAGAATGTAAATTCTGCATTTGTATAGCTTGTCACATGCTCATATTCTTGGAAGTGGCCTTCATTATTTTTGTTCCACACTTTTTGTGTTTTTAAGCTCCTCATCTTCATCAACATGTGACACCAATAACGCATGATGTGGTCCACTGTGTTTCAGCAATAAAAACGATGATTTCTACCGTTTTTACTCAGCACTAATTTATTTCTTTCAAAGCACGTTACACAAGCCATCAGGAACTCCTGTAGATTACTCTTATACCGTTTTTACATCAAAATTAGCAGGTATAAGTTTTTTTGAATGCTGGGTTAGGGGGTTAGGGGTTTGAACACTGCCACCCAAGTTTGCCTGAGAGGACGCACACAACTGCAGGGACCATCACAAGCATTTACAGGAGCGCACACACACACACACACACACACACACAAACACACACACACACACACACCCACCAACGCAGGGGAGAAAGATTGATCTGCCAGCTGCCGTGCAGACTGGTAAAGCAGATCCCTCTCATCTCATCCTCGGGTTGGTACTTCTGTTAAGTGTCATGGGACACTCTTGGATCAGTGATTGTGTGTTTTTAAAACTTATTTTGGGCTGCGCTCAGTCTCTCATCCACGAGCACAGTGTTGCCGAAGTGTGTCACCGTGCTGCACAGTTGACAGGTCTGTTTACAGTGTTTGTGTGCTCTGAAAGACGTGACGGAGAAGGGGTGAAAATTACTGTGTTGTTTTTAAATTACTGCCGATAAATACCGCATCTACTGCAGAGTGATTTGAGTGACTGGATGTCAGTTGTGCCCTTTTCCATTTCCAACAACAGCTCATTGTTAGTGGGTCTAAATCTCCTTTTCCACTGGTCAAAAAACCAGCTAACACTTGTTAGCCTTGCTAGCCTAACAACCCACCATGCAAGAAGCTCTGTCTAGGAGCCAGTGGTACAGCTGTCTTCTCACCATTCCAAAACAATATTTGCTGTTGTGGCTAAATTATGTGAATGTTTGGTTTTCAAATATAATACAACCACCACCTTTTCGAACATGATTTCCATAAAACATATTATATTCAGATCAATCCAGTATTTAATTCTATTATTATCTAACACTGATCAGTCTAAATAATACCAGTAGAATTATTTCAGACAGAATTTACATATTTTACCTCAAAATGACAAATGAGTGCAAGTAACCTCAAAACAAGTCATATGTCTGCCAAAAGAAAGAAAAGAAGATAAAATAATCATAACTTTATCTTATAATCACAAATATAAAATATTCTTATTAAAAAATAACTAAATGATTTCAACCAAATGCAGGGTATCTGATTAGAAATCAGAAACAGATTTTACTCTTTCCTCCTACTGGTTTTCAACAGCCTCGGACAGAACACATCCGAGTTCCTGCTCAAACAGAGTAGAGGCCAAACACAAGCTATCAGCCATCAGCCTCTGATGAGGGCTTCACTTGCTGTG
Organism: Trachinotus anak; assembly: GCF_046630095.1. Lineage (NCBI taxonomy): Eukaryota > Metazoa > Chordata > Actinopteri > Carangiformes > Carangidae > Trachinotus > Trachinotus anak. The sequence goes on from NW_027273870.1 coordinate 22,811,685, forward strand.
CCATGTTTGAGCACACAGCCCAGTGATGCTTGCTGCCAAAATTCAAACTCCATTGTGGCTGAAATGATGGGGCGTGGTGGTATCTCGGGGTTTGGGCGATTGATCCGGGCTTTTTGGGTGCTGATTGCCTCTGCTAAATAATGACTCACATCTCTAAAAATGGAGGTTTACAGCATTCGAAGCAAAGTTGAGCGGAAACTGAAAGTGCACTATTCAGTCATTAAAATAATGTGTTAACCCCACAAAGGCCATTACTGCTGTGACACCTCCATGTAGATAAAAAATGTGCATATCTTCAATGAGCACTCCACAGCAATAGATTTTCATGAGACGTCTACTAAAGTAAAGTGGTTTCTCAGCAGTGAGGTGGATACAAAAGTGGCTTTGACGCCATCAGCCGTCTGCTCACTGAAGACCCTGCTTAATGTTACTGCAAAATCTGTATTAGGCTGTTTCACTCTAACTTTTATATCTGTTCTTCATTGCAGTTGCATTGTGAAGACATCTTCACAGTGCAACTTGGCAAAACATAACCAAGGAGCTATAAATATACACACGCACACATTGTTTGATTTGGATGGATGTTTATCCTGACAGTTGCCAATTATTGCACTGTGGTGCCAGTGGAAGCCTCACACCTACACAATGCAGTCCACTAGTCTTCATATTAAGAGTTAGATACATTCTGTTCAGAGGGGATCATGAAAAATAACATCAAAATGTCTCATTGCACTGTTAATGTGATGAGTTAAATTAAAGAGATGAGACATGCTGCCTATACTCTGATTACTGGGTCCTTTACAGATGAAGATAGACAAATATATAATGAGCTTCTAAACTACAATGCCTTGATAGTGAATAATCTACCGAACAGTATAGAAACATTTCCATCTTGCTTTGCCTCAAATACAGTCACATACATATGGACACACAAATATAGGCCTTGGTATGGCATCCAACAGTGGCACAGAAGGCACAGCTGAACCCACTCTAACCTGCCCGTGTTCAACCAAAATTCAGTAAAAAAATAAACACAATCTGTTCTCTTACATTTTCACTCTGTATAGAGCCACATTCTGTAAATAAGTCTAGCGCTTGTACCTGTCCAGATCATAGAAGGACAAGTGCACTTTGTAAAAGTACTCTTTTCATCAGTACTCTTACTACCAGTGCCTTTCTCAAGGGCACTTTCACCTGTGATTCTGAGCAAGATTCAAATGGTACCATCTTCTTCTTGTGCCTGCTGACAGCGGCTTCCATCTGCAGTAGCAAACATCATCAAAACACTGAAGTCGCCACAGAAGACAATATAATTCAAAGTTAAGGTTTGATTCAAGTTTGAAACCTGACCTCATACTGTAGGCTATGCAGTAACCCATTTGATTTTGGTAATGATGTACCTGGCTTCACTATGCTAAGGCATAATGACAGCTACAGTCTCTGACATGTCATACCTTTGTAAGTCAAGGGCAACTCGTGATCATATTGCAGCTGTTCACTCACCCTTTCCATTCCAGCCAGTGGTGTGTGTGGTTCATATGTAATGTATCCCCTGAATTCTCTCCTCATCCCCTCTGGTCCATGTTGCACTTCACGCTATGACGGTTGTAACAACCACTTATCCTTCTCAAAGTCATAGATGTTATGAGTCAGCAGACCAATGTCACTGTGGGGAGGGACAGCGAATGCAACGAAAGCATCCCAACTGTTTTTTGAAAGCATGACGATCTATACAAGGGCAAGCTGCAAGGGTAGGAAACTGTTAGGTAAGCATGTCAATATTTGTCACGTGTGCATGACCACGTTTGACCAATGCTGACAATGAGCGTTTTGCAGAAGGACATCATTATCAATGAAATTCACAGGTTTCAAATGTGTCACAAAAGTTTTTGTTGATTTGATTGACATTATTTTATCATATAGTGCATACAACCTCATATAACAAAGTAAAATTGTTGTATTACAAAAGAAGTCCAATATAAACACCGACTTCCAGTTGATTAACTGGACAATACGCTAAGCTCAGCTCACTGCAGATCTAGGGCATTTTTCTCTGTTTTTATTCTGCTTAAGATAAAGCAGAGTAGTTTATCACATAAATGAATAATTTGCACTCATTTCAGAGATTTGTTTCAGATTCACTTCAGCCAAACAAACTGGCTAATATATTCAAACAAATTCTAGGCACAAGATATCTCATGGCTCCGGGGCTCTGGCACAGGACTTGGTATGGATCTACTTCTGACAAGATGCCCTTGTGTTTGAATGTCTGTGTATGTGACTGTGTGCGTGTACGTGGGCATGCATGTGCATACTGTGGGCCAAAGTGAAACCCAGAACAGATGCCCTGGTGTGCTGGACTCAGAGGTCTTTGAAGAGCTTTTTTCTCAGTAGATCAAAGCGGGTTATAGTTTCCCATGCTGTCAGTGACACTTGTAAATACAATACCATCTAGTTTTTGACAATTAATGCATTACTGCTGGACTGTTCGGAAATCTCATATGTGGCTTCACATATATTACTAATGTAGAGAACTAGTTTTTTCTTGATTCAAAAGGAAGCATGAATTATGACTTGTGCAACAAAAAGTACAATCATCTTAAAAATCCATTTTAGAGGAAAAGTTATTTCATATTCCTCTTTTAGGAAAATTATTGCAACTTGAACTATCAATCTATCATTCGGTCTTCCTTATAGTGAAGAGTCATAAGTGACATAAGAATGTTCTTATTGAATGTCAGTAGATGATATATGAATCGCTTAAAAGGATGCATATTGATGGCAAGTCAAAGAAAACAATATATAGACTGCAGTTAATTATAAACAATATTGCAATATTTGAATGTGATGACCTTCAACCCATTATTTCAGTTTTCTCCGCCTCTGAACGTGGTTTCTTGCAGGATGCGGTGATTGTTGCTGGACAAGAGTTTTGGCCATTGTTGCATTGACAAGACAAGGGGTTATAATACTCCCTATGAGCAGCGCTATGTCTTCAGTGCAGTTTGGAGGCTACACTGAGTTGCTATCATAAAGTGACGAGACAAGCCAAGGCTAGCTTGTTTTTATCAAAAAGTAGTTACATATATGTTTGTCTTATTGTTGCAGTCCTCAAACACGTGCCTGGTCATATGTGCATTTCATGTGTGTTTGTGTGGTTTTGTCTAGTAGAGCTCCACTCATCTGTTCACTTGCTGAAGCTTCTCCAAGCAACATTTATCTGGGGAAGTAACATCATCACCATTGTCCCACAAATCTTATTGTGAATAAAGGCCCATAATATATTTACCACCTTGGCTGGTGAAGAGTTTTATTGGTGTCTCCTGTCAGACATTTTTAAGTGCAGGTGTGTCTTGACCTTGCACCCTCTCTGGCTGACTGAGACCTTGATGTGCAGCATTTATGAAAGGGTATAATTGAAGAAAGAAAGCAGAAAGCAGGCAGGATACCCTTACACTTTACACAGTTGATTGCATGGTAGAAAATGCCAAATGGTTCTCATGAAAGGGATATAAACGTCCCTGAATTTGATTGTGATAAGAGGCAGTCAGATCAAATCGTAAACAGCAAGTTTTCTAAAAGCTTCTGCATCAGCTGTAATATGATAGATGTTTCCCAGACTTTTAGCCAGAGCTGTGAAACCACTTTAATCAGGGCTGCTCACAGGGTGATTTAAGAGCACGGGGGCTTTCTCAGGCCACGCAGGTACATGATGTGCACTCGCTTCTATGAAGCTGAAAAACTGATGCGGCAGGAGTCAAGCCCTCTTAAAAACAGCCATCACTATGACTGACACAACATCATTCTGACATTATGATTAGGAATCACCTCTGACTTTTACATATTAACCATTTATCCAAGTTGAGAACTCTGAGTGTGATTTTTCCAAAGTAGTCAAGCACCTGCCTAATGCTACGCTTGCACGCCACGCCATCGATTGGAGGTTGTGGTGTTGAAATTGTCTCATTTTTCATTCTTTACATACACACACACACACACACACACACACACACACACACACACACACACACACTTGGGTAACACTGTTACTGCATAGACATAAAAAGCCTGGCACCTAATTCAGTCTTTGATGTATGTAACACTAAAAGCAGAGCAGCAATAAGTTGACATTCACTCCTAACTCCTGTAAAGAAGCAGGGAACACATGTCACAGCGAGAACAGCGTGAAGAGGAATGAACTGAAAGAGATCGAGGAGGTGACTGGCGATATCAAGGGTGAAATGTCTGCTGAGCAGGTGAACGTACGCATGCTACATTTTAAAAGATTAAAGCTGATAGCTGCAGAATATAGAAATAGAAATGAGGCACATGTCAGTGTAAAAGATATAAATGAACACTGAGTGAGTTGTTCATTACGAACTGTTGTACGCATGGAGCAATGCAATTATTGCACTTCATCTATTCATGAAAAAAAACATGATTGAGCTGTTTACACATAAATTAGAGAGATGATGTTTGTTAATGTTCTAGTCCCATTTTACATGATTGTTGAAACTGCTGCTCTATGCTGTAACATTATAGGACAGAATATATATTTATCCATTAGAATAACGGATGAATATATCCTGAATATGTCAGATGTGTGTAGATAGAGTGTGGAAACACGGTCACATCATTGTATTGTAATTGGTGAAATAACTCAGGCTGACAACATCAACATCAACTATCACTGGTTAAAGTTAGTTATAGAGGTTATCACCAAAATATGTTCATATCTTTAACGCTGTGCACCACATAAAAACTTCTGAGGTCTCGTCCATGCCAGTAAACTGGAAACAGAGGAGGACGGTGGTGTATGGTGGCGGCGGAGACAGTGAAATGAGGATTAAAGGACAAACAACAATCAGGTACTTTGAACAGCGGAACACAAATCGAACCATATGCTGTCTTTGTTAGATCAGTCCAATATCCCTGGGAATTGTGTGTTGGATGATTCAACAGCACACAGTTTATGTCCAGTGCCAACGGTCAGTGCCAGTGCAGGAAGCACCTTAATGCAGCGGGGCGGAAAGTGAAGGCGTAGAGGTGCAGGTGGTGAGAAGAACGTCCAGCTGTCATGCCAGTATAGATGGAGCTCATCTTTGTGTGTGTGTGTGTGTGATAACTAATGAGAAGGCTGATACCACTCACGTCTGTCCATCAACTATGAAGATACTGCAAGCTGCCACTTATTTTAGCATAGCATAAAGACTGGAAACAAGATAAGCTTAATTGACTCTATCTAAAATCTGCCTCCCAGCACCACTGAAGCTCACTCATTTATAAGGTCTATGCCCTTTGTTTAATCTGCACAAAAATGGAAGTGAAAAAGGACAATTTGCCATTTTTCAGGAGTCATGTGTTTCTTGGCCTTGTCTTAGTGGTTACCTGGCAACCAATCCTGACAAAAAAATAGTTTGGTACATAAGCCCTTGTAAAACTACAAGTTGTTGTTTTAACACAACAAATGAAATCTGTTCATTAGTGAGCTTCAGAGTTGCTGGCAGGTGGAATCTGCTCCCGTCTTGACAGAGCCAGACTCGCTGTTCCCAGGCTTTGTGCTAAACTAAGTGAGTTGGCTGTGTTTTCTTTACCGTACAGACATGAGAGTGGAATCAATCTTCTCGTCTAACTCTCAGCAAGACAAACAATAAAATAAATATTGCTATGACCACACTGTAACTGGCATGTGTTGATATGTGGATGGTGAAATTAACAATTAATACGAAAACATTGGCTTTGAACATTCAAACATGTTGTGATTGAACATAATCCAGTCCTCTGGTAGCAGCCTGTTCTCTGGCGAGTGGGTTGGTCACACCTAATATATTTACCAGCTTGTGAGTCTGTGTGTGTGTCAGCAAAATGTGGTCCTGAAGACGCCTCCTGTAACAGGAGCCACTGTTGTCTGCTGACAAATGTTTACTGAGATTGTTCAATTTTTGCGCCCATGTAAAAGACTCAAACTGACTGTTGCTTCGTTGTCACATTGCAGTGGTGTTAATCTTTAGTGCATATAAATATAGCAACATAATCATCACTAGAACACATTTTTTTTTTTTTGTTTTATAGTTGTCTTCTAATATCACTTATGGTTATGTGAATGATTATCTTTCCCTGCTTCAAAAAACTAAATCATCTCTTTGTAAGTAGAAAACCGAAATTACAGGCTTATCAGTGTGAGTGTGAGCATGAGCTGTGATTATAAGCTCTACAAAGTAATTTGAAACTGACTAATGAGCAACATACTGACTGCAGCTTGCTGATCTACTTTTGCTGAATTCTCACCATGCAAGGGCTGGAGTATTGAAGATTCTGTGTCTCCTCCACACTGCCTGCTGCTCTGCAATCTACCGCTGTGTGTGTTTGTGTGTGTGTATGTGCGTGTGTGTATGTGTGTGTGTGTGTGTGTGTGTGTGTGTGTGTGTGTGTGTGGCTGCATCATATGTGGATTCTGCCATTTACCGCTCACCAGCCAACACTTCAGCTGTGACCTGCCCAGGCCTGCTTTTATGTACTGCAGCAGGATATAATTTACTTCCTCATGCATCCTACATACACCTCTGTGTGCAGAAGGTACTGAACAGCATTTTAATTTATAGATGAAACCAATTTATGTTGCCATGTCGTCCTCATTCCAGAAACTGTGTAAATCAGAAATGTTAACACAGCGTCTCTCTTCATAATACACAGCCCATCTTTGGTCCTGTGAAACTTGCACCTGCATAGTAGCTTTAGAGATGAAGATGAATGTGGTTACAGTTTTTGTGTGTAGGGCGGTGAAAAAGTGCAGCTCACTGCACGCCTGTAACAAATTAAGTCATATCTTGAATGTATTAGTGGACCTAATCCATCATCAGCTTTTGCAGTGAATCATCTGCTAAACTTCCACTGCTTCCCCTGATTGCCATCATCTGCTGTCCATCTCTCTGTCTCTCTCTCTCTGTCTCACACACACACACACACACACAACACCTCTTACATAATGTGTTAGGTAACAAGCCCTGCCAGGCTTTTTTCATCATTGGTCTCAGCGAGTTTAACCAAATCACTCAGTCGGTGTTATCCACTTATTAAAAGTAATAGCTCATTTATGCACAAGAAGCAGTTCTCAGTTATCTGGATCAATTTGCAAGTCTCCCATTCTTTCCAATGAGGAGCAGCAAATCTCTCAAACACAGCAGGGTGGTATTTCCAGTGGTGGAAGTGGGCGGGGCAGGGGGAAATGTTTAATACAATAAACCATTACCCCTGTAAGAATTGTCGTAGCTCCATCGTGTGTTGCCTTGCAGAAACCCAATGTGCTAAACACCTCAGTATGACCAAAACAATAATCTGAATTCAATTCAATTCAATTTATTTTTATATCGTGCCAGATAATAACAAGCAAGCACTTGGTGACAGAGGAGAAGAAAAAGTCCCTTTTTAAATCCTTTTCTAAAGGTATTCAAACAGTTCAGTCCTGATATTTATGTCAGTCTTGTTTGTGAGTTCATAAATGTTTTGTTTGAATCTACCCCATCTATTTCAGACATTGAGTTCTGAGACATTCTCGAGCTCATACCCAGTATTTTCCGTGGGAAAAAATTGCAGATAAAACAACATTATGCACTGCATAAAATAAGGGGGAATCTGGTTTAATGTGGGCATTTGCCAAATAAGATTGAAGCTGACTTTTGGGACTGTACTGTATGTGGAAATGCATGGATGACAGTTGTGTGAAAATTCTGTGTGCAAACTTCCCAGAAACAGTACAAACATTTGTTTCATGGATAAATATGGACATTTCCAATTCAAATTCTACTTGAAATCTGCTCAAGTTGACACAGAGCTGTAGCCTTTAGCATGGATCGTTCTCGTCTGTGTGAAGTGTAAGTATTGTTGTACTTTGTTGCTTGGCTTGTTTTTCTGGGGTTTTTTTTCACTTTTATCCCAGATCCAGACGTTTAGCATATAATCTGAAAGTCATTGTGCGTGTTTGCCTGTGTACATATGCATTTAAATGCATCACAGATGAAAAAAAAACATGAGATAATGATAATATGGTGACAATGTACAAATATATGAATATATGAATATATGTCAGTCAATCAAACCATGTCCATGTAAATTAATTAGATCAATTGGACCAGAAAGGGAGTTGTTTTTTTTTTTTCAGTTTAAGTTGTGTGCATGTGTTTGAGTGCATCCAGTAAAGACTCATCCGAAGATACGGCCGATACACAAGATGCTCCACAAACAGTCTTCACAGTTTTAGGGGGGTGGGGGGGTTTGTAGTCCAGCCAGGTGCAGACCTTTGAGACTTCTCTGTTTTCCACACTGGCACCTGATCCCAAATTATTTATCCAGATCAGTGGGAAAAGTCTGCAAAAGTCCAAAAGTCTCTGGTGTTTATTACTGTTGCCTCATGTGGATTTGGGTCTTTTCATGCAGTGAAAGTTTAAATGTTTTTCTTTTTCTGCTCTAGCAACAGGATATAAATAAAACACATCAAACACAGAGCATTTCACTAAAACATGTTCTAACAGCAAAGTGGAGTCAAGCAGTAGACTCAGCAGAACAAGAGTGGGACTCTGACTTCGCAATGAACTTAATTCCCCCTCATCGTGGCAAATTAACTTATGGTGTAAAGTTGAATAATACATATTTGCCTGTCAATGAGAATTAATGACTCAAATGAGCTGCAGCCCTCAAGTATCAGCATGTGTGTCTTCCTCTGTGTCCACGTGCAAGATCAAAGTGTGCTGACAGGTGGTCATTATATCCATTTATATGTTTCTGTCTGTGTGCATACCATGTTGTACGAGGTCATCGGACCATCTACAGCATGTGAGCCGAAGGGGTTTAAAGCTGGTTGAACTCCAGCTGTCTAAACATGATGTCACGCGCTCATGCTCTGGTGTTAACGCTCAGGCACTTTCCCAAACTGACTCCTACCCACTAACCCTGTTACCCTGTGTGGAGTCAGACTTGAGGCTGTGGAGGGCAATCTGGATTAAGGGGGGAGGGTATAGAAGCAGGTAACCTTTGGGACACACTTCCCCCTCTGCCATGAGCAAGAAACGCTGGTGACCATGGATACCGAAGGGCAATTTGCACTAACAGAAGACTTGCTGATATGAATGTCGACTTACCTTAACTGTGTCTGCTGTTTAACTGTAAATGTACAAGTCTAACACCATCCGAAACATTCTGTGTGTGCTACAAAATAGATGCACGTTTCTTTTTTAATTGATTGTTGGGTTGATATAAGGTTCAACATTCAGTCTCTGAAACAGCAGTTAACAAGACGATGTCACCTCACGGTTCATTTAGTAGCTTTTGATTATATCCCAGGATCATAGGATCATTAGATCATTTGTTGGAGTTTGCCTAGTTGCCATGGAAATGCAGATTGTCAAATCCTTTTTTTTCTGAGCAATTGAAGAGCTTCTTATCCATGTGGGCTTAAAGAGAGACTATGCAACTTTTGAATAAAGAAATGAAACACACTCTTACAGAGGATTTTTTGCTTTGCGCCCCCAGCTGCGCCTGCCTTTGCATCACATCCCGTCGCTTAGCAACCTTGACGACAGGTAACTTTTTTTTCGTGCGCTGTGCTGATGAGCATTGAGAAAGACAGTGATGTAGGATTGAGAGAGGTTGAGTAGGTTTGATGTCATCCAGTGCAACAGTGTGCTTCATTGATGTGTTTTTAGTTGTTGAACAACAATGAGGCTCCATGGCACAGAGAAATAAGCTGTTTCAGGCTTTGGCTTGACAGACAATATTGTTAGTTGGATAAATTCATTGTTGGTTTTGGTCTTTTCATGGGATTTGTTAACAATAAGAAAGTAGACTTATCCTTTAAGACAGTAAAACCTGTCTTTCCTGAGCACATTAGCTACTGATGAAACTTCTGTTTATGATTGTTTCATCCATTATTTTATTTATTTCCTCTCCACTCTATCCTAGCCAGCTTGGGACAGCCATAAAAGTACAAATGTAGGCGGGTTGGATAAATGTTGAGGCTCCTTGCTGGGATTGAGCTGCAGACAGTCAAAGACAATATAAAAGACATGGGCAGCCGCTCAGACAAATCCATACAGGAGCGGTCTCATTATTTTCCCTCCCTCAACACCTGTTAGCGGGAACAGTGTGTGCAAAACACAAAGTTTCATATTCATGTGTTGTGCAAGCATCAAGGAACACGACATATGCAGATGTTATCGGTTCTGTGGCAGTGGCACAGAGTGAGTGGAATTGGTAATGCACTCATTAGAAAGCGGGTGGCAGATATCTCATTAGTTATGACCATTTCATAATTAGACAGGGGATTTATTATTAATCACACCATTAACCATGGAAAGGCTCAGTCTTGTCCCATGCCCCTTCTCACTCTTAATCCCCCTGCTCCTGTTCACATGGGCTTGATTGACATTGCCAGTGGTGTGACTGTATGAAAATGAGACCTCACCTGCTCGACCTTGGCATAAGCAGAATACTAAATGGACACAGTGCATGCATGGAAACTTCCTTTACAATGGCAAAAGGCTTTTGCTCACAGACACTACAGGAAGTTAACCAGGAAGTTACCTGCTTGTTTTAGAGTGAACAAGCTTGTTCACTCTAAACCTGCTTGTTTTAGAGTTGTCTCTGGCACCGTGACATGCAGCAACCCCACCCCCACCCCCACCCACCCTGCCCCTCGCATCCTTAACTCTGTTTTAGGCCTTTACCCAGAAGTCTGTGCTGTCATCCAGTTACACCACATTAAATTATTCCTCCTCAGCTGTCCCACCCTGAATCTTCTCCCCACGTGCACGCTGCTCTCTGACCTCCGTCATTTGTTTTATCAGTGACTCTCATTAACCTAAACTGGCCTTTCAAGTACAGGGTTGGAACAGCTCAGGGTCATTTTTCTTAAACGTCCAACTGTACTTGTGCCACGCTCCTGGGTTGGGTATACATACTCATACACATCGTGCACTTTCTAACTAAATATTTCTTTCCTTTGCTGTCAATTACTCGGGCAGTTTTTCTGTAGGAGTTTTGACAAACAAACACACACACTTTTCTTTACCACTGCTTACACCAACATTTGGTCTTGAATTGCTGGAGCAATAGATGTGTTGAAGAAAAACCCTCTGTCATGTGACCTCTCACCGTAAACTTCCCGCTGCTTTGGTTACTGCTTGTCTCAGCCAAAGTCATTCTTCTTAAATTTGCTCGCTCAGACCAGTAGACTTGACACTGCTTAACCTTACTTTGCTTTCTGGTTATTAAGTAACTCTCACAGCCAGAATATGAAATGTTGATGCGGTGCATAGTACTTGATTTGATTTTTGGTCCCACTGTTCTGTTAGGCTGCGTGTGCTTTCCCTAATGTGCTGCACTTTTTTGCACTTTTTTGCAGCCATGTTTACCGAAGCAAATGTCAAAGCTTCTGCCTGATTGGATACCCGCAATCTGATGCGTCATCAGTCCCATTCAGACAATAAACTCCTCATATTGAAAATGATGTGTGACTGGACAGAATGAAGCAGTGTGACTGTGTCTTTACTGAATGAATGGATCCCTGTTGTGCTGGGGTTCAGTTCCAAGGAGTAGAAATTGGTTTCAGAGTAAATCAGCTTTCCTCTTTACCACAATGTCATCTTTACACACAGTTTTAAACATGTGTGTAGTCTTTATTCATGAGTCGCAGGAATTAGCACTGATTTTATTTTCCTCATCTCTTCTTTTTAGTTCAGCAATATTGAAGATTTTTTTTAATTCTACACAAAGTGGCTGTAAATAATCTGATTTAAACATCAAAAATAAGAATAAAAAAATGTGAAAACTGGATTTTAAAAGTTCTGTTTTGCAGCTTAATTATTTATTTACGTGGATTGATAATCAGCAACTCATTTCCATTTTCTCTTTTAATTTCCAGAAGCATTTTCTGAACCATGCTCACCACAACAGGATGTTGTCAGAAACTACGATAAGCGGCTCGTTCTTACAGCAGGAAAACACAACATTTTCCCTGGGAACATTAAATCCAAACCAAAATCATTTAAACTGATCTGTATCTCAAGATTATGGTATTTGTGGTTCATGTGCTTTACTCACTAAACAGCCCATCCTCTGCAGTTATTGAAGTTACATCTGTATAATGTGCTGTTTGTTTCAAGTGTTCTGTTTCTGTTTGTGTGTCAGGTTTTCAGTGCACATTAAAGGACCTCACATTACATATTGTGTTCAAGTACTGACAGCATTACAATGGCATCCTGTACCGTACATACTGATCTTCGTTCGGAGTGTGTTTTTTAATGTCGGGCTGTGTGAATATGTCATGTGTTTTGGAGCATACATGACAAACTGTTTTCCCATAAATATAAATACGCAAACTGTCCTGGATGCCCTTGCTGATTTTCTTCAGTATGCACATCTCTTGCACATTTGGCTGAGCTGCAAAGTTGGCATCTAGAAGAAGAGAAAAACAGAAGGTGCAATAAAAGCTGACAGAGACAGATTCTTCAAGTAGACCTTGATGCTACAGTGTCAGCTTCTTTTTTTTTATATTGGAGACAAAGTATTCATTCATACTACTATTCAGCGTAACATGCCTCCAATCCAAATAGGCCAAAATAGAAAGCACAACAAGAGAAGAGGTATCAGGTGTCCTATGATCACAATGTCCCTGGGTCATATCCAGATGAGGGTCGCTGTTGCACGTAACCCACCTCTATATCATAACTGTGGCTGTTTTTTAAAATGCCACAGGGCGCATGTGGATCAGAACAGATGAATTCATTCATAGAAAGAAAAAAGTCATGTTAGGCGGGGAGTATAATAACAACAGCAATTCTGTAATTCTTAAAACGTATGCGACAGTTTAATGGAAACATGAGTGATCACGTTTACTTGACACTAACCTGATTTTCTGTTGATCTGTTGCATTCTCAGTAGGTCACCTCCAAAACACCATCACAGTTTCATGTTTTCTCAGTCATTTTTATCCACGTGAACATTTTAGTTGAACTAACTTGACTTGTTTACTTGAAGCAACATGACATTTGCATCTCAGAGAGATTATTACAGGAAGAGCTCATTTTCACTGATTTATTTATATACTTAAGGGCTCAATAGAAGCCTGAAATGAAGTAAACCTAAATTAGATGAAGAGCCATCAGTGGATAAGCCCCCTCATCACTTGATTGAGAAAGCATAATCTAGCTTAGTGTTCTGTTGGACCATCCTCCTCCTACAGACACACGCACATGCACACATATGCACTCTCTCACACAATAGACCACACACACTCCCACTACACAGAGCCGTCTGACGAGGATTAGCGATTGAAAGGCCGAGGCGTGGGAACCACTTCCTCTCCCAGTGTTTTCGTGCTGGAATCAGGTCTCCTGAGGGAAATGACATCAGTGCACTTCAAAGAACGATCCGTCTTAAAACAAAGGATGTCCAGCTCCGGGATTTGCACCAGGTCATTCCTAAGGCATCTCGGGCTGGAGGTGCTCAGGTCCTCACTGATGAGCACAAACAGACAAACTAGTCAGACTTTAAAATGGCCATGTGTGCATGGGTACTCACAAAGTAATGCTACATCTGTGTGGGCAGTTGAGGCCAGTGAAAATTAGTTATTTATTAGTCTAATTGTAGTTGCAACTATAATTGTATGTCTCCATGCACCCCCCAAAAATGTAATTATATATAAAAAATGTTTTTAAATGTTTTGAAAATAAATAATCTTAAACAACATTAACATTTCATTAATTTCATTTCATCACTCTGATAAGCCAATAATAGGAACTTTAATGTTATTACCAGCCGGACCACCATTGTATACTTGTTTGCTATCCTTGTCTCAAAGAACGGCTGGTTAGCAACAGGAAGAATTAAAAAGAAAGAGAGTAAAGAGACAACAAAGAAACACTGAGCTACCTTAAATTATTCCCCTGTTTTCAGTTCAGTCCTGAATTTTTGATCGTTACCATTAAAATAAACAGTGCTCTCAAACAGCATTAATAGGCCCCTGTCTTGGTCTGATGTAGCCTGCCAAAATTTTTGAGATTTTCAAGTGTGCTATGAGATGGGAAAATTCTGGTTTGCTGTTTCTCAAAGTCAAAGTCTATTAAACTAAGTAAGTGTGTTGTGTACACACACAACCAATACAATCCTAATCCTGGTTATACATTACTTGTAACCTTTACAATTTCCGTCCTACTTTAACTTTCTATTTCAAAAGTCAGGTCAAGTGACCTTTCACTTGCATCTGAGCTCCAAGTAGAATATCACCTTTATGGCTGGTGCAGAAACAGGTCCTCAACATTTTCAGTCTACCTTTAGTGCAAACATCATGTCACCTTCCAAGTCCCTTTGCTTAGTGCAGAAATAATCAGAAAAGCAATTTATTGTTCTTAGGTGCAGTTTCACATTGAAGCGCAACCCTCCTGTTGTCACAGTGGGGTTGCCAGGTTGGTCTATTGTGAACATGTGACTCTTTGACACGTTACTTAAATAAGAGAGCCAGCTCTGCTTGGCATGTCCTGGATCTATCTCTGTGCCGAGTGGGTGCACAGAAAAGAAATTGATTTCGATCTCTTCAAGTGAGTGAGGATTTGTCAGCAAACAAGTATATTTCCCTGACTACCTGACTTTCCCTCTAACTGTCTGCACACTTACAATCCAATCGTACAAAGTTCTAGGTAGCTGAGACAACCTGTCACAAATGAAAGTTGTCCATGACCCCTCTGGTCACCTTCATCTTCTCATCTATCAGTTGCTAAATCAGCCTGCCATAACTAAATCCGTTCCGCTGCTTTGAAACACAAGAAAACATCTTCTGCTTATATTTCTCTCCTCGGCTGCCTCCACCTGCTTCTCTCTTCGCTCTTTCTCCTGAGGATTTTGCAACCTACTTTGAGAAGGTTTTCAAGGCCATCTAGTCTCTGCTGTAACTGCACACAACCTCCTCCTTTAACCCTACCAACTTTGACTTACCAGATCATTCATTAGCCATGATTAAAAAAAAAAAAAAAGAAAAACTCCAGCTACTTTCCCACAGCATGGGTTCAGTCTGTTCTCTCCAGCCGCTCTGATCCTCAGAAAGGTGCCTGTGTTGCTCCCACTGTTCCCAGCTTGTTGCCAAATGTACTGATCCAACATGGCAAGCACAAGCTGTGATGCATCTTCCCACACAGTGTCAGGAAGTAAATAAAATAAAACCAAATTCCTCAAGCACCTTTCTGATTGTAACATCTTGTTAATTTCACAAATCTTTGCTTTTTCTCATTTCTCAAACTGTAGCTGCTGTTTTTTCTGGTCAATCTGGCTTTGATCTTTTTTGCCTTGAATAATAAGGAATATAAACTTATTCCACTGGTACCTTCATTAACGTAAGTCAAATGAAACTCCAAAGGTAACCTTAGCCTTAAGTACTGCAAAACTGCTGAACAGCAAAGCAATGTTCTTAATCAATAACCACTACCAGTGCAGTTCTCTTCGGCTTTGACATTGATTTCTGCAGCACTGTCTTTGAATTACTCACACCAGCTCTTGTTTACCTTTGGAAAGTTATTTCAACAAAGAAAAAAGAGAGCCCTAACAAAGAACAGCTTCAGGATAATGCCTTTAAGCTCCCCTCAATCTTCGCTTCTCACTTAGGAGCGAGCCGAGGAAGGAAATGTGAGGGAAAACAGAGGAGGGAGGAGAAAGCGAAAACTGGGACAGGGACACAGGAGAGAACGGATCAAGACAGATATGCCACTTGGAACAAAAATCTTTCCGATCTAGCAAAGGCTATTTGTCTGTTTTGAGTCAATCTGCCACTGTTAAGAAGACAGTGGAGGCGCAGGGAAAGCCTCTCTCAAGTGTGACCTATTGATCATGCCTCACGGCGCAGCCCTGTGTGAAGCTTAGATGACCAGTTTAGGCAGAGCGGGAAGTGCAGAGAGACAGAGGATTTACCTATGGCAGACAGTTAGTCACCGGGGAAAACGTGACAACAGCTATGACTTGCAATTACGGCGGTAACCAATCAGAGGAGTCCAAAGCTCTGAAGGGTGCTCAGAGCGGAGGAAGAGGACGAGTGTGCTTCCTCTGGTCCACAGGCAGCACAGCACAGCACAGCAGCGAGCTGACAGACATTTAACAGGATGTAACCGCGGACAGAAAGACACGGAAGAGAGATTTTCCCACGCGGCGCTGCACATCTGCTGTCAGCCTCATTAGTGTTAATGACATGTATGTGCGCATCAGTATTTATGCTGCTCTGTGATATATTAATATACATATTAGATGCACAGATTACCTTTATCATCATGACAGCAAAGGTTACAGTATTCCATCATAAAGCACTGAATACTGGCTGCACAGATGTGTTTTAGTAACAGTGGTGGCACTTGACAGGATAGATTATCGTTGGTTTATTGCTCCAAGCTCTTACTGACTCTAAAGTATTCAGTTTCAATGCTGATAGCAGTAGGAAGGCAGAAGTGTGTGACTTAAATAACTGCAGACTTCAGTGGCTAGTTGCAATCAGTTACTAGTATACACCATAAGGCACAATTACAGTTTCTTTCATCATGGCCTGTTGTTCACCATGTCAAGACGCTTAGACTTTATTAGACTTTTTTTTTTTTTTTTGTACTCACACAAAACCACAGGAAAAATTTATAAATAAGGTAAGTTTAATAAAGCTGTGTAGTGATTTAGAGTGATGGTTTAACTTCAAGCATTTAAATAATTACATGTTTTTTGTTTTTTTTAAAAAAAAAAAAAAAAGAAACTTCCATGTTTTGTTATTGCATATTTATTCCACCATACATACAGTGCATTTATTTCCCGCTTTAATGTTTACATTTTCAATTTCATCTAATGGTTGCAAGACTGAAATTGATGGTTGTGCTTCGATGCATCTGTAATTTTGGTCCAGCATGACTCTGCCATCTAGCAGACTGGGAGATAATCATCAGATAATAGCAGCCCAGTCTGAAATAATATCCCCAATAGCGGTTATGTTATTGGTGGCTGGTTCATCATCATGTCTCCAGCTGCTAAATGGAGGCCATAGATTCATGGGACATTTTTACCTTGGTGCACGTGAATCAATTACAATACAATATGAAGGAGAGTATAGCTTATCTCATTAATGTTCTTATTTCAGGTAGGTTTTCTCAATCTAAATAGTGCTCATATGCTTAACAGTACATTTGTTGTTTTATGGTGGTCACATCAGACCATCATCAAATCGCCTCAATCGTTTCTTGCCTTATCATTTTTCTGACTTTATTTATGCAATGTCACATCAATTTGATTATTACATTGTTTTAAAGGTCCATATTGTAGAAAGTGGATCTAGTTGCTATAGAAATACTGTGAAATTATTAAAGCACTCAGTCCACAGAGAAATGCACACAGCCTGTATTCAGAAACTGTGCCTTCAAATAAGCCGTCAAGACTTCCATGATGTGTGATGTCACAACGAAACAGTCACTAACCTCATGTCCCCAGCACTGCTCATCTGGACCCACCATCCAACCTTGCAGGATTTGGTTTCTCTAAGTGCTTACCTGAAATCCACTTTCAATCTTTTTTACGGACTTGTGCTTTGTTTGGTCTTTCCAACCATATTTTCAGCTTTTACTATTTAAACCTAAAAACAATTCTTTTACTGCTTGTTGGATTACTATTTGTGTTGTTTTATGAGTTACACCTGGACTTATATTATGATTGCTGTGTTTATGGACTGCAAACTTGCTTACTTACAATGAAAGGATGACATCCATTGCCTGGAGTTGGAACTCAAGCAAAGCAAATTTTCACCATAATTCCCCCATGTATGCCACCATCATGCCACTGCCGGTAGACGTCCCTGCCATGCATTCACCTTAACGTCACCGCCAGTCTTTTGTCAGACCCATTCAATCTCATTCAAAAGTCTTCTCCTGGTAATTGACTCGACATATTCCCCTCTTCCCAGCAGCCCAATCACCCACCTCTCTAATGTCCCAGATGATCTCGGATTCTGCAGTAATGCATCAGTCACCCCGATGTCATAGTTTTGCACCAGAACTAGGTCTAAAGCTCCAATGTTTCGCTCCACATAAAATCCAGCTGGAGCCCTTTCGTCCAAATTTGACTGTCTGTTCAGCTCATTTCAGTGCAAACTGACCATCAGCATTACCTACCATTGTAGGCTACATTCCATTACCTGTGGTTGGTCTGGCCTTGCGTCAGTCAGAAAACAGTCAGCCAATCAGAAGAGAGGCTCTGAGTCTCTTCTGATTGGCAGACCGACATGTTCTTGCTAGAGCTCCAGAGAGAAGCATGAAACAGGAAATGTAAAATTACACTGAGATGGTATTTGGTTCTTATAACCACAAATATATCGTCTTATATCAAAACTTCAACTAAAACACTGGAAAAGATTAAAGTATGGGACCTTTAATTCCTAATAGAAATAATGGCAACACCAAAAAATAAGGTTACAGTTGTAATAAACCAGAAATATCCTTTGAGATGGTGCTACTTTATGTACTGCACCTCACCTACGTAAGACATCCTTCATGTGTTCTGCAGTTCTACAAGCTACTATCCAACTAAATGTAATCAGCCAGGGAACATGGAAGTGTCACATCTCCAAGACATTTGCTATGATCCATCACATGCCTGTATTAGAAATGAAAAAAAAAATGAGATGAGTGGACAGCAGTTAATTTTGAGGGTCAGTCTATTCCCCTCTTAATAACCTGTGTCAGACCTCATATCAGATAGTGTGTTGAGCTTATCTTCTCCACTCTGGCTCATAAAGACACTCAATGAATGTAACCTTACCAATTCCACTTAGTTACACACTTCCCCTCATCTAAGTGTGTGTATTTTTAAATCCCAGAAGCAACTGTGACATTTATATGGTGACTGCAATTATCAAGTTATTTCACCACTGGGGAACCTAGTGGAAGAAGAGATAACATGACATGAGCTAAGATCATCTCAGCCTTAAGATGCTTTTGGGAAGAAGGGACCAAGGCAGCAAAGGGATGTTGTTAGAGGCAGACAAATGGGTTGGCATGGCTTCCTCTACTACCTTGTGCAACAAGCAAACCAGGATAATACATTTGGGGTATATACATTTGGGCTGGCTGCTCTTTGACATTTTTGCTTAAAACTGTGAAAATTGTATTGGATAATACAATAAGAGAAATTCAATTATACTGACTATGTAACAGTAAAAGATAAGATACCATAAACAAGAGATGGACTACGCTTTTTGTAAAAATGTATTCATCCAGTAACGAAGAAACAAGAATCACAATAAAACTGCCTGTTTAATTAGTAAATATCAAGAGAAAAGACCTACATGAAGTGACCATAGGAGAACAACAGTTAGCACACGTAAACGCCACAGGAGAAGATAAATGACTGTTCAGCAACAGGTCCTCCAACTTAAATGGCCAGATTGGTTGCTCATCCCAACCCTCAGATATGAGCCTCAGGAGCGTGGCACATCCAAGAATATCTGAACACACTTATGTTCATTTCCAATTTTACATGTCAAGTGTTAATTTCTAGCGACTTGACGGGCATGTTCTCCACCTAGGAACATTAGTAATAATTACTATATAAAATTTTGTAATGACTGTACAGAAGAAGAGTAAAGCAGAGAAGCACCTCAGGTGGAACTGTTGCCATGGGAGCAGTTTCTCCCACTTTGCCTCAAGGGGGAACTTCTGCCCACAAACCAGAGGTAGTCTGGTGAACCAAGTGCTGTGTGACTTTATTGGAGCTGATCATTTGATTGTGATTGTCAACAGTATAAATGTTTTTTTTCTCATAATAATTGTCAGAAAAGATGGACACTTGTGCACCTCAAGGACACTGGGACTGGAACAGTTATGTACATGGTATCATCAGTGCATATGGGACGCACAATATGCAGTCTGGACGGCAGCCTGAGTGCTCTGTGGCTTCACTGCTGCTGAACATTACCTTTATCCTGTAGGTTACTGCTTCGAATTTCATTTTTGTCGCTGTGGTGTAGTTTCTGGGACCCGTAATATGAGCATACCAGCAGCAGGCGTACTGGACCTTTGTTGTCATGGAAACAGTGATAAACGTGCAGTTAAGGTTGTTGAACAGTAAGGGCTGAAAGAAATAACACTGACTATTGTTTTCACGCAGGAATCTAACAGCGGCCTCCTGTGTTTTGTTGACTCATCCCTTTCTTAACGCTGACTTTGTCGCCTTGTACGCTACGTCACCTGACTTCCTCCTTTGCTCCTGTCATGATTACTACAGCGGCTAAAGGTTGCCTAATATTAAAACAGAACTATGGGTTGTAATGAGCTGCTTGCACAAATGACCTACGGGTTTGTTTCTTTAAGGGATGGCAGTTTCCAGTTAGCCCGACATTTAGTGTCGACAGTTATGTGTGACCAACTGCTTTTGGACAGAGTGGGTATTCCCTCCCATAAATACAGTCAAAAACTGAAAACACATGACAGAATACTAGATGGTCGAAATATTTATGGAAATGCTTAATGTATATGAAATGCATTCTTAAAGCTTTCTGAAATTGTTCTCACCAAATTGATACTGAGGAATGCATTGACGTGTACGTGTGAGTGCAGGCTGCCTCTCGGCTCATGTTTGAGCATGCAAGAATTGTGCTCACACCAATTTCCATACTGATTGTGGTTATCTTTTTGTTATCCATTACATGGAGGACAATCTCACATATTTCTGATTTCTGCAAGATTACTTTCCCGGAGGTGAAAATGAAGCCGTGTCATAAAGTCTGAAATTCTTTTTTTTTGATAGTACGATTTGATGCAGGCTGAAGATAGAAGTCACATATAGTTTTACTACAATGAATTTGCTTCTTTTTTTATTCTTTTTGGTCTTGTTTGGATTTTGTGACAAAAGTCTACTGTGGACATTTTCAGTTTGTCACATATTTGCTTAAATTCTGAGGATGATGCTTGGTGCTTCAACATTTACAGTGTGGGTACTAATGACTGCATCACTCTTATTTAGTCTGAATGTTGGACAGCCTCAGGCTCTGAGACAGGTGTTTCTGCGCCTGAGGAATTTGAAAAGGGCGCAAGAGGAATGTGATGGATCACCGATCACTTTGTGCATCTTGTGTTTGGACCAAGTTTCATGAAGAGGGAGTGGTAGCCAGTAATCTTAAGTGTCGTGCATTCAGCTCTGTCGAGCTGCTGTCTTTGCCGGGCGTTTACGTTGCCATAACACGCTGTAACCAAGTCCCACTGGTCAGGAAATGTAAAAGTGTGTCAAAGTGTAAATCTGTTCATTACAGGATATCTGAGGAACCACCATTACATACCATTACAACATATACATGTACATATGTATTTGATATAAAAATATTACTAATATTTGGGACAGAGAGTTGGGGATTTTTTCAAATTTAGCCATGGCGTGATTGTCTACCAAGTCAATAGCAAGACACTTGTAGGCACGAACAAGCACAAATTTGCTCTGAATGTGAAGACGAAGATGTGTCCGCATGAATTAAAAATGTTTCAACTTGAGCGAGCGAGTGAGTGCCCATGGTTGCTACCGCCTACTCACTTCAGGTGCAGATCAACAAACCCCCAGCAAATGTGATGCAAACCCACACTTGGGTCCCCATGCTCTCACACACTTTCATGTTTAGGGACAGTCTGTAAATAAGACTACACAAAACCTCTGGTATGGGGCCTTAACAGGTCACTCAAGGTGGGCAGGTCAACCACAGGATTTGGGGCACAGACTTCATGGTGCATTCCAGGCCAAAAGCACCACTGATAGACCAATTCAGTTCTCGCTCAACACATGATGTCCATGTTCATGATACAGCTGAGGCAGTACCTGGCTCTTGAGTGACATGGGCAGCACCAGCTGGAGAACTTCTTTCCCTTAGGGTAGCAGACACAGCCATAGAGCACCCCTTCTTGATCCATGACGGTACCACTGTCCGGCCTGGTGTCATTCTGCTGCATGCTTCCCTCTGGTCTAAAACTTCAGGAATTTGCATTTGCACAGGCTGGGTTCCATTCTTGTCCTGCGCTGAACTGGTTACAGTCTGGAAGGAGAGTGCAGCTGCTACTCCCCTCTCCTCAAGGCTTGTGGGTAAGCTCACGAGGTGGGCATGACTCAAAGTACCTCAGACAGCGTGAGGGTACAGTACAATGTCAAGGGTTCCTACATTGACAATGGGGATGTAAATAGCACCTCTAGTCACATGAACCAGTGTTGGAGATGCTCAGACCTGCAGGCCAACCACTGCTGAGGGGCTCAAACAAAGCATCATCTGCCAGATGATGTTGGGAACATGTGGCTGCCACCATTTTCACGGTACCCCCTGGGACTCTGAGAGCCTTATATAACCTGGTCCTGATTAGGGGGCTGAATAGAGGAGGAGTCTGGCCTGTCTAATGCAAGGATAATGCAATGTGTGTCCTTTGAACACAAGTTAACACAGTCAGCGTCCGTGTAGGCAGAGTAGATGGATGCACCCAGACCTGATGTGATTTTAGGTATTGCCTTGGCTCTATAGTAGTGGTTTCATTTTGTTTGTAGAACTTACAATTTAAATTCTACAGTCGCAGCCCTCAGTTCCACTCCACTGGGTGAGGGCTTAACAGAATCATGTTCTGCTAAACGTGAAAACTTCACCACAATTTAAGATATTATTATGAGCCGTAAGATGAGCCCAGGATGTTATAATTAAATAATTACTTCACCTCATGCCATAAAAGGTATTTAAATGCAGTCTCTGCCAATTAGTAAAATTACTCAGCAGTTTAACTTAAAAAGGAAAAGGTGCTCTGTGACTTACATAAATGTTTTCCTTGTCTCTCTTAAAACTTTCAAAGACATTTTATTTTTAACTTTTTTCTTAAGGTCCTTAATCTTACAACCAAATTACAAACAAAATCATCTTTACTCATGTACTGTGTGTGTCAGTACATCGTCAGTATGTCAGTACTGTCAGTAGTATTGTTTGTTTCATAAGGGGTGGGTGGGGGGGGGCTGCAGGGTCAATCATTTGTGTTGCTAATTTTAGGCTCTCTAATTTTAGAGATGAAAGCAGCCAGCTGTCTAATTCACCTTTTGGAATACATTGCTTCTTCATGACTCTCTTCAGAGATTCCTGACAATATAAAGCAAGTGCCGACTTGTTTCATGAACAGACTTTCTTAAATCTGGTATCCCATTAGAATTTATTGCTGCTGAGTGGAAACATTAGTTTGGTTAATGCTTGACTGACTTGAATTCTGTCTATTATTGAAAATATAAATGTTAGACTGGTGTTTTCTCTGTACTGGACGTAAGGCTGACCTTGAGGCGCAAACACTCTGTGAGCAAAACTGACTGCCTGACGGTGGAGATGCGTATCATATATGGATTTCTGTGAGGCCCTGCAGTCTTATTGGAATGTGAGATCATCCTCACTAAAGAGCGTCTGCCTCATCATAACTTAAGGCTTGAGTTCTCATGCGGTAAATCAGATATGGGCTCATGCATCCAACCCTGAAGTGATCAATGTGAGTCACGTGACGACGGCTTGTGTCTGGCCTCTGCCAAAAACTGCGCAGGCTATTAAGTACACATGAGTAAATTTTAATTTTAGGTGCAAATGTGAACCCATGTTGCATACTTTCACTTAACAAATTCTCTCTGCAGATCCTCATTCATTGCAAACGTAGACAGCTTTGCTGCATACTTTGTTTTCTTTGGGAGATTTCTTTCACAATCTTTCTTCCTTCTCTGTAAAGCTGCACTGATACACAATGTTTGATAGTCTGTCACAACAAACACTGTCGGAGAAGTTTCTCAGAAAAAGTAGTTGCCCTTATCTATCACTCTCCTAAAATTACAATGATTTCTTAACTTGTTATTCAGTTCATTTATCTTCCCCTCCACACACAGTGCTTCAGCCTGCAGTGCATGTGAAGTGTAGTGCAAGGCAATAGTGTGAGAAAGAACGATGGTGTGTGTGTGTGTGTGTGTGTGTGTGTGTGTGTGTGTGTGTGTGAACTGGTAGAACGGTCTGTGTGAGACAGTAGAATAAAGGGTATTTTCTCCCTCCAGATCATATAACCAGGAGCCAGGACTATATGTGACCCCTTGTCATAGGTAACACTAACCCTTTGGCGTAGTTTCTGTCACATCTGATGATGGCTTCTCTCTCTCCCTCCCACTCTGCTGCTCTCTTTGCTCGGTTTCTCCTATGTTCAGTTGTTCCTTTGCCTCCTTTAGTAACAACAGCCAACCAGTAAAGCTCTGAGCTATAAGCCAGATTTTGACATATTTTATTTTGTGTATTTTATTATCATCATTGTTATTCAAATTTAGAGTGACACACACCATCAGTGTGTCTACCAAAAGTGAAATGGTACAGTGTTACACTGCTTGTTATACTGCTTACAGTACTGAATGGAAGTACAACAAACAAGCCTATGTGATCCACTGAATCATAAACAAGGCCGGGGTGTGAGTTTAAGATGTGCAGAGGCTGGCACTGAGAGCTGTTCTTCAGCGGGGAGGAGCAATGTGAGTGCCGGCGTCCGTCTCCCTGGATGTTTTGATTGGCGTCACGCTGAATCGTGCAAGTTGCTGTGAGATCAGAAGTTCTGACGTCAGAGTCTGCAGAATAATCTCAGTTATTATGTGTGAAAGCCCATCTTCGCTTCTGTGACCATATTCATAACTGTGAGACATAATCAGTCAGATCCATGCCTGTGTGTGTACGTGTGTGTGTGTGTGTGTGTTTGTCTGATACAGCACTGTACACATCCAAATTTGGTTAGGACTGTAACATAGGCAACCCAGTGAACTCACCAGTTCATGATTTCAAATTAATTTTATTAAGCCATGCACAAAGCCACAAAGCTTAAACAGCAGTTTAAACTCCAGGACTTCAAGGTTTGAAAAGATGGGACAAGCATGAAAAGATTCGTGCAAAAACATCTTAATGAGGACAATAACAGTGAGAAAAAAGGAAAATATCCATATATGAGGGGAACAATGGGGCAACTGTTGTTGGTCATAAAAGTGATGAAATGAAAATGAATGAAAATTTGTGTGAGACAAAAACTGAAAAATAAAGAAAATAACTGTAATTGAGGCAAAAACAGCAACCACTGACATAAAATGATGATGAAGAAGTGGAGCAGTATATAGAGATCATGCAAGTCAGTGGGGTGAACAAAAAATCTGTGGAAAATAAATGGCAAATGATATTAACGTGTTACTGCATAGACATTATATAAAACATGTGCATTTGTAGACTATATATCCCAAAGGAAGGCAGATATATATATATATATATATATATATAGAAAGAATTGACTGTACAAAATGAATGGGACCAAATGAGCTTAATGTGGTTCATCCATGCATTAACCACCGTAAAATTAATAAGAATTACATTTTATTAATATCAAAAGTACACATGGGTTCAACATGCGGCCATGCTGTGATGATAACAGCATATCTAAGGCATAACAAGAAACAATGTTGGGCCTCGAGCAGTTCTCTACTATCCAAGCAGTGTGGTGCAAAAAAAAAAAAGTTGACCAAGTAGTCTTTTGTGCCCCTTACAAGGCTTCTCTTTGTGTGTTTTCTGTTCCAGAGTAAGGAGCAGGGTTTTGGGGGAGTTTCGGGACATGGACTTGGTCTTCCTTTTAGTGAGTTGTGGGTTCACTGATGGCTAATTCAGACACTAGTTGAGTGATAAGCAACACGACAACCATAGATACTAGTCTACGTGTAGTCTTAAGACATACAGTACAAACATACAGTACATACACGCCACATAGTCCACTGGCATGTAAGCAGTTTTCAGATGTCAGGAGGTTATGGAAGCAGTTGTTTTCTGCCACACTGTTTAGCCTGCTGAGTACAGTTATGTCCAGTTGTATCAAGGAAATGACTCAAAAAATATAAAACCTTTATTTGTACCTTTATTTGTAAAGAGCTTTCTGAGTTGTGTCTGTACAACTAAACTGCAACAGCAAATATGTTTTGTGGGAAGCACTGGCTGGTTTATGTTCAGAGCTAACTTTTTGTTTTGTTTTGTTTTTTGTTTTTTTTTGAATGAATGAATGAATGAAAAGAATGAATGAAACACGACATTCATGCGGACACACAATATTAATGGCAGTGAAATCACCAGGAGTTGGCTGGTCACTCTGCAAGCAAGGTCGCTTTTGTGGGAGTGCCCTCTTTACACAGCCAGTCCAGTGATACCTCTGTTAAATCATCTTTTTTTTTTTTTTAAGACAGGACCAAGAAATAGTGTTGAGCAATGACAGATGAGCGATAGTAACACCATGGTCCTGTCATCAGGGTTGTTTGTGCACACTATGCCAGCTGTTAACATTCACAATTCTAATAACACAGGAATGACAGTCAGAGCTTATTACCAGCTTTCGTTGACTTTGCATCAAACTGTGATGTGGTATAAAAAATTCCCTTTTATAGTGAGGTGACAGGAGCACTGGAGAGCTGGAATGAGAAATGGAGATGGGCATGAGGTCACGATGGGGTAATTGAATTTTTCTGTTTATTTAGTTGGTATATTGTTTCATGTGCAGATGACCAGACACTGATTTTTTTCATCATCACAAGTCCTGATTTTAAAAAAAAAAGTAAAGTTATCTGTGATGGTAGATTGTTCAAGGTGACAATGGGCAGAGCAGGACAAACATACACGAGTCCGCTTCCAAATGAACAGGGCACATTCGTTTTCCCATCGTGCATGGTTAACTTTTGGCCACACATGGCTGCCAGGATAAATATTCCCGGGTAGGTTTGGCTGTTTGGTCAGGCAGGTTTGACCCGTAACATCTCTCCGTTATGTCCTGTGAAATTTTACATATCCAACATTGCCTTCCAAATACATGCAAGAAACACAAAATGGATGCAATGACTAAGTAGTAAGGAACATCATATTATTATTTGTCTTCACGCTAATACCGCAGAACCTTTCCAAAGACACGGCAGCATAAGTAAACTGAACACACGGTGGAAGGACAAGAGTCTAGCATGGCACAGTTATCCTAATCAAAGCTCTGTTATTAAAGAAAACAAATTGTTTGTCAAAGTGACTGATTAGAAGGACCCTGAAGTTTTAATATCCATGTTTGGAGAACATGTTCAACATTTGGACAAGATTGTGAGTGACAAATGGTCACTTAAAGTCTTAAGCATATATGAAGCTGCTAAGTCTTCAGTCCTGCTTTAACTTTGGCCCTCTTGTGCCTATCAGGCCCCGCTCATGATTATGCCACTTTGCCTCTCTTAACACACTCCTCTGCCCTCTAAATGGTAATCACACGCTGCTCTGTAGCTCAGTTTTGGATGCTGACCTATCCATTCTGCATGCAGTTCATCTCTTTCTTTCCCTCTTTCTTTGTGGCCACTGGGACCCCCGGGGGCTTGTGGAGAAGCCAGTCATGGAGAGCCTGATAAGGTGTGAACTTTGAGAAGCATGTAAAACCCTTCTCCTTCTCTCCATCCGTACGTTTCTCTCTCCCACTATAGTAGAGAGAACTCACAGAGGTCATTTATCACATGTCTGCATTTGTCCTTTTCTGTATTCAGCTGGAGCTGCATGTGTGGTTTGACTGATAGATCTTGTGAGCTTCTGTAGCAAAAGACGTTTTCAATGTATTTTGATTTCTATTTTTTCACCTTGAACATGAAAACTGTAATTTTGTTATAGAAATTGTGGGGTAAATTGAATTTCCTTTCCACATGCTATCAAACTAGCCTTGATATCCCAGTACAGCCGTGTAAATCACACCTGCATCTGTTATCACGCACCGAACATTTTTTTTCTTATATCTAGCACTAGTTGTACAGATGGGTGACAATGATGGGTGAGGAAAAACCAGAATAAATTAGCGGAGAAACATAATTCATTCAAAAGTTTTCCATACAAAGCATGCAGGGGTCACTGACTGGTTTGATGAGTATAAAAATTATACGACTCATGACCCAGTAGAACACGTATGGGATATTATGGCTCAGCATGTTAGACAGCGCTCTCACCATCATCACGAGGGATGATCGTTTGAAAAGTGGTGTTCATGGAGAGTCTTACAAAGACACTTTAAAGGGGCTAACGCTGAACATGGTTTCTTGCTGGGAGCAGGTGGTGGTGATTGTCGCTTGACAAGTGCTTCAGCTGTCATTGTGTTCACAAGACAGGAGGCTATAATACGCCCTCTGAGCAGTGCAACGTCTTCAGGGCAGATTGGAGGCCAGAGTGCGTCACTAAGGGAAAGTGACAGGCTAGCTGGTTAGCATGCTAACTTATGTAGAGACAAGAGTCAGCGTAAGAATAACAATAACTTTATTTATATGGCACCTTTAAAAACAGAGTTTACAAAGTGCTTTGACAATCGAAGCAAAAGAAATAACAAGCAAGAGGCTCAAAAGGCAACAGAAAACAGAAAGCTGGATAGTAAGGCCAGGCAAAAGGAAGACAGAAATAATGTAAGGTTAAAGAGGGAACACATACGATATATAAGTCCCTGGCCCTGATGGCAAAGGCACGATAACGATGTTGCTTCCCATCACTGGAGACAGCTCTTAGTGAATAAAGGGATGGGGATGCTGAAGTTGCAACGTTTCTTCTAGACTGATAAGTCATAGATGCTAACGCTGGCCATGTAGCTATAGCAAAACTTATAAATAGCTCCTTTAAGCAGAGGTGTGGACTCAAGTCAGACTTAGTCATAGATTTGATGACTTATATATAAAGCTTATATATAAAATATATATTCCTTGTTGTGTACTTGGCTGACTTTCATTTGTATATATATATATATAAGACCACTGTGCCTTTGAAAGCACAGTCTAACACTATAAAATATATATTTTTATAAATATGATGATGGTTTTCTAAACTCTAAAAATCCACTTTTTCTTTGACTTCTCATCAGCAGCTTCAACAAATTGTTTTGACCCCAATCCAAGACCTTTGTTTACCTGTGGCTGCTTATAATTGAAACTTAACACAAGGCATGTCCCGGAACTCCTCTGATTAATGAGAAGTGAATATAGAGAGATTATATTGGAGTCGAGGTACAAGAGGGACTAAGCACTGCTACATTGAGCTGTGGCTCGTTTTTAACTCTTACCCAACTGTAGTAAAATTGGAGCCATGACCTACATTTCAAACAATTTAGCTGTGAGATTAAGTATCGGTGTACTTCAAAGGAAGTGAAGAATGTGCGGCCTCTGCGCCTTGAGCAATTCACACTCGTCCACCACAAAGTTGGTGGCTAACCAGCTCACGTGTTTCTATGGGAACAGAAAAGATGGCACGTAGATGGTCTTATTTTAACCAGAAGAAATCCCTCCCTTGATGTGACTGCAATTTCCCTCATGATAGTTGTGGAAGACAGATTATCAGGTTTGTGTGATCATTGCTTCTCACAGATCCCCATTTTCAATTTGTCTGTCCTTTAGACTTCTGCTCTCATGCTTTTTCACTCAGCCTGGCATCTCATTTACGTTCACTTTATCAAATCCCACGTACCTCCTGTCCCTATTTCTCCCTTTCTCCATCCTTCCCCGCCTGCTTCCTTCCATATTGGATGACACAATCCTGATCTGAGTTTGGTTTTCTAATATGGACATTCACTTGATGTGAAAACAGACTGAATCGAGGCTGATACCGAGGGGAGAGCAAAAAGGGAGAGGGTCTGGAAACGAGTGGGTGGTTTCACCGTGAGTGCTGGTGTGGCGTTTGCGTGTGTGTTTGTGCATGCATACGTGTGTGTGGGAGAGTGGCTAAAAGGAACCAGTAGAGATAGTGGTGTGTCATGGAGCTCCATGCTGCAGTCAGATCCAGGAATACTGTCACATCCTATCCTCTTCAACACTGGTCTCTGTGCTCTGTGGGCCAGCAAGGTCTATAAGAGATGTAGATATAAATACTACACCGTCTTAGCTACACCTTCCTATAGTGTCCCGAGGCAGCTGCAGCTTCATTCTGCACTGCTCCACCAATGGTAATGGGCTATTAAAAATGATTTAACTATTATTTTCAGCAAACAGCATCAATAATCTGAGGAATGAATTCACAGTTCATAGCTCACATGGATAGTTTGTTTTATCATTAATATTTATGATGAATATAGACACTGCACTTTACATCTAAAAAATACATCTAAAAAAAAAAATTAATTTCATTTTCTAATACCTTATTCACTAGATCCATATCTATTTCGTTATATCCATTAGTCACTTACAAAACCAATTTCCTTTTTCAGTTTGCATTTTGTTTATATAATTTAATTGTGGCCCAATTTCCCCTAGTAGTTAATTAAAATTGTAATTTATTTGCTATTTTCTGAAGGGATAAGGCTGGCATTTTTCTTTGTTTTGCCTATTGTCACCAAACCAGTCAATCATGTGGCAGCAGTGCAGAGTATAAAGTCATGCAGATACAGCTCAGGAGCTTCTGTTAATGTTCACGTCAAACTTAGGAATGGGGAAAAAGTATGACCTAAGTGATTTTGACCGTGGCATGATTGTTGGTGCCAGACGGGCTGGTTTGGGTATTTCTGAAACTGCTGATCTCCTGTGATTTTCACACACAACAGTCTTTAGAGTTTTCACTCAGAGTGGTGCCAAAAAAAAAAAAAGCAGCAGTTCTGCAGATGGAAACACCTTGTTGATAGGAGAGGTCAGAGGAGAATGGCCAGACTGGTCGGAGCTGACAGAAAGGTTACAGTAACTCAGATAACCAACAACAGCAACAACAGAGGACCACATCAGGTTTCACTCCTGTCAGCAAGGACCAAAAATCTGAGGCCGCAGCGGGCACAGGCTCCCCAAAACTGGATAGACTGGAAAAACTTTTCTTGGCTCACTTTGAGCCCATTAATACCAATCAGTCACGGTTTGAGTGCCACAGGCCATCTGAGTATTGTTGCTGACCATGTGCTTCCATTTATGGCCACAGTTTACCATCCTCTAATGGCTACTTCCAGCAGGTTAATGCACCATGTTACAAAGCAAGAGTACTCTCAAACTGGTCTCCTGAACATGACAGTGAGTTCAGTGAACGTCAGTGGCCTCCCCAGTCACCAGATCTGAATCCAGTTGAACACCTCTGGGATGAGGTAGAATGGGAGATTTACAGCCTGTGGAAATCTTGTGGAAACCATGCCATGAGGAAATGAGGCTGTTTTGAGAGGAAAGGCAGGCTATACCCAGTATTAGTATGGTGTCCCTCATAAAGTGCTCATTTTATAAATAATTTCTTTTATTTAAAAAAAAGCACCAGTAATTTCCCAAAACCACAGGGCACTGTAGTTTTTATGAAACTTTACTCAAACAGAAGTAAATTGTGCATTTGTGAGGGACTATTTCTATTTGCGGATTGATACACGCTTGCTGCTCTGGTGAGATTAAAACTACAGTTCATCATAATGAAGGAAGGTGTTACCTTGTAAAACACTATGGTTCATTAATGTGTATTCTAATAGTTTAAGGACAAGACACATTAATTAAAAAGGTATAATATCGCAAGTCTAACCCTTAAAGTTTCCATTTGAAAATTGAAGGCAAATACAACAGGAGTGAAACCAACCAACCTACCAACTGATATCGAAGCTGAGTGGAGTGCCTGTTTGTCCATAACATTATTATTCTTAGGTGACTGCATAGTGTCATGAGCTTGTGAGGAAATTAAACCATATGGTCTGCTACTTCAAGACTAGATGAGTTTACTGAGACTGCAGCCTTGTGTCATTTGCAAATGAGTGCATGTATGTTATTAGGAGTTTTTATGTATAATATGGAAATTAGATTTTCCCCATAATGGGATGAGAGAATCTTGGTATATGCTGTGTTCCTATGAATGGATATATGTCAATTAACAATTTTTAAAGGGACATTGCACATTTATCATGTGTCATTCAAGTGTCAGAGCAGTGAAAATCTGAAACTCACAAGCTATAAACTGTACACATGCTGAATGCTGCTGTCACTCACATTAACATGAAGCTGCCGGGCACTTAGAGAGAAAAAAAAAAAAACTGTAGATACATTATGCTGTTTGTGCTCTTCTTCCACCCCCCTCACTCACTGTCTGACACACACACACACACACACACACACATGCACACACTGTACATCACAGTGAACTCTACTGTGTTTACTGTCTCTCTGCGCTCATTCAGAAAGGCATACACCACTGCCTCTGTCTGGACATCAGACTGAACTACACTGTGTTCAAAAGCAGGGCACTTTAATGATTCATATTTATTCTACTGCTCCTCGCTCTCTTATGTGCCAGGACCTCACAGTGGCCTTAGAGCACAGGGTATTTTTATTTTCTCCGTGGGGTCACAATACTTCATGATCCATTCATCAAAATTTCAATTTTCAAGGTGAAATTGGAAAATCTATCATCATTTTGTTGCTCAAAGTGGTTTCATTTAATTTCATCACAGAGCCCAAGGGTGTGTGTATGCGTGTGTGTGTGTGTGTGTGTCGGATGAAAGTCTGATCGAAGCCTTTCATGTTACTTTTTTTTTTATTATTTCATAGTGTTTTCAAGTTTGTGTAGTGGATTGTCTTCCAGCATAGAAGCAGCAGTGTTGGGTGAGTAGGTAAGACCGTCGTGATAGAAACGTCTCCTTATTAAAATTGCAGCATTTATCCAATTTTGTTGTTGCTCCCTCTGATGCTGTGGTTCTCAAACTGTTTGGCTTGTGACTCCTCGAATCTGAAAAACATGTATTTGTAACTCTTTGTGTAGACTATGTGAGCAGAGCTCACACAGAGGTCACGGCCTCTGCATTTTTTTTCTGGGAATGTGAGCGCCTGAAGTGCAGTTTACATCTCATAATTTTAAATTACATATAGGGGGTTTTTAAAGGCATATACAAAATCTTTTAGATTTTTAAACTTAATGATTTTTAGGAGAAAGAAAAATAAAGAAAATGCTGCAATAACTAGCACAGTGTAGGAATTAACAGAATTTAGTCCTAGTAAACCAGAGAACAGTTTTTTGTTTTGTTTTTAATAAATAAGGAATTGAAAAGGAATTAATTAAGCATGGAAAAAAATATCCAAATTCAAAGAAAATTTTAATGTTAAGGTCTCTTCAAAATTATCTGGGGGTGGAGGGGATGTTTGCTTTTATGACTGAATTTTCAATAATCCTGGTTACGACCTTGTCTGTGAGCTAGGAGCAGTTTCACAAATATTTCCATCTCAAACTGTTTCGTGTGAATAATATTAACAGGGCTCTGAAAAGATAAAACTATCCAGGATCACAAGATTTAAGAACTAAGCAAAGATTAGAGACAGAAGAAATAAATGTTGTAGTAGTAATAAATGTTTTTTATTCTGTCCTATCATATTAATCATCTCATGACCCCTCAGATTGATCTCGTGGTGAAACTGCTGGTTGAGAACCAGTGTTTCAGTGGTCCAGTGGAATTGGAAGCTGTACACAGATTTTAATCAGGCTGCTGTCAGGCCTTTTCCCAGCAGTCCTGCCAACGACCTATTGGCCTTTACCACGTTAAACAGTTGTCTTCATGAATTGATATTCTGTTTTCCTTGTGTAACTGTGGAGCTGATGGTGCTGTACACATGGAGCTTTCAAAATATTCAATATAATGAACAGTTGTGGTTAGGAAGTCTATATCTGCAACCTTTGTCAATAATAAGTTGAGAAGGCATCAGTACTGACAAACTATGAATTGTTGTCATTAAATTCTCATTACACTTTTACTAATATTCAACTCCACATAATAATGTTAAGATAGCCTACTTTAAATTATGGCTTACTATGAATATTTTTATGGAGTACTTTTTTCAGCAGAGTGAAATCAATGCTTTATCATTAGAAAATATCTAATGACAAAAGCTTAAAGTCCTGGAGATGAATCTCATGTATTCCACCCACTGTAGCCACACACCGAATCTGAGCAAATGCTCCTTTATCTGAGCCATTTATTAGAGATTCTCAGATAAATGAATTCCTCCTGCTTCATTTGGAGCTGAGTCGCCTCAGCTCTATCCAGCCATTGATTGGAGATGTGCTCAATAATTCATATAATAGCATCGGAAAAGAACGTGCGATTCATCATCAGTCATGTCATTTTGGTGTAAGGCAATGACCCCTGCAGGCATGCCAGCTAAATCATCCCAAGACATTATGGATGGGGTCATTTGTAACTGTGTCATGCTATGATTACTTTGTTACAATGGATCCTTCTGACCTTAGTGTGATTCAGTGAGTTAAGAGTGTTTGCACTTTATGATCATAAACCTGAAGGTGCTCTCATAAGAGTTGGAGCCGCAGGGCAGTGAGAGGTCAGGTTTTTTTTGTTTTTTTTTTACCAAAAAGGTTTTTCAGAAGAACTCTAGTTAGGTCTGAGTACCTCTATTCCTGAAACACTAAAACACTTTAAAACAAGTTGAAGAACATTAAATGGAAGGACTCTATAATGTTAAACGGCAGAGCCAAGTTAATGTAATTTTTAAGCAAACAACTAAAAAATATGATCAGACAAATCAAGTGTAAACTACCTGCCCAGCATAAGAGTAATGAGAAATGCAGGTAAACATCAAATTAAAACCCAGATATAAAACTATAAGTTACTATATGCCCTTTCCTTAGCACACAGTTTGACCTGTCATTGGAAAAGCCATTAAAGATGACCCTGTTCTAAGTGTCCCCATAAACCATGACAGTGAGCCAGCATTAACAATACCAGGACCTTTGCACCTACTGACAAAAAGTATTTTCTTTTTATTAGAAAGCATGTGAAAAGGAATGGCAGTGACTGATTCTCATGTACTATTTATTTCATTTACATCCTGTTGGTCATCATTAATGTGCTTCAAAATGAGCAGTTAATTTTCTAAAAGTGATTAATTCTTACTCAAAGTCTATATTTCATAAAGTCTTTCATTATATTTGCAAGTGGTATTATTGTTATCATTGTATATTATTTTAATACTTCAAATTGAATAACATATTTGTACATATTAGTATGTATTATATTTGTATTTTTTGTGTGAGGCACAGAACCAGTGCAGAGCTGTTAATACACGGAGGCAGAAAAGTGTATCATGAAGGATGTTTCCTTAAAACTAACAATGTAAGAAAAAGGATCACAATATATTTTTATAAAGCTCAGTTTTTGTGATTATTATGATGATGAGAAAAATCAAAAATCATTCATCAAATCAATCATCAGAGAATATCCAGAAAACATTACAGAGATCATCCTTAGTGTCTAGGAGGATGAACAGGAAATAAAGTCCATAAAGGAAGATAAATTCAGAGAAAGGGTGTCTATAAACTGGAGCAGGCCCTAGTTTGATGAAGTTTGAGGCGTCCTCTTTTCCAGTTTGATCCAGATGCCCTTCTCTGGCCGCAGAATGAGCTCTCCTACCGGCCGCAGCTCTTCTCGTTTCTGACAAGCTTCAACACTGAAGTTACGCAGAATGGACGTCAAAATCACCTTCTCCTCCATCAGTGCAAAACGCTGGCCTGTGGTGGAACACACACAGCAGCAATGCTACACACATGACACACAGATTCAACAGCCCCCACTCAGAAAATTAGGTATGCACAAAAACAGATCCGGTAAACTACAAAATAAAAGTCTCCTGTTCTCACCTATGCAGTTGCGGAGTCCAGCAGAGAAAGGGATGTACGCGTATGGAGGCCTTCCTACTGAATTCTCAGGAAGAAAACGTTCAGGCCTGAACTCCTCAGGTTCAGGGAAGTATCGTGGGTCACGGTGAAGAGCGTACGTGATGATGATTGCATTGGCACCTTTCGGAACCTTGAAACCATCTACAGGTAAAAACACAGCTTGGTGAAGAAAAAAAAAACTTCTTATCTCAGTTATTCTCTGAACTTTTTCCATGTCGGATCATTCTGAATTTCAGTGTGTAAATTTAAGCCTAGAGGAATCACGACAGACAGGAATACCAAAGGAAGGCTGAATTAAAAAGATATATCAGGTATATAACATTTTTTAATCTTATTGTCATACTTTGAAATTGTTTTTGCTGGTTATAATAACACTGTTATCACAAAATTATTTGCTTCAGTCTGAGAGAATTTGTTTTTAGTAATGACACCATACAGTATTCCCAAAACTGGGAATGATAACCAGAACTACAAAAATAAAAGCCCAGTTCTAATAAAGCTGATCTATCTTGTGTTATGATGCTTTGATCCATCTCCTTGCAGCAGCTGAATCATGTATGGAGTTTTTTTGAGAGAGATGGAAAAAAGGTTTTTGTTGTTACTGCTTTTGTTGTTTTAGCTTTCATTATGTTGATGCCATAATCCAGGTGTCTTTGCTTCACTATTTTTAATCAGAAGAATGCCAACTGTACATGGCTTTCCATTGACAAACTTAGTGTAATCATTTAGCGTACAGCACCATTAACTCTTTCACCAGACAAACTGATAGTTATAACTGATAGTTATCACATGTAGCAGTTCACATTTGCCATTTTATCAATTTGAAGAAAGCTAAAGAAAATTGGAGAAGAGACAGCAGCATAAAATAAATGGTGTGTGACAAAGAAAACTATTTTACAAATGAAAATAACAGAGGGATCCTGGCTTCCCTTGGCTTCTTGTAAAAAAAAAAAAAAAAAAAAAAAAAGTAGCCCACTGCCTTAGGGGATTTGCACTCAACAAATGAATGTTTCATTCAAATGTCATCACTCATCTGCAACTCACTGATATGGCAGTCTTCACAAATGGTGCGGGCAAAGAAAGGCACAGAAGGAAAGAGTCGCAGGGCTTCTTTGATCACACACTCCAGGTATTTGAGCTTCTTCAGGTCCTCTGTGTTAATGGGCCGGTCAGATGTACCTTTGCACATTAAACAGGAATGACTGTTAAGCTCTTCAGCACAGAATATAGATAAACAGTGCAGAGTGTAAACTAGCTTGGAGGTCAAAAGGCTCCTGATAAGTTTGAACTAACATTTCCGCCTTTTGCTCTTTCTCCCACCTCTAAATCTTTGATCTATTCTTGACATATGTTTCCTACCCTCTACAGTAGTTAAGACTTTGATAGTACTGTATTATTTAAGGGGCTGACCCCATGTATATGTTGTGTTTATCTAACAAAGTCAAGAGTCTTCACCGCTCTTATCTAGTTAGGCATCCATAGAATCAAAATAACCCACCTACTGTGCATTATTAAACAAGTGGGTGGGTAATTTCACATCATAAATGTATGATAAAATGAATGCTTCTGTGTTTGGTGACAAATTTACATCCTCAAACTGTTGCAATTTAGTATCTGTTATTGCTAGAAGACCATAGAGCCTACATCATGGAAAATGTATGGGGGTAAGTCCACACAGGGGCGGAAATAATTCAATTATTCTCTATGTATTTTGGCAAGGATTTTCACAGCTAATATCCCCGTAAAAGCTCCCCTAGACTTGTAAAGAACAAATGAGTCTGAACAAAGATGAGTCAAAAGGCCTTCGGGCAGGAAAATAAATGATGTCATGAAAGTGAGAACCCGTACTGTTACGGGGGAAGAGGGGATGTTGCTGTTACCGAACACCTCCTGAAGCTCTTGTTGAACTTTGCATTGGACCTCAGGGTGGGAGCCCAGCAGATGTAGGGCCCAGTTCATAGATGCAGCTGTAGTATCATGACCCTGCAATTTAAAGGCAGTTAAATACAGAAAACAGCTCATTTTTCTTTAGTTTTAAAGCTGCATAAATAGATTTTTTTTTTTTTTGCTCACAACATTGTCATATACCACATTGGCATGTTAGCAAACAATTGCACACATCAAGCAGATGATAGTGCTCATTTTGAGTTGCTTTTTATATTCGCTCTCCTTTTCGCTCTCTTTTGGGCTCCACCAGCCACTGAGGGAAATATCTTGCTCTAAAAGACACTAAAACACTCTGCAGACCTTATGTTAACTGCAAAGCAGGATGATAATTCACTGTGGGTTTGTCACTGTGAGCACCTCCTTTCTGGTTATAAATTGTCTTTCAATCCACTGTTTGTATAAAATATTGTTTGGTGCAGCTTTAAATACTTTGTGTTGTGCTGTGAGTTTTATTTGTCACTACTAACCCTAAACATAAAGGTGTCCACTTCCTCCTGAATGTCCTGATGGCTCATCCTGTTGCCATCCTCATCTGTAGTCTTCAAGAGCATGTCCAAAAACGCCCGTCTTTTCCTTGTGCCATGGTCAGAGTCGCTGTCTGATTCAGTATTGGAAATATTCTCTGCTCTTTCATGTATCACCTGAGAAGAAAGGAAGTGAAAGGTAATGGTGAACACTCGTGTGTTTCAGTGTAATAAACACACTGAATATTCACTGATTTTCCAACCACTGGCTCCATTACTCACATTGTATGTGAAGGAGTGTAGAATCTTGAGTGTCCTGTCATGCTCCCGGCCCTCGCCAAAGTAGTTGTAGACAAAGTCAGGCCAAAACCAAGGTGTCCTCTGTCTGCGGCTGACAATGTCACTCATCCTGAGGACAAAAACATGGAAGAAAACACAACAAATATAAAAGAAAACCATCAGATCATTTTTATTATCTGTATACACATGGTAAAAATAGAAAAGAAAAGAAAAAATAACTCACTTGTACACACTTCTGACATATTCTGATTCAGAATTGCTCTGGGCATAAATTTTCTTTCCCATTGCAGTTTCTGAAAAGAAATCATTTTAAAGGGTGTTTTCTTTAACCCAGTGCCCTACCTATGAATCCAGAATCCAGTGGAAAGCGAAAGGTATTTTTTATATTCATATGTAAAAGGTTCATTCAGACTTGCTCATTTAATATCCGTATACTCACCACAAATAATGTCCAGAGCACAGAGGGTGATGTGATTGAAGCAGTTGAACGGACCCTTCCCCGCCTGTTTCTCCAGCTTCTCCACCAGGATCTCCGCCTGCTCATTCATCACTTCCAAGAAGTCAGTCAGGATGGAGAAGTGGAAGGTGGGGGTCAACATCTTCCGTCGCTGACGCCACTTACGCCCAGTGCTGATGAAAGGAGGTAAACATATCAAAGTGATACACAGGACCCATGTATTACCCATATTTATTTTTAAATCATAATAACTGGAAAATAAGATGCAAAGGAATAAAAGGAGAATCAGAAATTAACTTTTAATTTATTCGATTTAAATTATCATCTATAAATTTAGACACCAGGTCAAGATTTTGGCAATACTTCGGTTACTTATAACAAATATTTAAAAATCAAGTGACACATTATCATGAAACTGACTTTTTACACTTGTATACCCAAATAGATTGGACACCAACCTCTGCATGCTCATATACACAGAATCTGCTCATGCTGTAGTCTACACTCCAGTATGCATTTCAGATATAGCTATAAACTTGCTACTAATCTATTCCATTGCCTTTTTTCAAATCCACTGTTCCCTTTTCTGAATGTCACTGGTATGCTTTTAATATCATGCAGAAGAGGATTACAGGCACATACCTGGTAAGAAGACCAGTTCCAAGCCAAGGATGGAGGAAGTTGTATGCATACGCTTTGTCCATGTGAACAGGGTTATTCAGAACAGTCTACAAAGGATGGTTTGCAGCAAAGCAAAATTTTAAACGACAAAATATATAGCACAAAATCAAGACAAATGTAGGTCATTATACCCATTGGACCTGAAGGCTCTGCAAGCATCTATCTTAAAGCTTAACCACTGATTGTGTACTGCAAGCACAGGCTGTAAATACTGTACAGTGGCTGTAGTCTGAGCATCTGAGCACCTGCTGTATATACAGTATACCTGATGCTGGAAACTTGGAGATGTCAGTCAGCATACCTCAACAGTTTCAGCATGGAACAGAATCACAAATGGCACAGGCCCAACCCAGAGTTTAAACAGCGGTAGATCACAGAACTCGCGGGTATAATCCTCAATTTGACGGAAGAAATCTGGAACGAAAAAACAACAGTGTATACGCAGTAATGGAGCTTCATTTCACTGATTATGTCAGTTAGTTTAAAATTCCACACTATATGAGCTCCACTGCATCTTGACAGTCTGCACATACAATGAATCAGTAGCATATTGACTGCCCTCTTACCTCCTGCATTGGTTTTGAACTGCAGTGCATTTCCAATGAAGGGGTATGTTCCCTCCACCTCAGGAATAGGCTTCATCTCAAACCATTTGTGCAGGTAACTGCTGAGCATCTTGTAGGTGATGTAGGTCAGAGTAGCAATGAAGACGCTGACTCCAAGTAAAGGTGTCATGTAGCTACCAAGTATAACTGCCATCTTTTTTTGCAGTTTGTACACACAGTGTGTGTGTGTGCACTAAACTAGCAGTACCAGGCTGTCATCCTGACCACTCATTATAAAGGGGCTGTGACGTATGCTCAGCATTTACTCCTCCTTCCCTCTGCTGTCAATCAACTGAAAACTTACTGGGTGAAGGGGCTCCACTGCATTAACTGTCATTGACTGATCTTGGGTAGTATCTTAATTTTGGTGATGTTATAGAATGCTTTAGAGGGAAATATAAGTCTAAGGGCGCTCATACAGGTACAGATAGTATGTGAGAGAGATAGGAACTAGATCAACGTGAACTAGTTACTAAAATATGCAAAAACACAGTTAGTTGTAAATATTGGCACAGATTACATAATGAAGATGTCAATGATTTACCATATGAAAGCTGACTGTCCCTAACCAAGGCTTTTGTCCTACTTAACCCCTCCTTGTCTGGTATTTTTCAAGTCAACATCTGTTCATATCAAGTCCAACCTCTTTAATGAATAACAGCCTTATCTTATCTCCAAATATATTGTATGATTTGAGCAGGTTTCATAGAACAGGGATGTTATTTATAGTTTATTCTGAATTCCTCTTTGCAAAGGCATTTTAGCCTTAATTTGAATGATGTGCTTTTTAATCATATGAGAATATATAGGCTACATGGTTATTTTCCAGTTATGTTTTACTTTTTAGAATTATAATTTCATACATTGATATATACTTAATCACTGAGTAATCACTTACTGTCTATAAATTCATTGTTAGTGGTTTCATTTCATAAAATGTAAATGTAAATAAAACTGATTTTAGTAGTGGATGAGTGTTGGGTAAGCACACTTTCTTTAATTCAGCCCTTAATTTTTGAAGCCATGGGTAGGTGCAGGAAAAGTGACCTGTTGAATCATTATCTCTTTGACCAACACAAACATCAGAACCTTCACCGTTATGAGGACACTGAGGTCAATATTTCCTGGTTTAAAAAAAAAAAAAAAATATATATATATATATATATATATATATATATATAGAGAGAGAGAGAGAGAGAGAGGGGGGGGGGGGCAGATGACCTCTGTATTTCAAAAATCTTGACTACAACCCTTTTGAACATTATACAGTAACCTTCACAAATGTTCTGTTAAAGACAGTTGTATCTTGTATCTTGCAGATTCAGTCAGCTCTGAGCCAGCAGCCAAAGGTGCATTTAATGCCTGAGCTTTTCATGACAAGTCTCAGCTTAAAAAGAAATCACTGCTGTTGGATATATAACTGAAAACCTGGCTTGAAACATTGAGGTTACCTGCTAAATGTGAACAGACTGCTCCAAGGCTGCTGTTGCATCTTGCACCTTCTCCCTTAAATATGGCCTCATTTCAAGTCACATAGCTGTGCAATGTGTATCTTGTATCTTGTGAATTGTTCATTAGCTTGTTACCAAATGAAACAGTAACAATGTCCTATGTTGTAATGTGAACATGGTCATATTACTGATCATAAATTTGTGTAGTATTTGACGTAAAGAAAATGTTGTAGTTTCTTATTACAACCACTAGATGTCAGAGTGACACAGTATTTGGTCTGTCCCAAACAGAAGATACACATCAAATTTCACTGTGGAAGCCAACCTCTAAGCAAACACTTTATTAAGAAACTGCATCATTAAAAATCCACTTGCAATAGATTTGAGGTAATTTTTACTTTACATTACTCTTTTGAAAACAATACTGGAAAATACCTCCCACCTCCAACACACAGAAAAACACACGCACACAACACTATTTACCAGCATCAGTGACCTGCCTTCAGGGATCAAGTGGACCAGTATAGGAGCTTTGTGGCTGCTGGACCCCTTTACAAGTGGGATAAAGATGAAGCCATGATTCAGACTTTTGCTCAGCGTCCAGGTATACTGGGCACAATTTCAAAACAAAAACTGAGTTCTGAGTTGTGTGAGTGGGATGGTTTGACAATGGGATCTGTCACATTCATTAATTCCCTGGTGGGTAAGAAAATTTCTATGTACAGACAGCAAAACAATCAGCGATTGGTAGCAATTGGTAATAATGTTGCAAACTTTGTTAATTCTCATTACAACTCAAATTTTGCATTATTATAGATGAAAAACAGTCACTCCTTCAATCGATTAGTCATGCCAAGTGCTATGAGGAGTTTCTGGTGGAAGGCTGGCACCCTCTCCTTGTGGCCATGCCAGTCCAGGATACATCTCGAGCGCAACATGCCCCTGCGGAGGAAGAGTGAGCGAGATAACTTGTAGTCGTGCACATCCTGCAGGAAGACCAGGACCACAGAGTCCCTGCTGGCTTCAATGACCTCATAAAGTGCTTGGTGGGCTTTAAATCTGGATGAGGATAGACAGGGAGTAGAGGGGCAGTGAGACAACTTTGAAGGATAGGGTATAACAAGTAGAAAACATACTACACATGACAAAAATTTTAAAGAATATATTAAATAAAGCAGTGTATGTTTAGTTTACCGTCTACACCAGGGGTCGTTGAGAAGTCTTTCAGTGACGACAAACAAGATTTTCCTGGACTTTCTCATATTATCCACAATGGATTCAAGGAGTGACATCCCAGGGACTCCATCTCGGTCCTCAAAACAAAACCTGCACCTTTTATTCTCTAAGGGGACCATCATTCTTTCCACCCAGCTGCTGTCTTCCTCTGCATGTATGATGTAAGCATCATATTCAAATTCCCTGCCCTCTTCAACGCTGGCGTCACTAAATCCCAATGTGCGATTGATCAGTATGTTCCAATAAAACTGAATCCTCCAGCCATGGAACCGCACCAGAAGTGCAGTTACGATCAGCATCATGACAGCTGTGCTGCTCAGTACATAAAGAGCCTGAAAAGGAGTCATATCTTTGCAAGACAGGGTGTCAAAATCCATGATTGAGTGATTAAAGTAAGCACGTGGAGTGTTGCACATATACTGGTCCCTGAGATCTGGCACAGCAGTTGTGTTTGTGCTATTCAGCCATGTGACAAACCACAGGATGCTCTCACATGTGCAGTCAAATGGATTTTTGTCCATGACAAGTAGGCTGAGGTTGCTCAACGGAGATTTGAACACTTCAGGCCTCACAGTTGTGATCAGGTTCTTCTGTAAACGTAAAACCTGCAATGATGTCAGATCATTGAAAACTGAATCCTTTAGACTGTTCAGGAGATTATTTGCAAGACTGAGTTCACTGAGGTTACTCAAACCTCTAAGAGCCTCCTCTGGGATCTCATCCAGCCCGTTACTATCCATCTGTAAGGTGATCAAGTTCACTAACCCTTTGAGAAACAACACTGGCCCACCTAGGTTGGCATCCTTCCACAACCGGGCTAAGTTATTGTGTTGGAGCTTCAGTACCTCCAGGTTCACAAGCCCCTCAAATGTATTCTCTCTGATGTTAGCAATGTTGTTGTTACTGAGATCCAGGACGGTGAGGTTGGACAGGGGCTTGAATGGAGAGGGGTCCAGTTGTGTCGCTGAGGTATAAATACTTTTGCCCAACATCAGGACCCTAAGATTGGGCACATTAACAAATGAAGTGGCCCTGAGTGTGACTTTCTGGTAGTTATTGCTCATGTGA
Organism: Trachinotus anak; assembly: GCF_046630095.1. NCBI lineage: Eukaryota > Metazoa > Chordata > Actinopteri > Carangiformes > Carangidae > Trachinotus > Trachinotus anak. Next base: position 22,855,595 of record NW_027273870.1, read on the forward strand.
ATCTCTTGAACCTGATTGAGGCCTTCAAACTCTTTACCAGTGAGAGTTTGATTTATAAAATTATAATCTAGAAGAAGAGTTGTGAGGTTTCTTAAAACGGAGAAACTTCCAGGATTAATCTGTGTTATAGCTGTTCCTCTCAGATTTAGCTGTCTGAGAGGTGACCCTGCAAGTGAGACAAAGGTCTTGTCAGTGACGATTCTGAGCGATGCATGACTTTTCCAGCTCATATCAAGTTCCTTAAGATTTGTCAAGCCTGTAAAGGTGTGTGCTGTGATTTCACGCACCGCAGTTTGCGCTAACGTTAAACTCTCCAGGGCACTTAATGGTTGGAAAGAGAAATCATCGATAATCAGGGCGGGACTTTTCGCCACAGCTTTTGTCAGTTGGAGTGTTTTCAAACTTTTGAGCCCCTGAAATGTGTCCTTGGTCAGGTGCTTGATTTTGTTGCCAGCCAAAATTAGAGTCTGAAGTCTGGGCAGACACTGAAATGAGCCTTCCTCAATTTTACCCATGCCATTATGGGACAAATCCAGAAAGGTTAGATTTGCTTTCTGCAGCCCTGAAAAGGTTGTGTTGAAGAGTGTGACCAGGCTCATCTTCCGAAGAGACAGGGCCTCAATGGATGTCTCCGACAGCTCTGAGCATAGTTTGGAAATGACCTCACTGCCCATATTGCTCCCATCCATGATTAACACATGTAAGCCTGAAATGGGCTTGAGGCAACCAGGCTCCAACTGCAACGAAACAGAACAAGGATCTTGCATTCAGACAAAAAAAGGGAAACAAAACAGACAACTGAAACAAAGGTGCAACAGCAGCAATACTTCATAGTACTGATTCTAGTTTTAACTGCTCAATTTCATTTCTCATTTCCAGGTAAGTTTCTTACTGTTTTAAGAGGCACTGATGAAAGATTGAGGACTCGTAGTAAGGGCGAATGGCTAAGGAAAGAAAAGTCATCATTCTTCAGAGTGCTGAAGTCGTTGAATGCTAGATTGAGGTTCACCAGGCTGGGCAGCTGAGGCTGGGAGCTGAGCTTGGCTGACAGCAGTTTGTTTGTGGAAACATCAAGAAATTTCAAGTTCTGTGAATAATGACAGAGAATTAAACACAAAATAAAGTGTTATTTAATGTAATGCATGACAGGCACATCAAACAAAGATATATCAGTATTATGGAAACCTGTACCTGTAGCGCAGAGAAGGGCTCTCCTTGAAGCTTTAGCCTATTGCTAGCCATTTTCAACCATGTCAGATTGGTGCAGTGGCTCAGATCCTCTTTCTTCAGTAAATGCACTTCATTGTGTTCTATGTTCAGTGTCTGCAGCAGGGGCAGTGTCTGGCACAAATGCTCATCCATCTTGGTGATACTGTTGTAACCGACATCGAGGTGGAGGAGTCCTGGGTATGGGTTAAGTGACACAGGGGATATCACCACCAGTCTGTTGTGAGACATATCCAGGCTGGTGATGTTCCTGGGAAGGTTTTGAGGGGTTGAATTGAGACTGAGGTGGCTGCAGTCAGCTCTGCCATCTTGCACGGTGCAGGATGTCTTCTTCTGAGAGGCCATGCAATTGTACGGTCCCGTCATAAAATAACATACGACGAGGACCCATGTTAGGAGGAGGGAACGAGGGGTGCACCTCGCTTCAAAAGCCTTTACAAAAAGACAGAGTAAAATCTGCATCAACCTTGAACCTACATAAATTAAAACTAGAACAACTATTACATTTTATCAAGCTCACATGGACAACAATATATACACATTGAGCCGACACAAGACACCACTAGGAAATATTCTGGCTCTTAATATTCCTTCTGGAAAAATGTCCAATATTCTCTGAAGTTTACTGCTGGACCGATAATGTATACTTGGTTAATCAGAGTTCTCTCACTAAGAACAACAGCCTGCCACTGCTGGATACAAGGTTGGTGACAGTGGTGAGAGTGAAGCAAAACAGTAAAGACCAAGACACTCTCTGTAGGTTTGTCACTACCAGCAACATCTGTCACTTCACACATAGTCATTTACATTATTGTTAATATTAAATATTGATTAGTGCAGTTTTAATACACAGCACTGTCCAAGTATGGCATCAATGTGCTGCTAAAGTGACCAAAAAAGTGCTGATTCTCCTTCATTTCTGATATAACAACACAGAAAAGCTAATTATTATTATTGTTATTATCATACAGTGTACTAAATACGATTACTATACCATTGCATAATAATTCTAGTAGGCTACTAAGTGTCACCTTGACATTTCACACACTGGCTAATATTTGGATTATAATACCTGCAGAACTCTTACCAAGTGTTGCCTTTGCATGTTATCTGTTGCATATGGATTCCACAGACTTCAAACAAACCAATCCATGTCCTTCAGCACAAACTCTGTTCTTCAGGAAACACAAGAGTCTCAGTGGGAGCTCATGAAAGAGGCACTCCAGCAACAAAATAAGAAAATAAGGAAACGGGGCAGTCTCGGCTCCGGTTTCACTTCCTCATCAGTGGCTGGTTCCGAATGAACTGTTTCATGCAAAAGAGGATAACTAGTCTTAGAGAGTTTGAATTAACCGGCCTGAAGCCATTATGATGAAGATTCCCGGGGCCTGTTCTAATAAACTCTTATCAAAATGGCTCCAGACTTTGGTAAAGGTTTGGCAACACGTGATGTAAACAGGCGAGGTCAGTTTGGGACGGATGCGTATCTGAGAGGAGAGCGCTGCATCTGCGCCGTAACGCATGTGCGTCGAATGAGGAGTAAAGTTAATATCAGCCATCACAGTTTCCAAACGCCGCCTGGATGCAAAATCTCAAAATGCTGTTCAAATAACCACACGGCAGAGGAGGACATAGTCCTATTCAATCGTAAACCGTTGCTTGAAACATAAGTATGAGGTCACATTTGTACTGATTTCGATAAAACAAACTTGCGTGTGAAGGCTGTGCGGGGGCACTGCCGTAATTCTACGAGTAGATGTGCAAGATGTAAAGAACATAAATAATGTTATGTAATAGATATAGAGCCCCTGATAGGTTTGAAAGCACATATTACCTTCTCTGTCTCCTGCATCCCCATTCATTCTGTGTATGTCTGGATTGTCTTGTAGGCTCTTTATTGTATTTTTTCTATTTTTATATATTGTAATTGTTTGTTTTTTTTTCTTTTTAGGATGTATGTCCCCTGGAAACATAGCATGGCAGCACTCTGCACATAACCTCTTTTATGTGTCTTTTCTGCTCTGCTGTGGTTGACTTAGCTGCAGCCCATGATGTGTCACCCATTCTGTAGAACAGGTTTGCGCAGTTTTTCTTTACAGTGACCTGACACACCTGAAATAAGTGCTCCACTCCACTCAGTCAAACGTAGAAATTATATTTTGACCCATTATTATGGACTGAATTGCAATGACACATATTTAAACAGTGGGCTTTGTATCAGTTTCATCAGACACATTCAGTATCAAGCTGCTTCACAAATAACCTATTCAGAATCTGAAAGCAAATTTGGATACAATTATGGCATCACTTTATTTGTGGAGTCCAAAGTCCAACTCCCAGGTGACACAGACTTACAGGTAGCTGATTATCAGCACTGAGCGTATTCAAATAAAGTGTGACCAATAAATCCATGTTTCTGTTCTAAGAAAAGCAGCTGCCCTGAACTTCAGTATGGTTCAGCATTTGTTTTCCTAGCAGACGGAGGAGAGTGATTCACTCACCTGTGGCTCATGGTTCCCTAAAACAGACTCTGCAACTATCAAGATGAAGAAGTAGGGGAGTTCCCAAAAAGGCCTCCACTAAGGAGAACACACACAGTGGTGTAGACACAGTGAGGTCAGTTTACTTTAGCACACCTTGAAATAAACTATCACACAAGCATAAGTGTGAGTTCTTTTTTTGTTATGCATAATTTCACCAGTTGCCTGCAGGCCACATTGCATGTAGAAGCTAGAACAGAAGCAATGTACCTAGACTGCTGTGAACAATCTTTGCAGAAGCATTTGTAGACTGGAAAAGTTTGTTTTTTTTAATTCGCACAGTTACACACACACAGAGAAACCTGGGATCTGCCCACTACCAACACTGTATAACATTAGCCTCTCGAGCCTCCACTCAATGGCACTTAAAAAGTTTCGGGGCATGAGTGGGTGTTACCAATTCACTCGCTCATTTAAGTCAACTTCAGGCAAGGAAACTTTCTTGTCATATGATGATGTTTAATTCAACATAGTTTTATTACATTACATAACTTATTCAGATTGACCTCATTCACAACACTAGATAAATGAAGCCTAAGTGAAAAAAAATGGTCAGTTGTAAACACTAGAGGGCAGTAAAATACTGCTACTGAGCCACTCAACTTCTGAGGCATTACAGGCCACAGTGTATGATGACTAACCATTTTTTTTTAATGCATTTAGTATGGGATTTGGCTTGATATGAGTCTTTGTTGGATGCTTACCTCTGCTGGCTTCACCCCAGTCTGAGCCCTCAAGATCACACTGACCAGTGGCTGTGAGTTGAAAAGTAGGCTTCAGTATTTTTGTGTCAAATAAGACAAGAAAATAAAATGTATTACTGAAGTTTCTGAATGTAAATGAGGTCTGCTCTTTATTGCTTTTGTTTGAATACCGGACAGGTAGAGGTGGGCACGAAATGAGGGGACAGACTCCTTTGTGTTTATGTCCCCCCTCCCTGAGAGATATGTAGTGCTATTGAAATGAGATCCAATTCCTCAGTCATTTTAACTATAGAATATGGAAATACATGTAATATGAATGTGACCTAATTCATCCCAGGGGTCTGAGACATTGACCATGTAGTTGTGACGTCACCTGTGTTGGTGTATGTCACCCCTCCTTGGGTGACTCACACTCGTTGCATATGCTGTAGTCTACCTGGAAAAACTATTAAACACATGAGCCAGGATAAACAATTGTAAATCCTGTTAATCAGTCTATTAGCTTTCATTTGGAGCTGCTTTTGTGCAAATTGATTCAGGCCATCTATGGATGTTATTTGCATTTCATCAATTATTTTATTTTCTATTTTGCTCTTTATAAAATGATGAGCATGCATTTTAAATGAAATGCATTTCCTCTTAGATGTGCATTGCAAGTAAATGGAGTGACGCTGATTTATTGAATTTCTAGGCCTATATGTGAGTATCAGTGCAGTTCCAGGCTACAAGGAAGTGCATTACTGAGACAGTCCAAACACCAATAAATCTGAAGATAACCACATGGCTAAATCCATTTTGAAAGGTCAGCAGTAATGTGAAGGCAGAAATGACCTGGCACTAAATGAGTCATCAACAAAACCTGCATCAGGTGAGAGATATGTAATTTCATGCACTGATGATTATTCTGCGAAGTGAGTCATTTCAGTTCAAACAAACTGCACATTAAACAGTTTTTTATTATGTTTAATATCCTGTTGACAGTTCAATCACCAAGCGTATATCTGACAAGAATATACCCAGTGCCATTTTAAATCTTTAATCATTTTTAATTAGCTTGACATCAGCTGTCACACAACAGAGCACCTCTCTTATCATTCCCAAGTACGCGACCCACAATTTGTCGCCGGAATGAATGATTCATCTCACTGAAACACAACTTTAACTTTGATTAGAAGTCTGATTGTATTCCTAGGCTTTTTTTTTCAAATTCACTGTTCAGGCTGTATCAGTTCCCATCATCCATAACTGCATTTTGTGATCAGTGCTAATTCACAAATGTTAACTTGCTAACAATGTTTTCCAGCTCCCTGGTGCAGTCTCTCTGCTACTAGATTGATTATGTGGAGATTTATAAGGGGAGGACACTCACCCTGCTGTGACCTTTCATTACAGCATGTTTTCTCTCTCTAGTAACTGGATTAATACTGTGGCTGAGGACAATTGTGTTAGTGATTCTACAATATGCAAAGCAGAAAATGTTGCATTGCCCATGAGAAAATAAACACTAAAATAAACACCTTCCCCATCCCCCACAGTCGTACAGACACACATACATGTACACCTTTCCATCCCGTCTGTTTTCCACTTTATCCTTCCCTCAGATTAATAGAGCAGGTCCTTCCTGGGATAGACCTCAGGCCACCTGATTGGTTTAGTCCAGTGCTAAGCCCAGGCAGCTTACAGGGCTCTGTGCCAATGGCTGGACTGCTGAAGACCTGTAAGAACGTGGGGAGAGATAGCATGGTCAAGTTAGTAATATAAAAAAAAAAAAAAAAAAAAAACAGAGATAAGATTTTCTGTACAGCTGGGAAATAAACAGAGAGCAAAAGCTACATGGAGCAGAAAGGGCCGTGATGAGAAACAGAGCAAATGATGCAGCGGGGAATCGTTGCTGCTCCGTTCTGTTGTAACACTGGCTAAATCATGAGGTGCACTGTCAACAGCTCAAGAGGGGAAGGAGGCAAACAGAGACATGAGAGCTGACAGGAATCAGGTGCAGATCACATTTTTTTTCAATGGAGAAATAACTTGGCACTGGAGAGAGGGGTTAAGAATAAGGAGACACACTCCTATTGAACTGCTGAGTGAGTGACAAGCATTGATATACACTTAGTGTAGCCTAAGAATGGCTTGTGCGTATCATGCGTGCGTGTGATTGAATGCATTCATGCAAAAGGGAGAACTGGGTGGTGGGGGGCTCCATCAGTAGGAGTGTGTATGCCATATTCTTCATCTTACCGGCTCAGGTTAAATCTCCTCTCCCTCATTTGCAGACTGAACCTCTGGAGAGTTGGAATGCTTCGAAACAAAGGGTGAGTTTGCCCTCATGGCTCTTCACTGCTGTACGTCGTGGATGTTAACCTATGTTATGTAATCATATAAATTATCTCACACTGTAAATTCATTGTCAGTGTGTTCGCTACACACTTATATGCTCACATTTTGTACTTGTGAGCTTTTCTGTTTAATCGCCCAGTAAAGATTAGTAAGAGTGGCTAAGGGGAGTGAGTGAAGTCTCACAGCAGTGCACTGTCATTGTCTGATGTAATGGGCATCTTTTCATTTTAAGTGAGAGAGACAAAAACTGGAGCATGGATTCCTAAAAAGCAGAAGAACAGGGTCTTTGTTTGCTTGACATTGAAATGATATTTCAAGGGGAGGGGAAATAAATCCCCTGTTTCATTTTCATGTTAGGCTGGTGAGGATGAGGCAGGAAAAACAGGATAGATGTGAGATGAAGAGATTTTAGAGGGGCAGAGCAGGGAGAGATGTGGAAGAGGGAAAGGGTAATGTACATACAAGGAGAGGTGCAGGCAGCAGCAGTAATGTTGTAGCATGTTCTCTCTGCCCTCCGCAGAAAAAAAAAAAAAGACACTGCAGTATATCGCCCCCTCCCCAGTTTGCTGACCAATGATGTTTGGAGGTCAGTCTCCCAGCTCTGCTACTGGTGTCAGCCATTGACACACAGCTCGTCCATGAACACGGTGGTTATTACACCTGACAGGAAGGGAGGGGCAGCTGATCAAAATTGATGTATGTGCATTTTGATTTCAAGTCACATGCTGGAGAGAGAATACAGAACAGAACATGGATCTTTTATCCTTAGTGTTCCTTATCAGAGTTTGTCCTTCAGTAATTACTTCAACACCTGCACTACATGCATGACTCCACCATGTGTCACGCTGCACAGAAGATGACAGTTGTACCAGGCACAGAAGAGCGTGCAGTCAGTGTCAGATGGCAGGGATGTAGCATCCTAGAGAATTCCGTTTTTCAGTTTATTCTATTTATTGATTAATTTATTTTATTTTTTGAGCATTAGCGTTAGCTGATGGTATGTGCTTCTCATCACTGGCTTGTGCTCACTAAGTGCTGACTCGGGTCTCTTCTCACTTTAAGTGGTCCCCAGGGGTGACAGAACATCAATACTGAACTGGAATCAGCAACATGGATCTACAACTATGCTGTTAACTCTCTGCAGTGCAGCTCAGCAAAATGCACAGAGAGTGGGTGTGTGGACATGTGGCACATCGGAGGAAATGCCTTTTAGGCTTGCAACATAATTTTGCAGCATAATTTTTGTTATTACTGATTATTTGATTAAAGCTGTAATCATTTTATTATTATGCAACAGAGGTCCCATTTTCACTTACCTTTTAGTTGGTTTGATGTCTTGGTCTCTGTCAACTCCTGAGAAAAATGTCTGTCTCTTTAAAGTTCTGTGTTCATTAACTACTCATCTTTGTCTGCTGTTAAGTTCTGGGAAGGCAACACACAAGACTGTCCTGTAAAAAACAAGCCCATAGGTCATTTGTGCAGCAGGTTATTATGACCCATAGTTATGTTTTGCTGTAGGCGACACCTAGCGGCTGTGGTAATTATGACATGAGCAAATAGAGAAGTGTGGTCTTGATGTATACAGAGCAACAAAGTCCATGTCAGGAGGAGGTTGGGGTGGATGGACGGGTCAACAAACTGCAGAAATATGCCACAGGAGAGTGGTGTTCGATTTCCATGTGAACATAGCAGTTTGCTTCTATCCATGACTGTTCAACAAAGTTAACCATGTTATTATTATTGTAACCATGACAACAAAGATTGTCTAATGTTGAGGAAATACTTATTTTAACCCAAATAACGATTTTTTCCTAAAGCTAACCAAGTAGTTTTTGTGCCTTACCCTAACCAAGCCATAACCATTATTATAGTAACCATGGCGACGAAGGTAGGTATGCCGTTCTCAGGACAGTCCACGTGTTTATGACTGTAACCATGACAACCAAGTTCCAGAGAGAAGCAAAACAGTGAAGCTGTGGGCTGTAAAGCCAAAACAATGAGCTGAAAGATACTAAAAAGGTCTGTAGAGCTCAAAGGATCTGCAGTCAAGTCATAATTCCCTGTTGATTAATCTGTTTCACATGAGATATGCAGTATTTGACATAAAAATATGGATTACAGCAGCTTTAATGAATTATTCAACCAAAACTATAATAATTATTTGATTATACCATGAGAATCAAGGGGAAACGTCATGGCCTTTAAGTTTGCTTGTATGTCATTTTTAATCAAATTAATTCTCATGAACAAACTGAAAATGTTATCTTGTTCACTAAATTTCCGATTTTTAGAGCTATGTGAGGAGATCTAGTGTAACAGTGCCCTGACCTGCGACCCCAAGTTTTGATTCTCTGTGAAGGGCTAAGACTGCTGGGATTTGACCATGTGCTAAAAGCTGTGAGACAAGTGGCCTTTTCAGAGGGAGATTACACCTTTCTAACAGCAGAGTGCAAGGAAGGCAGGCAGCGCTTTGTGCCAGCACCTTAAGCTTTGGCTACAACAATCTGGCAGTGCCAACAATCCAGCCTGTCAGTGATAGTTAACAGATGGGACTTCTGGATTTAAAAAGCCATGTGGACAGAGGTAGTGTTGAAGGTGTAATTGCCTTTTTCAGCGTACTAAAAGGAAACATGAACAGAATTTAATTCCACCAGAGTTGATAAAGTCAAGTTAAAGAAATTACATTAGCCCTTCCTCATCATCCTCTTTCAGGAGCGTCAGTAATGTCCGGGAAAGGTCAGACAGCTGGCTGCGGGCCCTACCATTTTCTCATGATTTGTATGCGCTGGGAGAGTAACACCCTAGTCCAATGAAGGACATGTGTCTTCAATCAAACAAACAAAGAAACAAACCAAAAAACACAAGAAAAGCAGAAGTGAGCAATGCAAAAATATCCACTGAACAATCCACTATTTTGATAGGATTTAATTAATTGGAGTGTATGACTCGGTTTCAGCTGATTAATACATAAATTAACACTCATGACATTTTTGCTTTGTTCGCTCCTCTGTAATAAGTTCATCCCCTTTGGCTAAATACACAAATATTTCTCTGGGTCATGTGGTCAGAACTGATTTAGAGATTTAGGTCTCTTTTGATGGTGCAGCGCTGTTACCAAAGAAGGAAGAGGGAGATCCAGGGGTCACATTCCTCATCCTAAAAAATTCCGAGCCTGCCCCAAAGACAGCACAACAATTTTCTGCTGTCCATTACCATTATTCCAAATTCCTGTTAAACATTTGTGCAAAAATAGTACTTATTGAAGGGTAAAATGAAATGAAATTTTGATAGCTTGATGGCTGTAACAGATACAGTTTATTGGTATTAGTTTTTTTATCTGGTGCACATTTAGAGGAATAAAAAAGTAAACAGCACAGTTTTCTGTTTTTCTGCACCACATCTCCTTTCAAACTTAAAATTATTCCTTGTCTGTGTTTCCTGTTTGGACACAAAGATCTTCCTGGCATTCCACAGCCTGTTCATTCTTTCATTTAGATTTTAAACCCATTAGAAATTGTGCACTGCTGTCTAAAAAATTGTGTACCAGTATTGTTGTATGTTCGGTCTGTACTAATCTCTTCCTGTTGGCTCTTAATGAAGGTCCCTGCTCTCCACTCTGGCAATGCAGGTTTGATAGGATTAATTGAGCCATTACTTAATTACAGGCCTGAGAAGAAGCTGAAAATCTTCGAAGAGGATTTACAGCTTTACCAATAAATCAAGGACTGAATTCTGAAGCAGGTTTTTTTCATAAATACTTTCCACTAACAGGCTCATTAGCAAGTAGATGAAGGAAAGAGCTGGTAATGCTGTTGGTTCTGTCAACTCTGCAGGAGCAGCCCCAGCTGCTTTCTCCACTGCTGATATGGAACATCACAATAATTACTCTGTGGTAGGATGTGAACATGGTTTAGTGCAGAAATGGGCCAAAAAAAAGACATCAAAATATGTGCAAATGGATTTAGTCAAGCTAGATACAGTTTATAAAATCTACTGTGGAGTCACAAAGTTCAACAATGATTTGATATTTGACAGATGTAGCATGTCTGCACTATATATGTAAACTACTTAATAGCAAAAAATCTGTATTTGGCAAATGAAAGTGTGACTTAGTATCTATATTATATGGTGACACCTGTAAGGCCAAAAATTGTTTTAGCTTTTGCTTTTTAGATGGCTGCCCATCCTGAGTCTGGTTCTGCTTGAGGCTTCTGCCTCTTAAAAGGACGTTTTTCCTTGCAACTGTCGCCAAGTGCTTGCTCATGGTGGGAATTGTTGGGTCTTTGTAAGTAATATTATAAAGAGTACGGTCTAGACGTGCTCTATTTGAAAAGGACTTTAAGTTTACTTCTGTTGTGATTTGGCGCCATACAAATAAATATTGATTTGACTTGAGTGTAAAATGTGAAAGTCTTGCTCTGATGGACTCTGATGGACTGGGATAGGAATATAGCATTGGATTGAAAGTAAGGCATAGGACATGGTTGGGCTAGTTTGCTGTCTAGTTAGATGGATGGCTACATAGATCAGTAGAGGTTCTGGGGGCGATGGTCCCTATGTGGCCCTCTACTGGCTGGCTGCAGAACAACAAGAGACTACAAACAACAACAAACTCAGCTAAAATAGCTTGAAGTGCTAACACCTTAGCACCTCAGGTGTGACGTCAAGAACACAGTCTGTCAAGATCCTTCAGGACTCTGTTCCCTCCAAGATAAACATACTATCCAGCAGGATACAATTATTACGGTGTTACTCATGTTGCATGTTTGCTTGTGTTTTGGTTTGTTAGGTGGTGTCACTGGTTGGGTGCGCTGCAGGTGTGCTATGTGTGTAAGGGTTTCCAATCCCAGTCCTTTACATACAATGAAAACTGGGCACTAAAGCTAAAGCCAAATATTGTTCAAGTGTTATTCGTGTATTTTTAGGCTGTTTCAGGTGTAACCTCTGGATAGCTCATGTTTAATGATGCCTAATGAATTGATTTTTGTTCTAAACACATAATTTTTTTAAAATTTATATGCAAAGTTAAAAGTCAGAATTGTTTTACTTTACTTTACTGTCATCTCACCACAGTTAATTGGAATTTGCCTGATTGCAGCTTCACACATTCACACACAGGCAGATAAAATACAAACAAATTAAAAATAACTACTTCTAATGAAAACATAGCAAAAAGTAGAGCAGTAAAACAGTTCAAATTGGTAACACAATGTGAATGCAATTACTCGCATCACATTATTCAATCTACTGCATTAGCCCTGTATTAAAACCCTAAACTTCTAATGTTGCCATTCTGATTCCTAATCATTTTTAAGGCAGCGTTAGTTATAAAGTTGCACTATAGTTTGTTGCTCATGGGTACTTAGTTTTTACAATAATACATCCTAATTCTCTGAATATACCCTCAAACACTTCTCTCCTTAGTTGAGCATGTGTGTACTTCCTCAGTAATTTAACACTTGTGCAAACTTGAGAGGTTCTGAGACTACACACTATGAGCCAGCGGGCATATCCACAAGATGACTGGCATCACATTCTCTTGCAGATGCCCTTACACTCAGTCATGTAGCTTTTCATCTGTGCATACTTTTTGCCCCTGTCTACACTATGTCTGTGTGTCTGTGTTACATTTAGTGTGATCTTTTAAGAGGGCATGTCTGTCAGACATCGCATCAGTATCCAGCTATGCAGCATTTCATCATCCACAACACCACTTATCTGTCCACTTAGCAGCCACACTGCAGTAGCCTGGCTTACCCACAGTGAAGTGTGTTAAGGTGGATGTGAAATGCAGAGTAATATTAGAAATGTGTTCCAGAGAGACTGTCTATCAGTAATTGTGTTTGGAAGACACATGTGGGACACATGAAGAGGTGTGTTGCATAACGGACGAAAGATACTCTGCCCTCCCTTCATGGCCTGATAAGGAAAATGAGAGAGTTGGATGAGGGGTTTGAGCTCCAAGAGTCAGACCCCCATATAATATAATATAATATAATATAATATAATATAATATAATATAATATGGTATAAACTGGTTTTCATTTTAAACAGAATTTTAGTAGTGGCATTAGAATAGTAGTATAAAAGCATCTGTGTGTCCTGCTGTTGTCATTATAGTGTTTGACTGTGTTCATTACACAGCTTCAGCCTCTTTTGCTCTGTTGGTGTGAGCTGCCTCTGACTGGACAGCTGCTGACTCCTCATTTGAAGGGAGGGAAACAGCAAGGTCTGCCTTACGCTGTGCCATGCAGATGTGCTGAACTTGTAATATTGTCACTAATTTGAGAGTAACTGCCACTGTCAGCTGGACAAGAATGTGAAAAAAAAGAGTCTGCTCGATATTAAGACGTTAAACACCGGACTTCCTGAAATACTGTGTGAAAACAGTCCTACAGTATGTTGCATACAGGCATTAGCTATGCTAGTAACTGTTTCTTGCATATGACCCAAGGAGACCAAGTTGTTTCCAGTAGTTGTATTTAAAGCTGAAAAACACAGACTCACATGGACACACAGCCTTATAGAGTTATTATGGTGAGGAATTGCTTGTCTGCCAGTCCAGCAGACATGGAGCAACATTAGCACTCCTTGACTCTTGTTTTAGATTTTAAAAAAGTCAAAGACAAATGAAAGTCAAATATAATGAAAGTCAAATATACTGTACTGAGAAAAAGATGTACCTTGTTAAGTGTTTGATTTACTTTACCAACCAGCTGCTAACTTTCTCTGATTGCCAATGGTTCTGGGCAAGTAGTGTGTAGCAAGCAAGCTAAAAAAAAAACTGCCCGCTGCCACTGGGAACCACAACAATGAGCTAAAACAGGCAAAAAAGTTCCACAAAGCTCCTCAGCAGGGTGATAATTCTCTGTGGCTGTCACCACAAGAGACCGTTTACACTCGACACAGAGTCATCTGATCCATTGTTATCACAGAAAATATTCATCAGTGGAGCTTTAAAGACTTGGCAAGCACTTCAGGCAGACCGCAGATAGGGCCTGTCAGGAGCATCAACACCAACTTTGTGGATTATTTTAGCGCTAGTCAGCAAATTAATTTGTGTTATATGTTTCATTATTGAATAAAGATAAACCTCTGCTTTTTCTGCCTCCAGTCTCACCCTGCCAAATATCTTCAGCACAATTGATTACCAGTAGATGAAAAATATTCTAGACCAAATATGCAATGACTATCTTTCAGAGCTCTTCCAATATGCCATAGAGCAGTAGTACACTATCTATCTTTTAAAAGCATGGTGGTATGAGTTTGTCGTTTGGTAGTGCGAATTTCCAGTCTGGGCTATTGCTATTTCAAACTACATCAGAATTTCAATTAATTCAAATGAGAAAAATATAGAAATAACTGCACCTGACTCATGCTGAGCGTTTTATCACATAGAACTTTTTTTTTTTTTTTTTTTTTACTGGAATTGAATTTCTGTACAAAGCAGCAAGGATTTAAATATTTTTCTGACAGTCCTAATACACACTGTCACGCAGTTAAGATTCCCATAAGGTAATCATGTCTAGACAGGCAAATGATGACTTCAACTTGCGTAAGCTAAAATTCATGTCTCGCTTCCCTGTGCCTCTGTGTCCTTCACGGTGCACTTTGTTATTCCGTTATTTTTCATCCTCTCTCGTCAAACATTTTTTTCTATGTCCTGTTGTGTCAGCCTCTGCCCAGCATCTGTCATAACACTGCAGTGCCAGCAGTGACATTGGCATTTTCGCTGGGCAATGTTCACTCTTTTTGATTGATATAGCGCAGTATGAAGCCAGAGGCCAGGGTGAGTGCTGGGTCAGATGTAGTGTGATTTGTATTTTGGTGGTTGAATGATGTTTGACTGACAGAATTTATGGTTTTCATCATCATCGTGTCTTCATCTGCACTCTCTCAGCATAATGTCGGGATAGACGCTATTAAAACGGTAGCAGCTAGTGATGATTAATTAATTAAGATGGACATCTGACTAAGGGCTACTGATGAAGTGAAAATGAGACTGTTAAGGAAATCAAACAACACTGTTAGCATGGAAACACAAGACTACAACAATACACAGACGGTAAAAGGTCGGCGTGGACTTTCTTCAGTGACACTGCTAAACAGAGAGATGATGCAGGACTCTACATCAGCAGCCTTGTTCTCACACAGATTTACTCAGGCATTTCACCTGGTCAGCTCTTAGACATCAAAGCAAGCCTGGAAAGTAAGTAGAAGTGGCATGATGTCATTGCCGGACAATGTCCTCATGCACTCATATGCCGTCCCCTCATTCAGCACCACCGTATTACTTTAACATTAGCCAGACAAGCGGACCTCAGTATCAGCTGTTCCAAATGTGGATCTCTTTGGAAAGCAACAGTGGAAAGATGTGAGAGAGTGCCACTGCTCAGATAAAAGAGTTATTTTCTCACAAGATCCATGTGCCAGCCTGCTCTCCTTTATTGTGGGCTATTCTAAGAAAGGCTGTGAGGGGGTGCTGCTAGTATATGTGAGGGTTTGGACATTAGATAATTGCAGACATGATGTGGATTAAGATTGGTGGCCGGGGCCATAAAGGCATGACACATGGCTAATGATTTCACCCCCTCTAAGATAAGGTTCATGTTGCTATCCTAAAAGGGAAATACTACTAAGGGAAATATTATTATACATTTGCATTTGGATGAAGGTCTGGCGCACATCCAGTAAATACCTGTGTGGCTAGTGGTTCTGCTGTCTGTGGTCAGCCTCGATATATCTTTTATCTGAGACCAACTTTTAGATTGCACTCACGTCATCGCTTGACTCCTCCAAATTAATATTGCTTAAATATACAAGGCTTAAAGTCCACGCGCTCTCACTGGGGGTTGGTACAGATTTCTGTAACTATATGTAGTTGTACAGTCCAGGCGACGTTGCTAGCCTTGCTCTGTCCTAAGCCCCGCCCTTAGTATGTCTGCACCTGTATCACCAGTGGACCACTGCATACCAGACATAATGTATCGTCATCATCTTCCCCGGGCCCCGTCAGAATGGATTGCTAAGAGCATGTCTGTGGATAGCATACCACCTATAAAAAGGCACCTACTTGACAACAGTAAGATTCAGTGAGGGCCGCCTATACAGCGCATAAGAGCTGGTGATAAAAGACTGAACACATGTATGCGTAAGTGCACGCTCACAAAAACACATACGCACAAATACACACTCACAGATGTAGTCTTGTTGACACCTCACAAAGGTCAGCTATCAATAACAGTCTAAATGTGTACACCTTTAATGTTGACAGAGGAAAGGTTTCTTTATGCATGTGTTAACAACAAAATCACACTGCAGCTCTAAAACTTTTGATTAAATATTTGTCTTTAATGTAGCTTCACAAACTTACTTTTGATGTAATCTTGACGCAGATATTCTACAGGTTAAAAGCACCGCATCATTTTCTCCTTCTATTTTTAGCAAACAGGGTATTATGTGCAAGTGGTTTCAGTTTGAGGATTTATATAAAGCAGTGCAGGATATGCTGCTGTTAAGATGATGATGTGTGCCAGCTTTGTACCATAACAAAGCATAACAGAGCTGGAATAATTACTTCAAAAGGGATTGTATTTGTGAAATATTTACATGAAATCTCATGCATTCCTGAGGCGTCATTTTCATCAGACTAAAGGGTCATATTTTGTGTCTGTTTCCATATCAAGTCACTAGACCATCTCTAACAACCCTCTTAAGAGTTTAAGAATTCATGAGCAGTAGGGCTTTTTGCTTTCACATTTTCACTCCAAATCTGCAGATCTATGTTTCTGATGCTGCACTGAGACTTCACATTTGTAATTAGTACAAAAGACAGACAGACAGACAGACAGATAGATAGATAGATAGATCTGAACCTGTTGATTTAGCGGATTCTTTGCATACACCAAAAAAGAGTACTCATTGTATTTCCCTTGAAACAAAAGCAAAAAATACATGTCACATGTGCAAAGGCCATGTTTTCTGGTCACAAGATACCTAGCACTGACTATAAAGGACTACCATCCAGTCTGTGAATAATTGAACAGGTGAGCGAGCGTGTGTGTGTGTGTGTCAAAAACAGACAGTCACAGAGGGGGAGAATTCCACAGTTAAGCCATCAAAAATCTTAGTAGCTTTGTAGCTTTGCATCATGAAGACAGAGTTAAAACAAATACAGTTTTGTTTCAGGGCAACACTTAGCGACACAAAACCATAATTCAACGTCTTGTGTTTATCCAGCAAGCCTCACAGCAAAAATGTCAGTTTTAATTTAAAATGCTGTGTGTTAAAACCAACGCCATGCCATTGCTGATATAAATCCACACCTATCAGAGTTCAGCCCTGCAGCATTAACACTGAAACCTTTGCTGGGGAGCTGCACTACAATGATTAATGATTAGTAGAAACTAACCACAGACACACGTTTATCCAAAACACACCACAATGTAGGCTACTAGCATTTGTAAAATCCTATCCTCCAAAGGTTTCACAACACATAAATAATAATTCTCATTTTCTCTGCAAAAATCTACAAGAAAATATTCTACAAAATGTTTGCAATAGCCTGACAGATAAAATAAGATTGATGCCAATACACTCCACATAATCTCTCTTCAGTGTTAGCTTGCACTTCTACAGTATATTATGTGTTTAATGAAAATGTATGCTTAGTTTGGCCCTAATTAATACAGGTGTTTTCAAATTGTCAAATTCTTTACTAGAACTTGTAACCCTATCCTCAAAACACAAGCTAGGCTTACCTCAAACCTTCCTGTATTTCTTCAAGGATGTCAAGCTACTTGTCATTTATTAATAGCTCAGCATTCCCCTTGAAACAGTTTGATGACAACCTGATATACTGCCAGGGAATCAAGGCTGGATTCCCATCCAGAAATCCAGGTCAACCGCCAAGATGCCTGAGACCCCCAGGGGCCCCAAAACCCTCTGGTTTACTCCTTATCATTTTGGTCTTCATAATTTACTTCATCAGAAATTTGCACCACTGTATAAAATATGACACTCCTCCATAGGAGAACTATAAGTCTGAAACCAATGATTAAATTCACCATCAATACATCCAGCAGTTATTTTGTTGAGTGTATAAAATGGCGGAAAACAGTGATAAACTTCAAACTGCTTGTTTTGTCTATCCAACGGTAAACAATTTAAAGATGCTGAGTTTACTATCATAGAAACTAGGAAATATTCACAATTGAGAAGCTGTTTCAGTTTCTTTCTAATTACAGCTCCAGAGTACTGGTGGGTTTCTGGGTGCCCATAGAGCAGTAATGAAACTGCAGTGTGAAGTGTGGGGCGGCGGGGTGGCCAAAAAAAAAGTTCCCCCTAGGAATATACAGAAGATTAATCCGGCCATGTGGGGAACACAGATTTTGGCATATAGCTTTAGCTTATTCCTAGCATGGACCATGTTCTGTACGTTTAAAGGATAAGGACTTTGATATTCTATGTTTAGGTACTGCCAACCACTTCAAGGTTACTTAAATGTGGTAGTCTGTCCCTCATGGAAACTTTCTATGTCAGTGGCACAAAAAACCTAAACATAGTGGGATTAATTCATCGCTGGTCTTCCTCTTTTCATGGACTTTGTTGACACCAACAGAAATACGGACAGATCACCAGCCTTGTGCGTTGACACCCGGTCTGTAGCCTCCGTGAAACCGAGCTGAGGTCCCTCGTTTGTGTGTTGCTTCTGCTGCGGATGGAAATTAAAGTGGCACTTTCCTGTTAGCAGTGAGCGACACACACACACACACACACACACACACACACACACCGTGTCCTCTGAGAGCGCTGATTGAACCGCCGGCGTTGCCATGGCTACCCGAAGACCCAATGGGAAGACGGCGGTTGACTGTTGCTGAATGAAAATAACAGAGGCCATTTTGCGCACGAAGCCACGGTATCATTCAACAATATTAAAAAAAAAAAAAAAAAAAAAAAAAAGCGGAAACGGGAGGCAGGTTCAGTCCATTTGTGGACAGAAGCGAGTGCTTGTAGTCAACAAAAAAAAAAAAAAAAAAAAAAAAAAAAAAACGCATGCGGTAACTAATTGTGCCGCCGCCGCCGCCGCGTCGTCACTTCTTTTCCCCGGAGGTTTATGTTATGAGGTAAGGGGGACAGGACGGCTTCACTGCATCGCTATCCAAGCCCCAGCAGTGACCCCCGAGAGAGGGAGTCGCCTTTAGTTAGCTGGCCCACACCGGCAACATCCATGCGCGGCGAAAAAACAGGTGTACGGTTTCATCACAGGGACACCGCGCTAGCCTCCGGGACGCCGCCGCTCGCTATCATTTGCGTGTGCACTTGTGCGCTCGTTCGAGTGAGGACTTCGGTCGTTTCACATGGAAGAGGCCGATTACCTGGAGATGTGTTGCGGAATTAAGCGGCAGTCGTTTTAAGGTAGGTACAGCAGTGTTGTAGTTGAGGGACTAACGCTGTATCTCTCCCTCCGCGCCGCTTTTAGCAGCTGCAGCGGATCTGACCCCCGGTTCACTTTCGTGTTGTGAAGAGGTAAACAATCTTTTTTTTTTTTTTTTTTTTTGAGTGTTTTTAAGTGCGTTACACGCAACAATGAGCCTGTAGTTGTAATCGCCGAGACCACAGCAGATGAATCAGCTCATCCGGGATGCGGTAAGGTCGCCTCTGTTTCCTCTGAAGTGCATTCCAGTGGGTTGCTGCTTCTAGTGCATTAAAGGAAGATGCGGTCAGAGCTGGGGTGATGTGAAATACTGAAACCACAGGCATCTGAAGCTGTGGAAAGGGAAATGTTGCTTAACATTAGCAGTTTAAAGACCGTGGGCATGAGAGAAGTGTGTGCGGGAATGAACAGCCTGCTTGGTTGTAATGAACATGAATTGAGACATCCATGTTTAACCTACATCCCAAATGCTTGGGATAATCTCTATTGTTAGCTCTCAATAATGCAAAAAAATAATAGACAGTTAGCTTTGTTCGGTCTATGTTGAAGGGTTTTCTTCCCCCCCGAATTATTTAAATTTGAGAAATTGTGGAGCTACTTTATTTTATGATGCAAACATAACCACAATACACTGGCGCTACACCTTATGAGTATGGTGTATTGTGAAGACCAGTGCCTCACAGGGGAACTGAGAAGTCAATATTTAGATACAGTTTTTCTTCATTTCTGCTGATGCTTGTTTCTTCACCTGCCATCAAAGGATTAAATCAGGCATCCTCTCATTTGTGGAAGGATAGAATGAAAGTCCATAGGGTCCTGAGGGTTCAGTGCTACTGCAGTAATGCATTTTATCTAACATTTTAAGACTAGTCTGTTGCTTTGTTGCTCATGTCTTCTCCAGCTGCATATCAGAAAACAGTAAGGAATAGTCAGCCCGGTGCCACCTGCTAACTGGTATGAAATGATGATGTAATGAGGAAAAAAAACAAAAGGCCAGCAGCCGTGGATGGCGTCTGTAAAGCCCATTTGAATGCTGGGTGAACAGGGAGAGTGGGGAGGTGTCCAGGATGCACAAAGTGTAATACTATCACTCCGGGAACCTCATACCACTCCCACTGTGGCCTACCTGGCCTGTGTGTGTGTGTGTGTGCTGTAGGTCTTCCTGGTCTGTGATAGTGATGTAGTATTTTATTGCATACTTTTCTCAGGGAGAGGAAGCGAAACAGCGGGAGGCAATATGACAAGCAACAGTTGGCTGCTATCTGTCTCACGCGGGGCTGCTGCACCAATAAACAGCCTCTCGTAGAGGCTTAAATATACACACTTAATGGGCGATCATAGCATTTTGACTTGATTGATGGCCAGTGAGGCTGAAAGTATGTCTCTGTTAGCGCTAACTCAGTTGCACCTGCCAGTTTAGAGTTACTGAGAGAGACAGCGTGCATGTATGTGTGTGTGTGTGTGTGTGTGTGTGTACACATGCATGTTTCAGTGATACATTTTCTTCTGAAAGTACAGAATGTAACAGGGGGTTACTCTCATCGTTAACTTTCTTTCTCTCTGACAATCTTTATCTCTCTCTCTCTCTCTCATATACACACACACACACACACACACACACACTCCCTTTAATTTTCCTTTGTCCTTTATTTCCTTGTTTCGGTGCCCTCTCTTCCCTCATTGTCCCTCTGCTGCCTTCTTGCTCCTTTCTCTTCCCCTCTCTCTCTCCTCTTCTTCAGAGGCTGATGTCATGGCTCAAGTGGTGTGTGAAAAGCTTGCCTAATTCTTAGTCTTGCTGATAATAGGGGCCGCCTGCAGGACATGCTTGCTCCCTGAGCTTTCTCAATGACCCAATCCTTTTGAGCTCTCTGAGCTGTTTGTGACTGTTACCTAAACTGCTCAACTTTTTTTTAACCTTAACTGCGGAACCAGTTCTCAATATATTTTGTTTTCAGCAGTGGAAATTTGTCAGGATGATTAATGATTTGTGGTCACAGAACCAGATTAGAGTCCAGGACGTGACAATAATATTCTGTGTATGTATTAAATCATGAGGTAATTATGAAAACCTAAAATGTGGACACCAACATAAAATTGCAGGGTCTAGTTTTTACTGCTGTTATCACTGCAGTAACTAACATGTACACAAGGGGAAGCACCTCTTATGCCTCACACTAGATTGGACACAGTGGCATCCTGGTGCACACATTTATAAAGATCAAGTGTGGAGAAATAAATGTTACAATGGCAGAGACAGAAAAAAAACAGAATTAAAGTGCCGTGAAGAAAATTCACATTGTTTTTGTGATTTTCATTTTCATTGTGTTTTAAAAAGAAATGAATGCCTTGAACCATTGGACAATCAAGACCTATGATGGGCTAAGTGACCAACATAATGTTTTTCAAACAATTAATTAATGCAGCACTAGAGGATTTAGTAGTTTGATATCTCAGAAATGTATAATGAGGAAAATATGTCAACATTTAAAAAGTTCACTTACTGGTACATCTTGTATTTTTCATAGTTAACCGGGCATCTAAAAACAATTTAAGTCCACTCGGTTTTAATTTATCAATTTCATTGGTCGTGATAAGAAGCACCAGTTTATCAGAGCACTATAAAAAGGCTGAATTTAAAAACAGTCCTTAAGCAGTCGAGGATCGGGATATACTTTAAACAGATTAGCAACACTACACAGAGGAATTAAGTCGTCTATCCTGCTCAGCTAGGAGGAAGAAGACTAGAAGACTATCTGTACATGTGTAGGTCAGAAATGCACTTTAGATGATGTTTGCTGCTTTGTGCTGGCGTATCATGGACGATGGAGAAACACATGAGGAATGGTAACAATACAGTTGTACCATTTTAGTTCATTTCAAACAAAAATAATTGCATGTGTGCATTACAGTTTTCATAAATGTAGTAATCAGCCTATCACAGATCAAAATAGGCAAATTTCAAAAGTCAGGAGTTGACCTAAATGCTATGTTACATCCTGTAGGAGTCAATTACAACTCAAAAAGTGGTACTTACTTCGTAAAATATTTAATAAGGCGAAGTTGTTTAATATATTACCAAAAGAGTAAGTAAAACTAAGATGCTTCTGTTTGGCATCAGAGGACTTAAACATTTTATGCTTAGCTGGTTTTAATTGTATTATATGTTACTTCTGTATTCTTAAGTTACATGAAAAAAAACAGTTAATCCTATGAACACATACCACATTTGAGATCCTAGTTCATTTTCCTTTGCTTTGTGTGTTCCTCCAAAGCAGCACAAAATGTTGGCGCTTTGCCTGTTGAGCACTGTAGTTTTGGACGTATTTTTCCTTTTTTGATCTGCTCCCAGGTTTAAGTGTTTTCCAGTAAGTGACACTTACTAATGTGTACATGCACAGCTCTTCTGCTTTTTATATCCTGCCACTTACTTAACTGGAAATGGCAGGGCCTTGCAGAAGCTGATAATGAATTAGGTGTTGAAACTGTACGGGTGAGACCATGTCGACGCAGCCACTATCGTCCGGAGCGGCTCATAGGTCAAAGTGTCGGTGCGTTTGAGTGTGAGTGTGTGTCACTTGCAATAAAAATAGTTTGCTCTGGTAGTTTCATGAGATAATTTCAAAGCTGCTGCTGTGTCATGATGGTTTTAATTGTTTTTATAAAGCTTGTCAAAGTCACGTTGTAGTTTAGATGCAACAGGGATCCGATTTAGATTTGTAAGATTACATCCCTCAAACATCAGAAACTTTCAGATGTTGATGGAGCTCTTGTTGATCACCTTCTGTAAAATTTCAAGTAGGTTAAAGGATGATATCTGAAGTAAAAAGATAATATTCAATAACTAACCCCTTCATTGCTTCATTGATCCCCTGATACTTCCCTGATTCTGGCCCCAAGGTTACATCATTAGCACCTGTCACTCGTCAGATTTTCACCATACCTCACTGATCCTTGGCACGTGACCAGAAAATTCTGGGGGCCAGCTGCTGTTTGATCGTGTCTGCTGACACACTGATCACTGTAGTGCGCCCTGGAAAACCGCAAGGTCTGAAGCCTGGGTCTTTGGGGTAGATAGTTGTAGGAGGAGCGCTACTTATCATCATTGGAGCCATCTGTGCCTGTGTAGACGGGATTTTTACATTATCACTTCATCATTGGCCTGGTGAAAGCCTACACATACAGTGTTGATCCAGGACAAGTCAACAAAGTCCATCAATACTCGATTTAATGGTTGACAACAGGCTGACACTTGGCTGAGCTTGTGCAGAAGTTTAGTGTTTTATCTTTGTGGCATCATACATTTAAAGTACTTAAAATAATTTTTGACAGACTTTGACAGATCCATCCAAGAGAAGGGCCGTACAACCGTGTGCTATCCAAAGAAAGGCAGTGAACTTAGTTGATGTCACTTCACTGTTTCATTGAATAAAGCTGAAATCGGGCTGATGCAAAACTGAAAGTCAGGCAACATCAATTACTGTCAAAGTCATATTCTGAATCAGTTGTTTTGGCTGTGTTTTTGTTGGGGCAAATAAGTCACCGTTCAGCAGTCTTATCATCATTAACATACCAATAACGGAGCTGCATTAGCATAAGTTAATGAATTTCCGTCTGTAGGGACTGCTGAACTCTTCCTGCACCCCACCATGCAGTAATTTGTTAGTTGCTGATTTTTGTGCCTGTTTTGTTTATTGTCGAGTGCGGGTGTGAAGGGGGGAGGTGGAAGTGGTTCAAATAGCATATTGCACAGTAGCTGCCTGGATGGTTTTAGGTATCCAGTCTCTAAATATGAGATGCTAATAGCAGTGGTTACATCATCATTCTGGGAATAGCAGGGAGTCTGGGGTCTAGAGGTGCTTCTGGCTGACCTCTCTCCTGTGTATATTCAGACCTGTGTGCGTATGTGTGTGGTCATTTCCAAATATACATTCCCATATGAATTACACAGCAGTAAGATTATTAATGACACAGGTGAGTGGACATATAATTAGTCTGTGTATATTTACAGCCCACACATGCACATGGCTTGTTTGTGATAAAAAGGGAAGGGGTGCTGTTTGTGCTTCTCCTTGTGTATGCGCTTACATTTGCCCACCACTGAGTGAACTTCTTGACAGGCAATCAAAGTGTCAGCAACAGAAAGTGAAAGAAAATCTCATGTGAGAAGAATTTGACACTCCTGTCAGTTTCCGTGTGGAGGAGGCCACTTCACATCGCCCCACACTGATGACATTGGCTGCTGTGTGACATTAAAGCCCGCGAGGAAGAGGGCGTGTGGAGGCTCCATCCCATTTAACCATGCATAACTTATCAAAGGTGTACCTACCTGTTGTCACTGTATCATAGAACTACAATATATTTGTGACTGTGTTGTTGTATGTACATTAAGTGGATGCGTGTGTAGAAATAGCCCGTCTTTGCGTGCATGTATGTGCATACTACATGGTATGCATGAATGCAAACTTGTGAGTGTGGTAAAATAGAGATAGTCAGGCCTGTCACTTAGCCCCCACCCATCTACACAGGGGGGTAACTTTCCAGTCTCATAGACGAGCATGCCTTAGTCTGAAAATAGCCGTATCTGATCACTGCTTCACCCAAACAGGGAACTCTCTTTCCCTGTCACTCCCTCTCTTTGGCTCGCTAACTTTCTCCTCATTCTGTCGTCTCTGTGCTTCCCAGGCATTAAACGGGGAAAGATCTGGGAATAAAGTTTGACCGGGAGGAGAGACTTATCCTGAGCAGAGGGAAGAGGAATAGAAGAAGAGAAAGAGGAAGGAAAGGTGCTTGTGCACAGAGCTCACCTGTACCTGACTCTTCTTAGCAAGTCTCCAGTCTTTTGATTTTATGACGGTAAGAGTTACATTTTCTTTGCTTATGCTGTTACACCTGCACTCTGCTGGTTGAGAGGTCAGGCTTTTAGAATTAAATGTCCCAGGAGAATAGTAAATAATGTATTTTCATTCCAGGAGAACTTTATTTATTATATTTATGTTTTTAAAAGTGGTCTATGGACTGACAAGTATAGGTTAATTTTTTAATCCATAAAAGAATATATATATATATATATATATAATGTCTACTTTATTTTGAAGTGTTGCTTTAATGTCATGTTTGAATACATACAAACAGATCTCACATTGCTGTTTACAGATTTGTGATGTGTCTATATTTACTTGCTATGAACACATCGATGCTTTAAAGAGAAAGCAAATTAAAAGAGGCCTAAATAGTTTTTACAGCCCAAACACCAAAAACAGAATTGTATTTATCTGTTCTGCCAAAACCCACAATTACAGACTGAGAGTAGAATTTTTGTCTTTTGTGACAGTGGACAGGGGGAAATGGTGTCAAATAAAAACAGCGGTTTCTACCGCCGTCACCTCAGAAATGGCATCAGCAAATAAGTTAGATTACAGTTTTGAGGATTTTAAAGTTTTTATATATGAACACGCTGCAGATTTATTGAGACCACATTAAAATGTATGTGTTATTAATAAAAAGGGAACTTTAACATTGAAATTAGATACATACAACAGATATTCACCAGTTGAACTTTTTTTTTTTTGTATCTTGATAAACTAAATTTGAAGAAAAGTTTCAGTTCAATCCTCATAATGCTTCCTGTCCTCTTTCCCTTTACCTCTTTATCTTCCCATAATTTTGCCCCAGAATCTCATTTTCCTCCCTGTCTCCCTTTTACATACTTCCATCTCTTGTTACACTCTTTTTCATGGTCTCCTCTTTCCCACTCAACAAAAGCCATGTACCAATCCCTCCATTAGGACCAGTCTCAGAGGTGTTGTGGAATGTCACCTTGACCCCTTGGGTACACAGTAAGGGGTGGCTCCCAGTCTCGGTTCGTAGCACGGTTCGCTTGGTTCCCTTTACCCTGGACCTGACATACCGAGAGGCTGTTTGCCTGTTCCCTGTAAATATCACAGTTTACAGCCCATTTTTCCATGGCAAAGGTGGCATTGTTAATGCTTAAAAATGATTAAATCCAATACCACTACAGCTTCATTTGTTTACAGAACTCTCCAGTGCTCCAGTAAAACTTTGTGGTTAGTCATAAGCTATATTATTTGGGACATAAATGGCCTGATTGCTCGGCTGGATCTGTATCACCTGTGATGTGGGTCTAGGACATAGTTACTCTGCTGGAGAGAGACAAAAATAAGTTGTGATTTATTTATTTAGATGTAGAATAAAGTACAGAATGTTATGAGGTATGTGTGCCCAGAAAAGCAGGGAGCTCAGTAGCACTTTTCAATAGTGTGAAAACTTGAATTCCCTTGTTACTGTCACTCTGTTGTGACCCTCCTCTTCCTCATTCCTTCCTGATACGGGGTATTTGTTTAAAAGCTGATGTACAAAAGAACAAAGTCATTCAAATGTTCCCTTTAGGCTCTTGATTTTCAGTCTTATGTGTAGTACTCTCAGTGAACAGGCACCTTTTTTGTTCTGACATGCAAAATGCCTTTGATAAATACCAAGGCATCTATTGTATTTATACTAATATTTAAGAATATGTTGATTCACCATCACTAGTTGCAGTATTGTATCAATAATGGTCTCTAAATGGAAGGAGGTTTTCGTAGCTAATTGGAGCGTTGTTCAGTCGCCCTCATGGAAACAGATGTGCATTGGAATTTACAGGATGATCTGGAAGTGTTTGAGATCTGCAATTGAAGAATAAACTAAATATTCTGAATCTTATGCAAATCAATTGATATTCCTTATTGTCAAACTAACAGGGACATCTCCTGTTAGTACTGTGAAGCTCACCATTTCTCCTTAACCTTCACTGGATAGTAATGAAAACAGTTAAAATGATAGTATTTCCTCGTGCCAGGCACCCAGAGAACACAGAGATTCCACAGATAGATTTTCCCGATGCTCAGGGCCACCTTAGAGGGTAAAGGGTCCTGTCTAATGGCAGTAAATATAGCAGCCCTGCTAATCAAGTTCCTCTTATCTTCAACGCTCGACACTTAACACTGGTACCTGGGGAATCCAGACTATTTATGGAGAATGTAATCTAGTCACAGCTGATAGCCTTTCTGCTTTAGCCTACGTCTTGCCTCAAATGTGGAAACTACTTTCAATTTCTTTTTGTTCAGTTTTAACATCATACAAAATCTCTCTCAAATATGGGATAGAGTTAACAGCTAATTTTCTCTCAAAATTTTCAAATCTTTCTACATGAACCAAATTGACCTTCATACAGAATATGAGTAAGATGTTGAAGGGTAATGTTGTACAAGGCGTCTTTGCTGTCATGCTGTATTTTGCACACAGCTAACTTTCCCACAAGTGTTAATGAATTAATAATAAGTTTTTTATCTGGAAGTGGAGAGGGTCTTTGTGTTAAGTTTACTGCTACTGCTTCACAATCCTCCTACACAGCAGTTATTACTATCCCAGGGTTTGAAAAACCTAATTTCCTAATTTCTGCATTCTCCCAAAAGACCTCTCCATTAGTCTCTAACAACACATTGCTGCCACACAGGAGAAGAAGATATGAAACAGGGGCAGTAATAGAGGTGCTGTTTACTGTTTACTGGTGATGCTGTGTGTCCCCAGACAGCTTTAGCCAGACAGATTACATAATAGTCCATGCTGATATTGGCCTCCTTTGTCTTCTATTTTGTATTTGCTTCATCGATCATATTAGTTTTTATAATCTTTCCTCTCTGTAATCTATATCTTTTTTTCTGTGCTCATCATTTCATTTGTATTTTTATTTAATTCTGATCTGTGCTCCATCTTTTTCTGTATCTTCTTTTTCTCTCTCTCTTCCTCTCCATGAACATCAGAGCCGTATACAGTAAATGAATCCTCAGCTCCGTATAGAAATGGTCAGATAACAAACCCACAAATTGTCACATCCATTTCATTCTTCTCCCATAGCCCCGACTCACAGAAGCGGGGCTTGTGTTGCATAATTGCATTAGTGCTCTCAGGCCAATGGCTCTGCTTGTTAGTGCGGTTGTGATGCAATCCGCAGAACACATGGGCCACTGTTGTTTGCAGTACGGACAGTGAGTGGGCATGCAGGGTCAGTGTATTGACCTCTTCTATCCATTCATACAGCCAGAGGGGGGTCTGCTAATGAGTGGCAAGGTTGAACAAACAAGGCTGATAACAGAGACTTTGTTGGAAATGGCTGTTGTTCAACTAGTGGCAGTAATGTGGTGGTAGAACACTTACAGGGTGCTGATAGAAACAATGACCTGCATCTAACAACAACTAGCTCTGTATGTTTAAAACAGTTCTGCATGAAGAGTAATTTGATTGGAGCTATTAGTTCTGTACTAAAACAGAAAAGACATGTTTCTCATTTTTTTTAGATGCATTAAGGTGTTGTGTTAAACCACAGTTTGACTTAATACTCACCATGTCTTTAATTCAGGCCACAAAGTTGCTTAAAAACCTACTTAACCATGGCAGCACACTGAATATAAGAAGGCTAACTTTTACTTCATAACCTTTAGCAAAACATATCCAACACAGTCATCAAAAAATGTGTCAGCGTTCTTGTTTTATATTTTTGGCAAGTGACCAGGGTATAAGTAGGATAATCAGTCTGAAGAATTACACACATTTTAACGCACACCTCTGTGTTGTGTTTAAGTCCCTGAACACACCTTGGTGTGGATTAGAATTTCATTTCATTTTCATTTTTGACATCAGAAGTTTTACTGAATGTTGAGACCACCATGGTAGAAAGTTGCTGACTTTTCCAGGGTTTGATTTCATGTGACTACATCAGGTCATTCTGCCAAGATAGAATTTTAAACTAAACATGGAAATGAGCTTGGTTGCAAGCCTTGCTTGTATGGAAATACAAATTAAACAAATTCAAATGATTATATGGTCCTACAGTGACTCGTTATTTATTAATGTATGATCAAGATGCATTGGTCCACTGTACTATGCTCCAGTTGGTTGGCTGATTGTCAAGCCAGTATCATTTTACGAACTTGTTCAAAAAGAAAGTTTGGAAATGGGAGACAACAAGTGACAAGTTGTCTTTGCAGCAGCTGATGTAATGCTGCACTGCTAAGGGGCTCACAGGGGATACCGTAAGTTATCATGTTTCTTCTGCTTGTAGTGGCTTTAAGTAAAGGGTCAAGACTGTGTTTGATGACTTACTTTGACTCAAAAATCAAATGAAAAGTCTTAGGATGTGAATGTAATTTGCTAAAGTTCACTATAGAAATCTGAACTGCTAAACCCAAGGTATGATTCTTCTGTATTGTTGTATTATAGCACTAGAAATAACTTGAAGCAAAATGGGTTATGAGCTATAGCTAGACTCTTATTTTGATTCCCAAGCCTTTCCTTTTTTTTTTGTCATCACAACCCTGCGTGCCCCACATTTTTACCACAAAAATGCACCACTAAAATAACTTGGCTCCGATTCAGTAATTAAGGATTGAAGCATTTCTAAATTCTGCCTTTTTTGGAGGGGTCACTCTCCCTGTCAGCTGGGTTTAAGGCTAGCTATGTCTCGACTGAGATTTATGTTGGATCTCCGGGGATGTTCTGTTGCCTTGTTGAAATGGGATTTGTTCTCTCTGATTCCTACAGTAAGACTGTAGAGATTGCTCTGCTTTGTGCTTCATTTTTATCCTCAGGCTTGTAACTAATGTTGACTGCAGAGCATCACTTGAGATGATACATATACTGCACCTAATGTCCTGTAATATATTTTTGCCTGAATGTTTTTAATCTTATTAAGCTTGTAACAGCTGACAATCTCGTCTTTTATAGGAACAGCTGAATAGAATCTATCCAATGACTTTTTGGTGAGGTCTTTAAATAGATTTGCTAAGGAGCTTAATCTGTTGACATCCTGTGGCTACGTCTCAGTCTGAGTGACCACTCCAGGGTCGGGACCCTTGAGGCCATAGTCGGCTTATCTCCAATGACTGTTCACTCTCTCCTGCTGTCTTTATACATGCATTTATAGATTAAACATAGCTGTAATTAAAATGATGAGATAGTGTTGATCTAATGAGTTGTTGTCTTATAATTTATGGATTATTGATTTATTTTGTTTTGTTCAGTCAGAGGATGATTTATTTTGAAATGACACATTTATTTATATTTAGTATTGGCAGTTACTGCAGTTCCATGGCAGATCCAGGTGCACCATGTCATAAGTGGCCTTGTACAGTCTACTCCGTGCATCTCGCCCTTATCTCGTAACTGGGACAAACTACGCATGGGGAGAGATTTGCAAGGGAAGGAGGAATACCCTCATAAATGGGATTTGAGAAGAAATCTGTGTTCACTCTGATAAGCGTTTTAGAGCATTGTTATACAGTATATGGCACACCTCAAACAATGGGGGTCATGTGATTAGGGTGCAAATTAACTACTATAAAATAATGTAATGCTCTGTTTATGTTTTTTTATGCCCCCTCCTGCTGAAATCATCCAACCATTAAGATACAAATCAGCAGTTTATGACTTGTAGTAACACGCTGACATACACTGAAAGTTGGAGCACATCAAAATTAAAATACAAGAAATAACTTTGTACTAAGGGAAACAAAGTAAAAGATGCTTAGAAAATGTAGTATAAAGAATTTCCAGTGGTTGCTGCCGTCCTCTGCTGAAATGTTGCTCATGTGCGAATGAGCTCTACCAGTGACAATGCTCTTCTGATCTGCTGGGTTTGAGGGAGGTTTGATAAGCTTGAAAACATCATGAACTATTACCCATAGCCCCGCACAGCATGTGAAAAGGTTATGTGAAATTCTCAAATACTGATTGAGATTGTTGTGTTATTATTATTCCTCATGTTTTCACTGCTCTTCTTTTTCTCGTGGAAGCATGGTGACACATTTGTTTTTAGACACTTCTGTTTTGTCTTTGCCAAGGCAGACAGCCAGTGACTAATAGCGTCCCAGCCAGAGCTCTTTGAGGACATGTTTGTGTTTTTCTTTCCTTCCTTTTGTTTGTTTCCTTTCCTTTGATAATCGTAATGTCTGGGTTATGTTTTTCTAAACATTCTGTTTTTTTTTTTTTTTTTCTTTTTTTTTTGTCAACATTAACATTAAACATTTTTGTTGATAAGGGCAAAGATAGTCTTTCTTTCCATTCTCTGATCTGCATTAAACTCACTCTCTAGTGGTGCTGATTAAGCCCAGCTTCCTCATCAAAGCATTGTCTCCACTTTAATTGTATGAGATCATTTAAATGGCACAATCAGACACAGATGACACATGAAAATTCCTGTATTCTCACTGATTCATCTGTCGTCGTCAGAGTTAAATCTGTGTCTACAAGATCAGCAGTGTTAAAAGTCTACTGTGTCGTCAGTCGCAGGAAACTGGCCACGCAATGATCAACTTAGATCAACAATATAAATGGGAGGATGAGCGCCCTTTCACAGCTACTACACTGTCTTATGTTTCTAAACATTTCAGTGTTCAAAGCCTATTAGTCCACTGATACAAACCAAATGGGTCCCAGTTGGTCAGTCAACAGACTAATGAGACTTGATGGGCTCGTGGTGTTGGACCTCACGGCTTTCTGCGGCTTATAGCTCCGGCTTGTGTATTTGCAGTCCCACAGCTATTACACTCAGTAATTATACACACTCTTCTCCAGAGTGGCCTACCAATGCCTAAATTACAGTCGGTGGATAAACCACGGCTAAGTAAGAATATAAAATGACTCGAAAGAAACGACTGGCCAGAGAAACTAGGACAAAAATTGAAAACAACTTTGGAGAAAATAATGTCTCTATTTTATTATCAATTTATTTATTTAGTTTGTTCAGAATTCAGTGTGGAGACATATTCTGGGACTTGACATTTAAGTTCATTCATGATTGGAAACTATCAGGAGGCATGTGTTTGATCTGACAACATTCATTCCCAGCACTTGCCTTGTAAGTATTACATAAAGCCTTACATTTTGGAGAAGCTCTCACTGAATATTAATGGAAACATTTGGTGTCTCTCGCATGCTGAAATGCATACACTGCTAATGATCTGTTTCTGTACTTAAAAGCTTAAAAAGGTCTTATGTGGAAAGATAGTCAAAGTTCTTCAGAGGTGTAGAGCCTGGTGCGTTTTCTTCCTGTGTCCAGCCATAACATTACACCATGGCCACAGCTGCTGTGTCGCCGCTGATCTGTCCCCAAGAAACATGATCCTGTTTATAATCTGACCATCATTTGGACGCCGACAGCCTGCGACGCCAGACCCATGATTTACCCCAGTGCGTGTGTGTATTTCTCACAGATAGATTTACGAGGGCATACTGTATGAGGGTAAGGACTAGGTCTTGAGGGACTGCAAGTATCTCACGATACATGGCTTGATGTAGTCCCTCACATAACAGTACTTCCTCCTCACCAGCATTAACTGGATTTTCAAACCCTCACATGTTGGCAAAGCAGTTGTGTATCTGGGTAAATAAGTATCAATCTAGGTACACTTGTTGCTAATAGCACTTGTTAAGTTTACTGAAAGACTGCACAGATTGAATTAAGTATTATGTGTTTTGCCTTAGGGATGGTCCCAAAGGCAGAAACAGAAACTCATTGCTCACAGCACTACTTTGCCATAATAAAGGTCTACAGTATATGTAATAGCCAATAAATTTGCAAGTATTTTTTTTAAAAGAGCAGCAATGAGAAAAACTATTGAGAAAGTGATAAAATACTTGATAAAATACTGTGCACCGTGGCTTCACACTGTGGAAATGCACAGCTGCCACAGTGAGAAGAAGTCATTTTTACAGTATCCTGTTAGAATAGAAAAGTTTTCTTGTCACATCTAAACAGTGTTAATTGTCATAATTTTGTTATAAGGAGAAAGTTTCTGATGAGTCTGAAGCAGATGTAATATGGGAAAGGGATCTCAGAAATCCGGATGTTTACCATCTCATCTGAATTGAGCCTGTAAAATTGTCAACATGGTCAAATACATGTTAACCTCTTAACAATCCAGCGGACTGTTAAGTACACAATTACGCCATGTACACGTGCAACGTGTCTTTGGAAAGCTAAGATTCTTGTCATTCGGTTGATGCAAACCATTTCAAGATACAATCGCAACAGCAGGTACAAGCACGGATAGGCTGATTTTACAGGAATGTTAGGGGGTTAATGTTATGCTATCCATCTCGTGCCACTCATCACTGTAGCCAACTACTGAGGCAGTTTACACATTCATGCTGGAATATGGCTGCATACCTTCTCCACAATAAGCATCAGTGAGATGTAACCACAATTATCAGGACGTTACTTGTCAATGTGCAGTGAGGCCCCAAGTTGTTGTTGTGTTGAAGTAAATGTAAAACATTTCAGTTTGTTCAGAACAACGGCTATAGACATGCTGAAATGCATTGACATATAGACTGTTCGCAGAGGTATTATATCTAGTGAGGATCCTAGACTTTATATGCAACGTAACAAGATTTTTGTACAGAAGTAGTTACACATGGAAGAAGGTATGTCTGGAACATTTTGCATTTTACTCTGTTGTGCTAAAAGTAGAAAGAGAGCGTTCTGATTCATTTGGGTCTGCAAACAGATTTGCTTACAACGGAAAGGTTAAATACGCATTGTATATCCCATACAATGAATATCCCAGGCGTGGGTGTGTAAGAAAATGTTCACCCTGCTCTCTGTGAACTAAACACATTGTTATACAGTATTAACAGCTACCAGATCATTATTCTCTCTGCTCTGGATTAAAGTTATAAAAATAAATCTTGGCCAAATAGGGTTTAAGTTATATTTTCACAGTTTGGGTTGGTTGGTTATATTTGTGACTAGACCTGCAGTCATAATTATACTGCAATCTTCTCAGTAATAATGTTTTACATTAGTAAAATAGTCCTGGAGCCTCGACGCGAACATTTGAACAGCATGTGTATGTCATAGTTATTTAAATACCAGACATGTGTGATCCCTGCTGCAGCCACTGAAGGCTGTCACTTGTAGTATCTGTCGCATACACTAAGTCCCATGATGACACACATGTGCACGCATTCACACAACGATGCAACACTCAGTGATGTACCTTTTGATGTGCGCCCCACTCATACAAATCACACACCCTACAGTTCCCAGAAAAGATCTCCGTATAGCAAGAGACAAGCATCACATATGGGTACAGTTAAGTAAACATGGCATTCTGTGTCATTTATCAGTGTTGTTTATGTTATTTATGTTGCATGTCTTTGCGTAGGTCATTAAGCCTCTCACTCAGCTGGAAGAAATTATGTTCCCACATTTGGATTCCATGGGTTTAGGCTTTGGCGTAAACATCTTTTTGAACATGACAGTATGTGTTGATTTGAATTACTTTTTTTTTCATAGTGCTGCAGAGTAATTCATTGGGAAAGTGTGCAAGTGACAGACCTTATGGTCCTGCCATTCAACACCTCCACAGCTCTGATGAGAAGATATCGTGAACTCTTCTTGCAGCTTGTATCTTTTTCAGCTGCACCAAATCACAGGCAGCTGGAGTGCATTTCGGTTTAAGACAAATGTTTTACATGTCAGCCTTTGTTTAATTGTTAAAGCAGTTACTCAGAAATACTTTTCCCAGGCATTCTTAATCACTTTGATCAGCATCTGCTGGTCATTCATATCCGTTCTGTAGTATCCATGTATCCACTCTCCAGACCTCCTCCCCTGTTCAGGAGTCTATTCCTTGAATAGTGTTTCCCTTTTGTTAAAATGATGATGTTTCCTGCAGGACCCCCCTGCATGGATGGGGTTAGGGCCAAGGTTCAGATCAGATTAAGGTAAGGGAAAATGCATATCAACAAAGGGGCGGTCTTTGCCATAACACCTGCACACATTCGGCAAAAAGAGAGAAAAAAAGCAGGTACACACTCACTGAACAAGTCAGAGACGTGGTTGGTGGTTCAGAAGGCTGCAGTTAATGATTAAGTTCATTTATCAGATGTTTGTCACATTTCATATCCAGGACGTCTGCACCACAGCCCTTAGGTTTCCTCAGGATGGGGGGAAATGAAATGTGTGAAAGGAGTTAAAGTCGAGCTGACTTGCAGTCACTTGCAGTATGTCAGCACATAGCACTCGTACTCCTAAACATCATTAATCTCTCCAGACTCTCCCTGCACAGAGACGCTGGCTCTATAAGCTGTGCAATTTGAATCCGAGAAAAAATATTCCCTTGTGTTTGAGATTTAATACAAAAAAAAATAAATAAATTGAGGTAACTTCTTATTAATATAATGACCTAATTAGTATCAGGAAGATAATTTTGTAAACGTAAATTTTATCATGTCATTTTTGTTTTGCAGGAAAGTGTGTCACCCTGTATTGGATCAGTAAGAAGTGCTCTTCAATATGAATACAGGTATGTACACACAAACCATATATAATGTTGGGGAGTCATCCATCCAGTCCCTGTCCTTTTCTTTTTTTTTTTTTTTTTTTTTGCTTGTTTAGTGAAGTTGAATAATTAAGTTGTCAGTATTTGTTTGTTCACTGAACAGAAAATGATTGTTTACATGTAATACTTTAATAAGTCAATATGTTCAGACATTTCAGGCCACCTCGCTATTTTAAAAGCTGCTATGTGTGCTACTTTTCCTCTGCCACAGGCATGAGTCTGTAACTCTAACCCTGACCCTGTTTCACCACTTTGGTGTCGGTCCATTTTGGGCCTCAGTTATTGTCACTAAAAGCATCAGTAAGTGTCCTAAGGTTGTTGCTTTTAACCACAGTGACATATTCCAACTTCAATACATTTCCGAAGCTCTGTCCTGAACTTGGCGGTCGTCCCGAGCAGAAGTGTGTTTTTCAGATACAGAATCAATGCTGAATAATCGGTCTTCGAGCTTTCTCCACGCACCACATACCAC
Organism: Trachinotus anak; assembly: GCF_046630095.1. Taxonomy (NCBI): domain Eukaryota; kingdom Metazoa; phylum Chordata; class Actinopteri; order Carangiformes; family Carangidae; genus Trachinotus; species Trachinotus anak. Next base: position 22,891,714 of record NW_027273870.1, read on the forward strand.
CACTCTGCCTGAGTGCCTGCCAGTCGTAGCATTACTCATCCAAGTTGTTTGCCTGCATTAACAATATAGAAAACAACACAAAATAGACTTGACTTCTCCACTATTAACAAATGTTAATTGTTGTTAGTCATGCTAAAGCCGTAAGACTCTGATTCTTTTAAACCAAATCATCCAGGATTTTAAAATGCTCCTGAGCATACAGTATCTGACATAAACAGCTTTCAACTTCTATTTTACAATTCAGTTTCATCATATGGCCGAGCACCAGTTTCATCACAAACCCTTGACTCATTTTCCATGAGCTGCCACCCAATCTGTGAAATTCTGAATGCATGTGCCTCGCCTCCACTTGTTTGTGTTACGTCTCTGGCTGGAAGCATTTGTGTTCGTCTAAGCTGCGTGTTTGTATATATGCATGAGCATGTGTGTTGCTGCTGCTTCTGCCTCTATGAACCAACCCTGCCTGGCTGTGATTCCTCAGATAGCGGAGGATGCGCTCCCAAAAGCGTGGCCTTGTCACTCATACTCTCTCCTGTGAAGAGGGTCCAGAGCTCACCAAATCTAGCCACAGGTACTAACACTCACAAACAGACATTTTAACACATTTTCAAACAAGAATGAACTAAAGAAGAGGGAACAAAATATCTAAAATTCAGACCACTGAAGGACGTGACCAGGCTAAACTGTTGGTCAAAGAACGAGGTAAGTCTTTAAACAAATGGCTTGTTGTTTTTCAGACTCATGTTTGGGCTTCATCAACCTGATATGGCATTGGGCATATTTGAAATACTTTCAAATAGTCTGTGGCTGCCTCGGTATGCTTAAGCAATGTTTGGACTGCAAGATTTTTTTTTAATCAGTTCATTGTATAATTCCTTTATTTCCTTTTGTTGAGTGTCTTCCGTCTCAGGCTTGTTTTGCTTCCTAAATCAGTCATAAGTCATACTGTACCTACCGGTTGTTGATGTTAATCTTCCTTCCTTGTGACAGCTTTCATATGTCATGCTCTCACACTGCTTCTTACCAGCTCCCCCTCTTTATGTGCAGTTTATTCTACTTTTCCTGTTGTCTAAGTGTTTTTTAATCACTGTTTTTCCTGGCTCTGTTTCTTTTTATTCTGTTACTGTTTCTCCTCTGTCAGGATTGATTGGTCAGACATAACACAGCTCCCATGACTCTAAGCTCTTGGAGACGTGGAAATATACTTGGATGTGCTTGTGTGTTCACTGGAATGGCAGCATTCTGCCTAATTCTTCTTGATCAGTGGTTCAGTTTTATACTCTTTATTTTAAATTACAGGTAAAGTCAGAATCAACCAACCAGTAGGGCTGCATGATATGCTGAAAAAAAAAGAATCATATTGTGATTATTTGGCAGGTATTGCGATTGCAATATGAGTCACGATTCGAGTTGGAATTATGGTTTTTGTATTTTCATTTTCACTGAAAAAAAAAAAAAATGATGATGATGTGATTTTTGTTTGGGCTTGTACCAAACAAGCATGTTCCCTTACATCTGGCGAATATAATTTATAGGCCAAGGCATCTCTGTTGCCCCTCACTGCTTATGGTGCTAACAATGCACAACAATGTTGTGACACATTTTACTTTTATTACAAAAATTGCAGCTCCTGTGATTTGGATATTACACTCGGCCATATTGCAGTTTTGATTATATTTCGGTTAATTGTGCAGCCCTACCAACAAGCACAGTTGACTCTGTCTTCTTGGGCTTCCAGAGGCTACAGCTACTGTAGCTGTCCCCAAATGCTTTCTCCTTTCCTGCTGCTGCGCCTGCACCTTGTCAGCACCCAGGTTAACAGCTGTACCCATGTAGGCTTCCTGGCACTGCCAGCTTCCTTTTATTAGCAGCAGGGCACCGTCTGAAAGCTGATGAGCTGCTCTCAGTTAGAGCTGGTCTAGGAGCTTAGAGGGCCCAACGCTGTAGACCAGAGACTGAAGCAGGGTTTCCATTGTTCCTTGATATCCTTGGAAGTTAATGAATTTGAGAAAAAAAAAGTCAAGGCCATGAAAGTTTTTGAAAATAGACATAGATAGACATGGGTCTTTGAAATTTCTTGAATTTATATATTCTGTGCAAAAACAGAAATTCTTGTTTCTGTATTTTTTTTAGTTAGTGAATAGGCAAGTTAGTAAATGAATAGACGAAGTGCTGGTGTCTGCATGCATGTGTGCAAAAGAAGACATACAGTAGTCAGCCATCACTGTGACACAGCACAGCTGAGAAGTGTTCACATATTCAAGTCTGTCTCTTTTTTAATTGTTGTCTGTGAGCTTCTGTACACACAAGCCTGCTAATCTCCATTATGAAAGTCCTTGAAATTGATGTTTTAAGAAGCTGTGGGAACCCTGCTGGATGAGGTTTATATTTATAGAGTCCATTGTCTAAGTGTTTTGTGTGTGTGGATTCAACCATCACAGCCTTAACCATCTCCACTGTCAAAACCAATTGTCTATTTTGCTCTGAGATAGAGAAGATATCCAGCCATGTGGATTCAATGACAGAGGTGGGTCCTTATTCAGAAAAAAATGTACAGTTAACCAAAGCCCACTGAACATTGCGCAGTGATCATTTTGAGGTGCAGACGTTAATCTTCATGTTCAATAAAGGGGCTCTCATTGCTCTCCTCTGGAGGATCATATCCCTTCTTCGTCTTGGGAGTGAAGTGACGTTTCAACAATTGATGTGCATGGAAAGCAGTCAGTCCTGCTCATTTCTATAAGAGTTAAAAACTGTGATCTCCCATGACTTTATACCCACTGCACGTAAAGAACAGCCAACTGCAGTATTCCCACTCTGCTAATGGTGTGTTTTGACTATAGAAATCTACAAGTGTCTGTGACAACATCATCTTGATCTTTGAATCTAAACTAGTTGTTATTTTATCTAAGTTGTTCTCACTGGTTGTGGACTTCTGACTGGAGTACTCAGAGTACTCGTGGATGCTAAAAGGTTACAATAGCAGGTGATATTGTGCATCACTTCAGGATAAGTGATGCAGTCCTTAAAAAGTTTGTCTCTGCTCTTTACTTTTTCCTGTTCTATCTTTTCAGATGTCTCTACTCCTTTATCCCCATTATCAGTCTCTGTTTGTCATAATAAACATTCTTATAAGCATTTTCGGGATGACACTATATTGTGTAACTACTTGAAATATAATCCCATGTGGTAGTATTGACCTTTGCAGGGATAAATGTGACCACACATTGATTCATGTTACTTATATTTGCTGTGTGTTCTCTGTCCCTCAGGGAGTGATTCTCACTCGTCAGACTTGGGTAAGTGTCTGTTCCTTTTGGTGACTCTTGACATTGCGCATGACAAAAGAGGCTATGAAACACCCCCTAGGGGACCAGAAAAGTTAATCAAACACACCATAGTAGTTGATGTTAATTCGATTAAAATTCTCTTCAGATTCTTGGCGGTCCCGCAGCGCAACAGATGGCCTTAAGAACGGAGACGCCAGCAGCTCGTCTCTTGCTGCCAAAGGTTTCCGGAGCGTCAGACCCAACCTGCAGGACAAAAAGTCACCGACACAGGTAAAATGTCTCACACACTACACTGACACATGGTGACATTCATTTTACTGCTGTTTGGAGTTTATTCAAAAATGATTGTGTTGTAGTGGTATTGACTTCTCTGTGGAAAAGCACAAACCATCATTCTGAATAATTTATATGGAACCAATCTCTATTTAATGTAACTTGATGATGTATCAAGTTTTTCACGGATGTTTTTTTTTGTTTGTTACTTCAACTTATTTTGGCTGCTGCTTTCTAATTGGCAAACAAGGAGTTCTTGCCTTTGCCACCTCCCAGGAGAGACAGTTTCCACTTCTCGCCCACTGGTGCTAACCCACCCGACTATAGCTCCCTCATTGCCCTGGCTAATGATTCTAGCTCTGGAATGCTAACATTCACTCAGAATGAGAGAGCAGTTTTAAAGGAGTCCTACACTATTAATAGCACATCTTCGTACTCCTACTCAGAGACGAGTGAAAACCCAGTCCAACAGACACACCAGCACGCTGTCTCAAATGATATTAGCAGCTGTAGTGCATCTGCCACTACTAATGCACAGGTCCAGGAGCGTAAAGTGTCTTCCCTCAAACTAACCCCGGTCACCATCCCTGACCCTCCTGCTCACGTCAACTCTTACCTTGATCCCCAACCTAAGACCCAAACCACAAGTTCCCCTCCACCCACTTTCCCACCTCCACAAAGGGGTCCCACTCTCTCTCAGCCCCCGATACAGACAGCCTCGCTTTCTGTCCACTTGGGTGCTGAGAATCAGAAAAATCCAGAGCCTCAACCTCCAAATCCCACAGTGGAGCTCAAGGTCCTAAATCAAGCCCCAAATCAAGGCCCAAGTCCAGCTGCATCCCAGGTGGAGGTGATGAAGGCTCCTCCTGCAGTTCCACCAAGACCTTCTCCTGCAGAACTGTTGGTACATAACTGACTACTTACTGTAACAGCAGAGTAAAAGAGCAATGACTGTGTACACTGTAAGGTCACGAAAAGAAAACATCGCTGGGTTAAAGGGTAACACACCGGCTGCTTCACATCATTTGATGCACACACTGGTCGCACCATACAAAGGATGTAGCCAGTGTAATGTAGCCAGGATGTGCCAGATTCAGAGAACAGAGGTCTGCTACAGGTGTTCCTTGAAAACAGACGTGCACGTCATGTTCTGCTCGTGTGTGTTGCCCCTTTAGTTTGTGAATCTAGGTGCTGCCATGCATCAAACCAAACTAACTGTGATTCTACACATGTGTGAACTCGTTTGTGTGATAACAGTGTTTCATGTAATGTATACCATTGTTACTGTCTATATACTTTGCTGCCTTCCACAGAGTTTGAACTAACAGAGCATCTTCAATTCACAGCAGTTATCATTTTTGAGAAGATGATGACACTTCACTGTGGTTTCTCAACAGCATTTCACCTTCTGTTAGGCTCACGTGTTGCTTCCACACATCCTTTGTGACATTGTGGCTGATGAGTGATATCACTAAGCACTCTCCTCCTTTCCTTCTTTTCCAATCAACTCCCTCTCCCCTCCAACACCAGGGGCCTCCGTCCCCCGACCCCTCAGCACAGCGCTCCCGCTACCACAGCTCAGAATCACTCGACTACCTGTCAGGCCTAATGCCCAAGACCCTATCGCCCACCCCGTATTTTCCTAGTGGAGCTGGCGGCACAGCTGGTGCTATGAGCGGGCCGAGCTTTACCCCATTCAGCAGTATGAGCACCAGTGGCTGCATGTCACCCTCGGCTTCCCCCGTGACAGTGTCCGCTCTCAGCCACTACTCGTCGTCCACGGCGGGTCTGCTGGACGAGCTGCAGATCTGTAGCCTGGACTCGCCTGGCGCCTCACCCACGCCGTCGCCCACCCTCAGCCATGCCTCTACCTACACATCCACTGCTGGCCCTGATGATGTGCTAACAGCCTCTGTGGCCTCCACTGCTGCAGCAGCCACTGTCACTAACGTAATTATCCCAACAAGTCACTGCCGTAACACACATCATTATCAAAAACAAATGGTTCCCTCCCTTCCCCAACTGATTTGGATGGCTGAACCAAACCTGGATGGCTAAAGTGTGATTACTACCAAGTTTTACCTTCCACTAACCATCAACTGCAACCTACCTGTCAGACACCAGAATTCAGTTCAGCCCACTACGTCACCTTTTGTCAATGTCTCTGTACTCGTCAGAACTCCATGTCTATGTGTGCTCGTCTATGTTTCTCTTTGTTATGCCTTTTTTTCAATCCAGTGTAGTTATACTGTCTCTTCAGGCCAGTTCACATCAAAAATTCATGACAAGACATTTTTCAGAGAGGTTGCAGCAAGGTGAAGGAGCCTGCTGGCTGCAGGTTATTAGCATCTTGAAAGACTGAACTTGCGCACTGGGAGTCGAAGGGTTTCATTACATAACGTGTTTTAGGACTGAACTAGTTTTGTTTCCTGTCATTTCATTCTGAATGTCATACTGCCCTGGGTGTAGATGTATGAGACCCTGACAAAGATTAGGCTAAATTTGCATGCACACCTTGTCTTCTCACTTATACAAGACTGGCATTAAAACTGAAGCGCCATTTCGCTAGGGCTGCACTATTTAATCTGACATTGTCTTCTTCTTAGCCAGGCAATTAGCTTGGTGTCTGTCAAGTCAATCAGTGTTGCTTTGCATTGTCACTGTTGCCTCGTAGCCATCAAGCCAAACTTTTTCTTCAACTTTGTCTTTCATCCATGGAGTAAAGTGAGAAAGATCTTCAGTACATGGTGTTATTCTGTTCTCAGCCTTAGTCCCACCCACAAATGTGTTGATTTGCCTTGGTGCTTTTTCAACCAGGGAAATATTTATTCACACGAGCAACCAGGCTATTGAAGCCTTCAGTAGAGTTTGATAGTCAGTCAGAGGTTCAGAGGTCTAAATAACCAGGATGCGTTGTAATGGCTTCAGCTACAAATCCTAGACTATGTTAGCTGTGGTATTATAATCACAGTGACAGCAGCAGTAATTTACTCACTGTCACTGTCATTCTGCTCTGTGCTCAAGCACTGAACAGACCAAAGTCAGCACCAGATTAGTCTGCTTGTTGCTTTATTGTGAATTGATCGGTTCTGAAGTGGCTGCATTGCTGTCTTGAATATTTGATCTGAACATGGAGGCCATTAAACTGAAAAACTGTTTTCATCCAGATGAAATCATATGTCCATTTATCATGTTGAATGGAAGAGCATTCTTCAGAAGAGCCTCCCATTGTAACTACATCATGCCTGCTGTCTTGTTTATGTTCCAACTAATTTACAGCGAGATGTATCTGAATGTGCAGGAGTTGTCTGTGTTTACTGTTCCTGTTTTAATCTCTGTTGTTCTGTTTTAGAGTGAAGTGATCCAATAAATTCTCCCTTCCCCTAATTAACTCTTCAGATTCAGCACTTCCTATGAATCACGTCACATCCAATATCTGTCTACATGTGCACCCATTCCAATATCAGACCTGGTTCTTCCACAATGACTCTTTTTTTTTTTTTTTTTACATTTACACTCAGTGTTTTATAGTAGATCTACAAGATTGTGCACTATTGTACATTTTGCTGCCTTTTGTGATTGGTATTCTTAACGGCCTCTGTTTCTGGCTTGTGGGTCACTCTTAGGGCCAGGTCCTCTCTCACGCTATGAATGGAAGTACTAGCCATCCACAGAGACCCCTCTCTCCCCCGTCCTATCCTCCTCCCCCCGCTTCACTCCACACTGGGCTCCCGAGACAGAGCAGGAGCTCGGGTGAGTCACTGTTCTTTTGTCTCTTCTCGACAATAAGACTTGCTTCAAATTATCCAAACGTATGATTAGGAGAGTCAATACACTTCATTGCAATTACACAACAAATACAATACTAATTAAATCCAGATCTCTTACCTTTACCCGAGCAAAATAAAACTTTATTTCTTGTGTATCATATTACTGTGCCCTACTCTGAAGTTGAAAGTGCTTAGAATTTCAAGAATGTGTAAATCTATTAAGCACCACTCAAGGGATCTTTGTGAATTAATCTTAGTGTTGGCACTGAAATGATTTTTGCTAAATTTCATTTTATCATTATTGTTCCTTATTAATTGAAGAGTTAACGGGTCTTTTTTTAATAGATTTATTTAGGGTTTACAAAATATAATATCTGTATCCATTAGCAAGAGACAGAACAACTGAATTATGGAAGGCATATTTCTGATATTTCTAGGAACACCTGACATGCCTCTTCTCCTCTTCCCTTTTGTATCCAGAGGGCAGCGAGTCTGTCACCAGAGAGTCTGTGGTGTCGGGCCTCACCAGCGTCACCAGCACCGTGCCCATTGCCCGCTTCTCAGAAGAAGAAAAAAAGGTTTCCATCATTAAAGCCCCTCATTATGAAGGCATCGGCCCCGTGGACGAGTCTGGCATCCCTATTGCCATCCGCACGGTGAGGACAAATATGCACACAACTAAACACATTGGTTTGCAGCAGCAGACTGACTTGGGTAGGCGCTGTAGTGTAGCACAGGGCTGTCTTTAGACCCATTTAGACTCTGTTGTCTTGATATGTGATCAGGCTCATGAGAGGGAATTACTTTCAGCTGTCAGCAGCTTTTGAGCCCATATTAAAAGCTCCGTCTCTCACTCACACTATCTCTGTATCTCTTCTACTCTCTCCTCTGTGTGCTGGTTATAAAGATGAGCTCAGACAAGGTCTTTGCCTTCGTACTGCAAGATCCTCGACGCTTACTTGTCAAAGTGTGTGTGTCTGTGTGTTATCTCTGTTGAGGCGTTTCGTGTATTAACACTTCACTCGGTTATCTATTTCTTGTAGAGCAGCATTTAACGAAACTACAGAATGAGAGAAGGAGAAACAGGAAGAATGAGAGATGGGCAATAAAAGCAAAGAGAAAAGGTGAAAAGGAAAAAAAAGCAGGAAAGAGGAAAAACAGATGCTCCTTATTGTGAGCAGACAAACATTTTTGTGGCCACTCTGTTTGGTAACCGTGGAGAGTGAAGTGGTAATTGGCCTGTCTCTGTGCTACATGCACAGTCACACACACTCCTTCACTGTGGAAGCAAAATACCTCTTCTCTGACCAGAATCCAGACACTGTTTAGTGCTACTGAATAAAGAGCGGATTAAGTCTCTCTGCCATTTGATAGCTCTTTTTTGAAGTGGCTATTAGATCTATACTGTATACACAAAGACACACATACCAGGGTTTCTCCAGGATTTTCCAGGCACAGCACCAAAGCTCCAATTTTTTGTTTTTGTAGCAACATGGCTTCCTCTATGCTGTGAAACCAAATCTGCTGGCATTGATTTCTGAAAGGAGGCACAATCACATCACACACATTCATATAAAAACAGACTGCTGCAGTAGTTTAACAAGTGACTGATGGTGCTGTTTTGTCTGTGATGGCTGTGTGTTTGGGTATTTAGGTAATTTATGTACCAAGTATGTTTTAAAGCTGAATGTGCAATATCTAAATTTTGAGAAGAATCAGGCAGCGTCCTGTGTAGGAATCAGTGATGTTGTAAACTGACTGAAGAGCATTAAAAAAACATATCAAATAATAAAAAAAGAATACATCAATTGAACATAACTAACATCTATTTTTCTCTTAAAGTCAAGAGAACAAAATTTCTAGGTGAGGTATAGTCATGAGAGAGATTTAAATCACTTGGATCACTCAAAAGAGGATGTGCATTAGACGATATGGACCAATAGGGAGCCATAGAAAGAAATTTACTTTTTTTGCCTCAACCCACATCTACTTCACCTACATTCTTTGATGAGAACAAGGAGGATGAGGGAGAAATAAATAAATTAGACTTCCATCATCCATTCATTTGCTTTGCCAACTGATATTCAAACACACATCATACTGTAATATGGCTCTGCCAGTTACTACAACCCATGAGTTAACAGTCAGTTATGGTTTTCTATGATGAGTGAGGTTGATTTTTTTATTGGGTAAATTTATTTGTACATCCCTGAGTAAAGATGATTCTTTAAAAATATTTTAATGTTTGACTCGGGAACATGAGAAGAGAATTTGATAAAAAAATACTCTATATATTATATAAATATTCTATATAATTCTGACATGTCTTTAGCAGATAGACATGTCTTTAACAATAGTCTTATCTATTATGATTATTTTTGATAAAATTATTTATCTTTGATAAGAAAAAAGAAGATGTAGTCATCCTCATGTCATCCTAAAGTTTTTCACTGAAGTGAAGCTTGGTCAACATTTCCTAAAAGTTCAATATAGAGAGCGTCATGCCATAAATGAATCTTTATAAATAATTTATTAATGTCTCAGCATAAGTTAAATTCTCTTTGAGTGAAATATGGATGTGTGAAAAGGCTGAGCATGTGTTTTTCTCTGCTCAGTAATGTCCTATAAAACAGTGGGAAATCTTTCCCGTTTCTATCTTAAGTCATCCAGTTCCATGCTGCATTTCATGGTACATAAATCTTTACGATTATTTCTCTCTCTACAGACGGTGGATAGACCTAAGGATTGGTATAAAACTATGTTCAAACAGATCCACAAGGTTCACAAAGCAGGTAAGTCTGCACCGAAAGAATGAAAGGCAGAAATGGCTCGTTATTTGATGTGATTTGATTGTCACATTATGAGGAGAATTGGTCATGCGTGCATGCTGCTTGTACGCGTGTGTGTATCTGTGTGTGTCTTAGCATACTGGAAGACCCAGAGAACCTCAGAGCCAGAACTCATTAGATGCGACCAAGAGAGTCTGGAGAGGAGGAGGTTATTGAGAGAAACCTCAAATAGACACAGAGCTGTCCTGGGAAATCTGCTCTAATTTTGTGGCCTTGACAGAATCACACAGTCAGTACAAGGCTTGTTTGTTCTGAGCTGCTCAGGCTGCCTCTACTGCAGCGCACACACACTTGCACACACACAGGCTATTTCATGGTGATGTGTGCCTGAAAAAACATCTACAGGCTTGTGATGGTCTCTTTGATGCGTCTCAGAATTCCCGTAGCTCCCTGAACATTCACATCGTCTAGTGGATTTATAAAGCAATACACCAGTCCCACACAAAGTCTTTCTATGATTTGAGTATCTCCTACTGTAGAACTGAAAGCTCTTTCTTAAAGGGGTGTAGCTTCTTTGTTTGCAGACAGCAGCAGCTTAGATTCAGACGCTGCTGTTGTGGGGTACTATCTCCCCTCGTAAAGCTCAAAAAAAGACATGATAGAAAAAACAGTTGTTTTAAAGCAGCTGAGCTTGTGGGTGGACTGGAGAGTGGGGATTGTGCTGCTTGGGTGGTTTTGATACTTTCCTCTGTGAAAAATGGTCACTATTGGAAATTACTTTGTAACTGACTGTATTTAAGCTGACCAAGGCTGTCGTTCTCCCTGAGGAGGAAACTTCAGACTTAGGTACCACACAGTGTGTTTGTGCATGTATCCCAACCAGCGCTTGTTCCTTCCTTCCACAGATGATGACTATTCTGACACATACAATGCTACATATGCTGTCATAAACAATGGTGAGACCTGCGACAAAAGTTGTACTTCATGTAATAAATCCTTTCTTCTTGAACCCATTTGTCTCCTCCTCTCTGGCCTTATTATTTCTCCTCTGTCCTGTCCTGAACAGACGACTACAGCCTGTCGTCCACCTCCACCATGGCCCACCCGGCTCCCCGCACACACACCTACAGGCCACTATCCAAGAGCCCCTCAGACAATGGAGGGCACCTGGGGCCTCGGGAGCCTTCCCCATCCCCTGTACCCCCACCTCCTCCACCCATGCCATCCCTGCTGCAGCTGAGGGCCAGAGATAGCGACCGCGAGAAAGACTCCCCAGACATGTAGGAGGAACTGATCTCTTTCATTCATTGCATATCATCATTAATCGATCTATACAAAATTAAAATGGGTCAATTTTGTACTTAACCAAATAAATGTGAAATAAATATATTAAAATGTATAAATATGTATTTATTTGTGATGTGCTGTTAATTTGACTTTATAGTTCACATTATTCATAAAATGATTTTAAATTAAATAATTAACTGAAACTGTTTCTATTTGTCTTTTTGTTTTTCTTGCACCAGGAACGAGTGGGGTCCCCCTGACAGGAAAGTGGACACAAGAAAGTACCGCGCAGAACCCAAGAGTATTTTTGAGTACGAGCCCGGGAAGTCCTCTATTCTGGAGCATGAGAGACCAGTGAGTATTTGTAAGATGTGTTCTTTCACTTGATTAAAATGAAAGATTGCCAGTCATTATCACTTTACTGCCTTCCTTCGTGTTTGATTAACCTGTCAGGCTTGTAGGAACTAAATCTGGATTCAGCACAAGCTGTAAAAATGATTTTATAAAACGCTCAGAAGACTTGATGCTGGCTTCCCTAGCTGGCTTCACACCATCATCCTGGAGAAATATTCAAATTACTGTGATAGTGAAGCGATTCTGTTGCTGTTTTGTTTTTGTTTTTTTGTAATAATGTTTGTAATTGATAAAAAGTTGTAAGAAATTAATTCTCTTGCTCTGCTCCACTGGGAGCTGAAGAGAGGGTCCATTTCTGAAGAGGTGAACAACTACATATTAGGCAACTTGAAGTAAAAAACACTGCTGAGACAGAGCTACAAAGAACTGAGAAGAGCCACAAACACATTTACCTGCCTAACTGGTTACTGCAGTCTTTGTGGGCATTAAAAAGCAAAGGTTCCCAGTGCCGCATCCTCCAGTGTCTATACTGTACTGGCTGTTCACTCTGTGTGTGGACAAAGCAGACAGCGGAGATAATTACTGTGTAGAAGCAGGGCAAAAATAATAGACATGAGAGAAGGACAGGATAATGGAGAATGTGTTCTAGATGAGGCAAAAGAGTAGAAAGAAAAGCTTTTTGTAAAGGTTTCACAGATGTTTAATGTGATGACTGCAGAGAGTGCTCCCAGGGCAATAATGCATGAGTCAGCCCCTGATAGACAGAGGCAATAAAAGGAGAAAGCTGTAGGAAGAAGAAGTGAACCCACGCAGGCTAATCTGCTGTCTGAGATTTCTTATATATGTTGTTTGTTACCATTTTTTTAGCTTTGCTCTCCAAGGTAAGAAATGGCTCCCAAAACACATCCTTTATGGCGGTGTCCATTTGGGCAATTCAGAGCCATAGCAAACAAGTGACACTGTTTCTTTTTTCTGTGTGTGACAGGCAGTCTATGCTCCAGGCCTCACTATTTTTTTTTTTTTTTACAGGGATGACTCATTTGTCTCAAAGCTGAATTCTCTTTTTAGCAAGAGTGATGTTACACCAAAACACCTACATAACATCTCCTGGCAGTGTTTCATTTGGCATGAAAAATCTGTCTCCATGGGGGGATGGGGTTAGAAAGAGCAGACAGGGTAGTAAAGCACTGCATCATCTCTGCAGCTGATATAAGAGGGAGAGTAAAACTCTTTGAACATGAAAAAGCCTCTTGTCTGTAGTGCACACTGAAGTGTGTAAATGAAAACAGAAATGTAGAAAGCGCCGCTTGTTGAAGTTTAAACAAGAAATGAGTAGATGATTAACTTGCTGCACAGCAGCAGCCAGTGTTTTGGCTAACCTGCCTGTTTCGCTGTATGTAAATATGTAGAATTTATTGCAAGTTGAATTGATATGATTTGATTCTCTCTTTGATACAAATAAAGAGCTGCGTGTTGAAATCGCTCTTGTGACATCAACAGAGATGGACCTCTCCTTCCTTAATGCAGGGTGTACAGTATGTTTTCAGCCTTATCATATCAGTTCTTAACTCCAAAGGAAATATTTGTGCCCTTATGAGACATGATGTGTATTCAAGAGTATGGTAGTTTTCTTATTTAGAAATATAAACTGTAATGTGACCGGTTGAGTGGTTTATGATGTTGTCCTTGTCCTTGTTTGACATGTTCTCGCAGTTAATGACAGATGCACACAACAGATCAAAAACACACAGTATGTTAACTCTGACAAGGTATTTCACTTCATGGTTGAGAAAATGTTTGAGACTTGGGTCAGTTGGCTGGCTGACTGAGATACCACACAGCTCCCACCAGTGTAGAAGTGAAACCTAACCCCATGTGAATAATCCCTGATGTCTTTTCCTAACAGTTCTATAATATATGCCCCTTCCGCTTCTTCTTAAATGTAATGAGCTCTCCTGGTGAAAAAATGTTCCCTTCCACTGACACTGTGAAACACAGTGTCTAATGTGCCATCCACTAAGCCTGCACAGAGCTGTGGGTAATAAGGCTGGGTGTTAAGTATGTAAAGCTCAGAGTAGCATGCTGATTTTCTTTAGCTGTCACCTGTCCTAGGCAGCAGTAATGGGATTCTGTCCTGGAATTTGCAGCCTTGTAATTTTTTTATGGATGTGAAATTAATGATGATCAATTCAAAAGAGCCAAGGTATTTCAATTGTCTGTCTCTTCAGTCCCCCAAGGGTGGCAATTGTTCATATTAGATTATTTGGCATATACAAGTTCAATTACTGTATGATAATGTAGCACTATTGTACACTGCTTATTACAGACTGTAATTTCCATTCCCTAAAGTTTTAAAATTACAAATGGGTAAATGGGTTTTGCATCATCACTTTTGTCCATATTAGCCAGTATAAATCTTCATCCTGATTCATCCTGTGCCCATCTCCCTTTGCCACCTTTGCCCATTCCTAACCATGAGCTCCATGTCTCTCTTTGTGTGTGACTTCTTTCCACACTTGCTGTCTTCTGTCTTTTCTTCTGCCTCCTCTCTCTGTCACTGTCGTGCTTTCCCAGACCTATGATGACATAGATTTAGAGAACGAGCCTTGGTATAAGTTCTTTTCCGAGCTGGAGTTTGGGCGGCCGGTAAGTCAGGGCCATAGCTATTCCCTCAACCACAATCCTACCATAGGCATACACCCACTTCGTCCACCCCACCCATTATTTTTTTTTTTATATGTTTCCACCAATAGACTGGGTGGGGCTAGTTGTTTGGGCATGTGGTACTTGGGTGCTGTGACTCCCCCTCCCTCCCCCCACCCTTGTGACAGGCTGTGTCTTTGCATTGCTGGGTTTTTTGGTCTGGTGGCTAGCAGGCACTGAAAAGTTCACACACAAACCTGGACATTTTTATTTGAGTTCATTTTTTTTTTCATCCAAATTATCAGGGAAACAGGTTAAAATCATTGTGCTGCAGATGCTCTAAATGACCTGATTCTTGTCTGGTGGAACTGCACTGAAGTCAATCACTCAACATTCTCAATATGCAGTAGATGAGTTTCCTATTGATGAATATTATCCTTTGTTCTGCTTAACAATTCAAGTCTGTGCAGTTTCTTAAGCATCTCTTGCACATGCTAATGTGTGTGTCAATTTATCAGCTTTTTAATTAGCTTGATTTTCATACGATTGTTTGTTAATTTCTGTTAGTATTTTTGTTTATCGTCACTTTTGCTAGTATGGAGGAATGCTCTGTGTTTCTACAAGTTAAATGGCTTTAGCTCCCTCCGCTGGATGTAGGTGGTAATAACGTCCAAGTGGCTCAGGGCAGGGATTGCCTCTAGCCGCAGATCTGGGATCAAGTTACCTCAACCGTGTGATTTACAAAGTGTCATGGGGACATGCCTCTGTCCATGCCAGAGCATGACATCAGGTGGTGACTGGGCTTATTCGCAATGTTCAGGTGAAAATGTCACATGTGGAGCTGGCATGACTTTGTGTCTTCCAGAGTCGTGTTGGGCTGTGTGTTGACATTTCTACCTGCAATATTCTGAATGTTTCACATCACTGAATAAGCCTTTAGAGTGTAGCTGGATTCCCTCCATGCACTGACCAGTCCAGCAGGGACAGAATCTCACAGTATGTTCAATGTTTGAGTGTTTATTGAGGTGACACATTTTGACCGACTGAGTGAACAATAGTTTATCTGCACTAGTAAACTAGCACTAAATCACAGCATTTGATAGTGCAATTTGTTGCACTCTCAAATAAACACAACACTGCAGCTTGTGCTTCACTCGGCTTTGTGCTTTACAGCTTGCTGTCACACTCTGCATGTGTGTGTAGTACACGGGCACATTTCTGTGTGTATGTGTGTGTGTGTGTGTGTGCTCTAAAGAGTGATGTAGTAGGCCTAATTTATTGTGGCATTCTTACACTGTAGTATAATGTTGATATTTTGAGATTAGAATAGAAATAAAGCCTTGACAGCAGGCATTAGAATGTGCATATGAACGAGCGTGTCGATGTGCAGGTGTGTGCTTGTGTTTGTAAGTGAAAGTGTGTTGGTGCGTATAGATTGTGTGCACATGTGTAATGCAATTGTACCTGCAAATCACATGTGCAACCTTTTGTGAACTAGTCCATCTGGTTACTCAGATTCTCTAACGGGTGTCACTCTCTCCACATGTTTCTTGTTTTTTTTTTTTTGGTTTCTCCCCATGATGTCACCACTGCTTCTCCTCCTTCACCTCATCTTCACCTTCCTCCTATTCCTCCTCCTCTCCTCCTCCTCCTCCTCCTCCTGCTCACTGCTGCTGCTTGGGGCTCAAGCCTCCTAAAAAACGGCTGGATTATAATCCAGACATCTCCGCTCGCCAGCACATTGAGGTAATCTCACATTCATGAGTGTTACAGTCGTGTTTTTAATCTCACAATTTCTAACCGATCATAGGAATCCAAATTTATGATGTTAAGAAAAATGTAAGATACAACTTTAAGTGAGTGTAGTGTGTGTAGCATCAATGTAGCAATCAAGTCAGCCACCCACTGCAAGATGAGTGTGATGTTGCTTTGTGAAGACTGTTAAACATATAGCTTGCGATTCATGTTTTGTTTTTTTCCTTTGCTTGGACTTGTATGAAGATCTGCTGGATGTACTGAATACAGAAAGAAGATGTTCTGAAGATCTATATTTTTTTTACCTCAAAACGTAGTTTATGTTTTCAGCATTACTATGATTGCATTTCCTCCAGCAGACCTTTGCCTTTAAAAGGTATCGAACATTCTTTACCACTAAGACCCATTCCAGCTGATCCATGCCAGGTTTTGCAGGGCAGCATTTGCCCCCTGAGCTCAGCTCATAACATCCTTTGCTATATCACCTTTACCATCATCCTCCAGAGCAGCCAGAGAGAGAGCACAAATTTATCTTCAGCGTTTACACCGGTAGGCCTCTTCGCAGTCAGGTGTGCCATGTGGAACCAGCATCCGTCACACCTTACGCTGGGGGAGTGTTTTGAGTGTAGCACAGCAACAACCGCATGCAGGCTGTGCATTGTGAGCTGCTCTGCTTCGAGTCTTTGTTCTTGCGGAGCTCACTTTTCTCTTTTGTTGTCTGCCCTATTTCAGACATCCCTGCACATCGCTCCTGCTGACAAGGCTCCAGAGAGACCTGCGAGGTAACCTCTGTTTCTTTTATTTTCCTCTGCATCACCCCGGTCCCCCTCCCCCATCCTCTCAACAGCAGTGGCCCTTGTTGTGATTCAGCACAGAATCAAAACTGTGTGCTTTCTTGCCCCGTCTCCGGTGCAAAGAGCCTCTGTGGCTGCTATTAGTGATGGTTTGCAAGGATTAGTGTTAGTCTTTATTTGCTTTTGTCACTAAAGGCAGGGTACTTTGCAACTCCCTCTCTCTGAGCCAGAATAAATTAACCCAGCACATCTATTGATTCTGCCCTTCACCTCCTATCCTTCCCTCAACCCCCCCACTTTCTCCCCTCATCCTGCTTCCTTTCATCAATGGCCTGCTTATTGAGTCGCATTTTCCTCGGTGAACAGAAAGGGCAGAAATGGGATGTGATGAATAGGCCATGTAATTCATGAAAGTGACATTCAGTGTGTTTGTTCTGAATAGAAAACCACAGTATTTTTGACATTTTGAAAAAGAAAAGTTACGAAAAATCTGTTGTTCCATCTTAGCCTTATTTTTAGTCCGATAAACTTGGATATACAATAAAATGCTTTAAGCTTTTTATTTATAATGCCAAAGATTGTTAAAGTTTCACATGAAAGTCCCCAACATTAGAAAAAAGGATTTTTAACCAACAATATCATTATACGTTTAGCTTGTCAGTCTCTAATTAACTAAAAGGTCCTATACTGTATAAAGTGAGACTTTTTGATGGGTCTTCTATACAGCTTGGTTAACATGTAGTCTAAATTGGCCCCGTTTCAATCACTTTTTTATGTGTAAATAAAAATTTATTGAGAATTCAGCTGAATTAAAACTTAACTTTAAAATACTGTATATGTATATGTATATGTATATGTGAGCACAGAGAGTAAAAGAGAAGCAAACAAATAAAGGGCTGAAACTGGCTGACGTAAGGCAGCATGCAAATACAGTGAGGTTATGCTTTGGTTTTTACTGGGTACCGATGACATACATAGTAAATACAATGTACCTACATGACATTCATAGTACCTGAATTTAATTTGCTCATTGCAAACTGCATTCACCCATGTTTGGTGTTGTGAAAGCAGTTCTGTTGATGTCTGTGTTACAGTGCTGCCAGTGACTACAGGAAGCGAAGGAAGTCGGAGCCATCAAGTTCCCAGGTGAATGCTCAGTCTCAGAGCAGAGCTGCAACTTCCCCTAAACCAGTGGATGCCTACAGACCCAGCAGCAGCCTAAAGAAACCTGTCATTCGTTCCTCACCATCCTCACCCTCCAGAGCCAAAGGTATGAACACGTGATCTTTTCACTTGATATGTTTTCTCTGTCTTTGTCTTTCTCTTTTTCCTTGTTTTCCCCTGACTGTCATATATGTGTACTGTGCTTGCCGCACTGCCAGAAAATTTGTTGTGTTTTTTTCACACTATAAAGTCTGTCTGGTGTCGTTTCCTTCAATGGTGTTGGTGGAAATCTGAAGAAAAAACATCAAATCATTTTTGATTTTGATTTTTTTTTCCACCACATTTTCTCTCCTCATTCTTCTCCCTCTCCCCAGCTCTTCCATCTTTTTTGCTGGGTGTTATTGCTTAACCTGCTTTCCTCCTTCTTCTCTCTCACCACGCTGCTCTTTATTGGACATCTGAAAGGTGGGGACGCATGCAACATGTATTCAAACAGTTTGACCTCCCCAGGTCCTTATCAGCGCCCCTATCTGCCCCCTGTCCCCTCTGACCCTGTCTACTGCCATGAGGACACCAGTCAGGAAGGCAGCTCCTCCTCTAAGCAGTCTGTCTGTTGTAAGAACAGTTGGCAGACAAAACGCCAGGATGCTGAGAGATGGAGCAGCGTGGAGGAGGTACCACGCTCCCCTGGCAAGCTCAAGTCACGCAGCTGTGATGACTTACTCAGTGATGGGCATTCTGGCTCAGGCGGGCGCAATGCCACCCGCTCCGAAAGCGCTGGGTCACTGGTGTGTGATGGGAATCCCTCAGGTTCAGCTGGATCCACTTCCACTCGCTCATTGCCACGACTCCACCGGCGACGGGCACACGATTCACCGGGCTTTCTCCAGCTCTATCGTAAAATGCACCAGATTGACCGAGCTCAGCTCATCCCATCTGAAGTCATCCGTTCGGTCCGTGCACGTATCCTGGAGCTAGAGCGCCAACCTCACCTGCATCGGCATCGCCTCTCTCCTTGGGCACCCTCTTGGGGCGTCGAGGTGCCACGCGATATGGTGCCAAACCGCATTTCTGAATATGAGCGCCTTATTCAGAAGTCCAAATCAATGCCCAATTTGGGTGATAGTGAGGTGCCTTCAGGCACCACCACACCAGGCGGCTCATCGTCTCGAGCCAGCAGTGGTGGTGGCGGCACACCCTGTTATCCAAAACGGCGTTTTTCCATAGAATCTTTACTGGAGGAGGACAACAACGGCAACAGTGGAGCAGTACCTCGCACCATGGATCACTTGCATCGACCTCGTAGCCCACCTGAGGGCCAGCCTCGTGGACCAGAGCCAGGCCATGGGCGGTCCTTTCCTGCTCCTCCCGTCCCCCAAGGCCCGCAAGCTAACCCAGACTACTCTGACAGTGAACAAGACGCTGTGGCGTCAGACCTCAGTGACTTCATCCAAGTGGAGGGCTCCTCATTTTGCAGTGAGAGTGACTTTGACCATTGCTCACTGACCTCCACTGAAAGCTTGTATGGCTCTTCCACCCTCCACCACCACCACCACCTCCGTCATCACCACCACCATCACCACCACCACCCTGGTCACCAAAATCTAGGCCAGGGCCAGGGCTACCAACACCGTCATCTCATTAGCACCTGCAAAGGCCGCTGCCCAGCCTCTTATACCCGTTTCACAACCATGCTTCGCCATGAGAGGGAACGAGCGCGGCAGGAACTTCAGAGACCTACACAGCAGAGCCGCAGCAGCCATTCCCAAATCCAGAGCTCACAGTCCCAGCAAGCGATGTCCAAGCTGGCCTTCCTGGTCAGCCCAGTGCCTTTCCGCAGGAAAAAGGGCTCACCACCTACCTCTAGAAGAACCAGTGGTGGCGGAGGTCGAGGTAGCAGACCTAAGTCCAAGCAGGCCATTTATGAAGCACTAGATGCAGCCTTGAGAGACATATATGAGCACATTCAAGCAGAGAGAGGCCACAGAGGCACCAGGGCACCTGATGATAGCATCCTGAGAAGAATACTGGCCGAACTGCTGCCAAACGTGCCTGAGCGAAGCTCCTCATTGCGAGGGAGAAGGGGGTGTTGGCACGGGGGTCACTCCTCTGCATCTTTGTACCCAGATGGAAGCCCCACTGGGTTCGCCTCATACAGAGAGGATCCCTCCACACCAAGGTTACCGTCACCACGGCTACAGTCACCAATCAGTGCCTGTTACGGACGCCACTCAGACGCCTCAAACAATAATGAATATGGAGAGGAGCAGGGCAATGGAAATGGTCTCTGTTATTCAGGTGGAGATAATACACATATCACACCTCAAGTATGTGCATGTACACTTTGTCATGTAGCCAGTCATACCTACATATAGTTTTTTTCTTTCTATACAAACATACATGCATACTGTACATACATAATCAAAATGTGCATCCACATATATTTAATGTCTCTTTCACTATTGCCTGTGCTCATTGCCCTATTCCCCTGGTTGTTCAGCCGATACACCCTTTACTTTGCTTTTCTATAAATTTATATGACCTTCAGTAAGAGCTGGTTACCGTAAATTCTCAAGTAAAACCTGATTCTTTCATTCAGTGTAAAGTTAATGTCCTGCTGATGTTTCAGGAATTGTGCCTTATGAACTGATGGAAGGCTTTTAATTTGAAGCATTTTCAGAAAATGTCGAGTTTGAGTGACATTACCTTAATGCTGAACAAAACAAAGGCAAAATATGAACAATTAGGATTAAACAGCAAGAACAATATGTCTGAATTTGTCAGTGCACTTAAATAGCTCATGAAATCAGCAGCAGTTGAGAAAACAGGAAGGCTTCTTATGGTACTAAAATATGATAAAATATAGGAGAATGTCTCAAATGACGACTTGGTTTCTTTCCAATGAGGTAAAGAAATATTTGAGAATTTACGGCCTACTACTCTGGGTGGAGTAAATAAATGTAAATATTCCTCTGTTTGTTTTTAATTTGAGTATTGTTTTGACTGTATTATTTGCTGTTTTGCAGATTCATTTATGGAGCCATCTTCTTGTCCCACAATCATTTTTCTTTACCTCAGGCCATTTGTTTTTATGTTTATAGATGGTTTTGTCTTATTTTTTTTGGGCTGTATTCTCCTTGTTTCATTTTGAAGGATTGCATGTCTCTCTTTGTGTCGTATTGTGGGAAAAAAATCAAATCATTTTGTTTTTCCTATGAAATGGAAATTAAACACATCAATTTTTTGACCCAAGCTTTCATTCCCTCATTTACCTGTTGGAATGGCGTCATCACTGTACCTTTCAGTACCTTCCCAAAGCACATTTTTGTGTTGTGAGCATGCACATGGCATGACTGTAGTCACTATGGCAACCCCTGTGACATTTATCATGTGTCTCTACCAATCACAGACCAGGATGTCTCCAGGAGTTACTCCACCATGGATGGACGCCACATACCCCAGAGTAGAAGACCCACCCCTGACAGAGAGGTACAGCACTGGATCTGGTTCCTAGTATTCTCCACCTGCACCTGTCTGCAGTTCAGGCTGGATGAATATTTAGTGTGTGGTTGTGTAGCACTAATCAGCTCATCATTTTTTTTATTTGACATAAAATTACTAAAATAGCTTCCACTTCCACTTGAAGAAGGTGTAATGGATGATATGATTTCTGGGCACCATAAAAGTATTTCACAAGGAAGCTCAGCAGACTAATAGTTTTTTGTCCTCAGTTTTACGATACCACAGCACAATCACATTTTCTTGCAAACATTAAAAAGCTGTGTGTTATGTTATAGCTGGTAATGCTTGCTGGCTTTCTCTCTCTCACTCTCATCTCCTAGGTCTCCCATAAACAGATGACACAACTCATTCTGTTCTCTCTCCTCCATCAGAAACAACCCGCGAAAGCCATTTATGATTTTAAGGCACAAACAGCTAAGTGAGTACAGTAAATCCACGGCGCACGCACGACAAAGTAACAAAGCTTCTCTGCATGAATGTCTAACAACACATCAACACGTCTCGACTCGCCGCTTTAAACATTATTGTTTCAGATTGTGAAGCATTTCTTGCATTAAGTTTCTTTTGCTTTTTAAGACAACTTCATTTTCATTGATCTTACTTTAACGGATTTATTTTTTTGCAGTTCTTAAATGTGTGCATGACGTAAGCTGCTTTCTGCTGTGCTGGATCTCACTTTGTTGTGGTTTAGTGGCTGACACTCTGTAGCTGATGATGTTTAATGAAATGAGCTCTGCTGGTGTCTTGTGCTGTTCACATCTTCTTTATGCCTATGCTCCAGATCAGAGATGCATGCAAAGATACTTTAATGATATGACTGTGTCACAGGGAGCTGACATTTAAAAAAGGTGATGCAGTGAACATCATCAGGCAGATAGACAACAACTGGTATGAAGGAGAGCACCGTGGACGGGTGGGGATATTCCCCATATCGTACGTAGAGGTAAATCTGCATCTGTTTGTTGGTCCCGTATATGCGTGAGTGCACCTTTGTCTAGTTGTATTGAAATATATTAAATATACTGTATCTCCTCCCCCTTAATATACACACTCATTTACACCATGTTCACACACACGCAGAAGATGCCGTCCACAGAGAAGCAGCAGCCGATCCGTCCTCCTCCGCCAGCACACGTCAGAGAGATCGGAGAGGCAGTGGCACGGTACAACTTCAATGCTGACACTAACGTGGAGCTGTCTCTCAGAAAGGTAGCCTGCTTGATGTTTGCACATAACAGTTTTATACATGCTGTAATATATTTAGAGGTTGTATAAACTGTTTTGTGAGGCTATAGATAATTATGTAGTCTTTCAATTGTGTTTAAAATGTAATAAACAAGGATGAGTAGGTTTATGTTTGCAGTATTTAGGATCGAGGTTTTACTGTGGACTTCTGTTCATCACAACAGTTCTGTGTCTGGAGCTGAGATGGTTGATTAATTAATCAATTGACATAAAATTAATTAGCAACAGTTTTGATAATTGATTAATTAAGACTGATTAAGCAAGTGGTTCAAGCTACTCATATTTCCTGGTTTTCTTAGTCTTCTATAATAGTTAATTGAATATCTTTGGATTTTGGACTGGAACAAAACAAACAGTTTAAAGATGTCTTGACATTTTATGGACTAAAAGTTTGATCGATTAATTGAGAAGTGAAATTATTGATTATGACAGTCACTGTTAGTCGTAGTCATAACTTAAGTTAAAACGTACGCGTATGCTTTGTTGTGTGTGTGTGTGTGTGTGTTTGTGTGTAGGGTGAGAGCGTGATTGTGATAAGGCAGGTGGATCAGAACTGGTATGAGGGGAAGATCCCAGACACAACCAAACAGGGCATCTTTCCCGTGTCCTACGTTGACATCGTCAAGCGCTCCCCGTCCAAGAGCTCCTCCCACCACATAGATCCGCATGGTCAACCTGGCAGCAGGACACCAAGCAGTACACCCATCAAGGTAGGGGAATCACTACAATATGGTAACAGCACAATACAGTACAATAAACCAATACAAGAGAGTAACACATTTATAATCAACAATTTGTTCTAAATTTAAAACAATAAAATGTTTTACAAAATAATTGACTCATTGGTTTATAATTTAGGGGCATTTTATGTATTAAGTGTTTTTTTAACCAACATTACAAATGCAAACAAATGGTTTTCATCATCAAAAAGTAAAATGTAAAAAAATAATTTATTTATGTATCAATATATGAAATAAATAAATACATCATTTGCATAATGACATAAACACAGTACTCATAGTCTTTCTTGAATAGCCAAAGACACAAAACACACACTGTACTTCTCTGTTACACTTTTATAAATCACACTCTGTTCCTTCCTCCTCACTTTGTCTTCATGGAGCCTTTCTACCATCTACCTCCATCCCCCACCACCCGTGACCTCCCCTCCTCCCACCCCTTGTTGAGAACGCTTGACCTGCAAGCTATCACCGACGAGTGGCTGTCCCTCACAATGGTCCCATCAGCGTCCACTCCAGTTCACTCCTTCGCCACCACCCCTGTACCGCCCACACCTCCCCCTCTTCCACCTGACCTCACACTTCTCCAAAAGGCTCAGGAGCCTAAGACGCCCCCACCTTCACCTTCACCTGCACCAACACAAAGAGGCTTTGCTCTTCCATCCCAGACATTTTCCAGAACTCCACCTTTTAAAGAAGGGAGACTCAGTTTAGGTCACACCCCAGCTGCTCATCCTTTCTTCCAACCACTTTCTCCTCCTCCCTCTCCACCACCTCCTCCTCCTCCTGCCCCTCCTTTGTCATTCACCTCTCCATCGCCTGACTCCTCGCTGCATTACAGCAGCAGCACAGGGTTCACTGAAACAGCTCAAAAGTTCCGTATTGCTAAGCCAAAGGTTTTTTCCTGCACAGCGCCCGAGCCAATAAAATCACCCACACAAACTCCACATTGGCAGAAGTCCTCTGCACCAGTAAACAAAAGCAGCAAAACCCCCGACATTGAGCTGCAAGTAAAAGACCCTTATGACGAGCTGTTATCTATGATCCTGGATGGGTCTACCAGTACAGACCATGTTGACTTTTCAAGATCGTCTCTGAAAGATTCTTCACCAGCTACGCCAAGCAGTGAATCCCAGAGCAGGTTTAAGCTAAAAGCAGAAGAATCCCATCAGCCAGCAAGGAAACCCTCAGCAGTCACTCCAGCCAGCGAGGCAGCAGGCAGCGTTCGGTTAGAGCTGCAGTTTCACAAGCCTGTGACGATGGAGCCGCTGTCCATCACCTGGGGAGAGCAGCCAAAGTCTCAGAATGATGATGAAACAATCGAGTTTCAAAGGCCACCGTCGGTCAAGGGGAAGGGGTACACTGAGCTGTTCATTGAAGAAGAGGATGAAGCTTTAGAAGAGAAAGAGGAAGACATTAGAGTTTTAAATGAAAGACTCAGTCCACAGGTAGAGCATGGTGTGAGCTGCATCTCCCTAGGGACATGGAGGAAAATATTTTTGATTGTAGAAAAAATACAAAACAACTTTTGCATTCTCTCTTAAAGGTTTCAACAAAAAGTTCAGTGTTACTCAGCTGTTAAAGCAGATTCATTTACAGGGAAACAGCACAGAATATAACTAAACTCCATGGTAACAGATGTTTCCTAGTTCCTACCGCTTTTACCCCTGTCCACAGCTGTGAGTCTGACTTCATGCAGAGTGAAACTCTTTAGTGAGCAGCTAGTGAGTAGGATCTGTACATAAAAGTAGGTCAACAGATAATGTTCAGGGTTTTTAATACAGAATAGGTTAAGTACTGAGAGCACTGATAACTAATTGGGTTCAGATTAATGAAAACACTAGTTAGCTTAATTTATTACTATAGAAGCTAAAGGACTGACACAGGAGAAATCTTTGTACAACTCACACTGTCCAACAGTGATATCTTATTTTATTTTAAATATCACTTAAAAAGCTTTTCTTTTCTTACACAGTTATGTCTGAAATGATAGTGTGAGGATAAAGTATTGTCTTGATGAGTATTTTGATATAATTCAGTTGTTAAGTTTTTTGTTATTGTTTTGTTGTTTTGTTTTTTCTTTTTTGTTACATGCCAAATGTGGGACAACAGCAGCATATCCCAGGATAAAGAGAAGTCAAAAGAGTGTTTTTTAAAATCCCATCTGAAATCTTTTCCTCCACGTCCCCTCTGGGCTTGAGTCAAAAACAGCCACGGCAGAATGGAAGGATTTCTAAAGTTAGCATCATGTGTTTCAGCTTCAGTACTGATGTATGTGTCATTACCTCCATAGGCTGATGTCTCTCCCTCAACCCTGGCACGGCTTTCTCACCCCGCCCTCTCCTCACCCTCCATACCACCACCTCTGACCTCCACTCCTCCCCCTTCTTCTTCGTCTTCAACCTCTTCTTTTCCTCCTCCTTCGACTTCTTCCTCAGGCTCACAACAGCACGATCATAACGCCATCCCCCCATCTCCCCCTTGCTCACCTCGACCCCCATCCCTTCCTCACCTCACATCGCCCCTACCTCCAGTCTCTCCTCCTCCACCTGTCTCACCACCTCCCCTCCACTCCTCTCACCCCTCCCCGAACGTTCTCTCACAGCGTTCAGTCTCTCAACCATCAAGCTCTCCCTGTCCTTCCCGTCCACTCACATCCTGCCCCGAGTCTGAGTCACCTACTCCCTTTCCCATCACGTCTCCCCCTAAACCGGCCTCTCCTCCCCTCGCTACGCCTCGCTCTCCCCCCACTGTACCTCATCCAGGACATAGGTCTCCCAAGGTGAAGGTAAAGCTGGAATGTGGAAATGATGGAGTTTGATTTTGATCATGTTTGTGGTGACAATATCTCCTTACCTGAGAAATTGTGTTAGGGATTTTTGTTATTTCTGGACTTTTATAGACTAAATAATTAATCAAAATATATTTACAGATTTATCAATATTGATATAATCATTAGTTGCAACCCTAACAGAGACTACTCTGTGTCTTGTACACTAACATGAACTGCTCTGTGATGATTTATGGCCGCCAGAGAACATTGTTGAATTAGTGTGTGTTGTCCGTGTTGGTTGCACCGTGGCGTGTCCAGGAGGATTTCCACTGGCTTCGGCGTGTTGATGGATGATGTTTTACAGCATGTCATTAGCCTGCAGTACGTGTGCTCAGCTCATAGTTGAAGGCCTCTGACCTGGTTGCTGTTGAAGATCATAGGTGTGTTGCTTCTGGTCTTTCTGCCTGTTAAGCAGGATCCAGTTGTTGGTGGTAAACCTCCTCGTAGCCCCATCTTGTCCCGGAGGTCCTATCTGTCACCCATTAGAGGTCGAAGGGTAGGGGGGCATGTCTTCACTCCACCACGCTCTCACTGCAGGGAGGAAATCTTTTGAGTTAACCATATCAATCATGACTGATCACCACATATTCTGTAACATGCTTAAGTACGCTGTTTTTCTGAACACAGAAATTGTTGTATCTCTCAGTGAGAACATCACACAAAAATCTCTAAACTAAAGCCCCACGAACATCACATTTTGATTAACTGTCTGTTTGTGTTTCTCTCTCTCTGTGTAACTCAGCGATTAGTACAGGATGCTCTCCACGGTGGAGGAGACCCGTAAGTGATATTTGTTATCATTAATATCATGATCAGTTTCCTCTGAGCTGTTGTTATCCAATAAAAACATGTCTGTTTGTGCTAAAGTGTAGGTCTCAGCAGATGTGAGGGATGATAGCCGTAATTGTATTTGCTTTATTTGCATGACATGTAAACATATTTGTGTTGCCAAACAGTACAGAGAAGGAAAATACTCGATAAAGAGTCACGGATGTCAGCTCACAGTCAGTTTTTCTAACACAGATACCAGGCCCTGTACAACTACATGCCTCGCAACGAGGACGAGCTGGAGCTGAGGGAGGGAGACATTGTTGACGTGATGGAGAAGTGTGATGACGGCTGGTTTGTTGGTAAGAGAGGGGAAATACATCAAATTGGATTGTTAATAAAAAATGGAAGGTTGGTTTTTTTGTCTACCAGAAAACTCCTTCAGTTACTGCATATCTTAAAACATAATCCTCATTGTGAACATCAAAACATACTAACATATAGTATACATGATGGGCCTGCCGAGAGGAGGTAAGTGAATCAGTGTCTCTTCTGCAGACATCTCCTAAAAACCGCAAGGTGCCAGAGAAGCCATGAAAATGTCACATAAAGGGATTTGTAGCTCTCTGCATACTTAAGAATACTCATAGAACAAATGTATAGAAAGACACAAATACAACACAGCAAGCAAACATATAACCATTTGTAACAAAGTACATTACTCAAGTACTGGACTGTGCATTACTTGTAATTTCACCAAACTTCATAGATGCTTTAATTTAAATTGACAAACTTTTATTTTTATTTTTACTGTTATTTTTAATATCTATTTAAATTGAGAATAGAGGACGGTCCAATAAATGAATACAGATTTGTGTAGACTTTGTCTTCTCCCCTACACCTTTAATTATCACACAACCCCTCAGATTTACCTCGTGCATTTACCTTATTGGTTGGAGGCATCTCTTAGTTTGTGACCCACCAAACTGTATATGAAATAGTTAAAACTAGCTCCACCTCAACCAGTTGCAACAGTAAAATGCTACTTACATATTTTTGTGTCAGTATTAACAATCATCAAAACAATCATTAATGTAATATATAAAAATATATGAATCACATGGGCTGTTTTTCTGTGAAATGGGGACTTTTGCTACTTTAAATATATTTGGTTGTTAACAGTAATGCTTAAGTAAGATTTTAAATGCAGAACCTTTGTAATGGAGTATTTCTACACTGTTGTATTAAATATGCTGCATTAAACTACTACTATTAAACTTTACAATAAAGTAAAGTATGCAGGTCAAATTGTTCAATGCTGTTTATTTATTTTATATTATTCATTTACACTGTTTGTGGTATTAAGTATTTTGCAGACCACCACAGAGACCACTAGATGGCAGTGTGGTCCCAACAAATATTTTTTAACACAACTGTCTTTGAAGACTTCAGCATGATCTCTCACAGCTGAACACAGTTTCAGTTTGAGACTAACCCTGAGGCTCTTGGCCATCTTAACCTTTACATTCTTCTGCAGTAAACTTT
The DNA here is from genome assembly GCF_046630095.1 of Trachinotus anak. Lineage (NCBI taxonomy): Eukaryota > Metazoa > Chordata > Actinopteri > Carangiformes > Carangidae > Trachinotus > Trachinotus anak. The sequence continues at coordinate 22,920,486 of NW_027273870.1, forward strand.
GCCATGTTAAAGTGTCTCAGTTTGAGTGGGATCTCCAGGTCAATGGCTGCTTTATAGACTGCAGTGAGCTAGTGAGGAATAGTGTTAGTGACAGCTGCAGCTACTGCCAGGTTTCAGACAGCGTTTCAAGCCCTGCTGATCTCACCTCATTGCTCTTTGTTTCTGAAGGGACCTCTCGGAGGAGCAAGCTGTTCGGAACCTTCCCAGGAAACTACGTGAAGCAGCTATAATGATGATTCCAGACTCCCCCCTGGCCCCGCCCCTTTCTGTGACACGTTCATCGCCCCTCAGCACAGCACCTGCAGGACACCACCTCCCCCCCCACGGAGACCTGTCGCACATTTGTGTGTTTGCGTGTATGTGTGGCTCATCAGCTTCACACAGACAGAACATTTAGCTCTAACTAGCCATCTTTAATGGAAGACTTCTATAAAATAATGTTGTTTTTTTAAACTTATCTTTTTATCCTTATTTTTCTATCATGGAGATCCCAAACTTTGTGCTCCAGTCAGTGACCTTTAACTTTTGACAGTGATGGAATGATATTAAAGGAACTTTGCAAACACTCATTGATAGTGAACAGTGCAAGGCAGTGATGCTTTTCTCTCTGTTTCAACTGTTTAAGGGCAGTAAGATCACCACGATCACGTTTTTTTTTTTTGTTTTGTTTTTTTGTTTTTTTGCAGTATCTCTAAGGTAATAACACTTTCATTTCATTTCAGTGTTCAATTACAAATATTCACTAAGACATTCGGTGCAGAGAGAGTTGCACAAACAGTATTCTGTCAGCAGGCCTGTTGTATGAACTGTGTTGTATGTCAGGTAATAGGAGTTTCTTCCCATAGTTACATGTGGAACAGACTGTGCATGTATCAATGTTATGTGTTACCCAATGTGTTGATTGGTTGGTAAGAATTTAGGGATGTTATGAATCACAATCAAGCAGTTATTTCAAACATTGCAAATGAGGAAGTGGAAAAAATACTATTGTTGCTCTTCTACTTGCTGTCTAAACCTAATACATTAGATTTAAAGTGTAAGTTTAGAAAACACAAATATTTTCAACTTGTTCATCTACACACTAGGATTGATGCACTTTAACAAAATTTTAACACAAATTTGTGTTTGTTTTATTTCAGATTTCACTTCAGATTTTGTTCACTAGAGGTCACTATGACATTTTGGACTTTTGGGGGATATCGGTCATGTGTGGGAAGTGTATGCAAAAAGGTTAATGACCTTTTTAGGTATTATATTTATTAGAGGACAAACGCTGGTCAAATCATGTTATAAAATTATTTTAGAGAGGATGGAACAACGTGTTGGTTTTTAACATATTCTAACAGCAGCAAACTCCCATTTGAATTGATTGTTATTTTATTTGTCAAGTATCATTGTCCAGATAGGTGCTGAGACAGGGAAATAACATGAGAGTTGATGGGCTATATTGAATTACCAGATGTCATGTTGTTTTATGTTGAATTTATTTAAGTCAGATACAGGATGAGATAGGATTTGATCCAACATGTCAGTCATGTAACTGGAGTTTTTCCACTTGACTTTGGTGGCATCTGTTGTCAGAGTGAATAGGTAGTGTGTCACTGTCCATGTGTTGATATACTATTTGGAATTATTGGCAATTTCCATCTTAGCTTGTTATGCTCAGTGAATATGATCTGGGGTTTTTTTGTGTCTCATTTTGTGTTTCACAAAGGATGAACACTGACAACAAAACAAATGTTAAAGCACCTTAAAGTATATTTTGTTTAATCATTCATTGTCCTTCATGTCACCCCGTCATCCACTATTTCAGATGGTGTGAGAACACTCTGTGTGTGTGGGTGTGTGTGTGTGTGTCTGTGGTGTTTTTGTAAGCCTTTGTATGAGAGCTGTAAAATGGCCAACATCCACTTGCTTTATAAAGTCAGCTTTTTCTCACCCACCATCACATTTGGTTTCCTCTCCTTCTTTCTTCACGTTTTCGTCATCGGTGGTGCTACTTTCCACTTTTTTGACAGCTATTATGGTAGCCAGGCACGTAGGTCTTTTTTTTCCCTCCAGTTATTTGTTGTTTTAGGAGTCAGTGACGTATTTAAACTGAAGTTACTGTAGGTAGACTGAGTAGAGTTGGTGATTGCTGCCTTACATCCAACTCACTTATTTAATAGCCATGTATATGTAAACCTCTTCTGTGATGCAAAAAATTCATTTATGCATATGTAGTCTAGAAAACATCAGGAAAGTGTGCACATAAACTCTACATTGGTGAAACATTCACTAAGCCTTTGATACAACAATAAGAACAGATTTGGACTGAAGACAATAATTTGGCTCCTGATATGTTTATACATGTAATTGAAAATGTAAATCTTATATGTTATTCATGTTAATATCAAATTCAATGCACACTCTTGGACCTAAGTATTTCTACAATATCTTAGTATTTGTTGGATGATTTTATGGGGCTGTATTGCTAATAAAATCCAGCTGGTAGATGAAACATTTCCAATATTTTTGTTCTCCTTTCAGTGTAACCCATAAGACAACTTTGTTTACTGATGACTGCAAAGGAAATCGCCTGAAGTTTAAAGGTACCCTTCAGTGTTTTTGACCCCATCCTATTATTCTACTCTAATCACTGAGGTTTGGTGATACACATGCATCTGCCTCTATTTCACACCCACATATCTACAGCTGGTGGTGGGAATGTGCCAATTATAGGGAAGAAGACTGCAAGCTGATGTAAACAAATGCAGGATTCAGAAAAAGTCCAGAAAAAGGCTTTATAGCTGTTTTAGGAAATTGTAAATGCACAATGCTTTCTTGACAACCAGTAAAAGGTACAACCAGCAGCTGAAAATCTTGTTTTTGCTGACCTCCAGTGGACGAAAGGAAAAGGCTTTTTCTGTACGGTTTCCTTACTGTCGTCAAATCCATGAAATCCAAGTTCATTTCATCCTCCTGATGACGTATATCCTTGGTAACAGGTCACGATTATGTAGTTTATTAGGGTTAAGTCGTTTTCTGAGACATTTGTGCACTTTATAGATTTTAGGAAACATTACACAAACAGGGTTAGTGCTGTCTCTTCACAGCAAGAAGGTTCTGGGTTCGAACCCCCGGGCCCGGGGCCTTTCTGTGTGGAGTTTGCGTGGGTTCCCTCTGGATGCAGACATGTAATCCGTAAACTGTGTCATCACTGGTGGGTGTGGTTACAGGTGCAACACACCTGAAACAGCTGCTAATCTTGGTGTTATAGCTGAAGGTTTAACTGTACCCAGATTTTGATGTTCAGTAAGTTTACTGAATCAGACTTGACTTACCTTAACCTTAAAAGACTGTAAACCAGAAATAAGTTTTGAATTTTTGAATTATGATACCCTTACATGCTTTTGTTCATGTGTTGGTGAGTTTCACAGAGAGAAGGAGAACAAGTGTACGAATACACAGTTAATTTCAATCAGACTGTTTGAAAATATGTTTCCGTTCAGAGAGAGGGAGAGAAATCTCGGTGTATGAGTGTTTCATAATCGACTTCTCTTATTTGTCAAGGCCTTACATTGTCATGGTAACAGAAGAAACAAACCATGAAACTGGTCCACTTTGAAACACTTGCACAGAGTAAGATTTTTCAAAGCTGTATGCAGATGATGGATCATGTGGTGTGTGTGGTTTTTAATTTGGTTGAACTGGCACTTTGTTTCTGTTGCTTGATGGAAACTTGCCTTACGTAGAGAGAGAGCCTGTCAGTGCTGACTTAGATTAACATGCCTTACTCACAGTTTGTTGACAGTGATCGAGTAGCCCCGTAAAGTCCATTTGGTGTTTTTATAATTTTGGATATTATGCAGACATGAGGGGAATGTGGCAAGCAGCAAAAAAAAAAAAACATCCTGTGCTGGCTGGAAGAAAACACTAATAACAAACAAAGAGCAGGGTAAATAAGTCAAATAACTTATGACAGATCTAGTTTGTGGTATAAACAAAGAGAAGGACATATGATGTGGTGAAAGGTCCAACTCAAAATGAAACTGGATTGTTAACAAACTTTGGAGTGAGAGTCCTGGTTCCCATCCAGATCAATAGTGGCTGGAATGTGCAAGTGGGACCTCCAAGGCCTCAGAGTGGAGCTGCGCCTCCAGACCAAATAAGGACAGGAGCAGCAGGACCCCCTCAACCAGAGCAAGAAGAGGCCAGCCAGACTCCGAGCTGCCCGGGGATGAGAGGCGATGGGGGGGTGGGGGGGTGGTTTACATCCTCACTCTGTCTACAAGTGTCCGCATACCTACTTACAGTGCATGGTCTAAAACTGGTTGTGAGAAAGACAAGTGAGGTTTGAGTTGCACCTGATTTAAGCAGCACTGGCTTCTATTTTTAGAGGGAAGCCGTAAGACAGAAAAAAATAAGAAAAAGTGCTTCACAGAAATTGGAAAACTGGCGAGCAAGTGCTGGTGGGATACAGACTTAAGAGTCAGGTCCCAAAATCTGACAAATTACTTCACTGCTGGGGTGGGGTCTGTTTATTCTCCTCCCCCTGCACCCCTCCTCCCCAGCGTGGTTCAAAATCTCCATCACTTTCATAGTCCTGTGCTCTTTCACTGTGTTGCCTGCAGCGTGCAGTTTACTGTCTGTGCTGTTGTTATCTAACAGCGGCAGAGACATTAAAGGGTCATGCCACTCAATGTCGTGTTGAGCGGTCCGGCCCCCTGGGGGTTCCGCCTGACGGGAGGAAAGGACTTCAACCAGCCCCTGACCATCTCCAGGGTGAGTGAGTGAGAGACAGACTTCAGTTTGCAAAATCAGCTTTCAAAACAAAACCATTCGACCTGTTTTCCCAAGCTCTCATTTAATTTCTCTTCCTGGCACATTTTTAAGGTTGTCTGGGCAAAATTGTTGTTTGGCACTGTTTCTGCTGTTGTAACATCAGCCAAATGTCAAACAGTGTAAAAGTGAATGTGATTTTTTTAATCTGTTGTGGAGCAGTCCAGAGGCGTTCATCTCTGGTTTATCAACATTGCGGTTCCAGGGGGGTTCATTCGAGAAAGAGTCTGTGGCATGAGGTCTGCACCTGTGCCACACAAAATGCAAGAGGCTTAGATACAAATAGCAACTTACATTGTACTCTGACATGTGCGTACACACACACACACACACACACACGTTTCACTGAATGGATTTTAGACTGAAGAATTTAGAAGCATGGAAATATTCCTAAAAATGTACCTCAGTCCTGCAGAGCATGTAAATCAATTCTAAAACCTGATGAAAAACATGGAAATAGGGAAACATAGCTGTGGAATTTTCCAGATGTAGAATCAACTTTATATGTTTGGACAAACTTGTTGAATTCGGGGGATTCATGCTGACAGCTGAGTCAACATGGATTTCAAAATGGATTTGTCAGTGATTATGGTGTTGTACACTCTGTTGTGATATTTCTATTATAACAGTGCAGCTGTTCAGGAGATAGTGAACCTCAGCTTTAGGTCAACACGCAGCATCATGTAACATCATCCTCGTAAAATGACAGCACAGGTGGAGCCGAGAGAGATGACAGATTTACATTTATAGAAAGAAACCTAACTGTAGATCATGAAAGAAAACTCACTGTGATTACAGATTACACATACGTTAGACAAACAAATAGTTTGGTAGACAGATACTTGCTGAAAGAGGAACGGGCAAACTGTCCGAAAGGGTCATGGCTGCTGATTGAGATAACGTGAATCCGAATTTATCTTCATCTGAGAATGAAAAGGATCATTTCCTGAAACTAATAAGGCATTTCCTGTTGATATGAAATGAAGCTAAACAACTGAGTCACGTGTAGCTATTAAACTGACCAATTAAAGGACTAGTTTGACATTTTGGGAGGTTTGTATATTCACTTTTTTTCCCAATAGTTTGATGAGAAGATTGATATCTATACAGTGAAAAGCTGGGGTTAGCGACACAAAGACTGAATCTTCTCATCAAACTGTCGGCAACAACATAAATACACTTTTTTGCCATGACATTGAAATGTTGCTTCTGAAAATACATAGTAAAAAAAAAAAAGACAGCAGCACGTGTCAGTGCTTCGAATGCGTGTCCATGTGTGTTTTTGTATGCATGACGGGACTTTTTTTCCTTTTTTTGGTTCCTTTGAAAGGAAAGTGAGATGTTTTATTATTTCAAGTAGTGGCATTAGTCATGTTATTATTCTAACTTTCTGCGTACTGTTATGGCTCTGTCAAGATTAACTGGATTGATATGAAGACAATCCTAACAGTGGGGGAAACCAAAACAAAAATGCTAAATATGAAAGGGCAGAAGGAAGATGGGGCTGAATAAATGAACTGGTAAAAGGAAAAAAGAAAAAAAAATCACAAAAACAAACAATATACAGAAACATAAGAGATGCATGAGTAGCAGCCTACCATCATTCAGATATTATTGCATAATAGTAGCAGCGCCGTATAATGTAGTTCAAAACTCTTCAAACACTGAAAGATTTTATTTTTTCTGTTGTGGAATAAAAATATAATATTTCCCCTTTTATCATTTATATTTCAATTTTGACTATGGAAGTAATCAATTATAATACAGCCACTCTTCATTTTTCTTCACCACAACAAAACACAGCAGTAAATACCCTGAATATGAACAATGATGTCTTCATCAGTATTTGTGGACTGCTTCCCCAGAGTCCCACATGCAGGATCAGCTGCGAGGAGATCTAGTAATCCTGCTCTGTTGGGGTTATGTGCCTCTATATTTAGGGAAAGATCTCAGGAAGTACTGACTAAAAGCATAATTAAAGCTCAGACCAGTGACTCTGTCCAGTAACCTCACACCTGTTGTGTTAGTCGACACTCACTGAGTCCATATGAGAACAGTGATGAGAGAGGACGAGGAAGGAGAGGAATCAGGGAGAGTAACCCATATGTGAGCAGTGATACAAGAAGGACATGTGTTAGAATGTGCTTGTAAGAGAGATGTGTACTGAAGAACAGAATCTGATATACATGAATAACAGCTGATATTGTATTCCGCTGTCTATGTGGCAAATTAAAGGGATTGTTTCTGCACTGAACTCACAGACTTCATTCAAGCACAAGTGAATCCAGTGTCTCCCTTCACTGCCATTTTTGGTCAGGAACATCCTCCTCTTTATGACCTGCCAGTGTTCCCAGCTGGTTGAGGAAAGTAAACACAAGTGATTATCATCTTTTTCTTCAGAAGACAGCGGTCTTAAAGGGGCACTCCACAAAATGTGCACAGCAAGGTCCCTTTACTTGATCTTCACGACATGGCGGCATTAGAGAGCCTGTAATGTGGCTCTATAGGAGCTTTGTTAAGTCTGAGAAAATACCTCTGGTGATCTTCAGCATGGAGACTACAAATTTAAGTCTGCATTAAAAACATGGGGCATTGATAGACATAGGCATTACAGGGCGGATCTCGTTAAGGATACATCCAAATATGTGCTCAATATCCTGAAGTTGAGCAAATTCTAGCTGGATTTTGAGAAAATCTGCGAAAGAAACTCAAATGAATGTGCTTTTTTTTAATCAGCTACCATTATGCAAACATCCTACATGTTATCATGTGATTGTGTTTAAAGAGCACACCATTTTCAGGGACATTTTGTGTTATATTTATGCATTTTAAGCTTCTTACATGCCATTTAACGAAACGTCATTTAAAGTAGCTATTTGTAAGTTTTGCTGTTGCTACACAGCCAAGGTTAGCATTAACATCCAACCTAACTGCTTTACTCACCAAGAGCTGTCTCTAGCTGTGGAAAGCAATGCTAATGTTAACCCTTCTCTCTATCACATCTTGTCTTCTACTGATGTTAGCATGCTAACCAGCTAGCCCGTCTCATCACTTTCCAATAGCAACTGACTGTAGCCTCCAATCTGCCCTAAAGATGTAGCACTGCTCAGAGGGCTAATTATAACCTCTTGTCTTGTAAACACAACTATGGCTAAAGCTCTTCAGTAGGGAAATGACATGGTGTGGTTTGTTGAGATCTATAGTGCCACCAACTGTTTCAGTAATTACCCAATCAGGTGTCATGAAACTGCTAGAGAAGAAGAGGGCGCAACAAGATGACTGTAATTAAAGGAGCTCCAGGCAAAACTCAAAACAAAATGGAATACATGACAGGAATATGACAACTATATTTCATGTACTCATTTCAGGAACATCACAATGTCTTCATCGCTCTACATAAATCAGATGTTGTCATGTGCCATAATTTGTCTTCTTTTCAGTGGTGCAGAAGCTTCAGCAGATGTTTAAGTCACATGCTTCATGAACGGGAAAGTGATCTCATACTTTTGGACACCACAGTACATCATGATGTATTTGGTCGTTGCATTTTGCTTTTAGAAATACACCAACCTTTGCACCTCAGGGAAATGCAACAAGTTATAAACATAATATTGACATGTTATCATCATATAAAGTAGGAATGGCTTCTAGTGTATTCAGCAAACATTTTTGACCAGCCAGATTTTCCCCTGTACTTCTTGGATAGTTTATTACGGAATTCCTCACTTTATTCATTGTGACATCAGATTTTGTTTTACTTGAAAAAAGACAAATATAAGCAAGTTGTACTCAAGTAGGCTATTTTAAGTAAAATTCTTCTTCTTCTCGTTCCTACTCCAAATTTGGGGATTATTATGCTGAAGAAAGCGGAGGAAGGAAGCAAGGAAGACACATGCATGTAAGGAAGGAAAAAGTGAAGAGAAAACACAAAGGCAAGAAGCAGCAGCAAAGAACAGAAGGAAGCAGACACAAGGACATAAGCACAAGATGGTACAGTGGTTATAATTTAAACAACAACAAATGTTTGAGAAGACAACCGAACTGCATTGAACAACCATTCCAATAAAAAGTATAGTTGTGCACAGATTCAGGTAACAGACATCAGAGCAGTAAAACATAGAGTCAGGCAGCAGCACTTCAACAAATGCTCTGCTGTAAATTACTGCTCCCTCTTTGGCAGCATGAGACATCCCCTCAGCACTTTCATCCACAGTTATTTATAGGCGTATGACCTAATTCAAGGTTCAGTGTAACATCCCAATGTAGAAAAGTTTCCTATGTCCCGTAATGCAATATGGTTGAGCATAGGTCATGCCCTGTGTAGTGTAAGTGGGAATGTTGGGTTTGGTTTGAAGCTGCCTCCAGAGCTATTCCCTGTGACCTTGATGACTTTCTGGGAGTTCTTATTCATCTTGATCACTGCCTGGCCAGCAGAATACATATTCCATCTGGATGCTGTCACTTAGTGGGAAGCAGCACGTGTTTATTTTATCTCCATGACGGGGGACGGACAGTTTATACGCATGCATACCAACCGGGGCAGTGCTTTTCGTCTGTAACGGGAACACTCCTGCTGCATTTCAGAGAGCGGCCTGTGTTTTGCAGAGTGAAAAAAAATATAGGTTCAGGGCGTTCAGGGAGTTTTGTATTTAGGCCAGGTGAGATGAACAAAGAGAAACATGCACAAGGGGCCTCACTGTTGAGTACTGTACCAAGAGATGAAGTGCCAGTGATGGAGAGCAGACCAAAACCTTTCACAGTGCTGTGGCGTCTGTAGATAGTAGGCTGTTTGAATGGGTTTTATAGATGAACAGAGAGCAAAAGACTGGCTGACCAGATCAGTAAGACATTGCAAGGGGGGTCATTCTAAAGTGAAATAACTAACTAAGAAAAGCACATTTTCCAATGCATTCACGTCAAAATGAGAAAAAACAATGGAAAGAAAAATGTAACAATAAGCTTCCTTGTGATATTTGGTAATAAAGTTCAATTAGAATCAATTCATCTTCAAACACTCTGTATTTTCAAAATTTTGATCTGACAGGTAAAGCAAATTACAGCTATCCTCTCATGTAGCCTCTGGTCGTGCTCAAAGTTAACAATTTGCTGGCAACTAATATTTAATTTAAAGAGGTTTCTGAAACACAGAGTGGATGCTGTGCAGTCACAGTAATGTTTGGAATAACTATGCAGCATCTTTGTCTCTGTCATCAAAATACCATTACTGCCTGACAATCTTAGCTACTTATATGGATATACACAAACCTCTGATATTTGGTGTATTAGAATTGATTAATTTCTTGACTCTTGAAAAAAAAAAAATAAAATAAAAAGGATATGTGTTTCCGGGCTGGGATTGGGGAATGTTATGTGTTTAAAATGCTCATTTAGTTGTTTACAAACTTTTTGTTATATACAAAAAAATCATACGTGCAAATGATTTCAAAAAATTATTTAAAAAACAATTGTAGGCAACATACTTCATTGCCAGCATCTTAACTGATGTACTTATTCAGGGCTGACCCATGACCCGGTGTTTAGGTCTCAAACTTCTCATGACCTCCAGCAAGTAGAGCTGTCAGATGACTTTGAGCGAGGCTTGTTTTTGTTTGTGTTCGGAGCTCAAAATGTAATTATGCTGAAATTAATTATTTATGTATGGATTTATTTTTCTATGGCTGAAATATATTAATATTTAGTAGTGTGATAGAAGGGGGGAAATAAAAGCAAACAAAGACAAAAACAAAAAGACTAAACAATATTTCTTCTCTTCTCTGCTGAAATCTTTCAAAACATACAGACAGGCGAAAAAATTAAAGAAAAAAACAATATAAAGTCTCTCAGTAAAAGATCTTAAGTGTTGATATTTACTCTCCATGTCAAGTCACCAGAGCTACTGGAGGGATAAACACCATTCTTGCAAAATCTACTATGTGGCTTTTAACTGGGATGAGATGCCATGTAGCGAATGATTCATATTTTATTATGTTTCTCCACTTATTTATTGTGTGTGCTTTATCCTTTGTCACTATCTGATGATGACATCTCAGTCTAGTCTGGATTTGCTCTCCTTACCTGTCACTGTGTTCCTTGTTTACCCCTTTGCTCTGCTCTCCTCCAGATCACCCCCGGCAGTAAGGCTGCCGTAGCCAACTTGTGCCCTGGTGATGTCATCCTGGCCATCGAGGGAGTCCCCGCCACAGACATGCTGCACTGTGAAGCCCAGAACAAGATCAAGGAGTCCACCAATCAGCTCTGTCTCACTGTTGAAAGGTTGTCTGCAAGAAACCACAAGCACACAACACACATGCACAGAAACGGATGGTGTACACAGTAAAATCAACCCGTGCACAATGCAATGAAATCTAATACATTAGCTGTGCAATGATTACAGTGTTCATGAAAGTTATATTGTTCCATTTTTGTGTCTGGCACCTGTTGTTTTAAGTCTAAGTTATGTTTGAAGGCCATTGTTATGGTGTTGAATTGGATTACACATTGTACAGTTGTTTCTTTTAATGTGTGCATCAGGTCACATCTTCACACATACTGATACAAGAAACGTTTACATCCAACGTCTTATTACCGGCTGCATGTTTACATTTTGTGACTACGAGATTTTTTTCCCCCTTATTTTATCTGAATAAATGTTTAAGGCAAAATCATTCAGCAAATCCAGCCAGTCATCTCGTGACCCCTCAGGTTTTTCTCGGGACCCCTTGCAAGGGTCTCCACCCCTGTTGGAAATCACTTTTTTATAATATAAACCATACCCTAATTGTAACAGTTCAGAGTTTCTTCTGTTATATATTAAAACAAGACATTTGAGTACTTTATTGTTTTGTCCTTACTGAAAATGATGCAAGACGTGCACCGCAAATGTCAGTAAAACGTTTAAGGTTTTCCTGGAGCTTTCCTCCCACCATCTGCACTTCGTTGAATCCTTTTCCAGCTGTGAGCATGCTCTTACATTTCTTCTGTGAATTGTATTAAAGGGCAATATAATATTCAATAACATTTTAAAAAATCAAGTGACTTTGGTTTGACTTATGAATTTGGCTTCATGTAGTCACATTTGCAGTTTGGACACGCTCTTGAAACGGTAAAATAGGAACCAATGGCGTGACCGAATAGACCGAGATGTCAGCATGAGTTTAAACCTCAGTTTTGATGTTTTATGGGTTGGGATTAAAGATACACTCACACACATACACACACACACACACACACAGAGATTCCAAGAGATTTATTCAACAGTTCATCAGTCAAGTTGAGTTGACCTTCTGACCAGAATCTGTGTTTAATTCCCAGGAATGAATCAAGACTGTGGTCCCCTCGTGTTATAGAGGAGGGCAGAGCTCACCCATATAAAATCAACCTAGAAGCAGAACAACAGGTTTGTAAGAGTGTCTGAGAAATGGATTCACATTTATTACAGGTTATAGCAGCCATTCAGCTTCTCATCGTCTTCTCACACTGTCTCAGTGCTGTTCTTGTTCCCTTCTTATCTGTTCAGGAGTACAAACCTATTGGCACCGCTCACAACCGGAAAGCTCAGCCGTTTGTTGCGGCAGCGAACATTGATGACAAGCGTCAGGTGGTCAGTACAGCCTACAATACTCCTATAGGCCTTTACTCCTCAGGCAATATCCAGGACGCCATGGAGGGCCAGATCCGAGGCATTGTCCATCATAAGCCTGAGAGGTGACTGATCACTGCAGCTAATCATGGCAGTCATGTTCTTTAAAAGCACCCGCACCACAGAAACTAACAGCGTGTGAGTTGTTCAGCCTGTCCGTCACATCATCCATCTGTCTCTGGTACATGGTGACATACAGTATTTTGACAGCAATTGGACAGAGAGCCATAAAATTCGGTACTGATATTTGCTGGGTATAGCAGTGGGGTGGACAATGATTTTGCCATAGTGGCCACAATCTCAATCATTCTCATTTGCTGTCTTGCAACATGATATCCTCTTGTCTTAGTGAATCTATGTCCAAGGTCACCTGACATCACAAGAACCTCAGTGTTTCCCTTTACTTCTCATCCAGTGTCATCAACGGTTTCAAACACCTGCTTGTCTAACACTTTAAATCAGGACAACATACCTCAAAAGACTACTTTCAAATCCTGTCAACCTCAGCTACACTGAACATTAAGGCCAAGAAACATGCAAAAATGTATCACCATGCTAACTGCTAACCTTACTCACAAGTTAAATGTTAGTATGCCATGCTAGTTAGCTACTTGGCTGCAACTAAAGATTATTTTCATTAATATTGATTTACAACTTTATGAAAAGTCCGCCCCTCTGATGCCACCCTGAGGCTAAAAAAAAACCAACAGGACAGTGAATGTAGCGATGGAGCTTGTGCCGTCTCTAATCTCTGTTCTCCTGTAGCCTTCAGTTTCTTTCTGCTGCGCTCTTGTTACATTTTCGTTAGTCCACCTGCTCTTTACATGACTCACCTCCTGAGTGCCAGTCTGTCACCCAGTTTGTCTGAAGGTGTCAGCTGAAAAGCTTAATGTGGCCACAGATGTGCTACAGTGTGTCAGCCTTCAGCCTTCCCGTGCAGTCATGTGGATTTCATTAGGTTACCTGATATACGGTGTGTCACCCTGAGAATATATTACCACAGCGCACAGGAATGAATCTTTCCATGGCTTAACCACAACTTCTGAACATAACATAAATCACATCAGACCTGGGTCATGGCAGATGATGCAGCACAGACTCTGCTAATTTAGGCTGATTTACATGGACATTGTAATGTATTCACAACTGCTATTAGATGAAGTAATTATTTAAATTAAAGCATGATTATTATAGAAGCTATTAACTGAGCATGCTATAAATCTCAGCCAAAACTGTTCATTAATCAACGTCCTTTCTTATTTTGCTCTGTGTGATCTTGTCCATAGATTTATTTTGTTGTGACCACCATAAAAAATTAAAAATAAAAATAAAAAGATTTTTAATTTAAAAAACAGGGCCATGCAGTTAGGACTACAGTGCATTATTTCTGCCATTAGCATGAGGCAATTGCTCTTAATGAAATGTGTGTGGTGCAGCAGTGCCGTGTCACAGAGAGTGTGTGTTTGTATTCACGCCAGCTGTTGTATGTGTGTATGTGTTTGTGTTTATATATGTGTGTGTGTGTGTGTGTGTGTGTGTGTGTGTGTGTGTGTGTGTGTGTGTGTGTGTGTGTGTGTGTGTGTGTGTGTTTTGTGCACTGCTCAGCCCCAGGACTCTGACCAGCATCGAGGATTCTGATGTGTACCGGATGTTACAGAAAGACCAGGAGGAGCCCCAGGAGCCTCGACAGTCTGGCTCCTTCAAAGCCCTGCAGGACTTTATTGACAGTGATGGTGAGCTCTTCCTCTTCCTCTTCCTCCTAGACAATATATTTCTCCCACAACACAAAAGCATGTCACAGTTTGAAATCATCCAGTATAGAGAGGAGGCTGACCATCGGAAATATTTGTACTCTAACTGGTAGCGTGGAAGACCTTTCAGATACAGATGTTTTACATTTATTTATTTTATTTTCTCAATCAGATTCTTACTATGAGTTATAGGGTGGTGTCTGGAAACATCATTTTCTGCCAAGAGTTTTGATCACGTCTATTCTCTGAGGTCTTCTCACTGGTTTGTAGTGGGCGGGGCTCAATCGGAAAACTGTGATGTCACATACTTCCATTCACCAATCAGATATGGTGACTTTTAAAAAACCCTTCAGCAACTTTTTTCACTAGATTTTCTAGCTCAAATCTAATGATTTGAGTGATTTCCCTTTAAGCTTCCCCACAGTCTATAAAGTAGCTAAAATTAGCCCCACCTCTACCAGCTGCAACATTAGTGATGGTAATTAAACAATATCTGTTGTTCAGATGTGGATTATTCTGCATAATGGTATAAGGCATAAGTAAATATATATTTTGATGATGGTACTTCTGTATTTGGACTTTTACTTGTAACAGAGTACTTCTACACTGTGGTGTTGCTACTTCTGCTGAAGTAAAAGGTCTGATTTCTTTTTCCACCACTGATCAAATTTGGTCACACCACACTCACACAGTCTGGACGAAGCAGAGTGGCTGTGTGTTAATGCTACGGCAATTTTATCTTCAGGTGTCAGGAATATAACTGCTGTATCGAAGGATTCAGCTCAGTTGCATTGCTTTACATTCTCTGGTGATCAGGGCGGGAGCACACACTTGTAGTTAGGGCTTCCTTGGAGTACGATAACAACAGACTTTTTTTTTCTACCTATATTTTTATCTTCCATACATACATCAGGAACAGCGTCTTGCTCAAAGACACGTCAACATGTGGACAGGAAGAGCTGGGGATTGAACCAACAACCTTATGACCAGTCTGCAGTAACTCCTACGCTACAGCTGAATTTAAAGAACCATGTTGCTCATTTGATGTCATACTAACTGTGGCACGAACAATTGTTCCAGTAAATCATATTCATTTTGACAAAGGGAACAAAGATGGAATATATAGGTTAGAATACATAACATTAGTATATGCAATATTTTGACCCTGAATGACGAACCAGTCTCATAACTTACATAGTTAAAGCTACACAATATGTCATTATGACACACTGTGTGTTCCCCTTGCTATTCAAATAACGTAACCTTAAAGCTACATAATCATTATTACAAAAGAAAAATGTGTCCCAATAGAGCTGAAATAGGCTTAGAACCCAAGAGGAAGAGTCATTTAGGATTCAAGTGAGCACACAAGTGTCCTTGCCTCCTTTCTCTCAAGTGGTTTGTTTTTATTCATGTGCTTTAATCATGCATGAGTACAGAGTAGTCTTGTTGAGTGGTTTCTCTCCCATATGGGCAGGCACTCGTCCCATTGTGACCAGGACAGTAAAAGCCCCCACGACCAAACCAACTCCGCCCACAGGAAACCTGCAGAAACTGCCTGTCTGTGACAAGTGTGGGAATGGGATTGTGTGAGTAAAAATAGAATAAATCATCTGTGATTCACATTCAGACCCAGCATGAATCAATCCAAACAAAGGATGAGACAAAATTACAGGAGCAATAGCACAAGTCCACTACAGCAGCACTACAAACTATGATATAGATTGTATAGAGATGAATTAACACCTCTTTGTCTGAACATACTGTAGCCTGCGTCATTTGAACGTTACATCATAAGCCTTATATAAACCTAAGTAGTGGTTATGCTGGGCTAAGATTGAACTGTAAGGTGCCAGTTGATTAGTATCAGATTTTTGAACAGATATTAACCATAGAAGACCAAGGGAAAAACCCTATCATAAAATAATATTACATACAATTTATTTCCCTTGTAAACAATTTATTCATCAAATATACAGATTAAACACATAAACCTAAAGTGAAAAAGAGCCTGAATATGAAATTCACCTTTTTAAAATCTCCCAGACTTTCAACAAGTAGCTAATGTAAATGTTGTGGATATAATTGGCCAGTTCAGGCTTTGTGCATCATCGTGTTCAAAGAGATCTGCTTCTCAAATGTGTAGACTTTTTATTTCATCGTAGCAACTTTTGTTTGTAGTAAAATGAGACAATGTGAAAGTTGGTGCAGACAGTTCATTGCTTTCAGTCTATTCATCTCAGTGACCTTGTTTCTGAGCTGCAGTGTTTGTGTGTCAGTGTGCCTTGACATCACTGTTGAGTGTGGTTAGAGGTGCAACATAGCACATATCTGATCATACCCAACAGTGATGCTGAATGAGGTCAAAGGTGAAATGACCCCTGTTTATTGCGAGGCTGTCAGTAAAGAGGACATATACAGATTTTGTCCATCCAATGTTTTTGCACATTTAGAGTATTTAGAGCAACCTGCTAACCCCCTGGTTCACATAACTTTCCATACATACTCTGTTCTTTCCTCTCATCATCTCCCTGTCTCTGTTTTTTAATGGTGCAGCGGGACAGTGGTGAAAGCGCGGGACAAATATCGTCACCCCGGTTGCTTTGTGTGCTCCGACTGTGACGTCAACCTCAAACAGCAGGGCTATTTCTTCGTGGAGGGGCAGCTGTACTGTGAGATTCACGCTCGGGCCAGAATGAGACCACCGGAGGGACATGACCTCATCACAACTTATCCATCTGCGTAGATTCCCCTCCTACACGCACAGACACAAGTACACACACAAACAGACACACACTTCGGCACACACTCCTTTGTCCTACGTCTGTTTAAGTGATCATCTGCACTTTGAAGTTGTCTGTGTGCAATAACATTTCAGTACGAATACACTTTTCTCTGAACATAACCATATGCTGTGTTGACCTGTAAATCACTTCTGTGTAGGAGCATTTCGCAGGTGATAATTGAACAGTCGCGTTGTGTTGTTTAAAAAGCCCAGCAGAAGGGACAACAAAACTTGCCACTTTATTTCTTGCCAGTTTCTCACAATTAGATGTATTTCCAATAAAGACCCTCTGTGCATACTGTAAGGTGGCACATGTATGTGGAGTCTTGAGATGAAAAGCACCCATAGTCTGAACTGTTTGTCCTTCAACTTAAACTATCGATATGGAAGTTTTGCTACTGCTACATAGCCAATGTTAGCATTAACAGCTGTTTACTTACCAGTCTAGAAGAAATGTTGCAAGTTCAGCATCAAACCTCATTCCCTTTACTTGCCAAGTTTTGTCTCCAGCAATGGAAAGCAACGCTGGAGGCTTGGAATGTGGCTGTGAAGTGTTGACAGATTCACTACCTTCATAACTGTGCTTACATTTGTTGGTCAAGTGCAACTGTGCAAGCAGTTCATTTATCAATATAAAGGCTTACTTTGGCTGTAATGTGTGCTTTGAATATACTGAAATTTCAAGTGTTTAATATGCTGCACGAGTGGTTTGAAGACATTTCGGTATTTCACAACCACGTCCAACACAGGTTTACACTGAAATGATGGCTGAATACATTTTAGCTGCTGTAATGTTAGTAAGATGCTGGAATTGGACATATCCATCCTTCATGTTATTATAGTACCTGTGCTCAAAATCAGCTGTGAAATAAAGCTTATCAACTGCAAATGAAGTGAAGCCAAGATGACCACAGCTGCTGTGGTCAGCTTTTAACAACCAGGGAGTGGAAGAGTATTTCATCCTGAAAGGGTAGATTTTTGGATTGATGGTTAAATCATTTTTCCTGTAAAATGCTTCCACAATACAGCAAACCACAAAAAAAGCAGAATATATTTTCATTATTGTGTCCATTTTCATGTGGTGGCCCTGCACACCCATAATTCACCCACACAGGTGATTTCACTCATTGTGATTGATTAGACCTCTCCTCTGCTCTGTGGGTGTGTACAGACTGTTTGATTGACATCTCTCACACTTCTTGTTAGCTTTGTTCCACCTGACGCAGAAGGACTAATTGATGTTGTTCCCAGCACGACTCTGACAACCTTCTACCCTTAATCAGCAGTGACAACACCTGCGTGGGTGCTCCAGACTTAAAGTGCTTCATCTGAAGCTCAACATGCAAGCAAAGGAATTATATCTGGGTATATGTGGTGCTTTTTTAGAGCAACTGACAATCAATTTTTGCAACTCAACCTCAAAAGGCATTTAAAGAGGTCGCCTATTCTGAATGAGAAGCACAACTCAAAAAAAGCACTGCAGTGTGTGTGGGTGCATAGTGTTAGTCATCTGCAGTCTTTTTTAAAGGAAACAACATCAGTACTGGCCAGCTGCTGTGATGAGACACCACACACAACAATGAATTTGACCAACACTGGAGTCCCAGGACACAGGTTTCTGAACATTGGAGCCCAGTTACGTCAAGGTAAGAGATAAGAGAGAGTACTGGCTGATGTAATACACCTCCTAGTAACACCAGTATTGATCCTGGAGCCTTTTAGCCAAAGGCAGCTTCATTACAACGGTCCATATATACACAGAAGGTCCTGTAAGTGAAAATGAAATTTTTTTTTCCCCTTATAAAAAATATAGACCAGCATCCATGAAAAAATTGAAACAAGAATTTAAATTGAAATGGCATAACATACTTCACAGTTCCTCTTTGAATTAAATGTTGGCTTGATGATTCACCATTTGATAGCTTTAATTAAAAAGTATGTACATGAAGGGCCCGAGGGATGAACTGTCTCTATTACACAACTGAGCCTGCGTAGGCTGACGATAAATCACAGCAAGTCCATGGGTCCGTCATTACTCACACGTTTGTGTTTTTCAACTTTAAATTCCAGTTTTTAATACATCAAATTGAAAACTGAGGGAAATTATCCACAAAATCAGCATATTTCTATTTGATCTTACAACACAGTCACTGAAAAACATTGCATTAAGGTCATATACAAGCATCTGCAATGAATTGTTGAATCAGTCAGACACAGAAAATGCATATATTATCAGCAATGAAAATTCAGGGTTTTGCTAGTTACCATACAAGTCTCCAGCATTTTAGCGTTGCATACAGACAAGTACAATGGTAAATAACAATACCAGCATTAATTCAGTCCACTGTCCATATTACACTGAGAAAAGTGGTAAGATCCTGTTGAGACACTGGAGGGAGCCACAGCATCAGTCTTCAGCTCTTTCACCATCTCACATGACAACAGTGCAGTCAAACTGAGGTACTGAGTTGTATGTTTTGAGGTTAGGAAATGCAAACAGTCTGTACCAAATATACACTGTGTACATATAGTGTATATATAACTATATGTGGTGAGTTTGGTGATTCTAATACTGAATAACAACAAGAAACTACAAATTCCCATCATAAGTTCTTAAAACCCAAAGTGATGTCTTAAAGCTGTATTCATCAGAAAAAAAAATCTAAAGAGTTTGCTAATAGTGACCAACACATTACCAAACAATGAAGACAGAGCAGATTTACAAGCTTTTTAGCCTCTTGTAGCACAATGTTTTGGTTTGATGGTCCAAGCAGGTCACATTAAGCCCACGCTTTTACCATGTTAGCATGTAACATGTCAGCTACAATTTGCTAAGACGATATAATTGCAGGGCTGCGTGTCTGTCAACTTGTTTAGTTGACAAGTTCCTCTGTCCCCCTAGTGGCAAATAACTAATGCATTTTTATAATTTACAATTTTTTTATGTTGATCAGTTCAAAAAATCCCAAATATGATAACAAAATAATACTTTTTAAAAATCAACCAAATCTACATGTTTAAAAAAAAAAAAAAAAAAGCCTATAATGTTGGGTAGTTTTACTTCATATATGGTAGCATTGGTGATTTTTCTGCAAACATCCCCCCTTAAATGGACCCTAGTGGCTAAAGAACACCATGAGCCAACATTAAAAAAAAGAACACTATGGTAGCCATCACTGATGAGTATGCTGTCTTACTGTGTTTCATTACCAGCACTTAATTATTTCACAATAGAAATACAATTAAACGACAAAATCAATATTCACTCCACAGATGAAATGTCATCAATTATATATTAATACTTAGCGTATGGATGGAACGCCAAGAGAGAGTCGTGCAGAGTGGCTTAAGTGCTTTCGCTTATGAAAGGCAAAAGACAAGACCATCAGCAAACCAGGATAAATTGAATTAGTTTCAAAACTATTGTTCATTTTACTTGATTAGTAAGTATCCTCCTGAGGTCACATTTTGTGACAGCAGCAGCTGCACAGACAGTTAAAGAAACAATTATTGATTTAGTGCTGAATACACCATGAATAGCTTACTAAAAATGGAGATGTAGAGCTAATATCCCAGTCCTTCGGCTCCTCACGTACACACAAAGTAAATCAGTGAGGACCTGGTCAACAGGAAGGGCTCTTCAAAACCTGAGCACCGGTGTAATCACTGTAAAAGCAAATAGTGGTAATTAGGATCCTTGCTGCAAACAAAGACAAGTGGGGGAGGGGGGGGACGACTCTGTCTAATAAGCCTATTTCTGTTGAACCCATAATGCAAACACACGAAAGCATCTGCATCCCACTGCATCTGTAGATAAAGCCCATAACAAAGACCCCAATAACTGTCAAGGCTGAAACTAAGTCAAATGTAGATGTAATTAGTAGTATTTACTTCACATGTCATGAATTCACATGTATTTCATATTTACTGCTCCATGTATTTGTATATTTTAGCATGCAGTAAATTTTACCACCAATACGTCTACTTGGCTTGATTGTTGACAATTGACAAGGTATTATTATGTCAAAGCAGGCTGATAGTATGTGTGCTATTATGGCATGTCCACATGTTCATTAAGCAACACTTTTATATAACATGCAGTGAATCAAATGACTAGATCCCATTGAAGCTCTATGCCACTTTGTCTATATAAATATGCTGATATGTTGACAGTTATCATGGATCCCTCACTTAAAACCATCGACGGCCACATCCAGCATCAGGAGCTGGAGTAACCAAGATGGTCAAGAAGGAAATGTAACATCTATCATGGCAAACAGATCCAATTTCTGTTTCGCCAAGGAGTTGACATTTAATATGGAGCTTCAAAGATGAATCTGAGGGCCTGTTCCATGAATCAGATTACACAGATTGATCAAATAACTTTGCCAAATAAAACCCACAACAGGTCTTTTGACATCAGTCCATGTTAAAGATTTAAGGGCTTTGTACTCGGCAAAGCTATCACAATATCACAGTAAACATGCAGCTTCAAACAGATCCTAGCAAGTTCATTATGGGGCCTCAGGTAACAGTGATTAATCTGTTTTTTGTTTTTTTTTTTTTTGTTTTTTCAATTAAGTGTCATAAAATAGTGATGAATGCCAATTACAATTTCCCAGAGCCTTACGGTGCTCTCAACAGCTACAACCAATAAACGTTTCTGACATTTTCAGTGAAATTATACAATAAAAGATTCATTTTATGATTAATTTACCTTAAGTTTGCTAATCTGTTAACCTGAAGGATTTGATAAGGATATAAGTTAGTACACCAAAGCTCTATTCCTCCTCTTTTACTCACTAGTGGTAAGCAAGGTATCACTTAGAAAACGTAAACGTCGAAATTGACAGCTACTCATATGCAGTTCAGTTTAGTTAGTTCATTTAATAGCACCTGACTATTTAATGCATCATTTGGAATCACACATATAATATTGGAGTAACAAGTGAGTTACTGTATAATGTCACTAACAAACACCCACATGTGGAAAATACACATATTTGACTTCAAGGTACTTGGGCCCTTTGGACACAAAAAGATGTTGTTCTTTTTTTTCTGTTCTATTTATGATGTTATACATTATGTGGAGGCTGACACACTTTGGCTTGATAAATTAAAATAAGGTTCTTTGCACTCTTTAATAAATGCCATAAATACTTGATTGTTAATAGTGGCATATTTTACATTCTTCATATGAATAAACACATATTTCCAAATTACATTTTCCAGGTGATAGATATGATTGTTCTAAAAAGAAGCAACAACACAGCATAATACTGCCTTCTTGTAGTTATGTATACATCCTTGTATAATACTGCCTGATATACACTGTAAGAACAACATGCACGAGAAAACTATTGAGGCTTCATCATGGATGTGAAACATTTTTTTTGGTGGCAGCAAACATGTGGCTGATGTCCACACTGCTGAGTCAAGGCCAGAAGAATTAGGAATGGGCCTTTGCTCAAGCTTCAGAAGTGCACTAATGATTTAAATATGCCCTTCGTTTGATTTAATGAAATGAGACTATGAACCACGTAAGCTGATTCACTTCCCAGAGAGTTGCAAAGTATTTTTTATAATACATTTAAAAGGGGTCTATTGGATATATGAACCTTTTTCCTCTCTATACAAAAATCATTGCCATTTATCATCCTCACAATTTCAGAATAATCGTTTTTTTTTTGTTTTTTGTTTTTTTTTTTTTAGTTGCTTCTATTGCATTCAACCAAGGATCCTGGAAAATAAAATGAGCATTAGTGAGAACTATCTAAACACTTACTCAGAATTATTGTGTATAAACCATGCAGGTTAAATGGGGCAGATTTGAGTGGTATTACCTCCATTCTGGTTTAAAATGTATATAGATGAATTATTCCAGACACAGGTTATGTTTTTGTTCTTTAATAATTTTACGTAGCTGATTATTTGCAGTAACATATACAGTGCTGACTTTGACATTAGATCTAAAGCCAAAAACACTATTTCCTGAATTCAACTCAAGTTGATGGACACATGGACTAAATAATCTGGTCAGGTGTAACAGGCTTGCATTAATGTCACATGTTGTCATGACGACTGATGTGACCTGTAAAGGTCTCACTGTTCTGACTCTGTATACTGCTCGCCTAATGTGAGCATGAGTGTGCAGACACAGTGCTGTTATAGAATCTCAAGAGCAGGACTGTTTTTCTATATTTTGAACATATGACGCAAGTCGGTTTTATTTATTTAAAATGAGACGTGTGTATGTGAATTCATAAATGGTTTTTGTATGCAACATACTTTATTTCATGGTTCTTTATATTGTTTTTGGCGTTTGAATTGTCCTTGACTGCTCCGGACCATTATCAAGAACTGAACTAAAGTGATTTTTACTTGATGAGCTGATTCAGTCTGTAAACACCTCATAGAAAAGGACTGATCATTAAGTAAGACAGTCACATTTACAAACACTGCCCCAAATGTAGATCACATTATGCTGAATGTAAGTTGGTAACATTGTCAGCAATAAAAGACAACTCAGTTTGGATCGGATATGAGCATGTTTCTGTTTTTTATTTATTTATTAGCTAAGGGACTGTATAAAAATTAAAATGTTAAGAGCTTGTGCTTTATTCAAAATTAGAGTGGCTGTATTGTCACAGCTTTGGTGTTTGCCATGAATATATTATTTTGGAATATTGGGAGTATTATCAGAGTGTAACATTCAGCCCTTCTCCACCTCCTAAATAACTTTCTTCAAGTCTCTAAAAAAGGGTCTTTATCACAACTGACTAAGTGCATCTCTGCCCCTGTCTCAAAAATCCATGCCAGTGCCAAACAGACAATCTGCATCAACAAACAGGAATGTCTATTATCGTCTGGTAACACTCGAGGTAACGAGCACTATTGTTTGGAATTAGAGTAAGATTTATGAAGTGAAGGTAATTCAGTTATTTTTGTGTAATTTTTTTTTTATGTTACAGTAATTTCTCCAACCCATGAATGAAATGCCCACACAAAACCAAACACAAACTTCACATGTCCACGAACAATTACCAGTGAATTTTCTTCGACTGTGCACTTTACACATTTGTTGATTTGACGTCTGTGCAAACCCTGTCTTCCCTTTGTAGTGTGCCACTGCTTTTGGAGCGTCTTGCCCTCAGACCGAAGGGCCTGTAACACTTACACACGGACAAAAAGGCCGATCTATAGTTGTTGTTCATCCACCCGTACAGGATGGGATTCACAAATGTTGAGCACATTGCCACAATATGAAATACAGTGAAAAGCAGCTTGAAGTCCTTCATATAAAGCACAGTGCTGTCAATGTCAACAGCCAGCTGGAACGCATGCAAAGGCAACCAGCTGACTGCAAAGACCACCACCATAGTCAGTAGCATCTTAGTAGTCTTCTTCCTGCGCTGATGGCGGTCATTCCGACCTCCGAGAGCCATGTGATTCTTCAGTTTATTCCAGATGCGGATGTAGGCAACAGAGTTAATGGCCAGAGGTAAGCCATATTGAACCAGAAGCATTGATATACTGTAGATGCTTCCGTTCATGCTGCTTTCTGGCCACTTCTCTGTACACACCTGAATGGATTCATCCGGTGAAAGATCAACTGTCCCGTACTCCCTGAAGATGGCGAGGGGGCTGGCCAGCAGGGCGCTGACGGCCCACGTGATGACAATGACCACTGTGCACATGTCTTTGGACATCTTGGTCTCTGTGTGGTAGACAATGCTCCTGTGGCGGTCCAGGGCGATGATGTTCAAGGTGATGGTGGACACGTGCACGGCCATGCCTTGAGCGCAGGGCAGCATGAAGCACAACACCTGACCGAACTTCCACTCACCGTAGAGAGTGTAGACGAGGGTGAAAGGCAAGCACAGCGTGTTCACCAGCAAGTCAGCCACAGCTAAGTTCACGATGAAGAAATTGGTCACAGTGCGTAGATTTTTAAACTTGTAGACGACATATATCACCAAGGAGTTGCCAATGACTCCAAACAATATGATTGTGCTGTAAGCAAGGATGAGGATAACTTGAACTCCAACCAGCTTCGTGCTGTCGTCCAGCTTTAAAAAGTTCTCATCACTTATTGTGTCTGCTGTTGAGCAGCAGTTGGAAGATTTAACTTCAAGTTGTGAATCTTCCACTTGAGTCATGTTGAGGTGGTCGGCTGTATCCATGACTGACAGTCCCCATAAGTTAGTCTGTGAAAAGATGAACTTCAGTTTGAACAACAGACATACATGCTGTGCCCTAGACAAAGTCAATTATTATTTATCTATTTTTGTTTGTTTGAGTTACCAGGCAACAATCAAAATGAAAATATATTTTAAAAGTCAGTTTTCTCCTGGAGAAAATTTAATGAAATTGTATTGTGCCTTTAACCTGCAGCAATAATTTTCAATTATGATCGTACTGAGGCCGACTAAATATCTAACTTGCATTACAGAGGAAGCTGAAGTATGATTTACAGTATGACATGCATGGTGAAACCATGTGTACAAGCCATGCAAGATTAGTTGGGTATATTGAAGATATTTAAAGTGCTTTTAGCATTGAAAGAGCCACCTTAAGCCAGAACTGACATCAGATCTTGAATATTGTACAGCACAGCGAGCTGATCATCACAGAGACGGACTGCAGGCAACGCCTTCAGGAGACAGATACAGAAGAGACTACAGGCAGCAGCCGTGACTTTGCTGTAATATGGGCACATTTTCTGATCACATATTAGCTATTTACAAGTAAAACTAAGGCAGCACCTCTCTGACCTAATACTGTCAGTAGCTTCATGAAGTCTTTTTGTTCTTTTTTCCAGCTCACAGGATACCTGCAGTGTTTGCAGATGTGTACAAGCAAAAGGCAAAATGCACAATCCACAGGGTGGATTTCCCCCTGAATGTCTCATGAGGGCATGAACCAAAGCCACATATATATTGATCTTATCTATCTCGGCAAAAACCTGAATCTGTGATTCTGAACAGTGAAGAACAACCTGCCAAGCTGTTGGAATATCTTTAGTTTGTATGTCTGAACTAATTATCCACTCAGCATTTACAGTACTGCATGAGACTGTCCCAGCTTTGTTATTTCTCTGCTTTTACGTGTATCCACTTTTGCCCGAAAAATGGTTTTAGAAGTTAAAATGCAGCTGTGACTAGTTATATAAAAATACAATAAGAAACGTACGTGGAATGGGTCAGTATCTATAATATGCAAGCCTACAGTGAAAAGGCAGGCTGCAGCTCATTTTTCCACACTATATAACTGTCCGGATCAAAAGCTCAAACGCAAGATCAACAAGCTTTTTGCTCAGATAAAGATCCACTCACCTAAATCTGCAGATTGAGATTTTTTTATATTCCTCTTTGTTTCCGTCTCCAGTAAAGTTTTTACGTGTTTCTCCTCCTCCCTGCGTTATCCAGATGAATAAAACAACAGAAACCCATCACACAAGTGAGCGCAACAACAAGGCGCGCAACATTTGCTAGTGCGCACTGCAGCCGGTTGGGCACCGAGGGCGCATTACCTGCCCTGTGAGGCAGGGAGAGACTGACATATGAGGCGGGTTAGGCAACAAGGAGGAAACGCGTCCTTCACGGACCAACATCCTGAGACGGAGAGACTGTCTGCTGCCTGTTTGCCTCCCAGTGGGTCGTTTTTATGCACCTCATTCTGGGCGAGTATGCGTCTGCTGGTGCAGGAATGGAAAATGAGATGTTACATTGTGCATTGTGTAGTAGACGTAGAGTGTTTGTATTCAAATCTTGATGAATGAACTCCAGGAAGTGTGAGAATAACTCTCTTTGATGTCAGATTGAGAACCGTTTCAAGTACAACCAGAGCATTGATACAGTTCATCATAATCTACTTAAATTGATCTGTTTTTCATCAGTATCAGTGGCTCTGCTCTGGGTGTGCCTCTGCAGACCAGTCCTTCAGTAAGGAGCACACATAGTTCACTCACACATTTTATAAATCTGTTTTTTTAGGGAGTGTGTTTTTGGGAACAAGGGATAGATCATAAGTCTTGGACAAAAATAAAAATGCAGGCTCCTTCATGGTAAAAATGCAAAATAAAATCCTCTACGTGGAAACTAACACATGATTCAAAGACATTGTCATTCACTAAATGTTCTCAGTGCAAGTGTAGTACTTTTTAAGCAGTCAATACAATCATAAGTGGATTTGGCTACACCCATTGTATATAAATGTGCGTAGATTTTGCTTCTTTTTAAATGTGTGAGCACTGAGTCAAAAGTGAGGCACTGAAACAAACATCCATCCATCCATTTGCCAGACTATTTATATTCATATTTACATATACGGTCAGTTTAAAGTATCCAGTTGACCAGCATATTGCTTTTTTGATCTGTTGAATTAAAGGTGCTATATGGAAGTTTTGTCTGCCTCTGAACATGGCTTCCTTCCAGGAGCGGATGGTGGTGATGGTCATTTACCAACAGCTTCTGCCATTACAGGTCATTGATTCAGGAAAGGGGCGGGCTAGGGCTAGCTGGTTAGCATGCTAATCTCTGTAAAAGCAAAGAAGTAATAGAAATAGAGGTAACTGAGATGGGCTGACTGATGGTGCGCTAACTTCAGAGGAAGAAAAGATGTGATAGATTGGCGTTGCTTTTCACCTCTGGAGACAGCTCTTGGTTAGTAAAGGAATGAAGTCTGAGCTGAACTTGCAACATTTCTTCTAGACTGGTGAATAAACTGCTGCTAATGCTAACTTTAGCTATGTAGCAATAGCAAAAACTTACATATAGCACCTTTAGAGACCTCATCAGGTAACATATTTTTCAAACCATGATATAAAAGCTAATCAAAAGTGAGCCTCTTCAGAAGAGGCACAGTGACTCTCAACGGGAGTCTATTTATATTTAATCAATTGTTTACATAACGTTGACGTGATTAGAAGATGACTGAAATCATTTTTACATAAATCTTCCAGTGAACACAGAAGCTTTCACCCTGATAATATTCAGTAATTGAAGCGCAGACTGTCACTTTACTGAGATCTTAAAATCCTGAAGTTTTATTGACCTCACAACCCACAAAATATAGCATCATTAGAAAAGTCACTTTGTGCAGTATCACTAACGTTTCATGTTATGGTCAGTGACGTGTAGTACAATGTAGCTGACCCATTTCAAACTGCTGAGCCTCTGAATGGTAATTGGGCTCATAATTTCATTACCACTGTTATAAACCAAGACACCATGTAGCTGTTTGAAATTAAGTTACTGTCAAGCAGCCTCCTTGGCAAAAGCCCACTTCGCCCAGAGTGCAACAACACAGATGGTGAAGTAATGAGAAAAACCAGGAAACTCTGAATAGATGGGCATGTTGGAGGTTCCCCCATGACTTTGGGAAATGGAGCAGACTGCAAATGGTGACCTTGTTTTAATGTGAATGTCAGCACCAGAAAAGATTCTCCTGTTGTCATTTAAATCATATAATAGTGTGTTTTAAGGGTTTATCTCTGTAACTACTGTAACTTGACAATTTTACTCACTATTTCTATTTACAAACACTGTACAATTTTACTTTTGCTTTTGCCATTCCGGGCAGCTATTGATTTCATTCATGCCTTTACTGCAGTAAAGTGACTTTAATGTAGACTTGATGTTCACTGCGGATGGATTACCCAACTCAAGAAAGAATCAAGAGTCTGATAATATATTTTAATACCAAAAAGAAATCAATTGAAACCAATAAATGCCTGAAATGGTTTTTTAGTATAAAAGTATAGTTTAAAGTATATTTAAAATTTCTGAAGTACAGCAGCATGGCTTGCAAATTGGTTAGCTGTGAGGTAAGGTTTATGTTATGTCTAATAAATACGATAAAACACGCCTTTCCACTGGTACCTCGGCATTTGGCAGGTAGCGTGCAGTGGTTTTATCAGAGCTTTGAGGGTGAAACAAAACAGTAAAGTTGCAGAAAACCAACAATCTGAAAGAAGCTAAAAAGCTTTCTTTAAGAGTCAGGTGATAAACCTCTGTTGGATCACTGCTACAAACGACACCTTTCACATTCATATAGTCATTATAGTTATTGGATCCATACTTGATGTAAATATATTGATTAGATTGTTGTAAAATGATTAAAGCTACAGATGAAAATGAAGCAGCTTTCAGCATAAGACGATCTCACTTTTATCAGAATCACACCATATAGGTTAAAACTGACCTCTCTTTTGACAAAGAGGTAGGATTACACTACACACACAATTTCTTCATTGTTAACAGTTCACCTCTGGCAAATTACGTTCCCACAACATTTCTTCAAGTGCTTCATGATAATTTCACCTCATTAACAAAGTGAATAGCATTATTATCTACCTTATGAGTTAACACATTCTTCTAATTACTTCATTAATTCATCATGTCCTTTTTACGTCATCTCTCATTCAGCACTAAATATATTTCCTTGTTTTTTATGCTTTATTGATTCTATTTAAAGTAGAATTATATTGTCACAATTGACATCCTTTAAATTAGAACTATCTGCACTAAATGACAATATTCACTGAGCCGGTAACTGAACGACGGCACAGAGAACTGACTGATTATTCATGTCCTCCATCTAAATAGAATCATGCTCCAGAGATATCTAAAGTGACTGAAGCATACCTAAATACCTGCAGGAGTTTTCATGGCTTACACACTGTGTCTAAGGAGGACGGCGGCACATTTATCATCCTGAACAGCAGAGACATTAAGATGCAAAGCTACACAGGGCTCTTATGTCAGAGCTATTTAATCATTGCCTATTAAATAAGATTATTGACCACATGTCACCTGTTCTTTACAATGCTGCAAACTCCTGCATAACATCACAATATAAAAACCAGATGCCAGATTGAAGGTGAACTGCTTAAACAAGCGAAACCTCTCACTTCATTTGCTGGTGTGCTAGCTATGCTGTTATACGTTTCATCCCATGATGGAGTTAAATTTGCAATGAAAAATAAGTATCCCCATCAATTTTTCTTTTTTTTTTTTTTTTTTTTTTTTAGATAAGGTTGATGTTGTCTGTCTTAGCAAAAAGTTTACTCTACATTTAGGTGTTGCTGCTTGTTTTGTTGCTATGAGGGTAAAAGTGTCCAAATTCAAACCCTGTGCTACAAAATGACATGATTACTTTCTACACATAACTAATATTTACAGATATTTTTGCCTTTTATTTTGACAGTGACAGGAGAGAGATGACAGGAAATGACAGGAGAGAGAAGTCAGACATGTAAAAAGCTCCTCAGCTGGACCCACATGGACACCTGGACAATATGCAGAGGTGAAGGGCAAATGAAATGGACCTAAAGTGGTCATAGTAGTTTGTAATATTTTAATCAAAGCATTATTTAAAGCTTTTTTTCTTTAGATGCAATGAAAGATTAAAGGTATTTTCTATTCATATGGTTCCATTTAAATGCCTGCTCTTTGTGTGTGTGTTTACATTCTACCTTTATCTGTGTCTCCAGAAACACCAGAGACTAAACAGAATCTAAATGAGGTGATTATGATCCATCTTCAGTCATTCCTGCTGCAAATTTCTAGTAAAATAACAATGAGGCGTTGCCCCTCCTCCTCAGACACACAAGGCTTTCAGTGTATGTATATAGTCAATTTAGACCTGTATTGCCACACTGTTCTCTCACAGCCGAGGCTGATAATCTTTCTGCCTGCTGCCTGACTACTCCTCTACCTCACTATTCATCATAATTACTACGATTGGTGCTGTGCCATACTGTATCTACCCTAAGCATTTAATAAAGCAGTGGAAAACAAGAACTGCACTGTCTCTGCTTTAGATTTCTCAGTTAGGAATCAGTCAGCAACCATTTCTCTTTAAAAAAAATTTCATTTAAAAAGGCAACAACGAAACTGCAACAGTAAAGACATTTTGTAGGAAACATAATTGTGACCAGATTATATTTTAAATTATTATGTTGCTAATTGAGCGATTTGGCAAGTCCCAAAAATGTTGATGTTTAAAATGTTCACAGACAAAATATTTATTTTCCTCCAAAATATCTTAACTTTACAGAACAATATTGTTTATTTCAAGGTTGAGACACTCACAGCATTTGGTTAAGGTTAGGGAAAGATCATGGTCTTGTTCAAGACAGAAAAAGTTCACTGTGACTTCAGACATAATGTGTTCATATGTTTGTTTGTTCTTTTTATCAATACAAAAGAGAAGAGAACTATTTTCTGTCTTGTCTTTGGTGCAAGGAGCTGCTGTAAGCTGTAATGATGAAAAAGTTATCCATTATCTGAAGCTGAACTCAATCTTGAAAGTGTAGGTTTAGTTTCAAATGTTCCACAATGCTGCTCGCAGGATTGCCTTTCCTCTGATGGCATCATTTCAGATTATTATACTGTAACCTGAACATGTACTATGATGTAATTAAGTCCATAAACATTGGAATGGAACAGAAAATAGAAAAAAAAAACCTACACTAAATCTCATGGTAAGTTGAGCACTGGTTTATCAGACAGAAACAACTTAAATTCTTGATTGGTGTACATTACTATCTCTATCCAACTGCCCCATGAGGGTGGAGCCCTGTTCAATCGTTCAAGTTTCAATTTTGGGCAAAGTAGTTCAGTTTACACAGTCCACAATTTAAGAAAACTGCCCCTTGCATCATCAGCACTTCCACTGCCAGCAATAGGAATTTACATGGTGGGATGCCTGTTGCCACAAGAGGACAGAGCTCCCCTGCCATGAAGAAGTAATCATGTTGTTGAGATTAGTAAAGCAATGTTTTTCAAGGCTCCAGACTGCAACCAAGATCCTGACCTGTTCTAAAGATGTAGCAGTCTATACCTGATTGTCATGGTGAGAGTGCAGGCTGCAGGGAGAGACTGAGAAAACAAAAGGGTGCGACCAAATCATGAGCTGGTGTGATCAGCTGAGTTGGTTGGTTGGTAGCCCCACCCTATCCCCCTGGACCTCACAAAATTCAAATTCAAATTCAAATTCAAATTCAAATTCCAGGTACAGCCCTGTGTTTGCACCTATTGTTTTCTATCTAGCCTGTATGCTGGCAGTGTCATGATGTGCATCATCGCAATTTAATGAGTATTTTTTCATGTCAACTCCCTGTTCAGCTGTTACTGTACTTCAAGGTGCCTGTTTACTGCCTCTGGGAGACTCTTCTCTGAATTCTGCAAAAGCTTGGACCTAAATTGAAATGTTTCAATTAGGCCATCGCTGCAGAGATAATCATTTAACTATTAGTCTTTCAATGGTGTGGGAACCATTTCACAGTTGGAATGCTTGGACTCTAATATCCCTCGAGGCTGTGGCTGAGTTGAAAATCTGTTGAAAATAAGGGAATATAAAGTCACTTCTATGCTCGATGGCCAATACAAAGAAATTCCTTCCCTTGTAATGATTCTTATGAATGGTGGATGTTGTAGGCATGTTTATGATTAGAGCAATTCCTTTGTCTGAGAGATAGGATGTTTGTCTGTGCTCCTATTGATTCATCCCATTCTCTTGTTCCTTTAAAAGCACCCATGTGGTACAAGTTTGATATATTTATTGTTAGCTAAATAAGGGAGACCCTTCACACCATGTGGGAATATAGAAATGAAAATTAGATTTCCCTCAGTGAGTCGAGATGAAAATCTGAAAGATGCCAATTTTAGAGGTGACAAAACCCAGTTACTCTCCAATCTCAGCAGGGACTGTGCACCTGCACTCCGC
Source organism: Trachinotus anak (assembly GCF_046630095.1). Taxonomy (NCBI): domain Eukaryota; kingdom Metazoa; phylum Chordata; class Actinopteri; order Carangiformes; family Carangidae; genus Trachinotus; species Trachinotus anak. The sequence continues at coordinate 22,953,214 of NW_027273870.1, forward strand.
TTAATAGAACTCGTGGGCTTCAGCCCATTACTTCTGCCTCTCTTGCACACAAGGTTTCTCTGCAGGATTAGTGCATTAGTGAAATGGCAAGGCCATTGTCCTTCATTAATACTGGTCTTTACATGTATCACTCAGGCGGAGATACATTTTTATAGTTTGACCTTTTGACCTTTTCGTTGCCACCACCTGCCGAGAAGTAAAATATCATGAAGCTAAGGTAAATTCTGTGCTTACATACAACAAAAGGCAGGAGTCCTACTTCACACAGGCTTTACCCTTTACCAGCCTATCAGAGGGTTTTGCCCGTGCTCATGCTAATGCTAATGCTCACATTCAGTATCTATGTATCAAACACAGATTTTTGGCAACAAACGTTATTGGATAATACCAGATCCTCTTCAGAGACAGGTACAGGATTTCATGGTGACAGCCAGTTAATAATATTTGGTAGAATTTCTGCTCTGTTGCCAGTTTATAATCTCCTGCAATTCCCTCCCTGTCTACTACTTGTCCCCAAATTTCTACATCAACTGACTTCAACACACGCCTAACAATCTGGTCCCCATTCCCTCATCAGCTCCACAGTATACAGTACATGTGCCAGGACTTTAGCCATTGCCTGAGATTGTGCTGTTCAAGCTCTCCCTGTAGTTTTCATGCTCCTGCTTGTTCTTTTATGATCCAATGCCCTTCTGTTTTTGGATTTTTTGCTTGCCTTTCCATTTCATCCAGTTTATGGAGTTACATAAATGTGATAGCTTTGTAGGCACAGACAGATCCACCACCATCAAACTATAACAAAGATTTATTGATTTGCTTTATAAATACTATTCCTTTCATTCCTGTGTCTCCTCTGGGTCATGAAGCCATTTTGAGTGTTTTCCCTTTGGACACATTTACCACTGTGACCCTCAGATTCTTGAAATAACTCATCACTGTGAAGAGTTGCTTTAAATGACACTTCTTGGTCACTGTAAAGTATCTCCTGTGTTCAGTCAGTCTGTTTGAGCGATCATTTTGTTTTCTTGCTATGAATTCTCAGGGGAAATGCTAAAAGAAGATTTATGAACATTGCCCAGTGCATAATACTATTCTTGTTGTAGTTACAGTGACAGACAGTCGACCACATTCTCTGCAGTAATGAGCAAAACTCAACTCAAATTGAATTTTTTTGTGGCTATTTTTTCCCAAGCCTGTATTCAACACTATGTTCCCATGGACCTTTAATGTATTTTAAATAAATGTTTTTCCACTGGGTAAAATCGAGGCGCAGGACATAAATAACTTAGCAGCAGAAAAGATGTAAAAATAAGTGCACAACTGGAAGCAGGTAGAAATACATTTTAATGAACTGACAACAACATACACAACAACTGCTAATATGTTCTATGAATGTAATATTACTTTAGACGCTTATTGCACTTTGTCCAAGCCAACGTTTAAGCTACAGTGTGATGTGAGTGTAGCATCACACTGATGATTTTTTAAATTATCCTAAAGTATATATAAGTTGTGACATTCCTATAAGCTCTGGCTACATAGAGTATGCATATATCATCACTATAGGTCAGTTTCTTCTTTTAATGTCTTCGTTGAGCTTCATCTCAGTCCTGAAGAGTTTGCTACTGTGCTGAGTCAAAGTTCATTTATAAAGCATGAGCTGCTGCTGTTGAATGAGATTGATGTTGAATATCAGTCTGGTGAACATTAATGATGAATGGCAGGCAAAATTAGACATCTAACAGGAAAAAAAGGGTTTCATAACAGCACCATCATTAGAAGAAAAAGTTGGCAAAGAAAGATAAAACACCTGTAAATATATTTTAAAAAAATCAACAACTGGACAAAAACTATAAAACATACAATAATGTCATTGCATTACTGTGAACGCATTTGTTTACCAGTGCTTTTAGTCGCACAGCTAAACCACAAGACTTCATTTCACCGTCCACCAGTTTGTTATTTGAGTCTTTACTCATGAGGCCTTTAGGCCGCCATCCAGATGGTAAATGAGATGAGCAGGGTTGGTAAAACCGTCAGCGGCGTCACACACCCCAGATACAGCATGGTTCCTACACCACATAGTGCAGTCAAATAAGCGCTCATCCTGCTGCAGACGATCTTCCGTACTGTTGTGCAGAACTGGAGGAAAGAGTGAGAGTTAGACGGTCATTTAGGGCAAATGATAAACTAGTGGAGCAGCGATGAGCTATTGTCAAAGGAAGCCTTCATTACCTCTAGGATGACAGGAAACTGGACATAAAGCAACACTAGATGGAGCCACTTGCCTCATGAATAAGTGACATTAATTTTCACTGCAGAGGGCTGTTTGCTTCAGTCCACTGCAGTGAAAATGTGCTTGTGTGACCCCGTACGAGTAAGTCCGAATTTCAGCATTAAGGTATCATGAAATAAGCCTCTCTTCAGTCACACACCTTCATAAGTACATTTAGATTAACATTGCTTTACATTAAGTGTGACGTGCAAATTGTCCAATAATCTGTTTATCACTAAACCTCTTGGAAATAACTGAGGGCGCACGTGCAATAACCTGTGGCTTTGCATGTGAGCTTAGAAAAGCAAAGTTCTTCAGAATTAAGGATTACTGTGAATAAAAACGGGTGCTCATTGCTCAGAAATAATCACTGAAAGTAGATATTGACAAGCTGTTTAACCATGATTTAAAAGTTTTGATACAGAATATTTTTTAAATAATTTCTTATGTTTTTTTGTTCTTTGTTTTTGTTTTTGTTTTTGAAACCGGAAAGAAATTCTCATGCCTACATGTACATTAAAGTGATAATGGGTGGCTGTAATTTCTCCTGCTTTCTACACTGGCTGTCAAGACGTCTTTCTAATTCGATTCCAGTTTCAGTGGTGTGGAATAAAATCTGTGCATCCATGCAAAACTATATGTCAAAGTTCAGCTGAAACTAATATGAGGCTACAACAGTCTTAGATGAAGTAGATGTCCTTCAAAGTTACTGAGTTTTTAGTACAGTATTGCTTCCCTCTTTGTGTTACTGTCCTTCTATAGCTCAGCAAGGGAAGGATCCAGTACGGACTCGATCAACTGCAGCCACCAAAAACCATTTCTGTGTAACAGGCAATGTCAGTGTTGTTTTAAGACAGACATTTAATCTCTACTAACTGGAGGCCAGAGACTCTACCTGGTATGTCTGGTAGCTGATAGCCATCCCATATCTGCAGTACATGACATAGTGTTCACAGTTGTACCACAGTAAACTGTAGGTGACGGAGCCCAGGAGTTTCTCAGCCCTTCGAGCCACCTCATCCCCGTCCAATGGAGGCTGGCTGCACACTTTGTCCATGTGGTTGATCAGAATCTCTGAGCCATAAGCAAAATCCACCACAGAGTCCACTCTGACGCTGGCAACCTTCATGATAACCCCCATCAGCAAGCGGTTATTCGTTACCATCTTGGCGATTGCAGATTTATTCTTGGAAATCACAGGCAGGATGTCGGGAATGAGATGAGCCACACGGTTGTCGCCCAAGTAGATACCAAAATGGGTGAATAACGTCCTGGGGACTTCTAATAGATCACCACGCTTGTAAAGGGACAGGTCATATTTAGAATCCTCTTCCTTTTTGGAAGCCGCAAAGAAAAAGCTGAGTAGTTGGTAGAGAAACATGATGGCAGTGTGCAGCAAAGTGCCCCACACCTGAGCATTTTATTTATGCTGGAACTAGGAGGGAGGGGCCATCAGGATTAGATATTGGTCAACATTTCAGTTTGATTTTGACAGAAATAAAGCAGCTTTCTCTAATCACTTTGTTGTGCGAGTCACATTTTGAAACTCAGGCCTTGTTTGTGGTGTATTAAGGTCAAGGGTCCTCATTAAGAAGGCCGAACTGGCAACAAGTTAAATCCTCATTTAAAGGCTCTCAGATATTGATCAACAGCCTTTGTTACTCATGGACTAGATTAGTCTGCGACTGTTTGAATTTGTCTCATCATTATTCATCACTTTTTTGAACATTAACAAAAAAATATTGATATCACAGAGTTATTGAAATATAAATATGTGACATGTAATGTCAAATTATCTAAATTTATCACAACATATAGTCACAGGTACAGATTTACAGCCAACAAGAAAACACTAGTCTGATGGCACTGCTTCAATATGATCATTTGAAATTTGCCATTATTCCACAGCAATCTCTGCAGTTTATCTAAACTGCGCATTTACACACATTCTGTATTTCAAATTTAGGTGATTTTATACCCAATCAGTTTCAGAACTAACCCAATTACCAAATACACCCTGGCATGGGGTATCAGCCATTATTAGGGCTGATTTAAGGCTCTACTTCTATGGGCATGCTGGGAGTGTCACATTCACACAAGACAGACAAATAAAAATAAATTGTTTATTAAACATTTGTCATATTTACATCCCTATATTAAGTACACTGCTATAAAATATCCACTTATGAATACATTATGCTACAAGCATTGCCTACACAATAAAATTAAAGTGTTGTTGTAAAGCAGATTTATATGGCATCACGAGGCATCATAAGGCATGACAAGAGCGCACCGTTGTGAAGAGGTTCCTCGTCGGTCTTCATTGCAAAGGAAGAGTTCAGTTCAGTTAAATGTGCAGAGCCCCATTTAACCAGCCATCCACAGAGTGAAGGGGATAAAAATTGTGGGTAATGTGGTTGATGGCGCCATACCAAAATAGACAATGGAGATAATTCCAAGCAGTCCTGTAATAATGACGCTGCGCTGGTCTCTGATGAGTGATTTCAGACACTCACAGAACTAGGAAGGAAAGACATGAAGTTAGTTCACATTTTCTGGATGCACAAAGTTTCAGCTCTGCCGTCAGCTGGAAAGTGTTCAAATCATTATCATGGTGCCAGCAGTTAAACTGCTGTTGTAAATCAGCGTGCAAGGTTAAACCCAGTTCACTCGGTGCTTGGCAGTTTTTGTGACCAGATTTGCTGATTTGTTTTGGAATGCTCCGGGTGGTCCCTGTTTTATCAAGGTCTGTCCCGCTGCAGAGGTGGAAAGGAAGACCACCTCTGCAAACATCAGAAAACACCAGTGGCACCATGTCGCACATTTAATTAGGCAGGTGTTTGTTTATACCCTTATCTACTGGGTAAACTGATGGCAAGATGTGTCTTTGCTAAACATTTTTTAAGTGTAGAATGTAGAGGGTTCCTCTGTCAAAGTCTAGTTTTAAAACCGTATTTTCTAGCCAATTGATACAGAACACCTGGAACTAGGTACTCCAGTACAGTAGTAGCCTATTATTTGATTGAGCTATTTTGTTTTGTTTTAATTTTTTGCATCTTTGTGTTCCCTGTATTCAATAGGAACTTGAATCTGTCCGGATGCATGAGCAAAGCACTGATGGGAGGTGATGGGGACCAAACTACAACACTTTTTTCTGTGATCAAACACATACTATGGAATATCCCTTTTACTATGTTTAGTATGTCTATGTCTAGTTATATAACGCACTAAGCTAAAGCTGTACATTAACCACCTAACTGTAAATATGCAATGACCAATAATGTGATTTAATTCTGCACTCCTTCTAATAAAAGGTCTTGGGCAACATACCGTCTCAGTTTGGCGGCTCGCTGCATTTCCGTATCTGCAGTATGTGACAAAGTGTTCACAGTTATTCCACAGCAGGCTGTAGGGGGTCGCTCCGATCCGGCTTTCAGCTCTCTTGGCAACATCTTCGTTGGGAAACGCCTGCGCCCTCATCACCTTGTCCATGCGGTTCACCAGGATGTTTGCGCCATAGGCGAAGTCCTCCAGCGAGTCCACACGCACCGTGGCGCACTTGTAGATGCAGCCGAGGATGAGTCTCTTGTTGGAGATCACAGAGCCGATGAGCTTCTGGTCGTTTGTGAGCACAAGGAAGATGTCAGGAATCAGGTGAGCTACTTTATTGTCGCCCAGGTAAATACCGTAGTGAGTGAACATGGTTCTCGGGACCTCCAGCAGGTCTCCTCTGCGGGGGGGCGGCGGCGGACCGCGCTGCGCCGGGGGCTCCTGCTCTTCGCCGTCCAACCAGCTGGACTCAAACAGTTTCAGGTGGGAGAGGAGAGAGAGCTTCTCCACCAGGAATGTGAGCAGCTGCAGCATCGTGGGAGCTGTGGAGGGGAGTGTGCGTGTCGGTGCTTCCGTGGAGCGAGCCTTTTATCCTTTAGTGGCACGAGGAAGAGGGAGCGAGCCAAGGGCACGAGTGACCTTGTGCACGTGGGCATGCACCTCTGCAGCAGGTCGTGTTTTTTTTTTTTTGTTGTTGTTTTGTTTGTTTTTTTTTTTGCTTCATTGTTCTGTTAGTCTGCACATGTGCAAATGCTCTCCACTAATCCTCTGATTCTGCTCTAATCTAGTGCAGAAAGTCTGAAAAATGAAGACAAGGAGAATATAATCCACAGTGAAATCCAAAGTTCTTAACACACAAACACACATACACACAAACACACACACACACACACACACACAAACACACACACACACACACACACACATACTTGTACTTTACTCATTGACATAAAGCATTCCCTAGCCCCTTACCCTAACCTTAACCATCACAACTGAGTGCCTGACCCTAACCTTAACCCTAACCTTAACTTAAACCTAATTCTAACCATAACTCTAAAACCAAGTCTTAACCCTTTAAAATGTGATTTGAAGGTGTCTCAAAAAGTGAGGACCGGCCAAAATGTCCTCACTTTCCCAAAATGTCCTCACTCTGTTAGTGAAATACTTTTTTTTGGTCCTTACTATGTAGCAAGTACAAGTACACACACATACACACACATACACACACATACACACACATACACACACACACACATACACATACATACACACAGCTGGGTTTTTAAAAAATAGATACATCATGATTTTAAATAACTTGTGGTGGCCTTTTTAATAATTTAGCCTTCATGAGGGATTTATAAGTTGTAACTAGTGATAAATCCTTTGCTAATGCTTCGAAGTTCAGTTATAAGTCATTCATAGTCTCCAAGGGTAAAAATAAAATAAAATCCTTTTGCTGTTTTTTTTTTTTTTACAACCTGGCAACCCAAAAGAGATTACCAAGTGATAGCCAAAAAGTGAAGAAAATTGAAGTTTGTTGTTAAGGAAAATAAAACTGATGTGGGAACAGTCAATGAATGACACACACGCAGGTAAGAGCTGTATCGTCATTGGGAAGTTGATTTCCAGCTGTATGCAGCAGCTGCTAAATGCTGTTTATGTGCATGCGGTTCTGACAATCACCAGCAGCAGTTTCCTCCAGAAGATTTGTATTTTCAAGTCATGTTTTGGTGGAATTTACACTACAACTCTCTAAAATCTATTCCTTTAACTCAGTGGAAGCCATGAAAAGGTTTGATAATAGAGGTAATGAGCTCAGCTGTTCAGTCCTCCTTTCATTTAAAACAGAACATGCTCCACCAACATCCCTAGACTCAAGTAAGTAGAGTATTTCAGGAGAAAAGAGGGATGTCTGATGATAAATAACATGAATATAAGTCACTGGCATTACCATCAAGGAAACAAGTTTTTTATTTGTGTGTGTGTTTTTTTTTATGATTTGATAGCAGGCTGAGTGCTGGACAGTTTTGTTTGATCTCTAAGGTGGAAGAAGTATTCAGATCATTAACTTAAAGGGGCTATTTGTAAGTTTACCCTGCCACCAAACGTCGTTTCTCACTGGAAGTGGGTCGTGGTTAATGTCACTGGACAAGATCTTCAGCCACCATTGTCTTCAGGGCAGATCGGAGGCTACAGTGAGCACCTATCGGAAAGTGACAACATAGGCTGGGGCTGGTTGATGATGTGCTAACTTCAGTAGAAGAAAAGGCATGATAGAGACAAGAGCTTTCCACCGCTGGAGACAGCTCTTGGTGAGTAAAGGAATACAGTTGTTCTAGACTGGTAAGTAAACAGATGTTAATGCTAACGTTGGCTATGTAGCAATAGCAAAACTTACATACAGCTCCTATTAGTATTGATGCCGCTCTATAACATACTCCATTACAATACAGTGTTGTATTGTAATGTTTCTCTCATAAATGTAGTTGGTAGAAGCAAAAGCATACAAGTACCTCAAAATTGGGGTCAAGTTCACTACTTAAGTAAATGTATTTTGTTGCTTTCTTTACAAACTCAAAGCACGGCCTCAAAATTTGGGTTCAGGTAGAGTGCTCGGTATGATGAGAGGTCCATAACAAACTGAAATGTTGATAGGTGCAGCAAAAAGAAAAACAAAATTTACATGAAGATAAAACTAAAAAACATTTGCCATTGTCCAGTTTGCTAGAATAATGATTGCCATTGTTTTGTTGTGATTTTTTTTTGTTCAACTTCCAATTAGACTATTAAGCTGATTAACCTCCTCACAATGACTTGCTAAGGAGCTAGTAGGCGGTAGACGTTGCAGATTCACAGAGGCTAGTCTGTTCTGTTCCATCATCAATCCAGGATCAGCCCTGAAAAAAACAGCAGGCTGTGCTGGATGGCTTGCACTTTCTCAGAGGAACCATACGATGAGATTCCTTTGATCAGATTATCTTAATCCTTTAGGCTTCAATTACACGCTCATCTTTCAACCCAGAAAATACCTTGAGAAACACTTTTTTGATCTTGTGTCTTTGAATAATTTCTGACAGTACACTTGCTGACCTAGATACTGTAAATTCCTTGCAAAAGGGGTAAATGATTGCTGGTATTTAATGTAGGCCCTCAGCTTTTTCAGACTGTGGGACAGCCAGTTCAACCCACAAAGTATGCGTACCCTGCTACTGAGGAAGTAGGTCTAGGTCTAGGTGTGATTAATGAGTATGCAGGTCAGTACTGCTCAAATTTTGAATCTTGGAAAATTGAAAATGATAATCTAATATTTATGAATGATAAGCAAAAGCAGGGAACAAACTGTTTGTGAAGTGTATATGTCAACAACTATTAAGTTTATGCACTGAAAACATGTAGTTTATGCTGTTATATTTTTTTTCAACCAGTCAAAGTGGTAGTAAACTGAAACTAAACACAAATTTCTTATCAGTCAGAGTTTAACTTCAAATATTTTGGGTTTGAAGCAAATTCTTTTCATAACATTGACAGCCTGTTTCATTTTTAAGCATTTACAGATACACTGAATTTATGTTGCAATCCTCTGTGCGACAATTAATGGCGGAATAAGTATTCTGATTTTTTACTCAAGTAAAATTAGCAATACTGCAATGGAAAAATAAGCAAAATGTTCTAAAGTGTCAAATTACAGGCGCTCCCTAAGCAGAATAGCTCCTTTTTGTGTGTCACATGATGTCAGATATGATATGAAATGTAAAACTATTATTACTGATGCATTAATGTGTAAGCAGCATCCTGTAGTTAGTTGAGGTGGCGCTAATATTTACTACTTTATATACGGCTGGGTAATTTACTCTATAACAGTGCATCATGATTTATAAGATGGTCATATGGTTTGGATGAAAATATTGAATTGTAAAGTAATCTTAGTAACAACAGCTGTCAGAAGAATGTAGCTGAGTGAAATTTGCAGTATTTCATTCTGAAATGTAGTTGAGCAGAAGAACAAAGTTGTCAGTTGTTTTCCACCAGCATTCATTCTGTGAATTATAAAATAATATTTTTTTCACATTACTCATGCAGACATCTGATATTCAGTATCTGAAGTTAGAAAACTATTAAAAATAATAAAACTAATGAAAATTCCGAACTCTAATCAACGTGCTGTCGGTAATCACCACAAACAGCAATCAATGCCATTAGCTGTGAACATTCAACGTGCAGCTTTGCCTGATATTTTTTGGTTTTTATTTTATCATAATTAAAGTTAACAGGTTGATTTGGAACAGCTTGTAATTTCTCTGAGAGAACACAAAGCAAGTACATACTATGTAAATCAATCAGAGTAATAAATGGCTCAACAAGCAGTGAGCCAACAGATGCATGACAGAAGCAATGTAAGAGCAACAGTAATATAGTAGTAGTGTAAATAACATGCAACATGTGTCCCATAGCTTTTATTATGGAACAGCTGCAGGACCAAATGAACCTCCATCACACTGGGTGCTGGCAAATTAAACACAATAAAAGCAATAAATCATTACAGCAGTGCTAATAAGTGACATGTCCAGGTCAACTCAGTTTCTTAGTAACACAGTCACTGAAAAAACCTAAGACCACAGCATCATATGAAAAAATTTCCTGTAAGATGATGTATTATTACACAAAATTGGACAACAAAGTGTCAAACTCCTTGCATGTTCTACCTCAGATCACACCATGTTCAGCTGAGTCGACTTACCGTCAGTGACCGCAGGCTGAACCCTCAGGTGGCACTGCAACAAACCTTTGCCCTCTGTCCAGGGGAGATTTACACCATGGTCAAATGGCTCCAGACTTAATAGTTGTGGCCAATGGGGGCACCTTAACAAGGCTCTTTAATTTTAATTCCTGGACCGACGACCTGTGAACTGTGCTGACTTTGTTTCTCAGTCTTGAAACTTAAGTTGATTACTGACGGACCCATTTCCTAAAGACGTGAATGTTTTCAGGAAAAACAATGATTCAGCACTGTATTCTACGGCTAGATTTACGGGGTAAATACTGGGGAATTGCAGCTGCCACCTTTTTATGAAGAAAACTATTGTACTGCTAATATGTTGTTTTGTATTCTGATGAGGTATAGACTGTGTACAAATGTCAGCCTGGCATCAGTGTCTGAATACATCAACGAGAACAACAACCCAAAGCACATCTTAACATCCAGGACACAGTGTTCAAAAACAGCGTCCATGTCTTTCATGGCACTTAGAGGAAGAGAGAGACACTTTCCATCTGGTTTTCTACACAAAGAGGCCAGTTCAGCAAAAGTTCAGCACTGTTTAGGTTCATGTCCCTGGCAGTTCATTCTCAGGTCAGCAAGGCTTTATATCCACCCTGAGCCTGTTTTTTTCCCACATTAGAAAACCAGGCCACACAGAGGTAGTTAAGGTAAGATTTATCATCTAATGTCAACATGGGGCCGACACATGAAGCATTATTTAGCTTTATGTTGTCACGTGTATCTTCACTGTTTGTTTTGATGTAATAAAAAGAGGTCTGTTTGCCACATGCAACCTGAAGAATATCCACTGGATCACTATTATCAACAGCTACATCCATGTTAAACTGTGCATCCCACAAAATATTGAAGTGATGAGACCAGTGTGTGTTAGCCTTGAACAGCATGGAATTAACTGCAACAATCCAGAGTCAAGCAGAAAGACATTGCCCTTTACTTCAAAATCAACGGCAGGCAGACATTTCTGTTTTGGAAACAGGCCTCAAACTCATCTGTTACAGGAGAGGAGGTGTATTTCCATAAACTGTGACTCAAAATAAGCAGGAAAGTACGAAACGAGAGCCATGTGAGGAGCTAAACGTGACTGAGACGATGAGGTGAAAGAACATTAAAATTTACATACACTTTGATGTGTTAGAACTCACCAATCGATAAAGCTATTTATCAGTATGTGCAATTTGTCTATTTAGGAGTAAAATCTTCAACAGCATGGAAAATACTGTGATCATGAGACTAACAGAACTGGTGGCTTTGGATTGGATTGTCCACACATGGTGCATCACTTGCCCGACCACTACTTAGTCCTTCCACCTCCAAAAGTGAATCAGCGTTGTTTCGGGTTGTTTCGGGTTTTCATGATCACAATCACTCCCTACCTTAGGCATGTCTTTATTATTGCAACCATGAAGATGAAGGTCCCCAACCTTAAATTTGGACCCAAACCACAATGTTTCTCTAATCTTAGCAGAGAATTATTAATCCAAAACATGATCTTTCCATCTTATCTTTTCCAAGTCATTTTTGTGCCCAAACCTAACCAAACCTGGACCATAGATTTGTCTGAAATGCTCTTATACACATTGATTGTTAAGAAAGAAAATCAGAAAGAAGAAATATTAGGAATTTCTTTCTTCTTGGGCATACATAGTCACATCTTTCATTACAAACTCTCTCTCAACCAGAACTACCAATGTCTTTACCAAATTCACTGCCTCACTGTATTGACTGAATGCTAATTTAAATGTGAGTTCACAGATTGTATGTTTGCATGTGTTGTTTATTGTGGTTCCACTCCCACTAGTGGTCTTACCTACAAGTGCAGCTAAGTTTCTTAACAGGATGTCAATAGCAGCCACTGGACTATAGCTGTAAAGTTTTTATTTGAGTGGTGCTTAAACCATGGCTACTCACAACAAAGAAGCTGTGGTCAAAACATTATGCCTTTTTTAAAGTTAAATGTACAGTCACTGTCAACAAGTATAGTTGCTATAGTTACCTGCAGGTTAAGGCACTGCACCTTACACCTTTATGTGAAATTGTATGTTTGTATGAAAGCCCATTTCTGCCAGCAAAATACAAAAAATGTGTGAATATAAAAATTGTACATGTACAATATATAACAATTGGATAATGATTCAGAATTGTTTGTGATATAGGACTATTCAAATTTTAATTTTGAAGTTATCATATATATCATAAATAAAGTTTTACCTTTAAACTAATATTATTAGATAATAGAGGCCTACTATCTATTAATCTTTGTTCTGAAGTCCAAATTATGGCTGAATATATCTGGAGTATTTTTGTCATTACGAAATTTTCAGGCAGACATGTGCTCCAAGCAAATACACCAACAAGTCTTCGAAATTAAATTTCTTATCTGACATGAAATTAGCAGGATGACATAATTTGTCAGTGCCTCCCAACACAGTTAAACAAAAATGAAATAAAACTACTTTCTGCTCTGGCCCTGCTACAGCTATGGGTTGGGTTACTTTAGGTAGAAAAGGTTGTTTAAGGTTAAGGACACGGTGTGGTTTGGGTTACAATATCTAGGTTCATTAAGATTGGGTGGCCTTTGGTGTCATTGTAAAAAACTACTTTGTTAAGGTAAGGGAATGATGGTGCTTATGATTAAAAAAATTAAAAAACACCAATGACTGTTGATAGAAAATAAGTAGCTAACAAAAGTCTCCTGTGTCAAAGTATGGCATTTTTATTGTAGTTAATCCTAACAGTTCTATTTTCAATGCCTTTCTTTTATTTCTTATCTTTCTATTTTTTTCCTGGCAGAAATAGGCCTCCATGTGTTTTAATGTCCCGTAAAAAGATTTTAACTAACATATTCCAGTTTATCCCATATTTGTTAGAACATCTGTGCTGACAACATGCCAATGTTAACGTTTTATATGGACATGTTATAATGATAACGTGTCTTTATCGAATGACTCATGTTGTCATCTTTGATCTTAATCATAAGATGAATAGGAAATGTAAATACACTGTGTTTCAGTCCTATCTCTTAAGTTCTGTTTGACTGGCAGTCCAAGTAGAAAAAAAATGCCATTGCATACTTGATACAGAAGGCATGGACATACAAAGCTGAGTCATCTTTTTTCTTAGACTGTCACCATTACCAGAACTGAGCTCTACATAAATATACTGTTTGTACATGAATCACATATGACTGTGTCCCAATAACTCAACTACAGCTGTCAGTCACAGACCCTGTCAAATATGGGAAACAACCACTGTTGGACATTTGAGTCATAGTTTTGTCTGAACACAGTGAGTGGGAGGTTTGCATATGAACCCCCTTATCAAACACTGAACTGATGACCTTGTTCAGATAAATATCCCGCAGAGTCGAACTGCTCTTCATTCACCAAGCAGACAAGACCACAACTGGTGGCTAAAGCAACATGGTTCCATCACTTCTCGCAACAGCAGGAGGACTTCTGTTACTTTTCTCCTTCTCAGCTGCAGTAAGTTACTGAACTTACATTTTACTGATGCACTGATGCATTCTCTTGATCACAAAAATCTGAATAATTTCATCTTTTTTTGTGTGTAGCAAATAAGAGGAGACAGCCTTGCATCATGCAACCCAAATGATGGCTTTGTAAGTAAACAGTTACTGATAACCTTTTATGTTTTTGCTATGTGGATGTATTAATCACTTAACAGACTATCATTGATATTTTTCACCTTCTTTTTCTGTGCTTAGGGAAAATACTGTCCCACTACATGTGGAGTGTCTGATTACCTATTCAGTTATTTGCCAAGAGTGACCGGGGAGTTGGAGAATATGCTAAAAGATCTGGAAACGATTGCTAATTTGACCCAGGGGGCTGAAACACAAATTGACTACATGAAAGACTCCACTGTTTCAGCTCAAAAGAGTTCCCCCCAAGGTAACCTTATTAATATGACTAGATAAATACAGTCTGTTACAGATATATATTTTCAAATATTCTCTTGGAATAAATTAATTATACTTGGCTTGTATTGATTGATTTGCAACTGTAATGAGTCCACAACTGGAACTGACTTTTCATTTTAGATACACACTACAAAAGGTCGAGCACTATACTGGAAGATGTCCTTCGGTTTGAAAAGACCATCATTGCACAGGAACAACAAATATTGTAAGTTACCATGAGCACTCAGATCATACCTTTAATAGTACGCTTGCAATGACATGACATGACTTACATTTATTTGCGAGTTATTTTGCCAAATAACTTGTAATGGAGAGTTTTTACATGGCAGGACTGTTACTACTGCCCACGCCTTGAGGTCAATGGACCGACCTCCGCACCTACGCAGTTTAAGGCTATAGATTATAGGGTGATTTTCCACCCACACCTCTTTGCCCTATAGACCTGGGAACTTTGAAAATCACTTAAAATTTATTATGTCTTCTTCCAAGTTTGATTTGTAATTTTTTTTCTTTTTGCTTCTATTGCATTCTTATCGCCTTATTCTGTTTTGTTAAATATCTTTGAATGTCATCATTTTGTACCTCTCATGGCTGTGATAATTGTCCCACCGTGTAAGAGACTGATGCATGAATTACTGAGAATTTGTTTCCTTCTTCCCAGTGAACTTCAGAATCAAATTTCATCTAACGAGAGGAGAATGACAGAATTGAAACAACTCTCCTTGCAGCTGCAGCAGAAATGCAATGAGCCTTGCCAAGACACAGTTGAGATCCAACCCACCACAGGAACAGGTAAAAAAAAAAAATCTACTGTGACCCTTAGGCCATCCACATTTCACAAGAAGTTTCTCAATCATGCCTTCTCTGAACAATATTTGTCCTCGTTCAGTGTTTAGTTAGAGCCTAAAATCAATATGGTGCTTCAATACAAAGTAAACAGATTTATTTCAGGTTAATTTGTTGTGACCTCATTTGAAAGAACTTTCTAAACTTTACAGTAAATGTGGATATAATTACTTGAAATATTATTCAGACAAATAACTGTAAATTAATCTGATGATTTCAGACAGGATTTATAAGGTTTAGGGATTCCACCAGATATATTTAATTTTTAACCCAATTTTTGTTTCAACATATTCAGTAATGTTGAACTATCCTTTTTCTTCTTCTTTTCTATTTATCAGACTGCCAGGATATTGCAAACAAAGGTGCTACTACCAGCGGTCTTTACTATGTGAGGCCAGCGACAGCCACTGGGCAGTTCCTGGTCTACTGTGAGATTGATAGCTTCGGACGTGGCTTCACAGTGTTACAGAGGGTATGCATCCTGGAACCATTAAGAAAAATGCCTCTTTGCTGTTGTCATCTTACACTGGATGATGCCACTATTTTATTTTATTTATTTTATTTTGTTTTATTTACCGTTTTATAGTATTTTGTGAAACAAATAGGGAGTAAATGTCAGATAAATAGTATGTAATTTGTAAATCCTGAAAGCAAACAACAGATAAGACTGATTAGGGGGCTGAACAACTTGTTCTGATTTATTGTGTTATTAATATTTATTTTAGACGTTCTCTTTGAGGGAGGAGATATTTAAGCCCGTGTAGCCAATTTTAAAAACTAATATTCTCATGTTGTGGTAGAATAAGATATTCATTTAATAGGATGTTGCTGAGGCCGGTTATGTATGACATCAGATGTGTCTGTCAATCATAATTAGCAATTATGTGATAAATTTAGAGCACCAAATGAAAATTTTGTATAATTTGGTACAAAAAGTTATTCAAAAATTTAGGCCAAAATTCCATAAAATTCACAGTGGATACTTTAGTTCCCAGAAGAAGTTCATTGACCGCCAGATCCGTCCTTCAGCGGCACCGTCAGGCCAAAATGTCTAGGTTTCAGCCAAAATCACTTTAAACCAACATGGACAAAAAGCCTCATGAATACTCAGAATAATGGCAATTCAACATAATAAGGTGAAAACCTCTAAAACAAGCATATAAGTAGACCTTGAGTGGCACAAACTCATAAATAGTGAGAGAAAAATACAAAACCTTTCACTTGCTCTCAACCCAAAAAACTTAGACTACCGTCATTATTTTCTAACCTCCCTTTCACTAATAATTTTCATACAGTCCCTTAGTGAGTTATTCTTCCTAGAGCTGCATAAGGATTTAAGAAATGTTTTGTTGACAAATGGTACAAAAATGAAATTATTCATTTGCCTGAACAAATTTTGACTCTAATCATATTTTTGTGTCCACAGAGACGTGATGGCAGTGTGGACTTCCGCAAGGACTGGATCCAGTACAAGGAAGGCTTTGGTTATCTCTCCCCAGATGATACTACTGAGTTCTGGCTCGGCAACGAGAAGATACATCTGCTGACTGCCAGTTCAACCATCCCAATTGTGCTGAGGATAGACCTTGTTGACTGGGAGGGCAACAAAAAGTATGTACACACTTACGCATGATAACAGATTATATAAGAAGAGAGCAAAAGGACTCAATTACAAAGCAAACATGACCCAAATGATGAGGTTTCCTTTGAAGAAGAAAAAGATGACTCAGCAAGATTACCACAAAAAATAAATCCTCCATTTCTCTGTGGCCTCTTTTCTCTAGGTATGCAGACTACACCATGTTCAGAGTGGGATCAGAGGCCGACAATTACCGTCTCACCTATGGTTACTATTTTGGCGGTGATGCAGGAGATGCTTTTGATGGCTTTGACTTTGGAGATGACCCCAGTGACAAGTTCTACACATCACACAATGGCATGCAGTTCAGTACTTTTGACAAGGACAATGACAAGTATGATGGCAACTGTGCTCAGCAGGATGGCTCTGGCTGGTGGATGAACAGGTGTCATGCTGCACATTTGAACGGCAAATACTACCAGGGTAAGACCACGTGGCTGAAACTAGTGCCAAACCCTTCAACTGATGTTTCATTTGTGTGACTGGTGGTGTTTAAAGCCCTATAATTATGTTTTTATTAACAAATCAGCCACAAGCTCCCACATGTTTAAATACAAAGCTGTCATTCAAGCACATATAACAGTGAAAAGTCAATTAAGGTCTACTCTAAACTGGCTGTGTTCTCCTCATCCAGGTGGCAGGTACACAGAAAAGGATGCAGGTGAATTTGGCTTCGACAACGGCATCATTTGGGTGACATGGCACAACCGCTGGTACTCTCTGAAAGAGACCACCATGAAGATCATTCCCCTCACCCGCATCTCAGCAGGCGGTGGACAGCAGGCGGGTGCGAAACAGTTTGGCGGACTTGGAGATTCATAAAAAGTAAATACACATGTTTGAGGTCTCGACTAATGTGTTCAGCACAATAACCCTGACACCACCTTAGACCAAATAAAATGCCTCCATGGAAAATTTCTGGCTTCATGGTGTGTTTCTGTGTGATGTTGGCATGCTGTGGTGATTCGACCCAGCTGGACACTGATGTTCATATTTCCCTTTCCTGCTTCAGTGTTGTTTTGAACACGAAATAAATGTATTTTCTTTACCACATATGGTTTGTCATTACTTCACTGGGCAGTCTTTAAACTCAGTTGTCAAACAGCTGTTTTAAAAATCAATATGGAGATGAGACTAAAACACCTTGTGAAAAAGAAATAATTGAGTAAGCTAACACACAATATGAATCTGTGTCATAGTACACAGAGTGACCACAAGCATATACCTGTATGTAATGCAGTGCACAGCCCTGCACTTGGAAAACATTCCAGTCTAAATTTAGGAAGTGTGTAATATGAATATATCAATATCAATCAATATAAATCAATATAAATATCTTGTCCTCTTCATTTGCCAAGGGTATATAATACAATCAATAGCACTGTAACACAGTGTCAACAATCATTCAAACTATTTGTGTAGTACAGTGTGTGGTACATAACCTATGATTTCTAGCTTTCTGACACCAGCTGATATTCTTACAGATAACACACACCCACACAGGGACACACAAGCATCGCAAAAGCGCAGTATATATGTTTGTTTTGCATTCAAATGAACAGATGATTAATGATTTAGCTCTAGAAAGAACATTTTGAACAAATTAAAAGGAGCCTGGTTAAAATCAATTTGCGCTAGCAGCAGCAAAACATCAGCAGTCTCTTGTCTCCATGAAATTAATCATTAAAAAATATTGACCAGGGCAGTGATCATCAGAGCACTACTAAAGACCACTTGGAAACCTTCCAGTATAAATTAAGGAAGTGTGTAATTAAATTAGTTAAACTTACGCTGTTCATAGAATGGTTATTTTCCTCACTAAAATCTCAAGGTTACACTTTGTAGCTCAGCCTAGACAGGTTGATAAACAATGATTATACATTTTATCTATAGGCACCTTTCAAGGTACTTCTTACAACACACAGTCAAATATAAAATGCAAGTACAGGGCATAAAATACATTTATATTAAATAACCTGCACTTACTTTTCCTGGGATGAGCCCAGAATAACAGTTCCAGCTGGAATAATTCTTTGTAAAACTAACTGCTGGAATTATGGTGAATTTTTCAGAATTACAAAGAACACCAGAACAACACTGTGACCAAGTAATATTAGCAGAGTTTTTATCAGAACATGACAGTTGTCATCTGTATTTTGATCCACATTTGGACACTTTATTTGCTTTGCATTGTGTACTGGTGGTACTTGTCCCCATGCATCATTGATAACTACTTGTGGAGTCCAAATTCCATTTGGTTCGTTGTAGATGGTTGTGCCAAGATGGCAAATGCCTCTGTGTGACCTAACACTGGGTATTTGCACAAAAGCCCCCGACCTCCCAAAGTCCCCAAGGTCAGCTGGTGTTTTTGAGATTGCTCCTAAAAAGGATTGTCCTAATATGCTACAGCATGGAAACCCACACACTTCTCACATAGGTACATTTTTTGGCAGTGAAGGATTGGAAAACCATTATGTACTTTGGTAGGTAAACATGACCTGGTACACAAGCCAGGGAAACCAAACTACAGCCTCTGGTCACTGCAAGTTACACTCTCAAATTAAATCCGCTGTTTTGTGTTAACATATAATTAGTGACAATTTTGTTCAGAAAATTAAGATTTTTTTTTTTTTTTTAATTTTTTTTTTTTAAGCAGAATAAAGTTGGCTTTGCCTTCCTGGCCGACAGGTGGCGCTGCTAAAATAGCTGCTGCCTTGAGTGTTGTTTACTTCCGGGGCATTCAATAGTCAGTTTGTACTGGTGCTGGTGGTGGTCATGTCTTCACGATTGTGATACATTTTTCGACTGCAGCCGAGCAATATTTATTGGAAATAATAATTTCTTCTGTTGCGGTGTCATATCGGGATATTTGCCACCACAATGACTGAGGTAGGTCGATGTCTGAAGTCCTCTCTTGGCTTTTTCTTTGCTCCCGCTCAGGCGCTACCACACCGGGAGCCACCGCAGCGGGCCCGGCTAATTACTGGAAGGCGTTGCGTTTTCTTGTCTGGATAACATGTAGTAAAGGATGTAGTTATTTATAAACCTCACCGCGTTTGTGCTGCTTAAGTACAGTTTGTTTTTTTTCCCACAGGATGTCCAGAAGCACTCAGTCCACACTCTGGTCTTCAGGTCTCTCAAAAGGACCCATGATATGTTTGTGTCCGACCATGCGAAATCCATCGCACTGGACGATGAAAGGTAAATCTGCCAACTCGGTGCAGACACTTCAGTTTACAGCTGAAATAAATATCTCACGGGTAATTATGATCTTAGAATAACGTCGAGTGGCAGAAAATTAAAATTGTGTGAGAAGAGATGCTTCCGCTGGGCACCATTGGGTAAATCCCACAACTTGTTGATTGTTGACGTGAATAAAAGTAAATACAACTCCTGCAGGAAGTGGACATTGAAACCTGAGTGTTTCTTTAAATGATAATGAACTGATCCCTTTTATTTAACTAATTAACCAATACAACTAAACAATATGGGCAGCCCACTATGTCAGACCTTAAAACCAGATCAGTTGTATTTTTTTTTTTTTTTTTTTGAGAGTATTTATTATAAATCAATGCAAGAGCTGAAACTACTAATTGATTGATCGTTTCAATTATGTTCATGCAAAAATAATGAAAATATGATAAACATTGTCTGGCTCCAGCTTCTGAAATGAAAGATTATTGCTTTTGGTTGAACAATTGATTGAATTATTGTCAGATTAATCAATAATATAAATAATTACAGTAAGTATTGTGATAATATGTAATGTGTACCACGAGAGAAGATTTTATCTGTATCTCCCTGCTCCCTGTCAAATAATCTAACTGATGTTCAAAGCAATGACCTGTGTACCAGTGTTGTGCATTATATCAGATAAGTTCTCATATTTACAGCAGGAACAACATGACAGGATCATATCATCACTGTATGATGCTCATTCATCAGATAAGTTGGTTACATAAATGATTTTTGCGAAGGGAAAAAAAATATTTCTTCTGTATTTGCAGCAACAAAATGAAGATGGGCGTGAAACTGAAAACAGAATATGGTGCAGTTTTACACATGCCCGTCCTGAAGGAAGGGAAAGACAGAGTCTCACATCTTCCAGGCAGCATGCAAAGCCACCAGAGCTACACACAGCCAGGTGAGGAGGAAACAAACACTGCACGCTGACTTCAGTATGATCTCGTTAAAAACTATTGAGAGAAATGGTATAACACAAAGTGTAATGTGAATGTGGCATGAAAATTGATCGGTGCTACTACTGTAAAGTACAACAAAAGCAGCTGATCCCACTTTTGTTAACCAGTAAAAAGTGTCAACAAATTGCATTTACTGATCCTATTTTAAGCGTGAGTTCTCTTTACAAGGTCAAGAAGTTTATTTGGACTGATTTTAAAGCAAGTTTGTTGTTTGAAAGCAAATGTATTTTTTCTTTTCATGAACATTGATGTATTTATTTTTTGTATGTATCTTGGAAGATGACCCAGAATACCTGATAGCCGGTACACACGCTTACCCCTCTGGACCTGGTGAGTACGATGCTCTTATTTTAACCAAGCCTCATTTTGCAGACGTTTCTAAGCCCATTCACTGAACCGCACCAGTGCTGCCAGTATTACAGCAGTATTTCATTCAACAGGAGTGGCCTTGACTGCCGACACAAAGATGCACAGGAATCCCAGTGAAGGAGGAATCCATTCCATGGCATTGGCTTTGCCACCCTCACAAGCCAGGTACACCTTTATCCCCACCACAGTGTAGAGGCTGAGTAGGTGATTGGTGGTAGTTTGTCACAGGCGCTTAAGATGAAGCACATATTCAGAACTTTTTTTTTTCTTTTAGGATTTGGGATAATTTGATCATATGTAAACATCAAAGATAATCAGTTTTATTTGTTGTTGGATGACAGGCAGGAAGCGAGCCGCACCGCAGCCAGTGTTGGCGACATCCATCGACACGCGGGAGGAGCAGAGAGATCTCACCCTCACTCGACCGCTGTGGTAGGTCGCAGAGGATTTCCACGTTCAGTTGATGTGATATTTTCATTATCCTGGCTGTAAAATCCCTAAGAGAAGTGCAGAGCTAATAATGATTTATTTTATTCTAGTCGCTCATGGAAGGAGGCGGCACCAGAAATTCTGCACTGATGAGGAAAGCACCAACCATGCCCAAACCCCAGTGGCATCCACCATGGAAACTGTTTAGGGTAGCTACAGTTCGATTTTCCTTTATTTGTAGGTATACATTACACACTGCATCTGGAATGTGTGTTTTTTAACAGCAGTGTGTTTTGTCTGGTAGGTCATCAGTGGTCACCTTGGCTGGGTGAGATCTATCGCTGTGGAGCCTGGGAATCAGTGGTTTGTCACAGGGTCAGCTGACAGAACCATAAAGGTGAGTAAAGTGGAAGCTAACGATAACTTTCTCTGTCAGTTGTTTCATTTATTAATTATTCTGTTTATAGAATGCCACTGATGATAACAAATATTGTGCAGTAATGTTGTCCTTTTGTCGTCTTGATTTATAAGAAGTAGAAATAAAAAGAAGCCAATCTTGGCAGTTTTGATTGTGTCACCACCATGTTTGATATTTGTGAGGTGAATTAGTCATGAAAATTACAATTACACTGCAATAACACAATGAAAGCTCCTTTTTGATCTCATCTCGCCAATGCTTTCAGCCACATACTGTTTTTCACCTTTCATGCTAATATCCACTGTCACCTGAAGGTGGCAGTTTTCTCTAATGATCCTAATATGGCTGGAATGCTGTTTGTCGTGACAGATCTGGGACCTGGCCAGTGGGAAGCTAAAACTCTCTCTGACCGGACACATCAGCACAGTGCGTGGTGTGGCGGTCAGCACCCGCAGCCCCTACCTGTTCTCCTGTGGTGAAGACAAGCAGGTCAAATGTTGGGATCTGGAGTACAACAAGGTACGTTGTTGTAATGAGCTTGTGGGGAGCATCATGTTATTGGTCATAAAATGAGACATTTGTAGTGTGTGGTTTTGCATTTGTGGTCTCTCAGTAATATAAGTCTGTGTTTTAGGTCATCAGGCACTACCATGGGCACCTGAGCGCTGTGTATGACTTGGATCTACATCCAACCATCGATGTGTTGGTGACGTGCAGCAGGGACGCCACAGCAAGGGTAAGCAGAACTCTGCATGTCCTGCCCTGTTTGTCCTGTGTCCTTGTTCGATATGGTTCTATGTGCTGTGCTCTCATGTTGAAACACCATGAAAGTCTCCTGTTTCATGAAAGAGGACATGAATCAGTCGAACCATGTGACTGGTGTAACTTTCGGTTCAGTCCATTCAGGTAGTATAAAGTCTTACATTTAGAGGAATCAACCTTCCTCCAGAAGATTATTGTTGAATATGTTTTTATATGTTATGATGTTTGAGTAATGATGCCTCTGCAGGATCAATTACTTTGACTAATTGAATTTCCTTTCTGTTCACACAGGTGTGGGACATCAGGACAAAAGCTAACGTGCACACACTAACCGGCCACACCAACACTGTGGCCACAGTGAGATGCCAAGCTGCAGAGCCCCAAATCATCACCGGTACATGCATTTTACAATTTTAATCCAAAATTTTATCAGCCATATCATTCAATTTAATCCCTTTTTGCTGCTGTAGTTGTTTGTGCACTGGCTGTGTTTTCAGTATTAATCTCAGGCCGGCAACCAACAAACTTCTTGCAGGAAGCCACGATTCAACAATCAGGCTGTGGGATTTGATCGCTGGCAAAACTAGAGCGACTCTGACCAACCACAAGAAGTCTGTCCGGACTCTGGTGCTGCACCCCAGACAGTAAGTTAACACATAGTGTGTTGTGTAGTACGTGTGGTGTTGAAACTGCCTGTCAGTGAACAGTCAGTCAGCAGAAAATTAATACAGGTATATTTGATTAAAGTTGATATGTTCAATGCTTGCTGATCTCTTTATTATCATTCTAGATACAATAAATTTAGGATTTTGTGTTCAGACAAAATGGGCTCTTTAAACTTCCTATGGACATTTATTTTACAAGCTACAAGATGAATCCAAATGTAAATAATTTTAATGAATAGGTTAATGAATAGTGAATATAATCATTAGTTGCAGTTTGACTTGAATGACAAGGTTACCAGGCACAAAAAGACATTTGACTCTAGGGGGTTAAAAATACCTC
The DNA here is from genome assembly GCF_046630095.1 of Trachinotus anak. NCBI lineage: Eukaryota > Metazoa > Chordata > Actinopteri > Carangiformes > Carangidae > Trachinotus > Trachinotus anak. The sequence continues at coordinate 22,977,209 of NW_027273870.1, forward strand.
AGTGATACCATTATACAGAAACAAATGAGAGGGTTTGTCTTTTTTTACAGATACACGTTTGCATCTGGTTCTGCTGACAACATCAAGCAGTGGATGTTCCCAGATGGCAACTTCATCCAGAACCTGTCAGGCCACAACGCCATCATCAACACTCTGGCTGTTAACTCTGATGGCGTGTTGGTGTCCGGAGGTATTAATAACTACCTACATTGTTGCTCTATTTCCCTAAAATAATTTTTCCATCTAATAATAATTATGAATGCATACTGATTACAGTATTGCATTAGGAACGCATCAAGACTCGTGATTCATCTCACACATTTGTGTTTTTTCACTTTAGCCGACAATGGAACCATCCACATGTGGGATTGGAGGACAGGCTACAACTTCCAGAGGATTCATGCAGCAGTGCAGCCTGGATCTCTGGACAGTGAGTCGGGCATCTTTGCCTGCTTGTTCGACCATTCAGAAAGCAGACTGATCACCGCCGAGGCTGACAAGACCATTAAAGTATACAAAGAGGACGACACTGCTGTAAGTTTTAGCGTCATATTTAAAATCGGTTTATATTTCTGTGCTAGTTCCCAGATAGTTTGACAAATTGTTTTTTTTATTTTTTTCTTGCAGACGGAAGAAAGCCATCCAATCAACTGGAAACCAGAAATCCTCAAGAGAAAGAGATTCTAAGGGTTTTTTTTTTTTTATTTGTTGCTCTTGTCACAGTAACAATCTTAAATTTTATTTCTACCAAACCTTCTGTTTTAGATACATCCATCAAGTTTTGGTTGTTAGTGCTTTTATCAGGCAGATTTCTTCATAACAAATTTGTCTTTATAAGAGGCCACCTCGTCTTAAAAAAATTTCAGTTTGTCTGCTTTATTCTAAAAACCACTTGCAGTCTTGATTATACGATGTTAATCCAACGAGGTGGCCATTTTGGACAGCCAGGAACCTCCCTGAGTGTTTGTTCTTGATGATGACGGCCCTCTGGTGGCTCTGGTCTGTCCCGTCCACCAAAAGCAGCCACTCCTCAGACACAGAAGGGCTGGCCTCAGAGTGGACCTCGTTCCTGCTCGGGTCAAACCCTGCAGAGAGAAAGATAGCGTGTTCAAAACTTGGTAGAAAAATATTCTTTTGTATTGACTCAAGAGTTGTACAGGCTTGGAAACAAACATTGCCCCTCTTTTCTGGCTTGCAATGTGAAATTTATTTTGCTCCATTTAATAAAGACCACATTTTTCACATTCCTGATGGATTTCTGTACGTACCAAGGTATCTGTTAGTGACCACATTCCTGTAGTATTTACAGCCCTGACCCTTAATCTCCTCCCAGTAACAGTGATCTCCAGGTGTCTGGTTGAGCTCCACTGTGTTTCTGCTGTCATCAGGCGAGTGGATTATCTGTTCACCTGTAAACACGAGTCATGATGCAAGAGAATGCATAACACAAATTTTATTTAAGTAAGCATTGTTAATCACACAGTTTAGTTTCAGTATGTAAATCTCAGGAGCACCATTGACATTAAAGGGCCACTTCTCCTCAGTTAACAGAAATATCTCACCAAAGCTTTTTAAAACATCAAAAACAACATGTCTTCTGACAAATCATGGTCTAGTTTCTGTCCCAGTGAATCAGGATAATCCACATTCTTCACTGTGAACACTTTTAATTGGAACTAGTTTCTGCCAAACAAAACGTCCCTATGGAAACTCTTAACATGGTGTTTATCAGGAAAAGCCTGTGTGGTTTTTAAATGTTATTTTCCCAATGATTTTAGCTCTGTTAACAAAACTATGCTCACTGCCTTTATATTTGGATGGGAGGAGAAATCTCAGATGTCTTGATCCTGTTCATTGACTTAGATTGAGGACATGTTCTCTGTATTTTTTTCCCTCTGGGATTTTGGGGCCTTAAAGTACATTCTGTAGTATATTATATTTTCTACTGGAATTTGTATTCCTGGTATGATGGAGAGAGCTCTGAAATCACATTTAGTGATAACACTTTATTTTACAGGTCCATAATTTCCTGATAATTTTCTTAAGATGTTTCCAGAAAAGAATAATGTCATCTAGGGAAATGTTCTGGCACCATTTGTGCCATTTTATTTAGTTTTATCCTTAAGACTTTTATTATATCAAACCAAATTTTGATGCAGTTTAAAGCTGGTCAAAGCCATTAAATGTGTTAACATCTTCAAGGAAGACTCAGTATCTCTAAAATCCTCACAACTCCGGGTAAGTGAGAAGTTTTAAATTCTGTAATATGAGTAAATCAGCCCTTTAACTGGTATAGTTAGTTGGGGTTTAGTATCTCTGTCTACCTGACTCGTGAATGTAGAGCCTTGAGAGGGCATGGCGAAAGCTTCGGCCCGGTTTCTTCTTCAGGCGGGGTTTTGATGGCTGTGGCTCGTCCACCACCTCTCTGGGAGGATCCTCCAGTGCCAGGAGGTGACCTGCGTTAAACATGATCTCCTCCTCCAGAGACCTGAGACACATCTCAAAGAGCTCCTCATCCTTTTCGGCATTTCTAGAAGATAACAACGTAGACAGCAGATGTCTGTGTCAAATGCTTACTTAAATTTTTTCGAAGGCTTAATCTGTTACAACTGAAACATCTACATCATATTTAAATACAATTATAAGATTTATATTTGCTTATTTATAACTATATGATTTTGAAGCAGGCCGTTCACACCAAAACCACCTGTCCCTCTCAGAGGGCTCCTCACCTAAAGTCCACCCACAGCAGGCCTGCAGTGATCAGTCCCAGCCACTCACTGGCCTCCCAGTCCTCGGCAAGCATGACTGGCACGATGATGACCTCCCTGGTGTCTGCATAGTTGAGCTCCTTCTTACAGCTACGGGACGCCTGGTAAGCTGGGGTCATGAACGGACAAATCACTACGGCCTCCTCCACACCTGCAGCCATCCTGGAAACAAACACACAGCTTTTGCTTAAAGAGACTGAACATATCCTAATTAATGGTGTCCGTCAAGCATATATAATCATATGACCACATTCCTTTGCACTTACGCATCGTTGATGTTCCCTGTCACCCCTCCTTCGATGTCCATCCACACTGGCAGCCCATCATCTTTGAGGCGGTTGTAGATCTTCTTGACAAGAGCCTGGTCATCCCACTGGTACGAGAGCATAATGTGAGATGGCATTTTACCCCTTTTCACCTCAAGCGTATCTGAAAATAGTCCTGTATGAAGCTGCTGAAGCAAGGTTTTCAGTTTGCTGAACAAACCAACCCAGACAAAAGGAGAGTCAGTAGCTATGCAGCTTGTTTACTTGGGTATGGTGCTCAGGTTACATCTGTTGCCCGGTTACAGTGCCTGCTTGCACCAGTGGGACGACGCTTGGTGGCTGCCACAATCTGCTGGAGCAATAAGAGCTTCACAATAACAATCAAGTCGTCTATAGAGCTGTAACCAAAGAAGGACTGTACTGCAAGCTCTCAGAGGCCTCATATTTTATCCTGTGAAAAATGCACCGGTACGCTGGAAACTAACATTCTCCATGTCTGGTGTTATTTATGAGCTCAATATAATAGACAGTGTCATTCAGATGCTCATTTTCTCATGAAATACCATATTCAGAAATCAACATAATCAAATACAAGTCACTGTTTTTCATTTTTAATTTAATTTCAATGTTACAGCAACACTGTAAAATAAATAGTAAAAAAAAAAAAAAAGCTATTTGAACTTTTTAGTCAACCACATGATCGGTGTGTAGTTAACTCCATTGTCATGTTTACTTATGTTCTCTTTTAATTGTAAAGTTGAGATTCATTTCTGCAATACATTTAAACCAATTCAGAGTCAAATAATTCAGATTGAAAGCTTTATTGTCATTTGCACCATACAGTGAAATGATTACTTGGCAAATTGATTGCTATCCAGAAAAAAACACATAAAAGTTAAACAAATAACAGAGAATTTAAACAGAATTTAAAAAATCTTAACTCAAATGTGTGGTATTTATAACCTCACTCTTTTTTCATTACTGCACAAGCTTTAAATCTTTCTGACACTCATTTGACTCCATACTTTATTTGTTAGTTGTGTGTCCCACTCTTCTCCTTATTACCAGCAGGGGGAGCCACCACAGCACTACATGGCCGTGTGCCAGACCCTAAAAGGACTTCGTCAAACCGCTGAGTAAGTTTGTCTTCTTCTGTCACACTTCACCAAAACAATGGGAATTAAATCATAGGTTGAATTTGCTAAACTTTCTGACTGCACTGGATTCCTTTTTATCTTTATTCCCTCGACTTTCCTGCTCACTTTATGATCTCCCACAGGTCAAACATGTACTCTGCCACCTGTCAGCACGCAGCGCTGGAGGTAATCTCTCGGCCTAATCAGATCTTAAGCAATCGGGGCCACAGATGGAGCCGATCAGCGTGGGACGCGCCGCCTGCCAGGAGGTGTGTTCAGTGCGCGCAGTTGGGACTCCGCGGCCACTCAGCGCCGTGATGTGTAGAAGAAGGAGCCAAAAGGGGATTTGCGCTCCTGGATGTGTGGATTTCAAGTCTCCACGATCACGCAACAAGCTGCTGAAATATGTGTGATGGAGAGAGATTGCTGGCTGCTCTCCCCTGCGCGAATACGCACGGTGCGTTTACCCGTTTTTGTTTGGGAAAAGTGCTGTGAAAAAAAAAAAAAAAGAGAGAGAGAGAGAGAGATCAGTGTGAGTGTGACGCGGAAAAACATGTAGCCTGAATTTGACTCTCATGTGAAGAGGTCTTGAGTCATGTGTGAAGGAGGAATGGGTCGCAAAAAGGCCACAACCTCGCTCCTCCAGACGCTCGTCCTGTCGCTGCTGTGCGCGCTGACGCTCGGACAGGTGTTCAACCTGACGCTGTCTGTCAAGGAGGGTCTGCCCGCTAAAACCATCGTTGGAGATCTGGGAGCGGGGCTGAGCAGGCCAAGCACTGGGTTCTTCATCTCAGAGAGCAGGGACTCGTATGTGTTCAGGGACCTGGAAATAGACGCAGACACGGGGATCATCTCCACGGCTGTGATCCTGGACAGAGAGAGCAGGGACAAGTATGAATTCGTTGCAGCCACTCTCACAGGTGAGATGATCAGAGTGAAAATAGAGGTGGAAGACGTGAACGACCATTCACCTGTGTTTCCCTCGAAGGTGGTTGACTTGGAAATATCAGAGTTGAGCCCCCCAGGGAGTCGGTTTCAACTTGAAGGCGCTAAAGACAAGGATGTGGGTGAGTTTGGTACCCAGGGATACAGGATCACAGAGAGTGAGATGGGGGAGTTATTCCACCTGGATTATCGCAGCGGATCTGAGAACCACATGACCCTGGATCTCATCCATAACAGCAAACTAGACAGAGAAACACTGGACTTCTACTCCCTGACCATTGAGGCCTTTGATGGCGGCATCCCGGCCAGGACAGGGACCCTTCAGGTGAACATTCACGTCCTGGATGAGAATGATAACCCACCTGTGTTCAATGAGACTGAATATCACGCCTCAGTGCCTGAGGACGCTCCAGTCATGTCTGCTGTTTGTCAGGTGCACGCCACCGACCGGGACCTGGGCGACAATGGCAGAATCACTTATGTGATCAACAGGCGCCAGAGTGACCCAAATGAGGTTTTCTCCATCAACGAAACCACAGGGGTGGTTTACCTCAACAAGCCCCTTGATTTCGAGACTCAAGCTTTTCATGAGTTGATCATCAGGGCGAGCGACAACGGGGCTCAGCCCGAGTACAGCAGCACTTTTGTGGGTGTAAAAGTGCTCAACATCAACGACAACAGTCCCTCCATTAGTGTCTTGTTTCTCAGTGAGACCGGAGATGCAGTGGTTTCAGAGGCAGCAGCAGTCGGGGACTATGTGGCCCGGATTTCAGTGTCAGACCCCGACCTTGAGGAGGAGGGGGTCACTGTCACACTCGAGGGAGGTGATGGGAAGTTTAACCTGAAGCAGACTGATGATTTTCTGTATGCTTTGTGTGTCAACGCAGAGCTAGACAGGGAAGAAAAAGATCTGTATGAGCTGAAGGTGCAAGCATCAGATTTTGGGAGCCCACCTCTGAGCAGTGAGGTGGTCTTCCTCCTGAAGGTGGCCGACACCAATGACTGCCAGCCAACGTTTGAGAAAGACGTATACGTGATCAGGATCTCAGAGGACGCTCCTCAGGGGAGCTCTCTAATCCAGATGCAGGCCCGAGATGCAGATGAAGGCGTCAATTCAGACGTCAGATACTCCATCCTCAAGTCTAACCAGGACAGTCTGATCAGCATCGACCCAGAGTCGGGCCTGGTCACCACAGCTGCGGCTCTGGACAGAGAGACACAGATGGAGGTGTGGTTTCTGGTGGTGGCAGCAGATGGAGGGGAACCAGCTCTGTCATCCACGGCCACAGTCACTGTGCTGGTGGAGGATGTCAATGACAACGAGCCGGTGTTCCAGCAGCAGCTGTACAACGTGTCCATACCAGAGCACAGTGACCCTGGAAGCTGCTTTTTACAAGTATGTTGGAGAATTTGTCCTTTTAAGGATCAGTGCACACAAAATACAAAAACATAGAGAGATTTCTGCTTCCACACCCAATACATTTTAAAATCATTTTTGGGTGCATTTTATACCTTTTCACTTCAAACAGGGTCTTTTCATTTACAGAGCATAGTCAACCTCTTTAACCACTGCGCTGTAAAATTACATTTTAATTGTGTGGCAGCAGTGCGTGGGTCTTTGCAGACACACTGTGCTGCTTTTTCTCTGGTTAACCCACAGAACCTGGTGTAAACACTATTTCTGAAGTAGTTCAAATGGAAACTGTTAATTATCCAGATTAACACTGACAAAGTTCCCGTAAAGAAATGTTGCCAGTGAGAAATGCATTTCTCTATGCTGTGCACACCTTAAACAAAATTTCACGTGCCTCTAATGTTCTGGGGTCAAAGCAGAAATCTCAGAGACATCTCAACACTGGAGCTGAAACTATTTATTAAGTCCAAATGAACCTGGGGGTCACGACCAGGGGTCATAAGACAAATCTGATGAGTTAGAAGATGATTGACAGGATATGGTGAGGAAAAACAGAGTTCTGCTTTACAAAATTATTATTATTATTATTATTATTATTATTATCATTATTATTATTCTACAACACTAACAAATGATGAATAATTGAAGTCATCACAGATACTCAACACTTTAGCCTGTAATCTTTTCTTGTGAAATGTTGGATGGTTTAGTTTTTAATGTGAGAACTGAAAATCACGACTGCATGTTATGAAATGTTTGACAAGGACACAGGCAGAAATTGCCTCATTATAATGGGTCATGTGTCAAATAGGTGGAGAACCTCTGCACTGCTTCACAGCACAGTCCAGTGGACAGCTTTACTCTGGATTTGATGCTCCTCTCAGTGACGCAGCATATTAACTGGCTTGGTTTTATAAAAGAAGCTGCAAACCAGAGCAGTTTAACAAGTCTCCAGTGTGGACATGCGACATCTCGTGCTCTGTCTTGCTGTCTCTTTTCGTACGTCTCATAGGACAAAAGTAGCCTTCAGTGTGTATTCACAAAGCCATCAGTGTTCCTCCTAAACACCCGCAACACACACACCCTTTCCAGTTCAGCGCTGTGGTTCTGATATGACAGATGTGATGCCTGGTACCACAGTCCTGCTGCCTGGCACAAGCTAATAACCCATTACAAAAGAAGCTCTGTTTGCCAGTGCGTTTTCTGTCAATTCTGAATTCATGTACAAACATGAATTGTAAAATTTGTTTTGCAGGGATGTCTCCTCGCTGTATAGTGATCCAGCACCAGGCTGAACTTTTTACGTTTTATAGGAGCCTTTATGAAGAAATTAAACATTTTCTGTTACACTGCTGTTTGGTTGAATCGGTCTGTTGCTCCATATACACCTTTAATATGCAAACAATGGACAACAGTGAATCCTCAAGAGGTCTTTAATAGTGATGATTTCTCAGAAACAGCAAAGAGAGAAATGAAAAGTGAAAGCTACTAGGGCTGCTTTCATTATCATGAATTAATCTGTTTATTATCCATGTATCCAGTCATTATTATTCAGATTAATAGGTTAGTCAAAAAAACATAAAGACCAATGGCCATCATAACTTCCTTGAGCAAAAGGCAACGTTTTGCTTGTGTTGTTCCTCAACAGTCCAAAACTAAAAGATATTAAATGTACAGTTAGATCAAAAAAGGAAAAGCAGCAAACTCTCAGGTTTGAGAAGTAGAGACCAGTAAATTTTTTTGCATTCCATCCAATAAATGACTCAAACAGTAAAAGCAACTTGAGAAATCTAGCCACTGCAACTGTACATCTTTGGTTTGTGGTTCACTCATTCAGTCCCCACTCAGTGAAAAGTCACAGTTTGTTTGTTACCTGTGAAACTGACTCAACTACAAATGATGATAAACCCTCTAACAATGAAGATCATTTTAGAAATATGTACTTTATTTCAATTCCCAAAAGGCAACAGAGAAGACAAAGAAACACAAAGACAATACAAACACAATGAGGTGTGAAAAAAGCAGGACACCTCCAGGAAGAGTGCAGCCACATATAAAAGGTGAAATCCAACCATAAAATAACCTCCTCCACTGCAGCAGCTTCAGATTGATATGAAAACCATCATTAATAAGACATAGACCATGATTAGGATGCTCAGCTAAATGTTGAAATATGTGTTTGATATTGTATGGATCAAGTAACCATACATAAGAATTCACTGATATAATGTTGGCTGAAGGCGTGCTGGGTTAGTATGCGTCTGAATCAGACCTTGACCTGTGTCTCTACAGCTTCCTCTGATCAGAGTTCATACAGCCTGAGGTGATATCATCTTTATGACTGGAAAGTGAGCGGTCTATCTGTAAAGTGTGTCTCTTGTCACGGGCACACGGAGACATGAAAGGAGCTCTGTCGGATCTGAGGCGTGTCTTTACTCAGCAGTATGGCTGTCTCTTGTTTTCTACCGCAGTGACGCTCATTCACCCTTTGATCATGGGGATTTTTTATGCTTTTATTATGTTGACCTTTACAGGCAGAACAAGACTAATATAATGATTCAGTTACAACAGAGGCTAAATCTAAACATTGACTGATGACACCGTTACAACAGCGTTGCAATACTGTTAATAAAGCATCTACAAAAACTGCAAAAATACCAAATGATTTTCATCATAGATAATCAATGAATAAATTGTCAACATAAGTTCATCAGACACAGAATACCTAAATACATACTGATATATAGAGACCCTAGGGAAAATCTCCTGACAACTATTTCTGGGAATTGACTAATTATTGAAAATTATTTATCGAGTTAAAACTGTCCAAACTTCACTTGCCCCAGCTTCTCAAATATGACTGTTTTCTTGTTTTCCAAGTCTCATGTGATACAAAGCTGAATATCTTCGGATTGTTTTGTTGGTCACACAAAATGATTCAAAGACATCACATTGGGCTCTGAGAAATTGCGATGAGCTTTACTCAGTGTTTTCTGACCAAATAGATAAATAAATAAAAATCAATGAATGAAGAAAGTAATTGTTAGATTAATCAAGAAGGGAAGTAAACATCAGTTGCAGTTCATTGGTCATCAATATGAGGTCAGTAGGAAATATTTCCACTATGAGCCACTGCAGAGCTTTTTAAAGGCTTTGTGCCAATTTACTTTGTTTTTAATAGGAAGTTAAACATTAGTTATTTTTGTCTTGGCTGCAGTTACAAGCAGAAGCAGTTAGCACCTCTATTTTTAGTCTAGGTTAATCCTGCCATCATCCTGCCTCTACAGCTTTAATTTTTATATTTATATACAGATTTATTCTCTGCTTTTTTCTCTTTTTTTGGCAGCAGCAGGCAGTCTGAAGGCTGGCTGGCTTTTTCCACTCTTATTTGATGATGTTAATCATTTTATGCATCTGTGAAATATATTAGCAGATTCCAGACACGATTTTCTTGTCCATGGAGCACACCTTCTTTATTTTTTCAATATGGCCTCTCAGATAGTCATGACAGCGTTTTAGTTGCTCAGGATCTTTAACAGTTTTTTTGTTTTTCTTTGTAGGTTGTGGCCACAGATGCAGACAGCCCAGACTTTGGCACAGTGCTCTACTCTTTGTCCGATGGCTTTGACAAGCAGGACAAACACCCCCTCTTCCAGATCCACCCACAGACCGGAGAGCTGTGTGTCTCTCAGGATATCGATCGAGATGCGGGACAGACAGTTCACGACATTCTGGTCAAAGCTGAAGATCCAGTGAGAGGATTCATCTCTGAATAATTAGTTTTGGCAAACTGTAGACACTGCCTTTCATTTCATGATTGATGACTTCCTGCACAGCAATCATAAGAGGATCAGGTTCCTAATGAACTTTTATCTCACTTTTCCATTTTCAGGGAGGCCTGAGCGCTCAAACCTACGTGCACATTGAGATAGAGGACTTGAACGATAACGCTCCAGTGTTCAACCCTGACGAGTACACCATGAGCATCAGCAGCCACGCGCAGCCCGGCACAGAAATCCTCAACGTTATCGCCACTGACCGAGATTCTGGCAGGTTTGGACAGGTCACCTACGATATCCTCCCCGGTGACATGTCCAGTTTGTTTGCACTGGACAAACAAACAGGTAGGCAGGCATAAGAAACTTAGGTACACACATGTTTTTCCATGTAGAAGAATGTCAGTTAAAGAGTGAAAAGAAATTGTCCAAAACAAAAGCACGAATACATGCTGCTCTTTCAAATAAGGAAATGCATTGTTAAGGTTGAAAGAATTTATGCAGACATTTACTCAGTGCTTACAAAGAATAAATTTGTAGTGGCTTCAGATTAAGTGTAATAGATTCTAAAGTTATTTGTGGGCCAGGTTATTTCCTTGAGCTTGACAAAACAGAAAAGACAGTTCAGACTAATACTACTTAACAAATTTAGAAAAAACAACAACAAAAGGAGCATTTCTGAAAAGCAACATTTCAGAAACGATTAGTAAAACCGAAAACACAAAATCGTCAGAGATTGGAAAGAAGAAGTCATTTCAGAGATCCTAGAAAATCAAGGTTTGGCTCTAGCCGGGCCAATCTTTGTGTTTGTGTTTTCAAATTTTGTAATGTTGTTTTGTCAAATCTTGCTGTGTTTTGACCTTCAGGGCCACCATACATAAGCCATATACTCTTTGTACTATAGTTATTACATTCACCAGCCAGCCGGTCGGTCTGTCACAATCAAATTAACTGCAAACACTGAAACACCATAATAACCGAAAGTAACACAGCAGAAGCATTTTGATGTTGTATCTCTATTTTTAAACTGTGTTTGGATGATGTCTCAAGCTTCAGTGACTTGTCACAAAGATCCACTCTCTCGTCTTTAAGTAACTTGTGTGACTTGCATGCCCAATGTTCAGGGATAAACAACTGCTTACTTGGTGTAAGTCCCCTTGATATGATTGGCGGTGTCACTGCTCAGCAGGAGGGGTGCAGAAAGCCCAGAGCTTTAGCTCCCCATGTGGCAGAGTGTAAGATAAGATTTAAACTCAGCCACATTTTAACTAAACAGAATAAGGTAATGATTATAAGCTGGTTACTTGCACGTGACAAGATACACGATCAGCAGCAGGTTTGATTCTCTGAGCTCCCGGGAGGAGCCTCCACAATATCGCTCTGCTGTGAGACTGCAAGGTAAATTAAGGTGACAAAAATGAATCACATCCTCGAGTCATCAGTCGTCACGCAGTCGTCTGTCTACTGATGCAGTGAACAAAATGTTGACTGATGTAAATGTGGTTCTTCTTCTCGTTGATGTACTCTGTTACACATTTTAAATCAAGTCAGCTTGGAGAATAGTTGTAAAGATCAAAAATGACACTTTTGGTGACTTTTGGTTTAAATTTATTTTCGTGGTTATTGAAAACTCAAATAGTTGTATCTACATCTTCACTTATTTGTGCTCTTTTTGTGCAGTTTTTCTTTGCCTGTGTTGGTCTGTAGTTTATGTTCGTGACATTGTTTTCATGACGCTGTTTTTGCCAGGCATTGCTTTAAATGGAATTTTTAATCTCAGTTACAGCTGCAACAATTTTCATTATAAATTATTCTGGCAAAAATTTTCTCAATAATTAGATTAATAGTTTTGTTTATGAAATGCAGGAAATGAGTTAATATACTGTGTTATTGAAATGAAACCAAAAGCAAACTAATTTTGATTGATTGTGTGACTTGACTGTTAAAGCTTAATGACCAAAAACTCGTCGCTGTAGGGATGCTCCTCCTGTCCTCCACTCTGACCCACCTGGGCGCAGCCAGCGTGAAGCTGTCGATAACAGCGCAGGATGGGGAGGGCCTGACCTCAGTCAGACCCGCAGAGGTCACCATCAATGTCTTACGCAGTGCTCAGGCTCCAGCTGTGTTCCAGAGGTCACGCTACACCTTTACTGTGCCTGAGGATGCACCGCCCGGGACCTCTGTGGGGACGGTGGAGGCCATAAACCCAGCGGGTGAGTGTGTTTCCGGCCATTTCCGGCCGGTTATTTACTTAATTGTACATATCAGGTGATCGATTCGTATAAAAGACAGCGTCTTAGTGATACTCAGGCAACTCCTAGAGTTATAGAGCCTAAAAAGACACGACACTAAATAGAACATAAATTAAATTACATCCTTAGAATTAGGACATTTTACAACTTAAATGGTGGAGGGTAAATGTAGTGCACTATACAGTAAATAGGAAGTGATTTCAGACATAGACACATTTTCACACACATGGTTGTAAATCCTTTAAAAAATAGAATAAAATTTTGCACAATGCTAAATAATTGCAACATCATGTTACCTTACACTAAACGATCTGAGTCAGTTCCACACATCGAGGTCCACATGTATTAAACCAAAAAAGAGCACTTGTATCTGAACTATGCTCTGTCGGCTCGTACCCAACTGAGTTAAAGCACCAGGGTTGTGAGAGAAAGATTCTTTTCATATTCTCGTTTAAAATGAAATTGGCTTGTTGTTTTATGAGGGGAAAAGCTGTTGTTTTATGAGAGGAGGAAAAAACAGCAAAGAATCTGTTGCTCAGTGACCCAGTTAAAAGAAGTGTCACTTTAAATCTGTGCACTCCGGTTTCCTCTCACAGTTAGAAGAAATGGAAGAAATTCCTGTCTTAGTTTCAGCTAAGTGGGTGTAAAAACATCTCATTTACTCAGTTTATTTTGAACAAAATGATAGAAATTAAGTGAACCAATCGATTTAAAGAGCAAATTTCTCCGACACTAGAGGTTGCAGGAAAGCCGCATTTAAGTAGGATTTGTCCTGACAGATGATTGTGACAAAAACAATTGAGCGATCATTGTCATTGCTCAAAGCTCCTTGCAGACATGAAGAGGAAAAGAGGAAGGCTGAGTTTAATCTTTAATCCTCCTTAGCCTCATGAGTAGATGACAGATGATAAACGGTCAGAGACAATTGTACAACATATTGTATAAGTGTTCTTAGAGGTCAAAGATGATCCTTTCATAAATGTTTTTTTGTAATTGTTATTATGGGGATATCTGTTGTTGTATTAGTATTTAAATTGGTGTGCCTTTATTTAATGCAGTTATAGGTAAAAGTGGGCAACATTTTAAATATTCAAAGGGCAAATATTAGTTTAATATTTGATCGAACATAAACTCCTCTCTGTGTGGAGGGTTCCCCAGCTCCCAGGTTTTCCAGGATTATCCCTTCATAGTCCACTTGTTATGTGGCGCTAACCCCACTCAGTCCCTTCAGCAGCTAAACCACTCTACTATGCTAGACAGTCATTTAAGGTTGTCTAGTCTATTAGCAGATTAACGCCTCAGCTTAAAGCGGAAACAACAGAATTGGGCCTGTTTGACAGGGGTCGGCCACCGTTAAGCTCTCTGCTTGTTTCAGTGGTTTGTTGTCACTGTTGAGGAGCCACAAACACTTTGAAGGGATTAACACGATCTGTTGGCCTTTGTAATGTAATTACTTAATGTTGCTTACTGAGTGTGTGAGTTGCGTATTCATGTTAATATGCACTATGTTTCTCCACCATATAATCATAAATTTATACCAAAACATACACCAGAAACAGCAAAAACAGAGGTATTATGTGGATTTAACTGTACTTACAGAGGAAGACATTAGCAGAAATGTGCCTGTTACTATATTGACTACTATTCATGTTGAGTGTAACTCCTCTGGCTGATTTTGCTGAGTTTGTGTCACTTTTTTCTTCACCTTCACACCCTGTGTTGCTGCACAAACACTCAAATACAGCAATAAGTATATGTACTATAATCTACTCATGTGAAAATCAGCAGAATACTCTCACATAATCTCTCCTGTTACTGCATTTACTTTCAACTATGATAAAAGTCTGTGTTTTTGTTTAGTCGTCCTTCTCTCAATCTTAACTTTCACTGTACTCAATGAAAACTACAATCTACTTCATGTTTTGTACAGTATGTTAAAGTTGTTGCTTTTCCAAAATGATGAAAAAATAAATTCTCACTAACATCTTGTGGTATCTGGCCATGCAGGTAGCTTTGGTTTTATCTGCTGTTTGACTGTCTATGAGATTTTTGCCTCTTCCCTAATTCAATAGAGATGAATTGGCATCTAATTATTTTTGGATATATCTAAAAAAAATGTATAATCTCTCTCAGAAACAGCATCTGTTCAAACTGTTTCATCAGAGCTACTTTCTATGAAAGAAATATCTCAGTGAAAACTGTTGACAGTTCTGTGGATTATCCAGAGTAGAAGATGAAACTCTAGGTGTTTTCATTGTGCTATTTATGGACACATTTGTCCCAACTTTCCAAATTTTTCTCTTTGTCTCTTTGTGAAGTTTAATTGATCATCCAATGGTGCATGTATTGTACAACTTCCTTTTAGCGTAAATCTTGAAAGTATGTTGATTGTGCTGAATCAGCATACTATAAAGATTAATAAGTAGTAGACACGTACTGCACGCTGTATGTTGTGTGAAAGTTAGAACAGTAACTGCTTCTTGGATGAGATGCTGATGTTAATTAGTCATTTTTTATTGCTGTGAGCACCACAACTAAAGTTAAGTGAAGGAATTTAATGTAGTTTGTAATTCAGGTGAACCAACCTTTTGTCATGTTTGTTTTGTCATTCACCTCTCAATAAAGACTTACTGTCTTCACAGACTCTGGGGAATCTGTATCCTACCGAATCTCCTCTGGAGACCCTCAGGGTTTGTTCTCAGTTCACCCGATGTCCGGCCTGATCAGCAACGTCAAACCTTTGGACCACGAGTCGCAGCCGTACGCCCTGCTGGTTCTTCAGTCCTACACTGACACTTCTCCTGTATACAGCACCACTCAAGTCAACATCACTATCGCCGATGTTAATGACAACGCTCCTGTCTTCCCCAAACTCAGTGACACCATCACTGTGTCCCAAAACACCCTCCCAGGAACTGTGTTGTTCATCGCTCATGCGCATGACTATGACAGTGGTGCCAACGGGAGGGTGCACTATCACTTGAAAAGTAGTAGAAATGGCACGTTTGTCATTGACCCCACCCTTGGCACAGTGACATTAAATCAGAGTTTACAGTTGGATCATCAGCAGAGGTACAGCCTGGAAATCGTGGCTAAAGATGAAGGAGAACTTTCCCTGAGCTCCACACTGACTCTCACAGTCAATGTGGACCGCACCACTGCTGAAGACAGCTTGGCCTTCGAGACTTTAGTCTACCAGGTGGAGATAGGCGAGGGATACCGTAAAGATTCGAGGGTCATCCAGGTGAGGGCGCACCGGACCCGGGGAGCGCACGTGTCAAACTCAGGCCTCACCTACTCGTTGGAGGCAGAACCCGGGTTCCCTCCTGCTCCGTTTCGGGTTCACCCAAAGACGGGATGGTTGTATCTTTCCCAAAACCTGGACTACGAGACAGAATCCATGTATCGTTTTCGAGTGTTGGCCACGGCCAGGGAGGCCTCGCTGGCAAACACCACAGTTGCAGCCACAGTGATTGTGCTGGTGCTGGACATCAATGACAACGCTCCAGTGTTCAGCAGTGAGGTCTACTACTTCACTGTGTCAGAGGGGTCCTCGCCTCAAGGCCTGGTGGGTACAGTCAAAGCTATGGATAAGGACTCTGGGAAGAACGCCCAGTTGTCCTACATCCTGCTCTCAGATGGGAAATTCTTCCGCATTAACGCAAAAACAGGTAAAAATATTCACATTAATAATATCATCTCAGTGTCATCTGGTGCTTTACTGTGCAGTTGTTCATCCTCACCTTACTCTGTCTCCTCTGCACCCATCCAGGGGAAATTATCAACTGGGTGGCGTTGGACCGGGAGCAGCACAGCCAGCACAGTCTGAAGGTGATGGTTACAGATCAGGGTCGCCCTCGTCTCAACGCCACTGCCACCGTTCAGATCCTGGTCACTGACGTCAATGACAACGCTCCACAGTTTACACACCTGCCTGCCAGCAAAGAGCTGAATGTGCAGGTAAGAATGAATCCTTCTGGGGCATCTGGCACTTTCGTGACACCCTGTTGATGTGTCAGGATACGTCAATATCCCGTTTACCAGCATCGACACTCCTGAAAATGTGATCACATTCAGGCACCTTTCAGCTGCTGTACTTCAACTTCTTCTGTCTCATAACAGAATTATAAATGACCACATGACAGATGTGTATGCACAATCACACAGTAATATTTTCATTAGATGAGATCATTTCTGTGCGTTTCCGATGGCTCATTTCTCATCTGAACCAGTGGCAATAATGATATGACATAGAACAACTAGAAAATACACCAGCACTGGCTTTATATAAAGATCGATATGAATCTTTAAGTGCGCAGTGGGGTTGTTGTGTGATGATTTTGTGACTGAGGCCAAATCTTATTGACGCACTCTACATATTCTTCTCTCTACTGCAGATTTGGGCTGGTCTACCAACAGGAGCCTTGATGACCAACATGTTTGCCAAAGATCTGGATGCAGGAGAAAATGGAACAGTTACCTTCTCATTGGTCACAGGTGAGGCAAGAGGGTTATGTTTTTTTATTTTTACAGACCTGTATCTGACAGTATTCACATTTACTGAGTCCCTGAATACTTCTCTTTTCAGCTGATTTTGATGAAGATGATGATCTTGGACACTTTGAGATTGACAGTAAAAGTGGAGAAATCCGAACAACAGAGCTTTTCAGCCAGGAAGCTGAACCGTACTACACTCTTAAAGTAACTGCCAAGGACAGTGGAGCCACACCTCAGGAGGACACGGCAGTCATTCATGTGCAGGTACAGTCTGTCCTCCCCTTCATACTGTGATTTATGGTCTTCATTTGAGGTGGAATTCCTGCTACATGCTATATCTGATACAAACTCAGCTTCAAACTTGATTCTTGATTTGTTGAATGACAGTGGATTATTGGATTCACCCTTTTAGTTACTGCGGTGCAGCATAGGGAAGAAAACAATATATGGAATTGCCAACAAAATAATTTACAGAAGAGATTTTTAACCACTAACCCATTCTCATTGTCTTCCATCGACAAAATTTGTTTATTTTCTGCATCATTATTCTAAAAACCATACGCCTTCTGTTTTTCACAATTATCTCAGCATACCTGTACACAACTTCACAACTGCCAATGATAAACATCTGATAATCTAACTCTCATAATCTCCATAATGATCCACTATTTACATAAAAACACTAATGAACTGTAGCCTATGTCTGATGTACTGTATAAAATACACGTTTCTGCAAAGGCATAGAGAGAAAAAAATAAGCACAGTGTTGTTATTTTGCATAAGAAAAAAACACATTTAGTAGACTAAATCTGGCACCAGGGGGAGACATATATTATTTTTTCATGACTATATCACTGTCGATGGGGTGACAGTGTTCAGTGTGCACGTCCAAAAGGGAGAGATTTTTCAGAGAGAGCCATATGATACACATTTTTTGTCTCTGCCTCCTCATCTTTTTAGTTCTTCCTAGTGTTTTGACCTGTTGTAATTTGTCACTTTTATGATTGTGATAGTGTGCAAATAAATAAACAATTGCATTTTAATATATGTATGTAATGTTTTTTCATTTCATCTGCAGGTTCATGGGTTAGACGCCCTGTATGGCCGCTCTGGCCACCAAATTGTGAGGCGCTTTACAGTCAGAGAGGACACAGAGCCAGCGACTGTCATTGGCTCTGCCAGTGTTTCAGATAAAGGCAAATTCCACTATTCCATCTCTGAGGGTGACGGGAGCGTTCACTTTGGCATTGACGGCTCCTCTGGTGACATCTACATCAACCAGCCGCTGGACTATGAGTCTGCCATGCAGTACTTCCTCATGGTTCGAGCTGAGGATGCCGGACTCGCTCCTGGAGCGAACGTATCTGTGCTGGTCAGTGTGATAGTAGAGGATGTAAATGACCACACCCCCTGGTTCCCTGACAAACTGGTGACGTTCGGCCTGAGGGAGGACGCTACAATCGGATCGCTGGCGTTTGCTTTTCATGCCAGAGACGCTGATGGAACCCTTCCTAACAGCGCCCTCCGCTACACTCTGACCTTTGACCCTGAACTCAGTGGGTCATCACCACGCTTCCCCTTTCAGATCAACCCTCACACAGGGAGACTGACTGTAGCAGCACCATTAGACCGCGAGACGACCCCCAGCTTCGCCTTCACTGTAACAGCCACCGACCAGGCGAAGAGGAAGGACGAGCGTAAACAGACGTCAGTGACGGCGCAGGTCTTTCTGCTGGATGTGAACGACAACCGGCCAGTGTTTATATCAGTAGATACAGTTCAGGTGATGGAGGACGCTCAGGTGGGGAGTCTGCTGCATCATTTTGTGGCCATAGATGGAGATAAAGGTGAAAATGGACTTGTCTCCTTTGTCATAATCGCTGGAAACAAAAATGGATTTTTCACACTGGAGGAGAAAACAGGTGAGATCTTTATAACTGTGATGGACTATTTTTAGTGGAGCCAGACTGATAAATAGTCTGGGCTGATATTAGCTTACTGCTGTCTGTTTTGGTGTTTATTTCTCTGGATAATTAAGTTTACTTTTCAACTGTTAAACGTCCTGATCAGTACATATTGTGGGTTCAATTCCTAGAAACAAAAACAGCTTGAAGGGATCCTTATTAATAAGGTTTATTTACATGATGTCCTTTAAAAAAATCAAATAAAAATGGATGTTAATTTGAGTCTTTAAATCGACCAATCAGAACGCAGCTTTAAATCGACCAATCAGAACGCTTCTTATAAGCGACCAATCAGAACAGAGCTTTAAATCGACCAATCAGATCGCAGCTTAAAATCGACCAATCAGAACGCTTCTTATAAGCAACCAATCAGATTGCAGATTTAAATCGACCAATCAGAATGCTTCTTAAAAGCGACCAATCAGAACGCAGCTTTAAATCGACCAATCAGATCGCTTCTTATAAGCGACCAATCAGATCGCAGCTTTAAATCGACCAATCAGAACGCTTCTTATAAGCGACCAATCAGATCGCAGCTTAAAATCGACCAATCAGAACGCTTCTTATAAACAACCAATCAGAATGCTTCTTAAAAGCATCAGCGATCTGATTGGTCGCTTATAAGAAGCGACCCAGAGCTGACACAGCTTTAAATCGACCAATCAGATTGCATCAGCGATCTGATTGGTCGCTTATAAGAAGCGTTCTGATTGGTCGATTTAAAGCTGCAATCTTATTGGTCGATTTTAAGCTGTGATCTGATTGGTCGCTTATAAGAAGCGTTCTGATTGGTCGATTTAAAGCTGCAATCTTATTGGTCGATTTTAAGCTGCGATCTGATTGGTCGCTTATAAGAAGCGTTCTGATTGGTTGTTTATAAGAAGCGTTCTGATTGGTCGCTTATAAGAAGCGATCTGATTGGTCGATTTAAAGAAGCGATCTGATTGGTCGATTTAAAGCTGCGTTCTGATTGGGCGATTTAAAGAAGCGATCTGATTGGTTGATTTAAAGCTCTGTTTTGATTGGTCGCTTATAAGAAGCGTTCTCATTGGTCGATTTAAAGCTGCGTTCTGATTGGTCAATTTGAAGCTGCGTTCTGATTGGTCGATTTGAAGCTGCGTTCTGATTGGTCGATTTGAAGCTGCGTTCTGATTGATCGATTTGAAGCTGCGTTCTGATTGGTTGCTTATAAGAAGCGATCTTACTGGTCGATTTAAAGCTGCGTTCTGATTGGTCAACAGATATTCATACTTTTTCATTTTGGTCATTTTTAGTTAAATAATTTTCCTGCTATACAAATATTTCTAATTGATCAAGGGTTTAAGCTCATTTTTCTCTTTTATCATGAGGAAGTTATTATTTGTGACTAAACCATTCGCCCTTTTGCTCATCTTTTTCAAAGTCCATCTTCTTTCATCTCTTTAGGACTTTTGTTTCTCTCGGCCCCTCTGGACTACGAGAGGCAGCGTTTCCACCGTCTGACCATCCGCGCAGTGGACCACGGTCTGCCCTCGCTTTCCTCTACCCAGATTCTGACAGTGGAGGTGGGGGATGTAAACGACCAGCCACCCATCTTCACTCAGAACATCTACAACGCCAGTGTGGCAGAGAACAGAGACCCCGGGGAACCAGTGGTCAGGGTCTCTGCCACTGATAAGGATTCAGGTAATAATTATCAGCTTCTCTTATGGTGGTTCATCACTAAGGTCTCATTAGGTGGCATTCACCCTGAAATAACCATCCTGTGGAAGTGGAGATGTGGCAGTGTGTTTCCAAGGTGCTAGATGGCAGCATGAGCATGTGCTGTAAAGCCTCATAACCTTTAACCACAGATTCGTCATACATATAACAAGACTGTTTTTTTTTCTTTTCTGTGACTTTTAAACCTGAAACCTGATTTTAAAAATATTCAGTTAATTAAAGGGGAAATTCCCTTACGACCTTTTCAGAGTTGAGCACCCTGCCGTGTTTTGGTTAAACTTCAGCCCTGCAGTGAGTCAAGGTTATCATCTGTTTTGTTTCACTCCATTAGCAGTTTCATTCAAACCAATCCCTGCCCTTTCCCTCGTGTGTTGTTCCATTTGTGTCTTTCTCTCACTACTTTCACTGTACATCCTCGCAAATCTCATTCATCTGACCCCATAATCACATTCACAAATCTGCACATCAGCCCTGTTTATTTTAACACGTTCTGCGCGGGGCCTCCTCAATCCCATTTCTTCTTGTCATGTTGACAGTACGAGTCCTTTTAAATAGTGGAGGTGGAGGCCATGCAGCAGGACAGGAGGGGTTTCCATGTTGAACTAACATTCTTGGGGGTGAGCATTGTCCAAGAACAGCAAGCACACAGCTCCTCTGGGAGAATTGAAAGGTCCTGTCTCATGATAATTTCCATAATCCAAGCCATCTGTGCCAATAGGCGCCGTGTTTTCATCTGTCTCCTCAAATCGCCTTGTCTGGCAGCTCAGTCCGCTCTCCCACCAGTCTTATTTGATTATCATTTGTGCTGCTTTTTCCCCCCCGGCGCTCCCCAAAGATGACCATTGTTTTGTGCCTGTGTTGGTTTCTATAGCCAATTTCCATGTGTTGGAGTCAGTCAGAGGAGATGTGCAATATTAACAAGTGTGACAGCTAACCTCTGTATTACTCTGCATGTCCTGAATTTCACTTCCAGGAGCAAATGTTCATGAGTTTAGAGGGATTTGTGTTTTCAAAAATAACTACTAGGTCTTTGGGGTCACACGGAAACAGATGCAGTTTTATTATTCAGAAAAAGTTCATGGAAAGATCTGATCGTCACATCAGACTTATTATGCACACAATTACATTAGGAAGTTCATATGAAAGATGCTCTGCTTCTACAACGTACACGACACATTTGAGAATCAGTTAATTAACAAAGAATAACAAGCTGATGATCTAGTGATGCACAAAACAATAGATTTGTAATCCAACCTTTAAAATTAGGTCAAAGATGCAACCCATGTTTCAGAAATCAAGCAAATATCACACGTGATTCGAACGTTTCACAGCTGTGGCCACAAAAGATCTTCTGAATTGCTCTGTGCAGTATCTTTGCATCCTTAATCATTTACTCAACACTGATTTTAGACTGTAAAACACTCTTTTCCAATTAAATTCAAGTCAATCCAGTTATAGAACCACTGGCAGTAATGTTATTACCCCAATTACTCAAATTACCAAAAAAATACGTAGGCATATATATATACATCAGGCATATATAGAAGAAACTGTTTACAGTTTTCAGGGAAAGGGACTATTTCTTGGGTAAGAACGTATGTGTTCCCTCCCCTCATATCTATGACGGACACAGGACAGGGCTCAGATAAAGGTCAGGTCTCTTGTCAGTTTTAAAGGAGACACATGACCATTACTTCATGGTTCTGCTTTCAGTTTGACAATCAGATAAGGCTTCTGTGAAAGGGAGGAAGCGAGAAACATCAACTCCACCAATGAGGTGCTAAACTGAACCTCTGGACTGAAACTAACGCAAAGATTTAAAGAAGAAGAAAGAAACAAAATGTATGATCTTTTTTGGACATTTGGCAGCTCTGTCGTATTGAATTGCAATAGATTGTCCTGGTGTATCTAATAAAGTGGCTACTGAGTGTATATTAAACATATTTAAAAGATTATTTTAATCTTTTTCGGTTAGGTCTGAACAATTAATTAAGAAAATCATAATGTGGCAAAATCCAAAGCGCAGGAGCTGCAATTTCTGATAAAAGTAAAATGTCTCAAAACAAACTGTTGCAAATAGAGCATGTATTTATTTATTTATCTTTTTATGTATGTATTTATTTATTTGCATATTGTTCAGGCTTAATTGTTTTCTTTTAAGGTGATAAGTTGAATTTGGCTTTTTCGTTAGTAGATTTTAATGAGCACCCTTTATCCTTCACAACGGGTCAGTTCAGTTACATAAACCGGAAATGTTTTCTCTTTTGAGTTTGTGGAAGTATCCTTTACAATCTGGTATGTGAACATCTTTTTTGTCGTTGCCTTCTTGTTGCTGCAGAAGTAAAAAAACAAACTATAGTGACTGCACTCCAGCTAGTTACCGCTAGTTACTGTTTAAAATGAGTATTTGTGCAGAGGTCTCTAACAGTGTTTACATTTACCTTGTGTGTCCATCCATCAGAGGAGAACGCTGTGGTGTGGTACAGTCTGTTGCCGGGCCCAGGCTACGAGCTCTTCAGCATCAGCCCTTACACCGGTCTGATCACCACCACCTCCTACCTGGACAGAGAGCAGCAGGAACATTACACACTCAGGGGTAAGACACATGAACAAACACATGCTGTTCCACGCACACACAAACACACCCGAGAAACAGAAGTAACAAAACAGCAGTGAGTAGCAGTAATGCTCAGAAGGTGGTAACTCTCATTTACTTATACACTTCTCTCATTGAGATCAAGATCTCTTTTGCAATAGGACACGACAAAACAGCCAGTCACACACAAGCACACAAACAGCATCACAAAAAAATCACACATGTTCAGAAATAAAAGGTTGAATTAATCCAACGGGACTTTCAGTTTCATTCAGC
Organism: Trachinotus anak; assembly: GCF_046630095.1. Taxonomy (NCBI): domain Eukaryota; kingdom Metazoa; phylum Chordata; class Actinopteri; order Carangiformes; family Carangidae; genus Trachinotus; species Trachinotus anak. The sequence continues at coordinate 23,000,803 of NW_027273870.1, forward strand.
TGATATTGTTCAAAGTAGTGCATCATTTGGCATAGTACACAGTCATGATGAGTGACTGCATCTCCTGTGACGAAACAAGCACCTAATGAGTGAGGAGATGTTAAAACTGTCATAATGTAACGAGATGAGATGGGTTAGATTTGCTTGATTCAGCTCAGCGGGTGAGTGATGGATTGATCATGTCATATGTTCAGCACTCAGTGATTAATCAGAGCAACATGTTGCAATGTCCAAGGGAGAAAGTTTGGAAAGGTTGTGAGAAACAGCCCAATCAGTCACAGTCCAGTGCTGATGTCTGAGGAAAAAACAACACAAACTCGCTGCGTGGCGGGTCAGACTCCAGACCAGTTGCAGCTGGACATGTTTAGTGTCTTACTGTCTTTATATTAGGATTTCTTGGAGGACACTTTAGATTAAAACATCATTTTAATTTAATCACTTTTTGATGTGACACCTTATATTGAGGATATAAGCACAACCACAATTGAAAGTCTGTGATTCTGTTTTTTTGCACAGTGCTCCTGCTCGACCACACAGAACAATATCTAATAACTAAAAAAAATAAGAAATAAAAAATAATGGCTAAAATGAAATCAAAAGCAGTCCTCTGCAGTCTCCATCAAACATGGACATTTTTGTCATTCTCCACCCTCCACTGTTTCTGATTCTCTAGCTTCTCTCTTGTCGCGCTTCACAGCCAAGGTCATAAAGAATTAAAAGCCCCCCTTCTGTATGAACGTGACATTATTCAGCAGATTGATTTATGTCAGGGAAACAGTAGACTTTTAATGGGCTGAGGTACAGTATATCTAACCTCTGCTGACTGTGCTGCTGCGCCCTGAGCTTTTTGAAGTGTTTGATTTCACTCTGTCATGGGCATACACAGTAATTACATTCAAGCCGTTCAGCAGTGTTTAGTGATAAACTGCTTTCAGATGTTTTATCATAATATTTGTACAGTCGACAGAATGATGAACAATTAAATTTAATAACAAAATATAATAATAGGTAAGCCTGAATGTCTTGAAGTTGTGCCAGAATCACACAGGGCTTATTGGGAAATACGTATGAAATATGTTAGGACAATTTTCTCTGGCTGCAGATGAATTTGGAAAGAAATAAAATACCAAGTTCTTTTCAGCAAGTATTAAAAGCTGTCACAGTATACTTTATGTTGACAGATGTTTTTTTTGTTTTTTTTTTTTTTTCATTCCACGAGTCTTTTCTGCCATGAAAAGTCTAATATGGCTTCAGCAGAGTTGGAACCAATAAGACTGACTCATTGCTGTGTTTTGAGATACTGAGCAAAACTGTCTATTTCCATAAACTGTTACATGTATTTTATGTTTTCATTACATGCGGTATATTACCGTTGAAGAGGCCATTATTGCATTAGTTTGTGGCTAGCAGCATGGCTCTAGTGATGGCAAAGCTGGTCTGTTGGTCGACTGGTTCACCGCTTTCCGAATGACTGTGGTGAATTTTCCTCTGACGCGTTCAGCAGGTCAGAGTTTTTTATTTTGTACAATATTTTGGGTTAAGACCAAATACCAGCAGAACTAATGACTCTCCCAGCTGTACTTCCTGTTTAATGCTAATTCGCAAATGTTAGCATGCTAACGTCCAAGCATGCTAACTTCACACCTACTGAACATCTACATCGGTCATTATTGTCACTGTGAGCATCTTAGCGTGCCGATGTTGGCATTTAGCTCAGAGCACCTCTGTGCCTGAATAAAGCTTCACTGTGCAGTTAGCATAGCTTTAGATTCATAGTCTTGCCCCCTTCTGTTTGTTTTTAAGTCCAGGAATTAAATAAGAGGCATTGATCAGGGTGTCATTGGGGAAAAGTGGATAAGACGACATCTGTGGTTCAGCAGCCAGGAACCCTTGCTTCATGTCACCCCCCCCCCCCCCCCCCCCCCCCTCTCTTTGTCACCATCTTTTGTTAGCATTTCTGTTGTGAACTATCTGAGGGCAAACAACAACAGAAACTGGTGTCAGCAAAGGAAACCATGTGTGTTTTAAGCGGTAAAACATATAGTTTCCATGTGATGTGCAGATAAAAGGTTGATCAAATTTTTCAAAATGGTGTGAAACAGCAGAAAAAAAAGATTCACTTTCTGTTTCCTCATGAGAATCGAAATTAAAGTGAACCAAGATCTCCTTGATGATGTTACATTAGAGGATGGTGAGTGCACCTGTGAATTCCTTTCGATCCCTGTCCTCAGTCCAAGCTCGTGACAGCAGCACGCGGCCTCTTTCGGGCACGGCCACGGTGCAGTGCTCTGTGCTGGATGACAACGACAACCCTCCAGAGTTCATGCAGTCGTCCTTCCAGATCAGCCTGCCAGAAAACCTGCCTCCTGGGGTCGTCTACACCTCTCAGGCCTCTGATCCAGACCACGGAGAAAATGGAACTATACACTACTCCATACTAGGTGAGGAACACAGATCACGCTCTTTAAAGCAATTTGGGTCATAATTTAGTCCTTTTTTCCATTATTTCTATCCGTAATAACATTATACTTACAAAGTTACTTTATTACTTACTGAGATCTGTAAACATATCAACATTGTCAAAGGGGAAAGAAGCTAAGCAATGGAAATAGTCAAGCCAAACTTATTTGGAAAAAAAAATGAATGGAAAAGGTGAAATTAACACCCCAACTGTCCATTGGAAACATCCATCCCACTTTAGATGTAGACGGTATGGTTCAAATTTGAGCTATCATACTTGCTGTAGTGGTGCATGTACAGTTTTTCCATACACAGAGGGATTATTAGCAACATTTCTGGCATGCTCACTGTCTGTGTTACCTCTACATAAAGTTGGCCTGTTTACAACCTGTATAACTGTGTTCTGTACCATAATGGATAAAAATGATGGGAAAATCATTTGAGTTGTCATAAACTGAAATTATCCATCTTTGTTTGTCTTTATTATTATTCATATTTGTTTGTCTTTAGGTGAGGACTACAGAGGTCGCTTTACCATCAACAGTCACACAGGTGCTGTCAGCAACACACAGGTTCTTGACCGTGAGGACAGGCAAAATTACACACTCAACATACAGGCCCGTGACTATGGCCCCACCCCACTCAGCTCCTCCACCCAACTCCAGCTGGTGCTGCTGGATCAGAACGATAACATCCCCTCTTTCACCCGTAAGAGCTACCACGCCTCCATCAGCGAGGGCCTACCTGTCGGAGCTGAGGTCCTGCACGTTAGCGCCTTTGATCCTGATGAGGGGCCCAACGGGGACATAACCTACTCTCTGACAGAGGACAGCAGCCAGGGGGCCTTTTCTGTGGACACTTTCACAGGAGTGATCCGCACCACCAGGCCTCTGGACAGAGAGAACAGGGCTCAGTACACCCTCAGAGTTGTGGCTACTGACGGCTGCACTCAGGGACCCCTGAGCTCTATGGCATCTGTGACCATACAGGTGGAGGATGTGAACGACAATGTGCCAGTCTGTGACCAGAATCCCATTAATGCATGGGTTTCCATGAGGACTCTACCAAACCAGATAGTTACCACGGTGATGGCAACAGATGGCGACCAGGACGAGAATGGGACGATACATTTTATGTTGTCTGACGAGGAAAATCTGTTTGACATCAACACCGAGTCAGGAGAGATTTCACTGAGGAGACGCGTGCGAGCCGGTTTCTCAGGGAGGAAGCTGCAGGTGGTGGTTTCAGACCGAGGACGACCTGCTCTGACCTCCACCTGCCTGGTTTTTATCCACCTGAAGGGAGAACATGAAGGACTTCAGTTCACAAACAAAGTGTACAACACCACTGTCAAGGAGAACAGTAGAGCTGGTAGGTTTTAGCCACCTCTAATCCTTTTGTTTTCACTTGACGCCATTAAAAAACCTCATCAACATTTTCACTTTCTCTTTGTCAAGGCACTTGGATTGCAAAAGTGGAGGCCAGTGACCAAACCAACAGCAGACAAAGGATCACCTACACCATATTTAGTGGCAATGAGAATCACATATTCTCCATTAACCGTCACACAGGTACGAAACATAAGAAACTTTGCAAAGAAAAACCTTTTTTGGGGGGGATTTTTTTGTTGTTATTCTTGCTGTCCATCCAAAGTTCAGTTCACTGGTTATGATTAGTAGATTGTGTTAATTTGCAGGAACATGCTTTCATCATTTAAGTTATGCTAATAGCACAAATTCTCATTCACTCATCCATTTTATTTTCCACAAAAGTGTCCAAAAATATCTTTCAATTTCAAGTCCTCACCATTGTTTATGTCTGACCAATAAGAGCGTCGAGTACAACCGTTTCAGGCGCTCACTCTCCATCTCTGTCTCTGCAAAAAGTCCTTTCAACTTATCAGGTTCATCTGGTTGTTTATATACAAGTATTTCCTAAAGAATTATGATTGTTGCCTGCCTGATTTTATCATTTTCTAACCCAAACCTTTTTGGGATTCATGTCGACATGAGGTAATGGAGTAGAGACAGACACAGTCATTTAAATACACAATATTATAGTAACATGGGGCTGAATTCTGGGGTTACCGCAAAAACTTGAACCTAAAAGTGCGTCTGTCGACACATTTTTTAATGGACGAAAAGTTATGTTTTCCTTTCCACTACCTTCCCGTCATTTTTCCCTGATCTAGTAAAAAAAAAGGGGGCATTACAAGGCTAAAGAGAAAAGTAGAAAATGTATTCAAATATTAATCTTATAATTTGGGATATATTACTGAATATGGTAGATTATATTTTAAAAGAAACTTTCCATTTGGGCCCTGACCTTCGGTATTTGCTCTTAGCACATTTTTCATGGGGTAACATCTCGTGCAGGTGAGATCCGGGTGCAGAAAGATAACTCTCTGGACTTTGAGGTGAGTCCTCAGATCCAGCTGGTGGTGCTGGCTGACAACGGGCTGCAGACGGCTCACTGCAGGGTCTCCATCACCCTGCTGGACATCAACGACAACGCGCCGCTGTTTGAACACAACAGTTACAGAACAGCTGTCTGGGAGGGGCAAGTGCACAACACCTACATTATGCAGGTACACTCTGCCCACTTTGACATTAGGAACATTAAAAAAGTATGTCATATATTTTATTTTATTATTCAAGCCTTGGATATTTCATATTTTATTATTTTCTACAGGTGTTTGCGTCTGATGCTGACAGCGGGATGAACGGGCAGATTGAATACTCCATTGTGTCCGGTAACCATAATGAAGCATTCATCCTGGACTCTGTGAGAGGGATCCTTGCTACCAATGTTTTACTGGACCGTGAGATCACTCCATCTTACAAGTAAACTCATTAAATAGTATGAAGTCATCTTTTATAGCATGCATGACATAAAGTCAATGTCGGCTCTCTTCAGTTGGTTTGTCTAAAGCTGAAACATGTTACTCTGGTTTTCTTTCCATATTGTAAGGTAAATGAGTAAGTAGTACTGTACATTTTTGTAAAGATTTTATCAAGGATAAAACAACAATTATATTACAGCAACAATTATACTAGTCAAATGAAGTTTGAATTAGTGATTTTAGAATGTAGTCAGGTAGTTTTTATTATTAAGAGTATTATAACTGGTAAATTTCCAGCCTTGTATAATACATCAGTATTTTATTCAGAACATGCTTTCGATCAAGTGCAATAATGTGTTCACTGCCTTTATACTGAAGGCTGGTTCTGCAGGCAGCAGACAGGGGGAACCCTCCACTCAGCAGCACCACCACTATCAGGGTCCAAGTGGTGGACGTCAATGACAACAGCCCTGCAATTCCCCCAATGGAGCCCGTGGTTATAGCAGAGAGTAAGACCAAACCTCACTGCCCTGCATGTTTTTAATGATAGATATTTACAAGGATCTAAAAAACTGTGTTCTCTCTCTATTTGTGCTCCTATCCTCACACGTTCTGCTTCTCTGCAGATCTGCCAGCAGGTTACATGGTCACCCAGGTGACTGCAAACGACGTGGACCTGAGCTCAACTATCACCTACAGCTTTTCAGACAACAGTAGCACCAACAGTCCCTTTGCTATTGACCGATACACTGGTGTGGTCACTCTAACGCGAGCCCTGGACTACGAGGAGCAGACGGATTACACTCTGACAGTTTGGGCATCTGACTCCCTCCACCAAACCACAGGGGAGGTCAGAGTTCAAGTGCTTGACGTCAATGACAATGCTCCAGTCTTCACCCAGGTCTCCTACCAGGTACAGATGATATATTTATCAATAAAAAGGTTGAAGACCTATACACCAACTGGTCGGGGTCATTGAGCCACGAATAAAATGATATATACATGGCGTTACCTCCCTAAGATGACAAGAGAAACAGCTGTCAAACAAGGCATGCATTTTTCAGGATTTCTAAGTTTAAAAATAAATTGTTTATTAATGCTTTATTAAAGAGATTTGTAAGGATAAGGATATTTGTCACTGTTTCATGAAAAGACATTATACAACTGTTCTCACAAGCTGAGTGGCACTACTCATGACAAGTAAACTGAACCTCATGTGTAAAATTGGTGGGGTGCCCCTTTAATAAAAGATCACAAGGTTCTCCCTTTATAAAGAGCCAGGTGTGTAGTTATAAATTGAGGTAAATCATTGATAACGGGTGCATTCATGTCAATAATCCAGCAAGTCAGAAGTTTTACATGGTTTCAATTGTTAATTTATGGATTTTGTTCCAGATACTTCGCAGCTCTTTTTCTGTGTGTGTAAGTCACTGACTGTCCATCTGGGGAGTTAAACTTTTAAACCTGGCAACCCAAAGGCTATCCATACAAATGCTTATTTATAAAGCATCAATAATTTATTAACCATTGATATAGCATTTGCTACCATTACAAACCTTTTGTAAAGTATGTCTTATTAGAGACTGGCACCTGAAATGTATCATGATCTTGCTGCAGATGTAACTCATTATTCCTCATTTCTTTAAGGTGGAGTTGTCAGAGTTGGTCTCAGGAGACACACTAGTTGTGTCAGTGTCCGCCACTGACAAAGACTCTGGACCCAATGGCCACATCACCTACCGACTGCTTTCATCTCCTTTACAAGGCTTTTACATCCAGCCAGACAATGGTAAGAACATTGTAACTGCTGGAAAAGAAATCCGCCAATAGCTCTGGTATAAATGTCACTTAAAGAAATATATATATATATATATATAAAAGAATGACGTTAAAAAGTCACCAGAGAAAAGAAAAAAGAATCCAAAATGTACCATAGTTCTTCTGTAGAAGTTATTACTTCAGTCTTTACAAGTTTCATGACTTATGCCTGTCTGGTGGTCTGATTCTCATATTCATCCCTCTTATTCTCTCCATCAAAATCAGTTTTTCTGGCATAGTTTAAGCAGCACACGCCAAAGAAAAGGGCGCAGAGAAAGTGTTTGCCTTGTTATGAGCAGCTCATCATATGATATCAGAGGTTGCTGAGAGTTTTCATTGTGCCAGTAGCAGTATATTTCTCCATTGTTTATATTTTTGAAGTCTTGGGTAAAGTGCTTCAAAGGAGTCATGCCTATCCTATTATCTCCCTTCTAAAAACCCCAAAACCCAAGAAAGAAGATAAATTCTACAGAGCTGAAAACCAAACCAGCACCCCTCAGTACTGGCCAGTCTTTTCCACTCATGAGTGATTTATGGACTTCTACCATGTTTGAACCCCAAAGTTTAATATCAGAGAAATGTATTTGACATTTTTTGCGGCGAGGAGCACTAATGGAAAGTGAAATTTGCATCAACGTTGACAAAAGCTCTCTAACTAGAATCCAAAAATTTTAATATGGTGCTTTTTGCAGTGCTGTGCCTCTCAGTTTTTCCATGCCTATATGTCTCGCAAACAATGAGTGGTGCTGCTTTAGGGCAAAGCCTCAGAATTAATAAAGCCATTCTGGAGAAAAGTTTAAGTAGCAGTGAAGTGGAATAATAAATTGGATGGACAAACACTTTATAGTCATCCAAGAAGAAAATTAGCTCTTACAGTCTGCACATGGAATTTATTTAAGAATTGTCATACAGGACATTATGTTGCATTGTGGTGTCTAATGACAAGGGTAATTTTGATTTAGCTCTCAGTACATTGTCATGCAAGCAGACATGCTTTACAGCTCTTATTCTGGAGAGAAACACATCCAGGAACAATCTGCATATTTGTTAAACCATCTGTGAAGTCAATTCAAAGGAGTTTTATTGTTTTACATTGGTGAGACCATGTCTTTCCTAATGTCTCTCCACCATGTAAGCAGTTTCATTGTAAGATTGAAAAAAAATACATGGAGTGCTCAATGTCTGACTGACTACAATATATTTTGATAAAAATGTAATAGATTTTAGCAATTGATATATAATTGACATATTATCACCTTGTAAAGTTATTATGGCAAACTTGTTAGCCAAAAGGTATCTAATTCCACATCCAGTAGACACAGAGAATTTGCATTGGCATGAACATTCATTTAGTATCTGTGTTTCCGGCCACCTGATGAATCTCTCTCCTTTGAACTTTTTTGAATCTCCACAAACTCCTTACAAAAATACCTGGTTCTTCAGCTGCTCCACTATGTTCACCAGTAAATATTTTCTAATGTTTGGTGCTGGACAGGTACAGTGAGTCTATCAGAGCTTTTTTGCTTAAAGCAGCTGTATGTTGCTCTACATTCAATTAGGTTCAAAAAGCTATAATCTAAACAAAAAAAAAACCCAAAGCAGTAAGCTACACCAAAAAAAAAAAACAAAGCAATAAGCTAAACCAAAAAAACCAAAGCAGTAAGCTAAAAGCAGCTAAAAACTTCCATTGACCTGAAGGGAAGTAGAATTTGGTGTTGACTGACTGTTCGCTAATCTGCTCCACCAAACAGTGATTTTTCAATTACAGCTAAGCAGCCAAGGGTAATGTCTGGTGTTACATTTTTCCTTATCATATTAACAAGGACATTTACAATAAGAGAAAACAGCACTGTTTCTTTATTCCCAAGTCTTCTACATGGGTTGTCATCTGTCAAGACTTTTTGCTGGAATATGCTTTAGCTTCAGCCTTTTTGCACAATATCATGTATGTAGGCATCAAACGCATATTTAAGGCCCATTTTACAAGGGTTTTCTTTTAAATCAAGTAAGCAACATTACCTTAATTAGCTAGCCAGCTACAACAGGTAAAATTTGACACCAATAGTTCTCTTTACTGATCATAAAATAAACAATGGCTAGGTTGCTATAAACGAGAATCTGTGTTCATGTACCTCTGCCTATAATTAAAGAGCCATAATAACAGTAACATGTACTCATGGACACATTTTTGTCTCGCAGGGTCTGTTTTCACCAACAAGCCCCTTAAGGCTATCACAAACAGCAACCTGATCCATCTTCTGGTTGAGGCAAGAGATGGAGGCGATCCCGTACACTCCACTGTCACCTCCATAGACATACTGATTCTAGACACCAACGACCACACACCTTTGTTCCACCAGGATATCTACACCCTTACCGTCCCAGAGGACACGCCCACAGACACCACCCTCGTGACGCTGTCTGCAGAGGACCAGGACTGGAGCCCTGAAAATACCCATTTGGACTACACTATCATCAGAGGAAATGAGGAGAAGCGATTCTGCCTGGAAGTAAAAATGATTCAAGTTGAGAATCAGATGAAGAATTTAGGAAAGCTTGTTCTGTGTAACCCTTTAGACCGTGAGACCACAGAGAGCTACACACTCACAGTGAGCGTGTCTGATCGAGGAACGCCTCCACTGAACAGCTCTGCTGTTGTTATGGTGACTGTGACAGACTGCAATGACAATGCCCCTGTATTTTCCAGCACAGAGTACCATGCACATGTGAGCGAAAACAGCCAAGTAGGTACCAGGCTGGTCCAGGTCAGTGCTCAAGATCCTGACCTAGGAATCAACGGCCTGGTGCGGTATGACATTATCTCTGGGAACAACAAAGGTCACCTCAAGCTCGACCCTCACTCTGGTGTTTTGGTTGTCAACCACTCGCTTGACTATGAGGAAGACTCAAAATACACCATCACTGTCAGAGCATCTGATGGTGGTGAATCATCTGAAGAACATAACATTGCTTTTACAGTTGTCTTCATCACAGTGCTGGATGAAAATGACAACACTCCATACTTCATGTTCCCTACTATTAACTGTTCTGTGTTGGAGAACCTCCCAGCATTTACCCACACCTGCTCTGTCCATGCTGTTGACAATGACTTAGGCCACTATGGCCAGGTCACGTATTCAATTCTATCCTCCTGCTTCATGGACTATGGCAGTGGCAGCCCTGAGAGGAAAGAGGCCTTTGCCATTGACCCCCTCACAGGTGACATCCACACCAGACAGACCTTTGATTTTGAACGCGAAAGTGAGTACTGCTTTGTAGTAGAGGCCAGGGACAAAGGCGACAAAGCAGCTACAGTGAGAGTGCAGGTGACCATCAAGGGAGTGGATGAGTTCAGTCCCATCTTCACCCAGAAGCAGTATCACTTCCTCCTGCCAGAAAACGTCAAGTCTGGAGAGACAGTTGGTTATGTAATGGCGATGGACCATGATGGAGGGGTGGATGGGATGGTGGAGTACTCCCTAATGAGTTCTTCAACATTTTTCTCTATAAACAAAACAATTGGTGCTATCTTTGTGTCAGGTCCTGTATTTCGCAGAAGAGGTCATGCCAGTGAGGATATGGTGGAACTGGTTGTGTCAGCAAGTAGTCCCAGAGTGGGCTCCAGGTCTACCACCTGCCTTGTTTTCGTCAATATCTCCAGTTCGGCAGAAGCACTCATCGGGGTTCCCCTTGATGCGCACATGCTCAGCCTGAGTGTCTCACTAATTATGTTCCTCCTTATCCTCATCATTTTTGTGGGCATGGTTCTCAGGTACAAGATTAAAGAGGCCGCGATCAAAAAGGCTGCTGCCATTGCTGCAAACCTGAACCATGGCACAGGCTCGTTTGGTAGATCCAACAGCCAAACACAAAGTGCCATCTCTCTGCATGAAATAAAACGACCCAGCATCTTGGTGACCACTAGGGACACATCAAACCCATACAATCAATCAGATTCGAGCGGCCGTGGATCAGCAGAAGGTGAGACAGCTGAGGACCAGGAGATCAAGTGGATTAATCAATACCCCTGCCGTAAAAGAGATGAATCTGTGAAGGGCAACCAGACCACAGAGATCCCAGACTCTGCCTTACCCGGAGACACTATCTCCTGCCACTCTACTGATGTGGGGCCGGAGCATATTTTATTAGTCAATAAATGTTTAGTCTCAGGGATGGCCAGCACAGAAAGCCTTCACCACTTCAAAGAGGAGGGAGGAGGTGAGGGGCTACTTCCTGCTATACTTAGGGTGAGGGATCTGGAGGAGAACATGGGAACAAAAGGGTATGCTCCCCTCTCTGAAGCCCACGGCTCGGCAGATTCTCTCTCTTCACTGGTGTGTCTAGACGAGCAGCTGCAGGGCAGCTACAGCTGGGACTACCTGTTGGACTGGGAGCCACGCTTCCAGACTCTGGCATCCGTTTTCACAGATATTGGGATGCTCCCTGACGAGGAGCTCCAAGGCGGTCGTGAAGACTTAGCAGCAGAGTCGAGCTGTCTCATGTACCCACCGCCACTAATAACAGGAGTGGCTCAGCCTGGCATCAGGACTGTACCTCCACGAAAATTGGGGCGTGTGCCAAGCATGAGCAGGAAGCCCTCCTACCGCAAATATGCATATTCCCCCTTAGCCAGGAACACAGGACTTACCCCTTCAGCCATGACACCAACTTTTTCCCCATCACTGTCTTCTCTCACCATGAGAACGCCCAGTGCCTCACCAGTTGTCTCTGAGACTGGGGTAGGAGGCATCAGACTTGACTCAGGGCCTCTCACTGCAAGCCTGTTGGAGGCAGAAATACAGGTGTAGACAGGGACTGAGCAAGTTTATCTGTTCCCCTAGTATCCCCCTAGTATTTTATGGGACTTTAAGGGACGCTGCACAGTTTGGTTTCAATTTTGGTTTGTTGACAACATTTTAAAAAAACATGTGAAAAACATAATCTTTTTAGGGGTAAAACAATGAACTGCTGGACTCCATCATTGTCCCAGTTTTTCAATTATTTTAGATTCATGGGTCTCATGGGTCCAGACTCAAGGGGGCGATACCAGGCAGAATTGTCATATGAAGGCAATATAGTAATTTAATTACTTAGATTGAGGCTGATTTCATAACTTTATTCTTTAATAAAACTAATATCTGGAAAAGCCTGAACTCAGCCTTGCATTACATTTTTATAACATAGTCCTTTGAATAAGAGCAGATGTTTGAGTCAGCAATTAATTATTGAATGTTTTATTGTAAACATGACTACATATGCAGAAAATGAAACACTTTGTTATTGCAGTTGGTTGCTGCTTCTAAATGGAAACTTTTTCAAGGTTGGTTTAACTTTAATAACCAAAGAAAGGCAACATTGTTCTGTGGTTAAGTCTATCTTCCTGGAATAATAAAAAACAGCGTTTTGAAATCAGGCCCTTTTTTTGCCCCCCTCTTCTTTAATATATTCTGCCAATAAAATGCCAATAAAATCCCATGACAAACAGACCTTATTTTACTCCTTTAATCTAGGACAGTTCTTAATTTCAGTATTATATTGTTTGGCAAGAAAAGAGTCAAGGCTAATGTAGACATCATCCAAAAATGAAAATTAAAAAAATATGAGGGATTCTTCACTGACACTAATTTTGTATGGATTCAAAATATGGGTTTCTAAGTATTGTACTACTGTCACTGGTCAGCATGATTGCAGATTTTCATAAACCAGTTCCAGGTTCTCACTGTTTTTTGCTTTTTCTCATGGATAGAAACGGTCTGTTCTCTGCATGATTGTTTATGTGTGTGCGACCTGTAGACTAAGGACACTCTGTTAATAAAAAGCACTTTATGTACAATTTCCAGGGAATGATATGTATGAGTTTTAATTATAATAAATTTGCAATCAAATTGCAATAAAGAAACTTTGTTCCGTATCAGGTATTTTAAAGATTTTCGATAAGGAAGACTCATTAGCTTGTGCATTTTTGTGTATAATGTCATATTCAGGCAGGACATCTTACTTTATAGGGGAGTGACTAAAAATAAAGGCAGTTTTTGTGGTCAAGACAATAATAAGTCAACAAGAAATGTTGTGTAAAAATTAGTTGTTTTATTGCCCAGACAGAACCAAGACTTTACTGCTGCATTCTCCACAGAATTTCAAAACTGAAGTGCCTCTTTAAAATTTAGGATGGAATGGTATTTTGGTTTCAGTGGAATTTTTTTCACATTAACCATCATTTACCATCACTTTTGAATGCTTGAATCTAAGAAACACTTGCACTGAATTTTACACTGCTTAGCTTGGCTTCAGAAAAATCCCAGTGTGGATGAGCTGTCTCCACAGATTGGTTACAGTAATGGAATCAATTTATCAGTTCTTCAATGTTGCCACAAAGCAATGCCACATCTAAAGATCTTGTCAAGTTCAACCCCACTGATGCTCACAAATCTCTGCCTCAGAATCGCTGCCCAGATATTAGATGTGTTCAGTTATTCAAATATGAAATGTGAAAGGATTAAGTGAAACAAAACGGCAATTTAGCATGGCTATCAGGCCACCAGTGTTCATCAGCAGACGCAAATGTTTTTCAACAACCCTAATCCTTGTTTGCTTACTAATGGACCATAAAATAACTCATTATCCAGCACCATTGCATTTTCCTTCTCTAGTATTTACTGTAAGAGGAGGCTTTGGAGACTTGACATCATTTTGCTGCCTGGAATAGTGACCTGAACATCTAAGAAGTTTGCTTCTCCAAGAAAAGTAAAGAAATACAGAGTGATCCAACAAGGCTCCACTTGGTCTGCTGCTAATCCAAATGGGTTGCCCTCAGGGAACATATGAGCTGAGGAAGCTGAGGAGCTAAAGTCTTTATCAGATAGTTTCATGAAAGACAATAAACAGTCAGGTCCTGAACCAAACCAGCCAAGTGTGCCATGTAGTCACTGATAGGTGCGTAATTATTTGTTGACTCAGTTCAGTCTCTCCTCTGCACCTCAGTGGGTTTTGAAAAGCTCCACACTCTTCAGTGTTTGTGATTTCAGCAGGTCTTTGGCCTCGGGATCATGGCGTTGGAAGAGATCTCTCACCATATCAGGTGATCTGACCAAACAAGCTTCTGTGTCTCAGTGCATAGCTCCACAGTCCCCGCAACTCGTGTCAAGAGCTGTTCTGTGGATCTTTATCAAATACTGCCTGTCACTCAGTCAGGCAGCTAAATGTGCTGAGAGGGGTCAGGAGGTCTCAAGTACAATAGGATTTTTACAATAAGGTTTTTGGATTGGCTGAAACAATTATGATCAGAGGTTAGAGGTGGGCTCACAAACCGCCCCCAGAACAAGAAGGAAAGATTATCATCTGATAGTCCCGTCCGATAGTCACTTGGAAGAGGAGGCATGGTGACAAATAAAACACAGCTGTGTTCCTATCCTGGCTTGGATTTCATATTTATCTCAATTTGCAGTCTACTGAGATATGTACTGGCCTCTAAACAAGTCCTACATTGTGGTTTCTGGCTTGTATCTCAAGGGACTTGAGGCCATATGATGCACTGGAGGAATTTAGCTTCACTTGGCAGACAAAAGGTTGTGGAGTGGGAAGGTGCAACTGGGGTGACAGTTGATTTTATAATAAATTATTGACGGATTGCTTAATTTTCCACTTGGCTAAAAATGTGACGATATACAGAATGTTAGTAGACCTATTTTTGTGTTTACTGTGTGTAATGTCACACATACATTTGTCTTTAAGTAAACTGGAAGTTTTCAACTAGGTAGAAAAGTGTAAAACGTCATGTTGTTTGGTACCAGAGGTACAGTGCAGGTAAGTCTTACATCTAACTAACAAAGAAATGAGAATGAAAAAGAAAAACTTGTGTGATTAATACAGATTTGAAGCATGATATTTCCAATACAAATTCTACCTGTTGCAGTAAAGTTACAACAAGACTTCTTAAGGTCTCTCACATAAAAGATGGTTTAGATTATAGACGGAACACAGATTGAAATAAATGAAAACAGTATAATCAGCTCATTCCAGTGTAAGCAACTGACTTTCTGTCTTCACGGGGCATTTTACCTTTATATATCGTTCTTTTTATGTTTTAAAAACTACATGTATGTTCAGTTAAACAATCCCTTTGCCTCAAGTCAAAGTCTCAGCTTCCTTCCAAATACCTCTTGAGCGCTTGACTTCACCAAAGTCAAACATCACCATGAAGCAGAGCTGAGTATCAAACCTCAGTACATTTCTGGGAAGCACCAAGTGTTTGAAAGTACTGAGAGCTGACATCAGTGTCTTGTCAGATTCATAACGATGTTTACTCATTCTTTGATCAGACAGTTCCGGATTTCAATCAAAATCTTCCCAATTTTGGATTGTTTTATGTAGACAAACGCCATGCATGGAGTTGAAGCACTTGACATTTAAGAATTTTTGTTTCTTTTGTTGAATAAAAACAGGCTTTTGTATGAATGAGACGAAGAGTCAACCATGCTAGCAGCTCTGAGGCAGTTCTTTGAGCTAAATGCTAAGGTCAGTAAGCTAACTGTTTTAGCAGATCTAAAGTTGACCTTTTTAACTATCTTAGTTTAGTATTTTAGGGCGCTGATTTTTGCTAACAAGAAAATGTTTTCCCCTGTGAGAAAAAAAACTTCTTAATTTGTTTGAGTGCAACTTTAGCCCAGCGACTCGGCAGCGTTTCAAGCGCAGTACGACACAGATCACTATCAGCTTTATGAGATTTAAACCAAACTTTCTATAAAATGATCAGCACAGTTTCAGGACTTATCAGTGTAGGATATGTGGCTGCAGGTGAATTATGTCCGCACTGATGAAGCTTTCACTGAATGCTGATAAGTTTTTAATTTAGAGGCGTGCTAGAACATGTTTATGGTATAACAGCAGGATTTTGGCAAAAACATAAATCATCATCTTCAGTGTCATAAATCACCACTGGGCCCTTTGACTCCAGACAATCAACACATGTGCAGAGTCTAGATAGTTTTCCATAAACCTTTAAGTTCATTTACGCTGTGATGCTGAAAGATTGTGTAAACATTGTCACACAGAGAGCATGCTTCATGCTTCATTCACAAGCTGGAAACAGTCCAAATGTTTTCTGTTTTCTCGCTTCCACCTTTTCATCCAACGCAAAATAAAAGTGGGCACACTTGACAGCAGAAGCATTTAGCCTTTTTAGCCCATTTAACATTTATTTATAATACAGCAATTTTTCCCACAGACATTTACAATCTTAACAAAGAGATAATAATGCAGTTTACATAAAGAATTAATCGCAGAACAGGAAGAAGTAAACCGTGCTCAGTGACCAACTTACCTCTGTTTTTATCAGAACCATGTGCAACATCCTTTCTATGCTTTTCAGATGTTTGACAAGTGTGTGGGACGATATATGCCAGAGTGCGTTGCTGCGCCTGTTCATGATGGAAATTAATACAGACGTGATGTGGGATAGCTGAGCAGAGCTGGAAACAAGAGTTTGAAGTGGGGATGGTAACATGCGGTGTGTAGAAAATGGCTTGTTGCTTGGTAGATTTTTTCCAGACTCCTATCAAGACTTGTGTTTTTTTCCTATATCTATCTAACTAAAGACTTTTGATTCCAAAACAATACATCCATTTCTGGAACACATCCACACCTCTTAAACCTATCAAATCCAGCTGAGAACTATATTATAATGGACTACAATTAACAACATTCGGATACTTTGTAAATTTGCTAAGTACTGTGCTTGAGTACAACTTTAAGATACTGAGTTTTTCCATTTAATGCAACTTCTACCCCTCTACAATTCAGTGGAAAACACTGCAATTTTTACAGGTATTTGAAAGCTAGTTACTAGTTACTTTGCAGTTTAATATTTTAGCAGCAATCAGTATATAAAGCAGCTAATATTAGTTCAGACGTGACCGACTACAATTTTTAAATGCTGTTTATGCACACATTAATGCATTAATAATAATAAAAAATTAGTGATGTCATACTGTAAGTAAAAGTATACAACAATATGAAAAGGGCTATTCAGCACAATATGTGCTTTTGAATGCAGAACTAAACAGAATTTTGAATGTTCCTTCCATTGTGGTAGTGATACATTAACTTAAATAAAAGACTCTCCTCCATGTGTCTTTAGAATGAAACAGCTCAGAATTGCTCAGATGAAATCCAAAATATATATTCTTTGACCCAGAACCCACCAAACAACTGTGAAGAAACACTCCATCATCTCCTCCTGTCGGTGGGAATGGCAGGTCTTTGTAGCGCCTCCTCGTGGAGGAAGACGGTCCCAGGTTAACGAGGTATCAAAATGTACAGAAACTTCTAAACAACAATAAACAAAACAAATACAAATTTAGCATGGCTTTAGGGGTGGTAATGTTGGCTTGTTGATCAGTTCACCACTTTCTCAACTATGGGATGGATTGCCATAAAATTTGGTACAGACATGTATGGTGCCCAAAGGATGAATCCTAATGAGTTTGGTCATCCTATAAGTTTTCCATCAGCGCCACCATGAGGTTGTGGTTTTGAGCAAAATGTCAAAACAACCATTGGATGGATTGTTCTATGTCTTGTTATGTCCAATACTTTGGATTAGGAAACAGATGACTTTCTCATAATTCTAGATTTAGCTCTAAATATCATATGTTAGCTTGCTAAAAGATGTTGAACATGTTCAAGATTATACCTGCTTAACATCAACATGTTAACACTGTCATTGTGAGGATTATTAGGATGCAGACATTAGCACCCAGAACACAGAGCACTGCGCGAGTACAGCATAAGCAAAGGATGTTGCATGTGACAAACAAAAAGAAACAGTACGTGTGTCAAGTGGGTCACTGTTGGGATCCATTGTAAATCTTGTCAGTTCAAGGTGACAACAAAGTTTTCAGAGCCACCTTTTAAGTCTACGGGTGGTTTACTTAAAAAACAGGTTTTCTGTCGAGTATTCCTCACAATATGGACCTTAGCTGGCAGCCCAATAAGTGAGACAAGACTCCCCATTCCCACACACACATACATACACACACACACACAATACACACTCAGGCCTGGAGCCCCTTGAATGAGACCAGTGGGGAGAGGGAAAGGGAGCTTTGTTGGTGGAGGGCAGGAGAAGGAGGGTCAAACAGGCTTTGGATGTATGAAGGAGCCTCAAGCATCACATTTGGGTCCAATCAAATCAGTGATGTTTTTTGGCCACAATATATAAAACAGATGGAGGAGTACGATTCTTTTGTATAAACGCTGTTCAGATTGAAGAAGTAGCTTTCTTTTTCTTTTGAAGGCGATTGATCTTTGCTTAGCAGCTTTCCTTTGTGTTTTCTGAAATGCTGTCTATTCTTCTTCTCAATGTCTCAGACTGAAGCATTTAAATGTCTTATTTCTTCAAGGTGTTGTTTTGTAGTTCTCGCTCTTGGTCTTTGTCCGCAGTGCTGATTATTTTCATGCTTTGACTGTTGCTTGTGTGGCCTTCTTTTGACATTAATAATACTTCAACCTTTGACCTGCCTGTAATGTGAGGTCTAATAGATTGAACCACAGACTTGAGTGTGAATGTCACCTTAAAAGAGTGTCTCTGGACATGCAAAGTTGTCTCACACCCTCAAATGACCTCTAACCTCCCAGGAAAGCAGCAGGGGATGAAGCATGCTCAGGGGGGTTGGGGGCTGTTTTAGCCACAAGGTGAAAACACGAGGGCAGGTGCTCCCTACAGGGGCCTCTGCTCCCAGAATAAGGGGCCTGGTTCTGCTGTGATGGATGCGTCTGGATGAGATGCCAGGCCCCTTTGGGGCAGAGTCCACAGCAGGGGAGGCACCATCTGGGACCAGAATGTCAAGGCTGGCCCAAGGGTGGAGATTTATGCCCCAACCTCAGGTTCAAACGACTGTTTCTGACACAGCGTAGACAAGGTGGCAATGACAGCTTTCCTCCCTTCTAGTCCAAAAAGAGTCCATCCATTTTTGTCTGTGGGGACATCTGAAGGATGACGAGGATCAAACAACTTTAGGGTCAAGTTTTTCCAACCTAAATGTCTCCCCTTTCTTTCACTGGATGTCCCTCAGTGTACCCTGTAGATATTTCTAGTGGAGCTAGCTTTGAGCCTTTGTGTTTGCCTTACTCAAGAAAGGGGAGCTGATGTTATGTACAGCTCAAAAAATGTGCAAAAATAAAGGGATTTTTTTTTTTTATGTCCAACTTCAGCAGCATGCATAAATTAAGGACAGACAGACTGAAACAAACAGACCAAAACTTTTTTCTCCTAGTTTCCCTCAGCCCCCTGAAGAGTTTTTTCCAAACCATTCTACACGCACTTACATACACAATCCAGCCACAGTGACCATGTGGAATAAACACAGATAATGTGTAGCGTGAGTTCATCCACTGACCAGTGAAATCTCAGTGGGTTAGCTCAGGGTAACAAGAATCAGAGGCCCTGGCAGTTTTTTGTCGGACCTATTAGTGCCTCGGCTGCACAGGGAGGTTGGACGGGGAGAGGTATTAAACAATTAGGGCCCTAGACACAGATGTGGAAGACAGAAGGAAAAGCTCAATGTGTGTGTGAGTGCGTGCGTGTGTGTGTGTATGTGTGTTGGGGGTTCCCAGGCCGATGAAAGTAGTTGTGCAGGACTATGCGCTGTGTACCATGTGGAGCTCATTTTATCCCTTCACTTTGAGAATAATCTGCAGTGTAGAAGCATAAAGCATGTGTGCATTTATACTATTTAGTTCTCTGGAATATAAGAGGAATGTGGCTCTGTCTGTGTTTCTTAATGTACCTATAAACAGTGCAAATACATAAAAGAGACGGATATACTGTAGCCGTTATAAACAGAGAAAATGAGTATAGAAATAAGCAGTATAAAACAGACAGCCAAACAAATAGACAGGGCAAGTTAGTATATATACAGGCTCCATATATACAAGACTACTAAAGACCCTGGCAGTCAAAGATGTTATGGGGGAAGAATTTCAGCTCTACAAAGTGAGAATCTACAAAAAGAAAAAAAAAAAGAAAGAAACTGATTTTAAATACAACATTTAGTCATATATGTCATATATCTTGGTTTTAATATTTTTAATCTAACCTTTTGTTAGATTTTGTCACCTTTTGAACCTTTTAGTTAATAAATTGTACATGAGTTTCATACCTGTTAAATTCGCAACATATTGTTTGTAATTTCATTCACTATTCAAGCCACATTTTAATAGATAGTATTGATATGTAGTGTTTTCGTTTTTTAATGTAAAAAAAGGACAGATAATGATTAGCCTACCTTAGCATATAGACTGGAGATAGACAGATTAACCAGTTGTGTTTCATTTAATCTGTGTGTCAACGTTAGCCTTCTGTAAAAGCTGACAGGCCTACCACACCTGGCTGTTATTAGCAAAAACGTAGAGCGCGTACCTCTCCCTACATTACTCTTTGTGTTAAGCAAACATAATACATTGCGTTCAGTCATGCAGGTCATGCTTATAGGTGGACTTTTTTTTCTTTGTATGGAACTAGGCTAGATGTTTGTCCCTGTTTAATCTTTATGCTAAGATAAATTACCTGCTTCTCAGTTCTAGCTCCATACTTAAAACACAGTCGGGAGAGTGGAATCAATCGTCTCATCTAAATCCCAAAATGAATGTGAAAATAACAGTTTTCCTTCACACAAACTGTGTTCGACTCATTAGTTCATACTTAGTGCTGGACTGTTGTGTTGTGATGTTACATCTGTTTTTATTAAGTAATCACAGACTGGGCAGGCTGATCAACATGATTATACAGTATGTAGTTCATGAATATCACATCTTAGGTTTCTATAACACTGAAACACATTTGAACTTAGTTGTAATATTTTGTTTTATGATGTAAGCTGTCTTCTGAATTTTGAAGCAAACTAAATAGTTGGTCCTCAAACCAAAGGAAGAATGACTTTATTAATGATTATGCATTATACATGCACTACAACGACCCTGAAATGATTGTAATATTAAGTTATCTGGATTAAATGCAAGCATATAATGGAGCTTTTTGTTCTAATACTTCTAATAAGCAATGGGATTTTTCATCAGTCTGCTCCCTGGGCAGAGCAACGAACACCAAAATTTTGAGGCAAACAAAACAGCCTGATTATCTTGACACTGAGCAAGTCTGTCACTTCCTGCTCACTATTTCATTTGTAATAGCAGCTTTAAAATCCAGACATCATGCATGGACTGGATTCGAATAAACGTTATATTTAAGCTTGTATACAGTGGATATGTCATCTGATAGGGCATACGTAACTTCTGGCAGTATGAGGCAGAGGCAGGGCGATGTTTTGGTTGGAACGCTATAAGTCGATATTGTGCCATCACCATCGTTTAATCAGGACTGTCAAGCAAAGATTTGTAGAATATTTAATTAAGCGCTAAAGAGAAAGATAAGCATGGCCATGTTTACTTTCTGGTCATGTGCAAAAGTGCCCTTGTGGTGGAGTGATGTTTTATCCCTGTTGGACAAATACTACCAGAATTTCAAATGATGCAGCTGAAGCACTTTGGAGGAGGTCATTTGTTGGATGTTTGAGGTTGGAGAAGCCCTCTGCGTTAAAGGGGGAGCCATCATTTAGTTAATGTGAGGCCAGTTTTTAAGTGTGTGTGTGTGTGTGCAGTGATTTGAGTTCAGGATAACTCTGGGTCTTTTCCTCCTCCTCTCAGCAGGACTCTGCAGGTTTAATGTGCACCGCCTCAGGCTTGTTCCATCCGCCTCTGCACACCATTAGACTGAAACACACACATATACACAAGGTAGTGACGCTACTGTTACTCAGTGTTAACACGCTCTTCTCTTCTGGGAGTGTATTTACGAATAATAAAGGGTTTGGTGATTCCCTCTGACTGCATTTTGGCTGCTTTCCTCCGTTGCCACCATAGAAGAATTCAGCATGTGGGGTTTTAATGTTTCCCTCTTCATATGAAAACAACAGGAAAGCAATGATGACATGTTGGTGGGTTCACTAGACTAAAGTTACTGGTTGGCACTTTTACAAAAGCATTTACTTCTATGGAGGACAACATGTCTACTTTTGGAAACTGGCTATAAAATAAAGTTTACAGCCTAGTGAAATAAGATTGCCAGACATCATATACCAGTATGAAAAGATGAAATACAGATGCACGGTTTTAGCAGGAGAATGAATAAATAGGTCAAGAAGCAGCATGCTCCTGTGTGGAGGACAGCATCTTCTACTTGTGTTGGTTGCTAATGACAAACATAAACAGATAACTGTGCTGGTGATAAATGGAGGCAGTGTATTTTGCCATATTTCAGCTAAGATACGAGTGTTTGGAACATAATGTCAGACAAACAGAGAGCAGAGGAGTGGATTAAGCTGCAGCAGCGGTTTGAGTATTTACATGGACTTTTTTCACCATGAAACCGTGCTGCGTTTGAAAGCCATTGTAACTCTGGTAGAGGAAAAGCAAGCTACAAACTTAGGGAGAGAGTTTTAGGTACTCAAAAGATTTTAAGTGGAGTATTGCTTTAAGGTTATCAATCCTATTCAGAGCCTCGAGGGACTCTCTGGACAGAGGCCATTTGTATGTTGTTCCAAGCTAAACCATCACAGAGGTTGCAGCCACTCAGATGGTAAGCATTCTTCATAGTATGTGTAATACCAAAAATACACTACTATAAAATATGTCTGTGATAAGGTGTATGAGAGCAAAACCACATGTACTTTAAAGGAGTTGTTTGTAAGTTTTGCTATTGATACACAGCCAATGTTAGCATTAACAGCTGTTTACTTACTAGTCTTGCCCGTCTCATCACTTTCCAGTAGTGACTAACTTTAGCCTCCAATCTGTCCTGAAGATGTAGCGCTGCTCAGAGGGCGTATAAAGACAATGATGGCTGAAGCTCTTGTCAAGCGACAATCACTACCACCCGCTCCCAGCAAGGAACCATATGCGGTGGGAGAGATTTACAACTTACAAATAGCCCATTAAAAACAGGAGACGAGTAAAAAAAAAAATTCTATTAAATATGCTGATGAAAATGTTCCTGTTTAGTTTAAGCCTTGTTGTTACACTGTTTCCTGAGTCTGTTTTAGGGCACTGAAAACTGACAGAGAGATGGATTACGCTATGGGTACCTTAAGGTACTTTTAATGTGGATCTGGATATAGGCATCATTTAAAATTGTGTATGTACATGAGTGTTATAGATACAAAATGATTCTTTCCCTTCCCCCTACTATAACTTTCTTGTCTGTTGTGTATGTATCCTGTTGATATCTTGATTTTGTATTGATTTATTTTCATGTGACATATTTTATTTTCAGGACTATATATATTTGGATCATGGGAATTACAGAAGTGCTGAACAACATTTCCCATGTATATTTGCACGATTCATAAAAGGTGTGCTTATAAATGTTTTGATTTTCTAATATTTTTAAGAGAATATTTGGTGTGTGCAAAACCTCCTTTGCTTCATATTTGCTACTCAGGATCAAGCAGTGAAATCAAATATTAACAATAGATAAACATTTAAAACACAATAAATTTCATAAGCTGTTTTTCCTTCTGCTCTTATCTAGATGACTTGCATTCCACAGCACTTTCAAATTTCCTAGAAAATGATGAAGTGCGTACTCAGCATACTCCTGCATGTGTGTAGTTTTTGGCAGGACAGGGGTATCTGGATAAAATTACCCTAAATTACATTTACTTAAGTTAAATGGAGTTATAAGTCTTTAGTGTTTTCTGACATTTTAAAGTGTCAGAACAAAAAAAAATATATCACCTATGTTTGAAAAATGACAAATGATTATGTTGGAGATCTGTTTTCTGTACCTTGCAGGTTTATATGTTTATAGGAGATAATTATATTTTGATGGCTTTGCCCCATTCTTGAAACTGTAGAAAGCAGCTATGAGTCAAATCCTGTTTCACGGTTCAGAGTGCCTGTTTTGAAGTTTAAGGGTTGAATCGGTGAGCAGAGGTTGTTCAGAGTTTGGGCTGAACTTGGTGTAAAGTCACACACACACTTCTCAACTACACAAAATGTGTCCTTGTTGTGGTGTCAAAACTGTGAATGAATACCAAACCTTTATTTACACTTGAGCCTGCGTCTGGTATTCCAGAGGTCACTGTGGGTCACTTGCTAGGCTGCTGCAACCATCGCTAAAATTAAGAGGGGTGCATTTTCTTTTTTCTTTTTTGTAACCCCCAAATTCCTGGGATGAAGGTATGTGAGATTATATTTCACAACACAAACTGTCAAAAGACAAATGATCCATGACTTCTGCCAGAGTGGTAATTTGTTCATGTCATGGAGAATGTGTCTTTGTAGGATGTAAAAAAAAAAAACGAAAAAGAAAAGCACTCAAACACATATTGGATTGTCTCTCCTTATTTGTTATTTATAAGTTAAAAAACAAATTAACTAGTTCACTAATAACAAATCACCACATTAAAAAACATGTTAGTAAACCAAGTCGATCTCATCAAATTCCAGCACAATAGTTTAAAAATACAATATTATCAGCTGTTCTTGCAGACTGCAACCAGGGCCCATATTTATCAAATTCTTCTGAGAATACTCTAAAGAGCAAATATATGTTTCAAACAACTTTCTCTGACCAACAGTAACCCTTAAGAGTACATTTAAGTGATGAGATGATGGAGCAGGAATAGCTGGATTCACCCTACATCTCCTATATTGCTGATTTTGTATGCTAAAACTATATGTAATTGAAATGTTTTTTTAAAGTTCACTGTATTTGTACAAAATCCTTCATATGTCCAGCAACATTTAATAATATATTCATAAATACACATTGACAGTCGCAGACAGTGATGCAACTGCAAACAAAATCAGCGCCAACTTTATTATTTGTGCTCTTTGTTCTTTGTTTGTAGGAGAAACTGTGCTATCTGAATTCTACATATTGCTTCGACAAGTAATTTGTCATCACTGATGATATTTTATACAGTCACTGTGTTTATTGATATTATTTTATATGGAAATCATCTAAAATCTATTAACCAACTCAAGTTACCACTGTAAAGTTAAGAAAGAAAACTTCCCTCACTAAAATCAAGGTATTTTTTAAGCTGTTAAAATTTTTTTGTTTCTGATTTTCATCCATAAACGATTCATTAAACGTTCATTTAGTCAGTTAGGGGGGAATAAGCCTAGCAACATCCCTTTTGTAAAGAATGTGTGAAGATGGCGAGGGCCAGGACTGTTGGTTGCCCCCTCTCCATATGGGGTGGAGATCAGGTACAGGTCAGAAAACACTTTTCTGACTGCAGAGCTGCTTGTACTTTGGTCTAAGTAGTAAAATATCCCCAGGAGCCCTTCACAGAGTGAGTCTTCCAGCTTCAGTATTGGTCAGGGGTCAAAGAGCAGGGCCCTACTGGAGGATCTGCTTGTCACACTGACCCATGGACATCCTGTGAGTATAAACCTGCCTGTGCTTTATGGCATATGTTCCTGTTTTTAAGCAATAAGTTGGTCCCACAGAAAATATGAAGCAACAGCCAAAACCAGTTAACTTAGCTTAGCACAAAAACAGTATATGAGGGAAACAGCTAGCCTTTGTCCGAAGGTAACAAAAAAGTAACTGCCTCCAACCAAGGACTACCAGCACGTATCCACCTGTGAAAATGCAAATTCAAGTTTTTACAATCATGTTCCTTTAGAGAGGAAACAAAGGAGATATGACATGTTTACTAGTGACCTTTAGAAGGCAGATTTTCTAACCTCTGGACATAGCTGGAATAGCTGTTTCCCAGTTTCTAATCTTTACGCCAAGCTAAGCTAAGCTAAGCTAACCAGTTGCAGGCTGTAAGCCTTAAAATTATCATACAAACATAAGAGTGGTATCAGTCTACTCGTTTTACTCTTGCCATATTTCCCAAAATGTCAAATTATTGCTTTAAATCACTCATAACTGACTGATCAGTTAACACGACAGACTCTGTTTCTAACATTTATTCATATAGGTATTTCTAACAATATATAGGTACATTTCTAATATGCACAGTTATGCCATAGTCTGGTAGAGTCACCTATGTATCCCACAACTGCTCTGAAACCCCATACTGAGTCAATTAGACCTGTACAATCCGAACATCAATTACGCCAAGTGGGGACAATCTATATGACTCCAGAGCTTCTAATGGGATTAATTCCTCTTGGATGGGATAAATTCTTTCGCAAATGTCAATGTAGAACGAGTGATTGAAGTTAACAAGCTCATTAGTGCACTTCAGCACAATGTTCAGAGCTGTATGGCTGACTCTCAGTTGGCAGCCAAGGGGCCGTGGCAGATTAAGTAGAAACTATTGGTTCTAACAGTGAAGTCTTGTGGTTATTTTTTGTATGGTCCTCTAAATAATCCTTATTTTAACAGGCAAGTTAACACTATATTTGTAAAGGTGTGACAGCCCATCTTTACAAAATCCAATCAAAGTATTTTGTTTTAAAAGTCTAACATACACTCAAAGCTGCAGTGATTCCAGGCCAACGAAGTTTAATGGATAACACTTCCTTATTCTACATTTTTGTGGTTGTCAACTAATCACATTAGACTGAAAACCAGCGTCACATTTGTCCATCTTTTAATACTTTTCAAATTTGCCAAGCTCATTTCCTCCTAACGGACACAAACATATACTTTCATTTTTTAAAAGAGTAATTTCCCGGAACGGTTGGAGATGTAGGTGTATCCATCTGTAAATGAGTATTTAAGGTAGGAGGATGGTGCATGTGGGATCCCACACATAAACGACAGTGGCCATGTTCTTTCTAATGAACTAAACATGTCAAACAGTGCAACATTGCAACATATATCTGGCTTGAGCTACATAGGCACTATATGTCAGTAGGATCAATTCATTGTTGGAGTTGCCCTTCAGATGGGATTTGTTGTCGGTAAGATAAGTAAAGAATATCACTATCCTTTAATTCATTCTGATCAAATTTCATTTTTTCTATATGGGACTGTTTAGTTGCTCTGCACAGAAAGTGACTATTGGGAATCTACTGAGAAAGAGAACTTTTTAAAAGCACGGTACTGGTTTACTTTATAACGATCCTGATGGCTTTGATGCTCCTCATATAAAGAGGACTCTCCATGAACGTTCAATAAATTGATTCCTCAAACATTTTCATTGGGGTTTGCCTTTCTTTTGAACCTGCCCCATACGTTCTCTGATCATTTTTGACAGTGGTCTAGTCCTTGATGCTTTATGAAAAAAAGTAGAAGTAGGTGGAGGGGAAAGAGTGAGAGGGGTAAGAGTGTTACCCGCCCACAGATGGACCAGAAGGTCTGACAAGCTGTGTCTGATTTTCTCAGAGTTGTAATGAGAACCTGCTGGGGTGATTTTAGGCACAGGCCTAGGATCAGTTTACCTCTATCCTAAGCGTCTGACCTTAACTGTCTGTGAAAGTGTATTGTTAATACAGGCTGCATGTTATTTGTGAAATGAGGTAATGCTTGATCCAATCCTGAATGCAGTCCATTTGTCCCTTTTTCTCCTTTCCTTCATTTCTAGCATTTCTTTCTCGTAATTCTAAAAGATGAACTGATTCATCCGGGATTCATCAGCTTGACTAGTTTACCGCATGATTTGTATCTGATGCCTCGAGAGTGCGCCCAAGAGCACATCAGGTCTTTACAGCTGATCACATTTGGTTACCTAAGAAAGGTCAGCATGTGACCTACCACACCACAGGTACAGTTTGGCCAGCTGACCTACTGCTCATCTAAAAGGAGTCCAGTTGCAGGTTAACAGGGGACTCTAGCCCTTAAATGGTTGTATAAGTGTTTCTACAGAGACCCAAAGAGAAGTAACACACTTTGAAGGAAAGGGGATAAGAGGGGGAAAGTTGCCCAATAAAAGCAAGTTCAACCTTTGACACAGGCTGAAAAACCAGTTGGGTCCCTGGCTCGTCATGCTGTTAATCTTGACATATTTCAAAATACATTTTTGCACTTTAAAGTGTTAGTTCAACCAAATTATAGACCTCACTATCAACTGTCTTCATAAGAATGTTTCTGTGGGAGATACAATCTCTGTGAAAAGTGTTTTTAGCGTATTCAGTTATTGTTATATCCTGTGGTTATGTTTCCACACCCACAGCACTTGGTCAAAGTTAGAGAAAGGTTTGGTGGTCTGGTTTTTTTAACATAAAAAGTTTACAGTGACTTCAGACAAAATATGTTTATTTACATTTAACCAAAGCCATGATCTTTCCCTAATCTTAACCTAAGTGCTTTGGCTGCCTAACCATAGATGGGAGCCTGGGTGCAAACCTCGGCCTCTTCTATTCAACTCCGTTGTTGTTCATATATGTAGTGTTTTATTAATTTTTAAAAATGTTGTTTCTGTGCATAATCAAGACAGCAATTTTGTTCACCTCACCTCACCTTGGGAAAGCAAGTTAGTTATATAATAAATGTAATTTCTAAGAGATTGGGTTGCAAATTGAAAGGATAAGACAGTTCTTCCATATTTTTGTCAATAAATACTGAGATCATGAGAGCAAAACCAACAACGCATTAGTTTCTCTCAAAACTTTCCCACCTCCTCTTCTTGTCTGTGGCACTCAGCCCCAGGCCCATTCATTCTAAGTGAAGACAGAGATCTTTAAAAACAGCTACATGGTTTCATTCTATAAAAGGGCAACATAATGTCCTGAAACAACTGGGCACTGTAGATTTTAGTAAATATTACTCAAACAGGGGTAAATTATGCATTTTTGAGGACTCAGCGGCGGATTTATATACATTTGGTGCACTAGTGAGTATTTACAGCACTTGGCTCTAAATAAAATACAGTGATTATTCATCACATTGAAGACACATGTCACTCAGTGAAACCACATCTCATTTATGTGTTTTTTGCAATATAAGGCTTTGGGTACACAGACAGTACTTATTCATAGGATCAGTTCATTGTTGATTTTGGTCTTTTCATTTATTGACAAAAAGTTACACATTAAAAAACAATCAAATTTCTCTTCAATCTTGTATTTGTCGTGGTGGCAGAAATCTCAGAGACAGATATCTTAAAAACCTGTATGCATAAAAACCTTGCAATAAAATTCCAGATAAGAAAAATACATTGCTGAACCACATCAGTCCGCAGTTACAACATGTGCCCTCACTGCTGTATAGTAGGCCTAATCAGTTCATGGAAGTGAGTGACATGGATTCATGAGTCACGATGAGGCATCTTATTGAGTTCAGACTCCTTTGTTCAGGAGTTGGGAAACACTGTATCTCCAGTAGCAACACAATCTAACACCTAATTTAAGAGTGCAGCACTATTTATACATGTTGGGCTCACCCAAATCATTTATACGCCCTGTCTTGTTTTCACATGAAAAAAAAATGAAGTGGCACCTCCACCCAAAATATTCTCTTTGTTCAGTTCTGCTAAAAAAAAATCTTGGCACATGTAGAGCTATAAACTTTAATGACAAGTTTAATTCGGAGCAAATAAACTGCAACTGTGTTTTCAATTCAAACGCTTTTTTTCCACATATTTAAAACAAATGACTCATAACCTTTTTGAATGATTGAAGGAGCTGCTGAGTGGAGAGAGCAGGAGGTTCTGAGAGACTGAGCAGTGACACTACAGGAATCCACATGTGCCACTTTGCACACTAATTTTTTGCACATTCGTTGCTGTAGGTGCAACATAAATTCAATTTAGCTCCATTGTTCTGGGGTGGCAGCAGAAGTCAGCCCCAGATATCTCCAATCTGGGTAAATGAAAACAAAAATATCTGCAAATCTTGAAAAAACAAGTGGCATATGGGAAAATATGCTTTTGCAATATGGTTGAACTGACCCTTTTAGCATGAAGTTCCTCAAGGCTTTTACTTTACATGCAAGATTGAAGTGCTCACTTGTTTCACCACGAGGAGGGACAAGCCTGAGAAGAACCACACTGCTTGTCTGCAGACCAGACTGTAGCTCAAGGGGGTCTGTGAGTGGATAGGAGCCAGAGCTGCAGAGCAGGAGAAGGCAGATTTGGTTTCACCCCTGGGTGTGCTGAGTGGAGGTCTCCCTCTCACACCAGGGCAAACAATATTTCATCATGTGGTATGAACCTGCAGACATGCCCAGAGGATTTCACCACTATACTCCTAATGATGGAAAATTAACGCTCCACTGAACAGAGCTAAATGCCCCCACTGACAACATTTTCAAACTATTTACAACGTGGGCCTAAAAAGCAGCAAGTTAAAGGGTCACTCAGGATATATTTCTGTTGATTTGGGCGTAATGAGGAAAACCTGTCAGAGACATTTTGTTATGATTTCCATGAAGGAGCAGGAGATGAAATAGAGAGGGAAACTGTTAAGAAAACGGTGATAAAATACTATGAGCTATATTTGGAAATCAGAAATATCTCTCAGACCCTGAGGAGCAACAAGGGAGAATTTGGGGGATTTTCTTTGACTTGGTATCCACAAGTTTCACCTGATATGAGGAAACCAAGTGTGCTGAATGGAGAAGCGGTCTTTACGCACAATATCCAGACTCCACCCAGACATGCCTGGAAGAAAAACCTCTTGGTACAGTAGGGGCTGGCCACTGACGGAAGCTCCATCCATCTGACTGATGCTCTGCAGCCCCTGATTGAGCTTCTGTGTTCAAATTTTACAACTTTTACGCGCAAACAAAATGAGAGCCCTCATTTCAGCAGTGTCATTGTTGTGGCTGATAGCAATACCCTGCACGGAAGCCATCCATGGATTATACAATTTTGGCCAGCACGAGTTATTCTACAAAAAGAATAACTGCAAGGCAATTCCTGCAAACCTCCTGCTGTGCCACGACATAGAGTACACAGAGATGCGCCTCCCGAACCTGCTCGGCCACGAAACCATGAATGAGGTTCTGCAGCAAGCTTCGTCTTGGATCCCGCTGGTGCAGAAGCAATGTCACCCCGACACGAGAAAGTTCCTCTGCTCCCTTTTCGCTCCCGTGTGTCTGGACGACCTGGACGAGCCCATACAGCCGTGCAGGTCTCTGTGCGAGAGCGTCAAGCACGGCTGCGCGCCCGTGATGTCCGCGTTTGGATTTCCCTGGCCAAAGATGCTGGACTGCGACCGTTTCCCACTAGACAATGACCTGTGCATACCACCTGCAGCCATCGACAACTTTGTGCCAGTCACCAAAGAAGGTGAGGTTTTGTTGAACTGTATACCTGCGCATAAATGCCCAAGTCACTTAGTGGCACATAACTAATGATAGACCACATATGGACTTTTACCGATTCATAAAATGCTTGTGTGAACAGAATGATTTGATTTTCAGTTGATTCACTCATGTGTCCGGGAATCCACTGTGGTCATATCTGGCTGTGTGTCCCATACTATAGATAATATTTAGATACTATTATAATATTTTGTGTTGAACTGTGGCAGATTATGTAATATTAACTTGTACATAACATGTTTCCTTCATCACTGGTAATCACAGATTTGTTAACTGAGTCTAATTTGTTTGCTATAGTGCCCAGAGTGTGCGATGCTTGCAAGGAGACAGATGACAATGACAACGAAATTGTTGACAATCTGTGCAAGAATGACTTTGGTAAGTCCACCCACTCATTGTTAATAGCAGTAGTTCCTAAGGTGAAGCTGGGTTAGGTCATGGGAGGGGATTCCAGGAGATTTCAGGCAAAATTTCACAGCTGGACATGTTTTTTTTTGTCACTACAAAGATCTATGAAACACTCTGTATTGTGACTAAGATGTCCCCTGCATTTTAGCACCAAACCATATGTATTTAGTGATGGCTTTCATTAGCACATGCCAAAAAAGCTGCTGGTATTTGTGAGCCATTCCCCAATCCTTACTCTCTCTGCTGCATGCTTTAAGCCCTGAAGATCAAAGTCAAGGAGATCTCCTACATCAACGGTGACACCAAGATAGTGCCGGAGACCAAGAGCAAAACCATCTACAAGCTGAACGGCGTGACGGAGCATGACCTGAGGAAGACGGTGCTGTGGCTGAAGGACGGCCTGCAGTGCATCTGTGAGGAGATGAACGACATCAACGCTGCCTACCTGGTCATGGGCCAGAAGATGGACGGCCATCTGGTCATCACCTCGCTGAAGCGCTGGCAGAAGGGCCAGCGTGAGTTTAAGAGGATTTCTCGCAGCATCCGCAAGCTGCAGTGCTAGGAGGGGGAAAAAAAACTGCATGTGTTACTGTTGAAGATAAAGTCCAGCTGAGCTCTTCCCCATTCTCACTTTCATGATTGGTTTGCAGTCAAGATTATTCTCTAGAGTCCAACAAAAATGTTTCCCTGGCCTTCAAAGACACATTCCTTTATGTGTCTTTCCATCGATTTATCATCAACAATGCCCTAAATCTTTAAAACTAGGTGATATGGTGCAAAGGTCTGCATTGCTGAAATAGCATGTTTTTAATTGACCCTACAATTGTAAATGTAAACTGGATGTTCAGTTTCTGTAAGGTGTTATGTCTCACTACACTCAAACCACATTCACCAATAAGGCCAAAATACTTTAAAAGCCAACTTTTGGTTGCAAAAAACACTCATTATATCTGGCACGGCACAAAGGTAAGTAAATATAGAAAGACAGATTCCTAAAGGTGCAGTAATGTGAGATTTTGTGACCTTCATCCATTCACTCCCATTCATTTTGCACCGACCGCCCCCTAGTGGCCAGTATTCAAGTGCCTCTCCCTGGGAGCCGTCTTTGCTGTCACCTCATTAATTGCAGTTAATTGCACTCAGCTGGTGTCCCAGGTGCAGAGGACTCACTAATTACATGATTAGAGTGAAAACTAGCAGAGCTTTGAATCCAGGATTAAAAATGACTGACTCTAATAATCAGTGGCAGGTGTGGCCTACTGTTAAATCCGGCAGATGAGGGTGAGTTTATCGTACTTTACGATATTTTTCTTTTCTCTCCTGGTATCAAAAAAAAGATGTTTTCTACCTTCTTTGAGGGGGGCTCAAACAGGGTGAACTCAAACAAGTGTTCAGGCTCTATACAAAACTCCTATTTAAAAAAGCAACTTACATTACAAGAGTCAAAGACCTTGGCTGCTTGAGACCGGACCCCACAGTTAAGGTATTAAGGGCTCTGGTAGGATATTTTGGTGGAGTTAAAGCCCTTCTAAATATGGCATTAAGGCATTAATTTCTGTCCTAGTCCTAAAGACCCAAAGCTGGAGTCATTTTGTGTGGTGCATACTGAGTGAAGCCGTGTGCGTAGTGTGCGATCAAAGACAAAATGTTTGTGTTTGTTATATTCCTACCATTTTCTCAAGCAACAAATGAGAGATAGCTGGCTATATTCTCTTCCTCTTCAACATTTTATTATTCTTGGTAACACTTTTGTACTTGAGCCACTGCATACTTTTCTACCACAGTATGATAAAACAAATATTTTTCTACTCCAGAATTTCACATCATTTAAACTTTTATGCAAAGTTTTGGTTTCTTTCTTCCTGTTCTATGAGTAACACAAGTTGTTGTTGTTTTTTTTTTTTGTTTTGTTTTGTGTGTTTGTTTTTGGTATTAACGATGAATATCTGAGTTATGGTTGATAGTGTTGATTTGATGAGCAGTAACTCGGTTAGCGCAAATAACCATGTGGCAGTGTGTATGTGTGCAATGTAAAGTATTTTTTTTGAAAGTATTACTGTGTAAATATCAAATACTATCTTTTATTCTTGTATAAAGTTTCCAGCTATTAAAAGCTGCTGACATGTTTTGAAATTATTCATGAACTGACTGTTTGTTTCTAAAAATAACAAAACTAGACATTTATAGAGCAAGTTCACATTTGACCATCAACAGGAAACCAATACACTCTTGAATAAAAGAAGTTTAAAAATAACCCTAATGGCCACAGTTAAAAAAAAAAAACAAAAAAAAACCTACAGAATGTATTATTGATTAAACGTCGCCATCTAGTGGAAGTCAGTGGTAATACTTGCTAATGGGTGACATTTGCATTGCATGAGGGAAGGGTGTGAATGTGACTGTGTGAATGTTGACTGTTGTGTCAACAGTCACATTTAATGTAGGCTTTTCACGCTTGTTTGCAGACATGTCTTTAATTTCATATTTTTTGATCTGGTCACACCTATTTTGTTCCCGATATCTATTTGTCTTTCACTGCTTTGATTACTGTTCGAAATTCTTGTACTGCTGAAACAATGCTCACAAACTGTGGGTTCGAATGAGGCCCCAATGCTTTAAAACTGTTCCACACATTGTCTTTGCTCCTAAGTTTACTTCATGTGTCATACATTTGAACATGAATGTCTCTCACTCTGGCACCATATAAAATAAACCTTTACCTACCTAAGACTGTACTGACTGGTCACAATGAATCAATCCATTGGAATGTAGGAGCCGAGTTAAGATACATCTCACTACTTGTTTTAGGGCTTCATCAGTTCTGCCGATTGGTGGGGAGTCCCAGACATTTTCACCTCTCTAAGTGAATCACACAGATGGCACATGAGTTGTCAAGGGCTGTCACATGAATCGAGGTGTGAACCAAATGAGAAGAGGTGGAATCTACAGTCTAAAAGATTTATTATATAATGTCACATGTGGAAGGAACTCCCACATTCAGGCACCTCACTGGTGTCTTCAAGGTGGCAATAAAACAGCTGGTAGCCAAAAAGAATTGTAGTATCAGTGACTTAAATGCCATCCTGACAGCCATCTATTCTACATGGTTTCTGTACCACTTCACACCTTGATCCATGTGGCTCTGACAACTGTCACATGACTACCATGTGATTTCAATGACTCACCTACAGCTTTCATGTGACAGTATAGTGTGATTGACCCAGAAATACCTGGGACTCCCCATCGGCCAGTAGAACTGATGAAGCCTCTTCAGTGCCTGCTTCAAAACCTTTACTACTCCTACAGTCTAGACAGGGGTTTCATTTTGACCTGACAGGCTCAGAAGTACTGTGTTCTTGTAGGTCAGGTTCTGGTCCTAAAGGAGTTTTGCTAAGGTAGCTTAAATATTAACAAAGGGCTTATGTATTAATTGCTGTGTATTGTGTATATAAAGCTCTTGCAAAAAGCAATACATGTGTTTAATTATAACATAATTATTTTTAATTGCACTCAAATTGTGGATTAATGTGTCATTGTGTGCATTTTCCCTTGCTTACTTTTCAAGAATACAGTAGTCCCTATACAGTATATCATAGGAATATTACAAAATTAGTGATATTATACGCCAAAACTAAATCATCATGAGGTAATAATGGCACTTAGGATAATATTGCAGTCATTCATAATTTGGAACAGTAACAGATATTTCCAAAATTTCAGAAAATAGAAATACCCCAAAGATCTTTAGGAGCCATCCAACAATCAGCCATAACTCATACTGTATGATTCATGTAATAGTCTGGACAGCTAGAACACACACACACACACACACACACACACACACACACACCATGGATGTATTATGACACTCACACACACACACACACACACACACACACACACACACACACACACACACACACACACACACACACCATGGATGTATTATGACACACACACACACACACACACACACACACACACCATGGATGTATTATGACACACACACACACACACACACACACCATGGATGTATTATGACACACACACATACACACACACACACACACACACCATGGATGTATTATGACACACACACACACACACACACACACCATGGATGTATTATGACACACACATACACACACACACACACACACACACACACACACACACCGGTCGTATCCTGATTAGGGACAAGCAATCATGATGCATTCAAAAATGTGGGAAAAAACAAGATCTACTGGGCGAAGATGAACAACCCTAAAAAATAACTGGCGTAGGCTACATGGGGAATTTGCTATGACAATAGAAGAGCCCTGATGTGACGTTTAGGGGGTGGGGTGCGTGGAAACCCTGTAAACTACCGTTGGGAAAATTAGTGCCTTTGAATTGTATTGATTTTAAAATACAATAGGGGACTTTATTTTCTTTTGGTCTTTTTGTAGCTGCTTTCTCTTGAAGCCTACGACAACAACTTTTAGGTGGGCTGTAAACTTAACCTTTAAACTTTTTTTTTTTTTTTTTCACATCCAGGTTAATTAATGAAACTAAAACGACTTTCTTCTAGGAGCACTTGCTATTGCAAATCAGAAGCACTTATTAATTGCGCCTGTCTCCTGGAGTAATCGAGTTGATGATTGTCTTTGAACGCAGCGCCAGAATTACTTTTCCAGCCGTTGGTGGAAGCTAGCTTAAAACTTTTTAGCCTGTAGTTAAAATTTATGTGTCTGTGTTTTCTTTACCATTTGTGCCAACGGGCTATAAAACCATTTTGCCCCCCAATGACGGTCGGCGATGAATCTTTTAAACCAGGCAGGGCTCAGTTTGACGAAGCTCAAAAAAGTACGCGGGGAAGTTCCCTAGGAAATCCCCGCAGACTGTTATAATATTCTCGACACTGATGCGCCACATCTCCGACAATCGTCTTCCTCGGTCCATTTCTAAAGACTCAGGGCTGAGAGCAGAGGTGTCAAATGTTGGATTATTAAGAGGTGATCTTTCTCTTTCTGTTAAATATACGAAGCTCGCAATGGATAACTTCAGCATGAGCACGGATAACGACATGCTGAAAGACAAAATCCGGAGTTACAGCACCCTGAATACTCTTTATCATGAGACTCAGCAGGAAATCGACCTCCTGAAGAAGCAGATACATGTAAAGGACAACATTATTGCAGAGTTAAAAGTCAGGCTGGGAAGATATGAGAGGATATACATGACGGTGGGAGAGAAAGAGCCTGTGCTCATAGGGCCGTCCAAGTCTTTGCTGGAGAGCTTATGTAAAGAAATATGCAAACTGAAACAGAAGAGGAACGATATGGAGTTCAAGGCATCTCGACAAGAAGAGGTAAAAATATATTGTTAAAATTGTTCCATGCAGATAAGTGTTTGTTGACACTGGAGCCTGAAGTTGGAGAAAAGTTAGAGTAGTGGCGCAGGTCTGTCCAACGTGGGGACATTTCCCACAAGTATTAGCAAGAAGTAATAGAGCTTTAAAACCCCTTATTGATACCAAGGGGAAACTTAGGGAGGTTTAGATTTCAACATGAAGTATTTTTCATCCTGCTGGAGTTTTAACCTGCAGACTATTGTGATGTTCATGCTGTATTGATTTTAACATTTTTATTGAATATTTTCAAAGACATCTTCTGTGAAAAGTAATCTTATATATTTTTTAATGAAAATCAAACAGCAAATATCAATAGCAATAATTAGAATAATAAATTTTTAGTTGTATAGCATCTCTAACAAATAAAATTCACTATAAGATTACACATTACAAACCAATGTGCTCATGCAGTCCATCACCCTGTCTTCTCCCAGGAGATCCAGAGGCTGAATGTGCAGCTCAGAGAGAAGGAGCTGGAGCTGGAGAGTGTCAGGTGTCAGCCAGACCACGAGAAGGACCAGGAGATCCAGAGGCTGCGGTCAGCCTTGGAAGAGAGGGAGCGGTCCGAGGCCACCAGAGCCGTCCTCTGCACGTCCCTGGCGGAAGAGGCCGACCAGCTGCGTGGTCAGCTTGGTGCAACTGTGAAGGTGTGCCAGGAGCTGCTAGTGAGGCTAGAGAAGGAGAATAAGGGAGGAGAAGTGGAGGAGACGGCCCAGCAGCAAAGACCTAAGGTGTGTGTGATGCCTCTGCTTTGTTGGATGTGTTGTAGACTTTGGGCTTCATGGCGTGACTGGCATATTTCTTCACTTGTTGCACTGGAGCTTGTGCTCAAAGCACTGCAAATTATCCCCACATTTCTTTGATTGCACTGTTAGTACTGTATTTTTTATTCTTTGGGAGGGCGCTGCTGTAACTTCTTTCACCATTTTCCACAGACTGCAGAGTCCTCAGACATGAGTGGTGTTCATGCTCAAATCCACCAACTTCAAGAGGAGAATAAACAGCTAAAGCAGAGGGTGGCATATGTAAGTCTTCAACTAGAGTTATACTCAATAACAATTCTTTAATAAATTTAAATTACTCATAAGTTCAGTACTGATATGCTTCATACAAAATCAGTTGTATGGTATATTCAACAGTGTAATATCCAATGTGCCGCATTATCAGATGGTCTAATCTTTGTAATTTCTCCCTTTTTTTAGGTACAAGGTTTGAATTCTCAGTGGCAGAAGTATGACTCTAGCAGGGAGGACTATATCAGAGGTTTATGTCAGAGGCTGAAGGAGACCAGTGGGCAGGGCTTGATGCCTGGGCTGGGTTCTGTCACCAATGGGTTGCTTCATCAGGAGATTTCCAGGCTCAATGGCTTACTGGAGGAGAAGATGAGCGAGTGTGCAAGGCTGGGTGGAGAAGTGGAGGAGATAAGGAGGCAAGACCAAGAGCGCATCCAGACACTCGAGCAGCAGGTTGGTACTATCTGAATCTGAGTCTGCATATGTATAATGTGACTATATACAGCTCTAGTAGCATCTGGTGTTTTTTAAAAAACTTAATTTCAGAGAAACATGAGAACTGAAGTTTTGATTTTCTCTTCCTTCCTCAGGTCCTTATCTATACGGAGGACTTTAAGTCGGAGCGAACTGACAGAGAGCGAGCACAGGGCCAGATCCAAGACCTGAAGGAGCAGGTTCGTCAATTAAAACAGCAGCTACACAAACAGGTGAGACCACAGCCCTTCAATGACCTGGATGAGTCCCTTCATGGAAGCATTCACTTCCTTTTTATGGTTAGCATTTAACTGAAGTGTGGTGGGTGCAATCCTAAGAGTGTCTATGCCTCACGATTTTCAGCAGGGAGCTAGCAGAGAGAGCAGAGACGTGGTCCCCATGTGTCGTGTTCACATAGGACACAGGATCTCCTCAAGGCGACAGAAGGACGATGCAGAGCACCTACTGAGGACGACTGCTGAAACGCAGCAACAGCCTGCAGCTGCAGCAGCAACACCGAGTCCCGCCTGGAATGAAGGCCAGTCAGAGTTACAGTGCCCACTGTGCCAGGCCAAGTTCAATGACAGGGACACTGCAGAGTACCTGAAACATTGGGAAGAGTGTGCCAAACTATAAACAAAACAACACTCATTTGAAAAGACACTTATCTTTTTGCTGACAGTAACTGAACACTGATGAGCAGCACTACACGGCAGAAAATAACCTATGGCGTTTGGAGAGGCTTGACTACAATTTAAACAACTGACTTAAGATGTTTGTGCATAGGGAAGCAAAACTGTACAACCCCCAGTTCCCCTGTTGCAAGAGAAATGACTTCATCAAGCCTCTCTATGTCTGCATAGTTTTTGTTTTGTTTTTTGTAAGTGTCAGCTTCTGAGTGTTCTCCTGTGGCACTGCAGGAGATTATTGTGGAGGGTAAGAGGATGTCAATGCAATATATCAAATATCATCAAATACCTCAATGTGTCAAATTACAAACCTGTTGCACTTTCTTGACATTTAGCCAAAAACTAATCGTAGGATCGTACAATTTAAAGATTCATGATGCATAAGCTTGTTGTTTTTGGGTCTAGACATCTAGTTGATAATGTGGT
This sequence comes from Trachinotus anak, assembly GCF_046630095.1. Classification (NCBI taxonomy): domain Eukaryota; kingdom Metazoa; phylum Chordata; class Actinopteri; order Carangiformes; family Carangidae; genus Trachinotus; species Trachinotus anak. The sequence goes on from NW_027273870.1 coordinate 23,040,554, forward strand.
GCTATTAGTTTATTTTTGATTGAACTTTAAATTTTTCTGTTCTGTAAATTATATATCAAAAATGGATTTTAAATATATAGCTATTATATTAATATTTATTCTGTTAACATATATAATTGGAAAAGGCAGATTTTAGTGCAATGTTTTGTTGCCAAAAGAAATGTCTTCTTTTCCTGGTTAACTTCTGGGATCAAAAATGTTCAATGCATTACAACTGGAAAAACTGAGATCCACTTATTGAAACAGTGTATGCAAAGACTGCATCCCAACTGACAATATGCTTATTTTCTGATATCCGGTGCTGTTTTTCTCAAGCTGGCACATTATTTTTGTAATAAAAGATTGTTTAGATTGTTTATAGTTTTAACTATGTTTATTATTGCGTGATGTATTTTAATTTTTGACAGGCTGCAGCCTCAGGCTATAACCACAGATCACAGCCTAACCACGAAAATGTTGGCGCTGCTTAATCTAAGTCTGTGTGCATGTCTTTTAGTGTGTGTTTGTGTGTCCATCTATGTCACGTGTGTGTTTTGTGTGCAGTGGAAACCCCCTTCCCAGTGTTGCCTGAATGGGCACGCTGTACTGTGACAGCCAGATTCCCAGCTGTTGTGTGGCTGAAGCAAACACTACAGGGCCTATGGTAGCTCAAGTTACATCCAAACCCTCAACAACTGTCTGCAGATCAGTTGGTGACTAAAAAAAAATTCTGCAGTCAGTGGCTGTGAAGTATCATTTTGACACAAACAGTGCTGTTTGGTGAATCAGTTGTCATGGGTTTGGTGTAGTAAGCACAGGAAGCTGGACATCCCCTCTTCTAAAAGGAAGTAGGCAGTTGCAGTGCATAGAGAAGACAGCAACAGTGGTATTTATGTGTCAGTGAGCACATACCCTTTTTGCTGCATTGTTTTCTGATCAGATGATGGCATATTCAAAATAAGACTATGTAACTTTCAAAAGAGAAGTTATAAATTAAGTTTAATCCATAAACAGTACAGTAAATGTAGCTGCTATTCAGCAAAAGTGTTAGTCTGGCTTTAGATACCACTTTATTACAAAATAGTATATTTCTAGATCAAATGGAAACAAGCTCATTCAGGGTTTCTCATTACATATTCACTCAATTCTTTATAAGAAATGTTTGATATTTTAAGAAAATTTGCTATTTCATTTTCTTACCCATAGTTAGATGAGAAGAATAAAACTACTCATGTCTGTAAGGTAAATAAGAAGCTACCAAGCATTTGGACTGGGAGAAATGGTTAACCTGACTCACTTGTAAACATACAAAGCCTATTTTGTAACCACTGAACATAGCCAAGATAGCTTCTTTCCCCCCGTTTCCACTCTATATGCTAAGATAAGCTAACCAACAGCTAAAGGTAGCTTCATATTTATGGTACAGACATGTGGTATCAATCTTCTCATTCAACTCTGTGATCAAAGCAAATACACATATTTCCCGAAATGTAAAAAAATCCTTTAATGTAAATCTCTAATAATAGATTTTTGGAGTAAAAATCTTGGTCAAATCATTTTGCGAATACTTGAATTAAGGATATAAAGATTTAAAGTTAGGTCTACTTCTAAAAACAAAATGAAAAGGTATGAGAGATGGTACATCACCCAAGTCCCCAAGCATTCAAATGACACCGGGCCACATCACATGATATCTTACTCATCAGCTAACTGGGGATAATATTTGTGGCTGAATTAGATTCTAACACTTTTTTTCATTTACATAACACAACAGCTTCCCTCTAATTCATGTGCCCACAAAATGACTGGGTCCAATTTTGGCTTTAAAGGGCAACTAGAGTATCTTGTCTTTCAGTCGGCCACATGCGTATTGGGCAAAAATACATACAAGAAAAAGGCCATGAGCCATGAGTCTTCTAGGGATTCCCCACCATCACCAGCAGTTCACACCTACACGTTTACAAAAGGGGCTATAAGTGACTGAACTTCCACACACAGACGCTCTACCCACCAATCTGAGAGTGGAAAAAAAATAGGTCACAAGTCCCCACCTGAGTGTCTGGGAACTTTTCTAAGAAACAAAGTACTAGCAAAAAAAAGTCAGGTGATCTGAATGACAGATCAGTTCCTGTTGGAACCTGGTTTCAAAGCATCAGGATGTACTGATGTAGCAGTCATATACTTTAACAGAGAGGCTAAACTTCAGCCTGACACTTATCCAGACAAATAAAGAATGGATAGATATGGCCTTTAATCTTGTGTGTATCCTAAAAGAATGGGAATTTCCCGCCATCACAAGGGAATTCCCAAAAAAGCAGTGAAGCTTGTGTGAAAACGGATTGCTGTCGACTTGAGCGGATCATTTTAAGTCAACGTATGTTGGTTGAGGTAGATGTTTGAGGACTGTTTTATTAAGGCTTCTTGGTAAGGAAGTCCAAGGTTTTGGCCATCAAAACATGGTGGCAGACTGCAGCCAGGAAAGGGGGGGGGGGGGGGGTCCCTCTGTGGAAATGTATGTGATCCTGAAGCGCTCCAGGCGTTTGACAATGAAAAGATCAGTGTTGTGATTACAAGCTACAAGGCAGCTCTGAACCCTTTTAATAATCCTATTGGCGCTCTCCCCTGTCATTGTCAGACTGCTTTGAGTGCACCATTGTGTTTTTTACAGCAAATCTCAAATCAAGGAAACCTTTTTGAAAGGACACATGATGGAAGCTTTGTTTAGGTGACTCCTGCAGACATACATATTTTATTAACTAAGGAAAAGGGTTGACTTAAATGGCTCTTATCTCTTCATGTCTCAAAAAAGAGAAATCCGCACCATTTTGATGCTTTATTCACGGCCTACATTAGCCTGTCACACATTTGCGTAGTTTTGTGGGGCATTTGCTTAAATGTGGTATATCCGATCTTACATCACCGGTGACTGAGAGCGAGCGCGCTCCACAAACAGCCAGACAGTCATTCATACCTGAAATAAATTATGAGTCATATCTGCTGTGGTGGCGCTCACAAACCAAAACCTTTTGTCTCGTCTTACATGAAGTGCAGAACTGCATTTACCACAGTTCTGTCATTCATCAAATTTGTAAGAGTGGTAATTTTTCAGAGTGAAATCCCTGGGTTTTAAGAAGTTACTCTTGGAAAAGTTAAGAGGAAGCAGTCACTGCGAAGAACATTACTGTAACCCACTTCCTCTTCCACATTATCCAGTTGACTCTAAACATAAGAGATAAACATACTGTACTTTCACAGCACAATATCTGGACGTTTTTTTTAAACTTGAGCTGTTTAAAACTCCAATCTAGTTTTCTTTTAAAGTAAGAATGAAGATAGGTTTTAGCAACTAAAAATGAACAAACTGAAAGTCAACATCACTGACACATCGACTCGAGCATATTTTTAGCACTGTATGGCAGAAAGAGATGCTCAGCAGGGAATAGCTTACAAAAAGTTTACAAAAATGTAATTGTGCCTCTTTTTCATTCAAAACAAACTGGTGGAAAAACACTAGGCAGAATTACCACAGCTGATGTACACTATGAAAAGTATGTATGAACTCATCTACATCTAGATAAGCCAAAGCATGACCTCATTTCACGCTCACTTTACCCTGAGGGAATGTACTTGATTTCATAACTGCCTCAGTTCGATTTTCCCTAGAGTTTCATGTGCATATATGAAATACTGCTACATGTAAATGCCTGAAGTAGCCTAGTGGCAGCTGCCTTTCTTTGTTTGACCTACAAATGTAGAATTGAAACAACCTCAGGATCTACATGACTCAGTTACATTAATTAGCCTTGTAGATTGACTATGACTATCAATTAGTGGATTTCCAAAAAGGAACATATATCCGAGGGTGTGACTCACCCTGCAACCTTGTGTAGCCGCAGATATGCAGACAGCTACAGTAGGTAAAATTCCTCACAGTGCAAACAGTACATATTATTGTCTAGCCCCATTTGCAATGGACCGGCAGAGTTGTTCAGTGGTGAATTAGCCTTGATGAATTTCTCACTTAGACTTTTTGGAATGTGCTTACCACGTTAGCGTGTGTTTGATACAGGTGTCACATCGGTCTGTTAAAAATCAAGTATTGCCAGTAGCCAGTTAGCTTAGCACAAAAATTGAGAACAAAGAGAAGCAGGTAGCCTGGCTAAGTCCAATAAAATCTGGAAAATCAAAACTTCCCTTATTAGCATACAAAACATTGAAGTGTAAAATGTTTTTACACTTGGATTTTTAGGTTAATTTGTGAACTTCAGAGGTGCTTGTGGGTGGATTTTTTTTAACAGCTGTCCCCTTTGAGCTAAGCAAAATGGCACCACTGAAGTAGACTATCACCTCTGATGGGCCTTCCATCATGTAGGGATGCTGTGTCAAAACCTAGTTTTAAGACTTAAACAGTGCAAGACCTAGTGCAAGTGTTAGTATTATTCTATCATAGGAGAACTATAAGGCTGCAACCACAAATTATCTTAGTTATCTTTAGGTCAGATTTTTTTTTTTTGAACAAATTAAATAAATTTAAATTAATGTTAAAAAAAACAAAAAAAAAAACAACAGATATTACTAACAAATATTCACATTTTTTGGGGCATTTTTGCTTAAAAGATGCCAAATGATTATTCAATACAAGCATAATTATCATTTAATTTTCTGTTAATCAACTAATCGATTAATGTATTAATCATTTCAGCTTGAATGGGCTGTTTGGTTCTGGGTTACTGGGGAAATAAAACTTGCATGTAAAGTTGGGATTAGTAGGAGCCAAACAACAAATCTTTGCCCCAGGGACCCCTGAGAGGTTAATCCAGCCATGGTGCTAAAATAACCAGCTGCTTACTATAGCCTTATATATCATGGACAGATTTTAGAGAGGGATCAATTTTGAAAATGAATATTTCCCCAAAATGTCAAACAAATTTCTGCTGCATGTAGGAAATAAGGTTTGACACAAGACACATAATCCTGCCATACTACTGTATTCCATCTTTCAAAAAAGAAAGACAAGATTTAATATTACTTAACAATATGTTAAAAGTAGCCAGTTTGGCTTCAGTGTTAATACAATATACACTCTATAACAGATTGATAGTGTGAGTATTGTTCTTTTTCAATTTCATTCTGAAAGTATTCTGATACAAGCTGGCTACAGGTCAAAAATCAAGAAAACAAAAACTGTAACTGGTACACTTTTACTCAACAGTTTGTTAAACAGAACTTAAAAACCAAAAAAGAACATTGTCAAGTATTACGCCTTCCTCCTTTCTGTGAAATAAGGGGGTGATGGTGGTGGTGGTGGTGAGGGGGTGGGGGATTCAGGGAGTGGAAACCAGCTGACCAAGCCCATTCCCTTGTCAATCATGTGGATGAGATGCCGTGCTAGGAACAGGAAACAATGGGATAGTAAGCCACAATATCTCAAATACAGCTTTTAATTCATTACATTTCTCATTTTTTTGTAGTTTCCATTGTCTCTTTTTTTTGGAAGGAAACCATCCAGACATAGTAAGCATCTTTTGACTACAGGTAAGCCAGTATAAGAAAATAATTTCAGACCATGGCTTGTTCAGTCAAGAGAAATGCCCAACTCAGACTAAAAGCACACAAGCACGCAAGGAAAATTAATCAGATGTAAAGTAGCATTTTGTGATTCTTTTTGTGTCATTTCATTTCATATTTGTTTCGTTTCAGTTCTGCAGGTGGATCAGTCCAGATGGGTCTGTGTTGGAACCACACAGCGACAAGAACAAAGCAAGGCAGCGTGGGTGTGATTTGGGCACAGCAGGAGAGAAGTTCTGGGAGGACAACAGTTGGGTGGAGGTAAAGGAATGGGTAGGGATGGGGAACGTGTGGGTTGGTATAGCTGTTAAGGTACTGATTGTGTCCTGACAGTCACTCACTAACACCCTCAATGTGCAGCAAACGTAGCTTTCTTCAAACTGAAGTTTGACCAGTTGATGGAAAGTCGTTGACGGGTCTGCCGAGCAGAATCCAAGCAAAACCTGGGGAGACATTAAAATAAATAAATCAATTAAGCCTGAGCTGCTACAGTACCTCAATTTTGAATATTAAGAATACCCTGTGGAGTTTTCATGTAAACACATTTACATTTAGTCTATTCCGAAGGCCTAAAAAATAAGCTGAATGCTTTTTATTCCCTACGCATGATTCTTTCATGGGGTAGTAAAGAAAACCGCTTTGATTATCTAAAACCTGCATTGAGACAACTTCATCACTGCCTATGCTATCCAACTGTCAGCCAATAGAAGAGTGTATGACAGTGGAAACTCTTCCTGTGGGCGTACATTTTTAAGCACATGTATGAAATATAAATAGAACGGGGACTTGCATACAAAACGTTACCTTAGTGGTTAAACACTCCACAGGGTACCATTCAGTTTGTTTAAGTTTGTGATTTCAGAAATATCCCATAAGAAAAGTTAGTTACTTTAATACACATACCTTTTGAAATATTCCACCTCCCTCTCCGTTTCATCCATTTCAGTGCTGTCCAGGTCGATGTCTTTGGGCAAGAATACATCATCTGAAACAAAATGAAATACATGCATGATAACGGCTCCTATTTTTAGCTTTGTTGGTGTATTATGAAGTTCATCTCTGATAGGAACCTGGATGTGTATGTCAGTCTCATATGCATCTTTGATCCTACCACTGGGGGGGAGGGGGTTATTCTGAAGCAATTTATTGGTTCTAGTCCAGCTATTTTAAAGAGCAAGTGTGAGGCTGTGCATATCATGTAAGTATTAACATTGTATACAGATGTTGTTTGTGGCCTCACCACTAGCACCTTGTCAGTGGAAAAGGCACACTTGTGAAAACACAGGGCATGAGTCCAACACCCATATATGTGAGACAGTAAACCTACATAAGCGTACTTCCTGCTCAAAGCAGTGAAAGAAAATGGAAGCATCAAACTGCACAGTGCACACATTGACTAACCACAATGTAATGCAGTGGTTGTAACACAGAATACCCAAGAGACAAGTGAGGAAATAGATGTTGGTGTAATGTAGACAAGACAAGCTGTCCCTGGTGTTGTGTTTAGGGCAGATTTCCCTCGCCTAACATGACATCTGTGGTATCAGAAAACTGGTCAGGAATGATTAAGACACCTGAATCTTCAAATCTAACTGTGATAATACCAACCTATTGAACTGTTCATCTTGTCCCCCTTCTTCTTCTTGTTCTTCTTGGTCTTGCCTTTGGGCTGTGGGGACTCTGCACTGGGAGGTTTGCCGTTCTGTTGGGTCTGCTCAGGCTGGGGAGCTGGAGGGGGAGACGGGGAGGGGTTTGACACAGGTGAACTTCTCCTGTCTTCCTTTATTTGGGTCAGGGGTTGTTGTTGCTGCTGCTGCTGCCTTTTTCCACTGGCACTTCTGTTGTTACTCCTGTCCTCCCTCCTCGGTTCAGTGGTTGGGAGAGGAGCTAGAGCCTCAGCAGGCCTGATCTGTGTTGCTTTGGTGTCTGTTGTAGTGGTGGGGGTGGTGCCATTAGTTAGCTTTGCAGTCACATCTGAGCTCTTGGGTAACTCTGGGGCTTTCTTTACTGTAGCCTCACAAGTGGCCACCTTAGCAGACTGTTTGACCTTAACTTTACTGTTGACCTCAAGGTGAGATGTAGAAGTGCCATTGGGGAGGTTGGCTGGAGAGTTTGGGACGTTGGTCTCAGCAGAAAAGCCCTTGTCACTGGTGCGTTTTGGGCTGTGCTGTGTGTTGAGCTGGGGTACAGGGTCAAATCTTGGTTCTCTCTGGTCGGGGAGGCGGATGAGGGTTTGAAGCAGATGTGACTTTCCATTCTGAAGATTATCTAGGACGTTCTGAGCTGTCTGTTTGAGGGGTTGTGGGTTGTTTTGAGGGGGGGCGGTGTTTTCCTTTGCTTTCTCTTTCTTTTTCTTCTTGGCAGCACGATGTTGCTGCAGCTCCTGCAGCCGTAGCAGTTCCTTTTGAAGCGCTGCCTCTTCCTCTTCCTGCCGCTGTCGCCGCTGCTGCTCCTCCAACAGCAGCTGCTCCTCCCTTTCACGGGCCTCTGCCTCCAGACGGGCCTTCTCCTCCATCTAAAGCACATATAGAGACATGCAATTTCAGCATTTCACTGCCTAAAAAAAGACACCTGTATGACATACTAGCAGAGTTACATGGATATGGACTGGAGGTTATTGTGACATTTTTTTAGAAGACCTCTGAATTTATTGGGACTTTCACCTTCTTTTGTTTATGCCTGGCCCGTTTTGCTGCCTTAGAACTGGAGGCAGGTTTACTGTCAGCACTGTTGATGAACTGCAATAGGTCCTCCACCCGCCTGTGGTCCTCCACCCCTCCATCTCGTTCTATCACTGGCTGCTGCTCCTCACGTTTCGGCTGCTCCTCCTTACGTTTTGTCAGACGCAACCGCAGCTTCTCCCGCATCTCTGCATAGTTTCGACTGGTGGGGGCAGCTGGGGGCTGAGATTAAAACAGGAGAAGATACGAACAATAAGGTCTCTATCAATGAATTGCTTTAAGCTATGATTCAACAAATGTCTTGGAACCTAAAACTAACTGGAAATTCAGCTAAGTACTTATAATTTGGATCAGCCAGAAAATACTTAACAAAACGTGTCTTACCCCGCCATGCCCAAAGAACTCGCAGTAGCAGCAGTCACAGTACTTTCCTTCTTTCTGGTTGGTGGAGGTGGAAGTGGAAGAGCTATGCTCGGAACAACTGTCCTCGTCCTGACTCTCTTCTCCATCGTACGGCTGGTGCTCGTACGCCCCATTCCCCTCACAGCGATGGCCCTCGCAGTCAGGATCACTGAAAAAAGAATGATACTTAAAACTGGTTCCTACAGATAATTTTTCCATCACAGTCAACAAAATCACCTTTTCAAATAATTAGCCTCCATCATCAATATTAGGTCTCATTAATGGCTTACCTGCAGACACTGGGTGGGGCACTGACAGGACCATCTGTTGAAGAGGCTGGAGGCTCTGCAGGTGGGAGACACAAACCCTGGTGGGCTTCTACAAAGTCTGGGGCTGGAGCGGCCATTTTTGGGAAGGGCTGTGATCCCATAGTGGGAAGGTGTGTGGTGGGTGCTGGCGGCAGGGCAGGGCCCGAGAGGGGAGGGAGGGAGGTCAGTCCTGTGGAGCCGTTTCTAGGGGCAACTGGAGTGGGCTGCCTGTGGTCCTCTTTGCCTAGATTGTGAAATACATCGTCTAGAGGAGACAAAGATGCATTGGATGAGACCATTGTTTAGTTCTTCTTGAGCCAAAAACCAATTCTGTTGCAACACACTGTCACATACAGAACGTCCATAAAATGAAACAACAAATCAAGCAACAAAAACAAATCAAGCAATATCAGATAATGAAGGAGAATATACACACACATACACACGCACACGCACACATAAATAAAAGTCAGATTCATTGAAAGTCAAACTGAAATTAAAATGTTTTTTTCTACGATCAGAGTGATTTTGACTTTTATTAGGTCTGGAAATAAGTTTTATTTTTTTGTTTTCCAGTGATAGTGCTCCCTACATTAGTGATCAATTCCAACATTAGCAAGCTGGGATATCTAGCTTCCACTTATAACTTAGCTTGTTTGCTTATTAAGCTAATCAGCAGGTGTTAAATATTGTAATGGCACTGATGTCTTAAAGCACTGACAGTGACTAACAAACAATATGCTGGGCATTTTGAAAAAGGTCGTGTTGAGTGCGGGGGGGGGGGGCAATGTATCAGGGTTCGCAGCTACACAGGGCTATGCCATCTTCCAGTCAGCAGTGTTGACAGCTCGTCTCCTGGCAATGCTTGCCCTCAAATGTCACTGAGCTGCTGCCATGAGAAACACCCACCCAGAGTCTTCGACACTATTTCCACTAATATATGCGGGGTTATTATAGGTTATATTTCCTTACACAAAAAGTGCAAATTCAAACTTCAGTTTGACTTTAATGCATCTACACTTTCTTTCTTTATTTATTTCTTGCTTCATGTTGTCCGTTACTTAATGTTTTGCTCACTGTGAATTTTTACACCAACTGCCCAGTATCTTTAATCTATTAAGTATTTGCTCAAGGTTGTGTATTGTAATTAATTTCATTGTGTTGCTGTATCTTTTTTTAGACAAATTCATTGGCACTTTTTTTTTTTTAATTGAAAAACTACCACAGAAAAATTGCAAACATCATTATGTCCTTTTCCCAGTAAAAATTAATTCATTTCTAAGTGGCCCATTAGTTCATAAAAAAGGCCCACCATCTATACAAACCTAACGACTGCTCCTACCCTCCTATATTACCTAAAGAGTTGGGTCTTTTAGAGGCTAGGTGGATGGGTGGGTTATTACTTGACTGGACAGTGGTGGCAGTGCAGGACACGGAGGACGTGGAGGCAGAGGTGGCCATCACTACTCGGTTGGTCTCCATGAAGGCATCCTGGAAATTGTAGAGACACTTCTTCTTGGCGCCGCTCTTCTTCTGCTCTTTGGCTTCCGAAGAGGAGCATGATGACGACGATGATGATGACGAAGACGATGACAATGATGAGGAGGAGGAAGGAGGTAGAGGGGTGGGCAGTGAAGGGTGTTCCCCTTGGGGGCCGATGGATGATGTTGGAGGGAGAGGGACATCAGCAAGGGGTGGTCCAAGCATGTCGCCTGTCGATTAACCGAAAAATGTCAATCAAACGTTTAAATAAAACATGAGGGATGGTGTGATTTTAACAGGTTTTGACTTTTCTTTTTTTTTTTTATTTCAGCTGAAGTTGTGGCCATTTCGATTGTGTCTGAGCAGCTTACCTGGCAGGGACTCAGGCAACAACACAGATGGATTCCAGCTTTTCATCACTGCAGCATCCCACAGATTCTCAAACTTGAGTGAGAGGCACTGCAGTGAACTGTTCCAGTCACCTGTTCCACCTGCACTGCCAAAGCAGTTCTGGTAGACGTGCTCTGGTAGTGATGGGCTAAAGGCTGGCTGCTTGGCTGCTGAGTGGTTTGATGTATGGTTTGGGGGCAAAGGCTTTAGAAAAAAAAGAAAAAACGTTACAAAACAAATCACATCATTAGCTTGGGTTTATGAGATGAACTGATTTGAGCTGACATGCACTTTTTGGGTTGTTTTCGATTTGTCTTAGGTAGAGTTCAGTCTGACCCCTTGTGGAAACAATTAAAATGACAGTGAAACTATATACAACTAAGCTTAGTATAGTTCCTGGAACCTTAAAAAAAAAAAAAAACCCCAGTGATAAGGAAATGAATCAATTTCCCCTTAAAGAGAAATCTCAGCTCTAATTTTACACATTGTAAAAAAGAAAGCAATTTATTGTCTAGCGTCACGAGTGTATGGGCTCAAGAAGTATCCTCACCTTGCTGTGTGTGAGAGGGGGACTGGGTGGGTACAGTGTGGGGTGCAGTAGGGGCCGGGAGAAGTTGTGTAGAGGCAGGTGGCCGTGGATGTGGGGATAGAGGTGGAGGGCAGGGTGGGCGGGGGGAGTTTTGCTGTCGGTGAAGAACTGGTGTCCAACAGCAGGGGGAGGCGCAGCGTGGAGCCGACTAGGGGGCAGGCATGTGGCAAGACCCAGGGTGGAGGAGCTGGGGTCCTGGTTGCATACGTGGCACTCGCAGGCATGCTGGACCTGTTCTACCTGAGGGTGGTAACACACATTCACAACATGTAGTCCGCTTTTAGTGTGTGTGTGTTTGCCGGTACGAGAAAGCTGACATTACATGTAAATAAAAAAAGGACTATTTTTCTCTTATGTGCTGTAAAGTAGATTTGAAACAATAACTTGATGGATGGTTCCTGCTTCTCCAATGTGAGGATTACTTATTTTCTAATTTAACAAAACAAGTTTAACTTATCAAAAGTTAAATTGCCTAAACATGAGAGAGCAAATCACAACAGTGCCTCAATAAAGAACAGTCTAAGATCCCAAAAAGACAACATTCCTGGAAAGTTTGGGAATACCTGTTGGTTGTTGTAAGCGGGTGGAGGACTGTTGGTCTTTCCTGAGGAAAGCTCCTCCTGTTGCCCGGGGGGCTCCCCACCAACCTCACCATCAGCTTCCTCTTCATCACCCTCTGATGAGCTACTGCTGCTGGTAATGTGAGGAGACTGAAACAGAAGTGTGTAAAACAAAGAATTAGGAAATACAATGAAGTAGAATCACAATGAACAATGAATTGGGAAATTGTCCACAAAACATTTCCCGAACTGATGGTGACCCACTCATAATGAATATTGGTTTCATCATCCAGAAACTCGGCAGGGAAATTCACAACTAATCGTTTAACTAATCGTTTTTTTGAAGTAACATACCACAATAAAGAACTCACCCCTGCTTTTAGTGCCACATTTTCCCCTTCTCCATTGATGTCACTGTGGAGACCGTTCACAGCAGTGGTCACAACGCTGCTCTCCTCATAACCAGTCATAGGGTAGAGGTCCCCAAACTTACTGGACAACGGAGGCACTTCGTCATCATCACTAATACTAGAAGAAAAAGAAATTAGTAGTTGGGTTAGGGGAAAGCGAAAGAGGGGGAAATTACTATCTTTCAACAAAGATGTGACATTAGAATGATCTAATATAAACAATACTAAACTGTGCCTCAAGGTTTTGTGATTGGGGCAGTGACTGGTTGACTTACAAAGTGTTGGTATCCCCTTCAGGAAGAATGAGCCTTGGATGTTGCTGAATGGTGATAGGAGAACTGGAGTTGGAGCCAGATGCTGAACTGCCAGAGGAGAGGCTGGGAGGGTGAACCTCAGCCAAATAGTCCCGGGGAGGTTCCCCTTGCAGTGGCAGCTTGATGTGGAGGTCCTCTGCGATGGGAGAGTCCATGATGCCACAGGTCAGGATGTGCGAGAGACTGCAGTCATCACATGTGCACCTGTTGGTCGGGGTGGGTGATAAGCACAAAATTAATATTGCAATAATCATCACAGCATAATGTCAAATGTGATTTACTACAGTATTTAATGTCACACTATAAAGTTTCATTCATTCATTTACATTTCATTATTTTTATTTTTAGTTTTCTTTATACAATTATATATAGAGAAAATAAATAATTGCAATGTCCCAAATACTGGGAATAAAAGGAGCAGAGTTAGTTCATTTTAATATGAATTACAAATGCAACCATACATATCGCCGTTGACACCTGTTGTATAATCTCATCCTTAAACTCAATCATTAGTTAAACCATCAACATATATTTAAGAGTAGAGTCAATTCCCTGACAACTTATCACTACAATGATTTTCACTGGAGGGCGGCATGGTGGCGCAGTGGTTAGCGCTGTTGCCCCACAGCAAGAAGGGCCTGGGGCCTTTCTGTGTGGAGTTTGCATGCCCCCGCCCCGCCCGTCTGCGTGGGCTCCCTCCAGGTACTCCGGCTTCCTCCCACAGTTCAAAGACATGCATGGTGACTCTAAATTGCCCATAGGTGTGAATGTGAGCATGACTGTGTTTGTCAGCCCTGCGATACACTGGCGACCTCTCCAGGGTCTGGCCCTCGCCCAATGTCAGCTGTGATTGGCTGGACCGGTTCAGATAAGCAATATAGAAGATGGATGGAGAAGAGTTTCTCATGACACGAGAACATTCACTCCGCTCACTGGTTAGATGTGTCTGGGTCAAGAGTCATAAAGTAAATAAAGAAATAATAAAATATCCAAAATATCAAGAAGGCTATGTACTTTGTTGCAAGTCTACTTCAGACCTTGAGTAATTCTTGGGCTAGCTGTTACCAGTTATTGATTTTACTCAACCACATCCCAGTCTGTAAAGAGCACCTGGCTTCAAGAGCCAGTTGACTCAGATTTAGGTCAGATCCTGTTTGCTCCAGAATTTGTCTGGGATAAGACTCAGACCACTTCCTCTGAAGAGTCTTGGTGTGGTTGTGAAATCAAGTCTGGTCCAACTGAACTAAACAACAGTTGATCTCAGGCCGGATAATGACAACAGCTAAATCTCAAAACGCACCTTCTTCGATAATTGCAGTTTGGACAGTCTGGAATACTCAGACGAGATGAGAGCATCCTCATAGTGTCTGTGAAGTTGTTGTCTCCGCTGGGGGACTTCTTACTGTTGGGTAACTATAAATAAAACAAAATAAAAAGCTGCTCTGAAGCAGAGAAATGTACATTTAAATCTGCCATGCTAGCTGCATTTCCTTGTAGTGTACCTGTTCTTCTATAAATCTCCTCTGTTTAAAGAACTCCCAGTCTTCTTTCAGCATTCGCTGCTTAGTCTTCAAAGTCTGTAAACAGGAAGATAATGAAAGGAACATTTATTTCCATAAATTAGAAACAGAAAACTGTATGAATGTGTTTAGACAACTTAAAAGTCTCTTACGTTTTTGCTAATCAAGGACTTGTGTGGCTCTGTTCTTTGGTTGGTGAGACTCTGACCTTCCACCTTAAAAAGCAGCTGCAAAAGAGTCACAATCTTGGAATTGGTGCATTTTTATCAAGAACCACCTTTTTATAAAAGTAGCATTATTCTCTGTATCAAATGCATTTATGAATCATCTTGAATGTTGCATACCTGTTCGTCTACATAGTCATCAATCCTCTTCTCACACTCCTGCCATTCAGCAGCCACTGAAGCCATCTCCTGCTGTAGCTGCTGGTAGCTCTCTAACAAGGTCCTATACATATCTTCATTGTATGAATCATGAGAGGCTGTGCCATGTCTGAAAAAAGGGGATTAAACATAAGCCAAAAGTACAGTAGACACTTACTGAGTGGCACAGGAAAGATTTTTTTTTTTTTAATCCAAGGTCAACATTTGGGGGAAAAAAAAGTTTAAGTCTGATTTGTTTCTGAAGTAGTAAAGAATGATGAATATCTGAGTAAAAGCAATAGTATCTTTCCTTTAAAAAAAATGTCTATGTCTTACTTCAGCTGTGCAACCAATGCAGGTAAACTGCTGTGCAAGATCGGTTCAGAGAACACCAGATTCTCAAAAAGGTGCTTGTTGTGCAGCTCCCATGTCACCTGGAATTTCTGAAGGTGCTCATTCTCCTGAGGGAAAAAAGGTTTGGATTACAGTCAAAACAATGACAGTAACAAAGGCTAAGAGTGTAATAGATATCTCAAACATAGTGATACATGTGACAAGATCACTCTTTTCATTCTTGAGGTTTAAAAAAACCCAAAAAACATTGCCTTTGATGCCACCTACAGGACAACTAACACATATCTCTGGCAGCACAGAAGGACAAACTGACCAGGGTGAGTAGGAAGCTGCTGATGGTGCGTGCAGCTTGACAGAGGGCACTGTACTCCTCCAGCAGCAGGGAGATGAACTGGTGGGCCTGAGGAGGACCCTGGGCTGCAGCCATGGTACCCGATTGTCCCACAGTCTTGGAGCCTGCAGAGAGGTGCTTCAGTAGCCGCACCTTCATTTCCAAGACATATTCACGAGCCTGCTGCTCCAACCTTTGATATAGCTGGTAGGGGTCCTTCTCACAGAGCCTACAGGTGGAAAATAAAGCAATTTATCAATTTATAAAACCCCTCGAAACTTAGACTGGATGAGTGGGTGTTAGAGAGTCCAACCAAAACTCAGAAATGCTGCCTGTTGATGTTCCTACTGAATGAAACTGCTTTTCTTGCCTTTATCTCCCCTTTGTCTACAGTTTAAAATGTTCCCATGGTGAGTCAATGAATGGCCACGAAACATATTGTTTCAACAGAAAATACGTCATATTGAGGAAGTAAAGCTGCGATTTTATGGAACTTTTAACCTGAACAATTACAGTAAAGAGGGCAGTACTGTCAGTTTTGTTTGTCAGTTTGTTGACATCACTGCTTTCAAAGGCTTTCAGGCCTCTGATTGTTTTTACAGACGCTTATTTCCTGCATCCACAGAGGCTTCTGCAGTTCAGGAGAGACCCCTAGTGGACACATACCCCAGAAGAAAAAAGATTAGGCAGAGCTGTGTTTTTCTTTATACCTGTCCACCAGCTCCTTCATGCCCTCCTTGTCTCTCTCCAGGGGCTGGTCATGGTCATCTGCTAGTGGTGTTCCTGTCTGACGGTAGATGCAGCGCACCAGGTAGCGAACTTCCGACCAGTGGTTCTGCAGCTGCTGCGACTCCCTCTCTGACTCAGCGGAGATCTCCCTGTGAGTCCGGACATGAATTTATGAAGCTTTCATTAACACAAGCACAATCTAATAAAGTTACTCAACTGAATCTAAATTTACTTCAGGGATAATCAACCTGAACTGACCGTCTCTCATTGCAGGCTTCACAGCTGCACACTGTATCAGCAGGCATTGGTGCGGTAAGGTCTGGGGCAGGGAGCATGGGTAGTGTAGGCGCAGCAGTGGTCAGTCTGTCCCCTGTGGCTGCCTCCTGGCCCAGGTTTCCATTACCCACAGGCATGTGCAAAAGGAAGTCCTGGCTCTGTGTGAAATATCGAAAACAGCAGTCTAAGATACAAAACAATCTTCAGTTTCTTCAAGATGCAAGTGAGCAAAGCTGTAAAGAAACCTATAAATGACTGCGTTGTTTTGCCAAAACGTGCTGCGACAGCAGACCATGACCAGCACACACTGGTCATGTCAACAGGAATGTAAAGAAAGCCCAAAATAAAGCATATATTGTGAAGGAGGACCAACTGTCAAACAGCTTCATCTTTTCATCCTTTTCTCCCTTGAAATATTCAAAACTGATCCGCAGGGACAAATGCCCTTAAATATGTCAGAATCTACATATATAGCAATTTCTACATTTTATTTACGAGAGTCAGCAGAGACAAACTTGGCTAACCTCAATGACTCAAGGACAGAAGCCTCAGTGGTTTCTAATCAGTGCTAGGCTACTAGACCTATCCTATAATTATGTGCCATTTGTCTGTTAATGCAAACTTTCAGCAGCTGCTTCACAGTCAAAGATTTCCAGTGGTTCGGCCCTGTTTACTACAGGGCCATGATATTGTGAGTCAGCATAGTACCCTCCCTGTTGTGAGGATGCAATGGAACAATACATTTAGGAGGAAACCAAACCCAAGTTCAACAGCCGAGCCTTACACACTCACAACTGAGGAAACGTAACACCCCCGACAGGCCTGACAAGCCTTAACATAAAGCTTGATCAATAAGATATGAATGTACAGAATGTAACGTTTACAACTACTTGAAGTCTTGAAGGATTTGAGTTTATGCTGCTTTTGGTTAGTTTTACATACAGTCTATTTCTTGCTACAAATAACTAATAATCCTGCTCATTACCTGTCACTCTTGATCAAACCAGACATGGAGAAAAAAATATTTGTACTATAAGGATATAAAAGTTCAAAGTTGTTAATGGTCAACAACCAATTTATTTTACAACCAATAATCACACCCTTAAGCACAATCCAGAGGAAGAAAAGTGACTTTGTATTCCAGCCAAAAGAAAAATGTTGTGTTGAATCACAAGATTTTCCACTGCTAAATTAGTGTAATTCTTACACAAGAGACACAAGCTGAGCGCATTTGACGGGCTGTCCAACATGAAAAAGGTTTTTATATGAGGAGGTATTAAACTTAGAGATAACTGCATCTATACAGCACAGGTCTGAGAGAATACTTGCTCTGATGAAATCCAACAAGTACTAAACAGTAAGAATCTTGTATGCATTTGTAGTGCATTTTTATTTAAAGTGTTTGATCCTCTGCAACGTTCCTTGTTCTTTGAACCTGATAGTATTTGCATATCTGACCTAGATACCATCACCTAGCCATAGTTCAACATGAAGCCAAGCCGAAAAATTAAATATGATGAAGTTCATTGTTACACGCTTTTCAAAGCAACAGCTGCTGCTGCTTTTGACTGCTGCATCTGTTTTAACCTTTTTGGCAAAGAACCAGAGGTGCCAAGTGAACAGAAGAGTTACACCATCCACTGGCAGACTAACAGCCACAGCTGTGTGAGTTAAACTGCAGAAATGTGGCATCAGTAACCATGTAGAGGACCAGAAGACTTATAGTCCTTTCACTGCAGCCAAACATTTTTACACTTCAACACCAGCACCATTCTTTAAAGAGTTTTAACTGCTTTGTACCCAGATGACTTACCCCCAATGACTGCTCCAGAGCAGTGTGTCGGTCCTCCTTCTCTACTGTGCGCCTGCAGTCAGAGCACACCCACAAAGGCAGCTGGAGGGCACTGGGTGTCTTGGCGGGCTGTGCTGTACCATTCTGGCCTGAGATCCCTGCCTCTGAAGGCAGGGCACTGTCTTTCCGCTCACATCGGCATAAGAGGCAGCGATCACCGGCCGTGTAGGGCGCCCGCTGGTTCAGGCCAAACGTGAATGGGGTCTTTGGTGGATATGTTAGTAGGAGGAAGTAGAGAGAGAAGATGTACCATTAGCATAGGTATGCAACCGCTTTAGCATTTGCATCAAGTTAAAATGTGATTACTCTTCATAAAAAGGAATATAACAATTTATTTAGAAAGGAAAATTGAGAATATTTGTAAATGCAATAACGACATAGACCAGGTTTGGTGATGGTAACTTTGGATGGTAACTTAACAGCTACATGACATATTCTGAACAAGCCTGGGGTGAATTATTTGATTCACCATGTGAACTTAGTGCAATGTCTTGTTCTGAACAACACACACAAAAAATAAAGCCCAATTACCTACTTACTGCAGTGCATGTAAACATGACAGCGTATCTGCACATGCTCAGTTATGTAAATGTTAATAGCTTTATACTTTTTTGTTTATTGACAAATAGAGTGATTTAATCTGGAAACAAAACATAATGGTTCATGTAACCATAGTTTGTGACACAAATCTTAGTAGAATATGATTATATTCAGATATAATGTCATAATAAATTGTCCTGATGCTATGATTTCTAGTTTAGCTGTTTTTCTAACTATTAACTTCCAGCCGTAGAATAATTGCAATAGTATATATTTTTGCTTACATCAAACCTTCCCTTAAAGAAAATATTTTGATGAATGTCAGTTGAAAATCAGCTGTGTGATCAACACTAACACTGTTGTAAGCAAAACAAAAAGTGCTGCCAAGACTGAAATTGGTGTTATAATTGATCACATAGGCAGCAAATCACTGTATGATGGAACTGGTGCCCGTTATGTTGGAGCGTCCTCATGTCCCACTGTCACCAAACACACAACTTTGTTTGGGGCAAGTCATCTCAGAATTGAATTTGCTCGATATCTGTGACAACTGTGTCACACCAGACATGTTTAAAATTCTCTGATGAAAAGCAATAAATAAATGTCAAGCAAATGAGGACATCTTTCAATGTGCTTCTCCTTCTAATGTGCCTAAAGTTTTGGCTTCAAGATGTAAACTGTTTTTGGCAAAAGGGGGCATGACTTCAGGAAAATTTTACAGTGGCTTTACAACAACTACTGAAACACCTGATGTAAATTTACCTGAAGCACTCCGGAGAAGTCAGCGTTCACTGGTCCTTCTGTAAACTGCGGTGTAACACTGTTGTTCACGTTGACCTGAGGGACAAAAAGATCTCAATGTTTACATATAATTGACCACTTTACACTTAGTTTGGGATCGACCACTGATTGACTTTGTGAGCATGTGATGTATTGTTCTGTATGTTCTGATTGTATGTGTGTGGTGTACATGTAAGGCACAAAACTGATAAGCAATTCAGTCAGGCCAGTATATTCCTACAGTACAAGATAGGTAGACTATTATGCAAACGCTATGTCTATGACTAATGATTGGACATTTGAGAGTCAATTCAAGCAATTACAATAGAACACTTTCCCACCTGTCCAGGTGGTATCTACCCCTGCAAACAGTGTAAGTTTTATTTGCTTTTTTTTTGGCAATTTGTGTAAAACTGACATTTCATAACATATCATTTAATTCCAAAAATTAAATAAAATTTACTACTTGATGGACAACTGAGGCAAAATGAGAACAAATTAATGTAATGTCACCTCAAACATCTGTATATTAATAGAGATAAACACACGTCATACAGTTTGGACTTGTCTCTGTGAGCAACTTTTATTATACAACATTTCTCTGGGTGTATAATTTTCTTATGATGAAGTGGATGTAATTCTTGTGATGTGTAGGATTAGTCTGGATGGACAGGTCACAACATTCAAGAAACACATGTACATTTACTTACATGCATTAGATGAGTTGAAGACTTCTATTACAATAATATAGTCTCAACAGGGCGTCAATTATACATAGAATATTTGGAAAGACACACTTCACCTTCATGCAGGAAAACGACACAATTTTAGACTACGTTTGTGACTTTAGTGATCCCAAAAGCTAAACATCTAACTTCTGAATCGACATCTATAAGTTGAACCAATAAACACACGTCAGTTGCAAAGAAACTACCGCACATCTTACACTGTCAATGTGAGCTCCTGTTTTAGTGCCAGCTTAAGGTATATAACTAAGTTAACTTGGATAACTGCAGTTTGTCAGATTGTTTATCTTATCTAGGGGTATATATGACAAAGTTATGAACTATTAAACCTTAATAAACAAGAAAAAGTGGAAGGTCAGCTTGTAAAAACACACCGAGGCCCGGCGGGGCTGAAGTTGTTAGCACTCTGAACTGTTAGCATTAGCTAGCATTAGTGTTTATCTGTGTAACAGCAGCCTGTGGGCCAACTATGTTGAACATAATATTCCTACAGAACAATCTTGCCTTGGCCAATGTAATCTCCACCTACCCGGACTTTACTGGCTCAAAATAATGCTTCGTGGTGTTTAAGTTGTTGTCGATTCAGCTACGATATCTTACTTAAGCTAACGGTGGTAGTCAGCGTTCGGCAGAGCAAAAGCAGCCTAATGTTTACGACGATTTGTTACAACATAATAATGGCTACATCAACTACATCGCTAGCTTGTACTGCCTGCTAGCTGACAAGGTGTTCCACAAATCACAGCAACCGGCATTAGCGATAATTAAGCCAGTTAATTTCTACCTACGTTGCATTGGTTAGTTAGCTAGCTGCCTTCCTCGCATCAGTATCGGGCCCAAATCAGATTTGTGTCGTTGATAACGCTGCTAGCTAGTCGCCCCCGTTATGACATGCACCGCTTTACATTGTGTGACACTCTTACCTCTCCGTTTATGCCCGTGATGGACCCCATATTCCCGTTGCCTGTACTCCCAGGCGTTAAAAAGCTGACGACAGAGGCAGGTGTTGCTGGTCCCGCACAGCCTAGGGCCGTGGCAACCCCGGCCTTGCCACCGCTGGTGTTGCAGACAGCACTGCAGCTACTGCCACCGCCCCGCTTGTTCTTCCTGCGTTTAGCCCCTCGTTTAGCATCGGTGGGACTCATTTTTTTCCACAGAAGGAGCGAGACAACTTGCCGTCCAGATTTGGCAGGGTCTCAAGTGGAATGCCTGGCGCAATAACTCGGATATAAGTCCGGAATAGCGATTTAGAGACTCCCAAAACGACAGACACTCAATTCCATCAAAGTGCAAGCCGACTTCATAGATTCCAATATGGCCTCTAGCTGGACTGCCTCAGCCAGACTTCAGCTTGCGTCGTAACGTGTGCGTCCCCCCACCCCATGCCTTATGGGAAATTGAGTTTGTTGTTGAACATCACATTGTGGCTAGCAACGCGGAGGAAATTGTTGTCAGCTGGGATAAACACTGGCGATGGATGCTTGACCTGCATATTAGTCCGCTAATTGCAGTGTTTTGACCTAACATTTTTACTCGGTCACTAAAAAAATCAAATTTATCTTAGAGCTTAGATGCAAAGTGCAAACACCATAACTCAACAGCAGGGGGAGAGCGCATACAGTAAATGATGAGGTCTGCCTCAGATGACAGCCGAGGGCCCGCAGAGTGGCTCAGTCTTTCCGGGGTTCAGTCATCAAGACTGGTGAGGTAGTGGAGAGTCAAGGACCACCGATGACAAGCTGGTAATATATCTGTTTGACGTTTGCATTCACAGCAGGCGTACATCTTTCAGGAAAACGTCCAGTGCGGCGCGGCACGGACCACCGAGCAGGATTTAAGTGAACTACCACAACGGCTAACAGTTCACTGCTAAATAGTTAGCCACGGCCGCAGGAAGGTAATGTTAACTAAAGTTTTGATCATCGCCATTCCCTCATGGCGTTCAGCTGCATATCTAGCGAAATAGTTAGAAAACTTTTAACAATTCAAAGTGCTTTTGGTGAAGTTTTCCCTCCGTTCGTCATCCGTGTTGCCGGTTGTTGAGCTACGTTAACGTTAGCTAACAACACGTCAACGGCTCTGATCGATTGGCGTTAACTCAAATTAGTGGTCAGCCTTATGCTAGCTGACTGGGAGGTGAAGCTTTCCAAACACATCCTGTCTACTTATCCTTTACCCTGCAATATAACAACTGTATTATAATTATGTGTCCAGCATTGAAAAGTGTTTTTTATCACTTTTGGATGCCCTCGTTAGTCACGTGATCGTGCGGCAACAGGTAGTTCTCCTAACCTGTGCTAACCCTAAGAGCCAGTTCCGGTGTGTGATGCTACAGAGAGGTAAAGAGGAAACATCGGGACAACACCTGTAATGTTGAAGCATTAGCCTCCACTTCGATTCCTATGTAATGTCATAAACGTAACTCAGTAACCAAGAGACGAATGCACCATATTTTCATGTAGAGAGCTGGAAACCTGGAAGTGCACACTTTAGCATAGCATTGCCAGCAGTTAGCTCACATCTGTTTATCCATATCCAAGGCAATAATTGCTCTAGTGTTTAAAGTGACCGCTGATATATACCTGTCTTTATATATTTAATTGATTGAGATCAACAAGCCATATAGTATACTATAAGTATATTTGTGAAGCACAAACAAGTCAAAGTTAGCTGCCTTGCAGATGCAGGGGTTAGTACAATAGCCTCAGCTTGGGCCTCTAATGTATTGTCATTAAATTACCAATAAAACTCTGCTGGATGTGTAGGAAGTAAGTCAAAATTAAATTTGCTGATCGGTTTTTATTTGTATGCATATATGTATGAGTGTGCAGTACACTCATTCATATGGAGAAATATCTATCTATTAAACAAGTTTTATAATTAGTTATATTTCTCTATATCAAAGTTACTTTCAATAATTGATATTTTTAAACACAACAACACATCAGTATTTTTCTTGTTTTGAACAAAACAAGCCAGGAGGTATGGCATTTCCAGGTACCATCATAAAAAATACTTGGGAAACAAGTTAAAAATCTTTTTTGTCAAGCAGTGTAACAACATTTTTTTCCATTCATATGCCTTGAAAAATCTTGGGAGATTCTGGAAAAACCTCCCAAACAGCAGTAAGTGTTGTTAAACAGGGATTTATCCTTCAGAAAAGCAGATGCTTAGCTCTTGATTGTAGTGATACACACACCAGCACAAACTGGGGCCTGGGTACTGGTGCACTATGAGAAAACAGCCAGCTTGATAGGACCTATTCATACCCCTCTATCTGTCTGTTTTCAGGTATGTCTGAAGTTAGTCTTGAGGCTGAATCGGAGAGGACCTCAGCCGAGGACCCTCAGATGGATTGTGAGGATGCTGACAAAGCAGAGGAAGGTTCGAGTGAGGATGTAGAACAGGATAGTGTAGACAACAGTAGGGGAAGAGATTACAAAGATGAGGAGCTGTACGAAATTGATATTGACAGTGGTGAAGAAAATGCAGAAAACGGTGACAAGGATGTTCAGGAGAAGGATGAGGGCATTCAGAGTGAGGGGGTGGTGACGTGCAGGGAAGGTGATGCTACAGACATGTCTGGCAGTGCAGACAAAGGGGGACACAAGACAAATCATCATGCTGAAACAGCTGAAACACCAGCGGAAAGTGGAGATTCTCACACTGAAACAAAGGTGATATTTACCTTCCCTTTGGTCAATCAGCCTTTTAGCACTGGCCTTCTAGCCAATCATCTTGCACTTCCTTACTCCGCATCTGTTCATGTTGCTGTTGTAAGCTTGATTTGCTCTGGTGGTGGCGGTCTCTTTCTTATTGAATCAATTTATTATTGGATTGAATTTTGTTGTCACGCTCCATCTGATATAATCATCAACATGAGTCTGACTCATAGCCATAAAGTGATTGTGTTTGTTTCTCCCTTTTGTGTTTGTAATAGTGTGTTCAGATTTCATTCAGCTTTGCTGGAGGTCTTAGAGAAACATTTGTTATGTAGCTGTTGCTCTTGGTGCAGTTGGTGGCTTTCTTTCTGATTTTTAGTGTGCTGCTCTATGATGTTCCTTCTGTGTTTGGGGCAAGCTAAGCTTTGCTCAATTTTCTGCCTTGTATTAACGCTGCCTTACCTCAGAGTGATTTGTCTTTATTATACAAAGTACACTCACCAAGCACTTCATTAGGAACACCAAAATAATATTGTGTAGACGCCCAGCATGATTGCATCACATACTTTCTGCACATTCATGCTGCCAATCTCCTGTTCTATGACAGTCACCAGATCTGAAACCAGAGGTGTTCTACTGGATTCAGATCTGGTGACTGGGGAGGTCACTGAAGTTCACTGAACTCATGTTCATGGAACCAGTTTGAGATGGTTGCTTTGTGTCATGGTGCATTATCATAATGGAAGTAGCCATAAGAAGATGGTAAACTGTGGCCATAAATTGAAACACATGGTCAAAAACAATACTCAAATAGGCTGTGGCATTCAGATAATTACTGATTGGTATTAAGTGACCCAAAATGAGCCAGGAAAACATTCACATTTTCTTTATTCTGATGTTTGACGTGAACATTAACTGAAGCTCCTGACCTGTATTTGCATGACTTTATACATTACACTGCTTCCACATATTTGGATAATTGCATTAGAAAGAAGGTGTTCAGGTGTCCCTAATAAAGTGCTCAAGGAGTGTATTATATATGTATTATTATGACATGTTTGAGGCACTGAGACATTATTTGTTAGTTATAATATTCATGATTACTTATACACTCAATCTTTGCCTTCTTCTGTTGGACATTGACTTTGTGTGTGTAAGTGAAAGTGTGCATTATGTAAATTATACCATTTTCTCATCATGTTTCCCCGTGTGTAAGTTGGGTGCACATAGAGCTCTTGACTTCTACATGCTGTCAGTCACATGACTGGGTAAGTGAGATGGATTTGAACTCCTGGCTGCACATTCTCAGGCAGTCCCACATTTCTTGTGTTGCTGGAATGTGTGACTCCTCAGACTGCAGGCTCAGTGCCAGTATTGTACGTCATATTGCAGAATGCACAATTTTAAAATAAAAGCTCCTCTTTCTTTTTCTTTTTCTTAAAAAAAAAAAAAAAATCCACATCATTGAGTAACCCTAAACATAGAACAGTTGTAATTCAGAATTTTCAGGTCTTACAGCTTGAACCCGGCATTGTGCAACATGGTTGTGTCATGTTCTTCCACAGTTTGAGAGGCAAGACATGATTCTTCCCACTTTGGCTGACACAGCTAATTGTACAATAGCTCATTGTTGTTATCCATCCCTCTCTCCCATGTCAGGTTAGCTTGTATCCAGGATACTGAGCTGTAGGGAATGACAAACCATGGCACGCCATACCTTGCCCCTTGATTAATTTGCAACCACTTAACTACTAGCCCTGCTCCACAAAGCTGACACTACTAGCAAGCTTTCCTGCAGAATGTTTGCAGATGGTGGGTGGGATCATTTTGGCTCTGAGACCCCTGATCATCTGTGGGGTTATTGTTAAATTAGTTCCATTATGTTTTGCTGTACAAGAAGACTGTTAAATCCACATTCATGGATAGATATGGTTCAGCTGCAGCTAAACAGGTGAAGGCAAAACAGTGCTGGTTAGCATATTTAGTTACAATATGTCTTTATTTACA
The DNA here is from genome assembly GCF_046630095.1 of Trachinotus anak. Classification (NCBI taxonomy): domain Eukaryota; kingdom Metazoa; phylum Chordata; class Actinopteri; order Carangiformes; family Carangidae; genus Trachinotus; species Trachinotus anak. The sequence continues at coordinate 23,066,396 of NW_027273870.1, forward strand.
GCATTTTTTTTAAAATGCATGTAATCAGAGATGTCCCTGTGGCAGACAGCCTGTTTACACTTGGTGTCAGAGAGCAGGACTATCAGGCAGGAGTCTGTCTTATCTGCAGTAGGTGGTTAGACAAGCTTAGTAGTGTCTGTGCTGCCTGCCTGCCTGCATGCCGGCGTCATATGGCGTTTAAGTATTTATGTGTCTGTTACGTGACAGCGCTCAGCCTAAAGTCTTTGTCATGCATGACACCATGAAATCATTTTATAGAGCTTGACTTTGGCCCTTCTTGTAATTTGTTATATTCTGGTTGAGCATATCAGAAGTCTTTTGTAATGGATTCTGGCTTTAAAGAGACAATGTTTTTGATTCCCAGAATGGCAAACATCCCAACACACTCGGTTTCTTTACGTCCAGCCTTCTTCTCTAAGACCACTTTAACTCTTTTTAATGTGTTTGTGAACTATTGGTGTAATTTTTTTATCTATCAACCCTCTTGACTATTATTTTAAGTACAGTTAAAGTTAAACTTGTTTAAGAAGCTATCAGGTTATAAATACTGTATCGTGATATTAATATAGGACAATTGAATTCATTCGTAGTCTGTAGTAGAATCAGATATTTATACCCAGTACCGTGAGGAGTTGTACCTTGTGGTCACTAAAGACATAATTAACTAAATTAAGTAGATTAACCTGCTAGTTTTGACATATTGAAGTATGTGTTATTAATATAATCCCATGATTTAAACTCACTTTTTTTTGCTAACACAGTGAAACCAGTCAGTCAGTTTAAACCAAATCCAGATCTTGTTACCTGGTGATCTGGTAGCTATTTGCATTATTTACACACTGGTTAAGGTCCATAGGTGAAGGATCATGTTCAAAGATGCAAATCAAGATTTACTGATAAGTAATAATAAAAACAAAAAAGATGCAGAGGTACCACCTTTGCCACGTGTGTCAATAATCAAAATAAACCACCTTTAAATCGTTGAGCCTTACAACACTCACACACAGGGCTATATAGTGGTTCGGTAACTGCCCTAGTTCCCAAGTCCACAGTGATAAGATTCAAAAAAATGTACTAAAACTAGCACAGCTGTATCTTCAGCCTGCAGCAACAGCAGCCAGTTTATTATAGTCTAAACAAAACTCGTGGCCAACTGTTGTCTCCACCCTGTGGCTTGAAGTGGGAGCCAACATGTAAATATGTAGCTAAACTAGCCAATGAGTCACTTTGTCATTTTAATCTACAGGGGCCACGATCTATGTGTTGTCATAAAAATAATAACATGATTGTTATTATATTCAAGGTTAAGAAGACTTTTGTCCCATGTGTGCTCTTGTGGCACAAGTCTTTTAAAATAAGACCACAACATGACTAAACTATGACACAAAGGGTTTAATGTGGTCTGTAATAATTGATGTCACTGTAGAACATTGCATTTTCTGGGAGAGCAGCAGATGTTAAGGATAACTGCTTGAGTCCCCTTTTTACATAGCTTTATGCCACACTTAATATAAGATAATGTGTGTATAATACTCCACCACATCAGGAATGAATGTATGTAAAGGGTTAGACTGGTGACATGCCCTTGCCAACATATTCAAACGTGCTATATTTAGTAACGAAACACTGTTGTAAACTAGAGGAGTGTTGAAAATTGATGTCAGTTGTTGGGAAATGGTGTAATGCTGCTACACAACTGACTTAAAGCTCACCAAGCTCCTCATCCTGTCTTGTGAATGAATGAAAGGAACAGTCGAAAGAGGATGGGTGGGCCAGAACACAGGCACATTTTTGCAGTAATTTGCCTGGATTTTGATACAATTTAGATACCAGTGCCATGATATTTTTATCTATATACTGTAATTACAGTATGTTTTAAGTATAGTAATGTTAAATAATCGAACTGTTTACTGTTTCATTTCTTAAACCATAATGTGAGGAGTGAAGCTAGATGTCATATCTTCATATTATGTTTCTGTTTTGAACCTTTTTAGGATTTAGTACGTAGGATATTGATTGTTATCATTAGATTAGAGTAGAAGTTAAAATTGTGCATGTTGTTAACATACTGTCATGTCATCTCTGTAATTCCACTGAATAACTATAATTACCAGAATTGAATCCTGGCCGAGGGCAATAGTTTCCACTGTGTCAGTGTCCACAAGATGGCAGTCCACAGCTAATGTGTCCCACGAGTGGATCCTGAGTCCTCTTCTCTTGAAGGTGATCCCTCTCTTTAAGATTGTCAGGGGAAGCTCTGAGCAATAACCTGCTTCATTTCACCTTCCCCATTATAGGAAAGCACAATGGCTGAGGAGTCCCATAGAAGCTCAGCCGCTGAGATTCCAGTCACCAGCAATGGAGACCTGGATCAGAGCCCTGAGACAGTTTTCCAGAGGGTAAGAGTTTCTTTAGCGACTTTTGAGAGCAGCACCTCAAAACCACATAATTGGCTTAGACATTGTCGAAAAGGTCCTCAAGGTCATTGGGTTTAAAGATGATGTCTTGGACAACAACACATCCTGTTGTTATGATATCTGTGTCTGTGATATCCACTTTACTCCTGGGTGAAAATTAACAGTGCAACCCAATTAGCAATTTTTTTTCTTTGGTAATGTACGCAAAATAGTGGGGCTGCAACTAACAATTATTTTCATCAGCAATCGCCCAAAACAGGGAAAAAATCTTTTATGATTTCCTTTAGTGTAAGGAGATGTATTCAGGTTGATTCTCAGATACTCAGATATTCAGTTTATTGATATATATATTGAAGAAAGTATAAAGTCTTGAAACTTTAGAACCAGCAAAATGTTGGCATTTATGCTTGAAAAAATGGCTTCATCAATTAATCAGTTGTCAAAGTAGTTGTTTATGCAGTTGATTAAAAGTCAAATTGTTAAAGATATAAACAACAGGTTTCATACTGTGCAGCAGTGGTGTACTCGGACAGTCAAAGTTATTTTGATGGAGACTTGAGGCGACCCTCTGTCTCTCATCAATCTGACTGAGCTGGCAGAGCGTCCACATGGCCTCCTGTTTACTCCTAATGGCTCACTGTCACACTGACGACCTGTGGCAGGGAAGACACAGCAGACATAAGCATGTAGGCAGCTTTGAAAGGTTTTATTTGGAATTGAATTTATAAATTGCCCAAGGGACTTAGCTGTATATTGAAATGGTTTCTTCTGTACAATCATACATTTTTCCAAATCCACAATTTATAATATAGCTATAGCAGCACCCACAGCACACTTAAGACTCAAAAGTTTAAATTAAGTATATTTTCTCTTAATATTGGTAAAAGTTACCAGACTGCAGAAAGCAAGTGCACCTGATTTACAATTAAACACTCAGAGAAGTTATTATGGCTTTAATTGTGTAGTAGTTTCAGGAATGGTGGACCAAAACAGTAACTGTGACATCTAAGCCAAGGTTAGTGATGTTTTAACCAAAGATAAAAGCTGATCTCACTCAGTATTTGTATATTTTTGTCCTTTTTTTGTGGGTGGATCTCACAAAGTACACCAAACCAGTTACATGCTGCATTGCTGCCTGTTTGCAGGGAACCACTAAGCCTGTCAATATAATCCCTGTTTGAATGTTTCCATAGGACTCCTACTCCACTGGCCCTGGAGCCCTAAACCTCTCAGAGTCCTGTGTCACCTCCAGCAACTTTGCTTCAACAACAGAGGGCATCATTGAATCAGGACCATTCAAAGGTAAACACCTCACTCCCTATTTCAACTATTGTCGTCTGAGTTTTTGTGTATGTCTCACTTTTGTGATGCAACTTAGAAACTTATCAGGCCTGTCAGCTTGTTATAGTATCTGATTGCTTCGCAGCATTCTGTGTTTACAAACCACCTTTTCTCCATGTATTCCCAGTGGCTCCATTTTTGCTTTTTGATAATATGAAAGGCAGACATTTGAATTTGTAAAGGTGGACGTCCAATTGAATTTAATGAGTTTCTTCTGATCTCCAGGTTGTGACCCTCCTTTCCTTTTCATCATCACGCCCTTGTTACAAATGCAAATAAAAATCTCTCCATAGAGCAGCAAGCTGTTGTAGCCCCGTTTACCACAATGTTGCCATGGCTATTTTCCATGTTATTTACACTGGATGAGGAAGGCTTTTGTTCATTAAAACGTTCTTCCCGCAACATGGGGAGAGCCACCGTAATTAAAAAAACACACAGGAAATCAACATCAATGCGAAATTCCCCTTACACTTGTGCAGGCAGGAGGGTGACATACTAATGAATCATAACTCTGAATATCTCCCAGGGTCAGCAAGCCTGCCCACGTCTCCCGTGGCACCTGTAGCTCCCAGCTCAGCTGTTGCTAGCCGCCTGGCACGCTCTTCCAGTGATAGTCAGGCTGAGAAAGGTACCCGCAGCGATGGAGCATGAACAAGATGATACTGAATCATCACCATTTGCACACTAAATTAACCACAATCTACTGTACCTTTCTTGGTTTTCATCAGTTTCTTACCTTCTCCTTGTTCCCACAGGCTGTGCCCCATTCAAAATCAAACCTGTCTTCTTCTCCTTTCTTGTTTATTTGCTCTCCAAACTTTGCCTATGCATAAGTCTGGGCTAACTGAAGTAGTTTTCTGCTTTGCAGTGGCTATTATAAGTGTTTATATAGTCCTTAGAGTCGCTTTTCTAAGATCTAGACTTCAAGATTTCTAGATCTGATGCAACTCCTTGATGCATAAAGCATTTGCTTGGCCTGAAAGAAAACTGCTTTCACATTTAATCTCAGTGGGTTTTCCTGCTTGCAACCTTTGTCCTTGCAAAAGTTGGCACCCATAGTCTCACTCTGTAGAGCAACAGGAGTAATAATATTGAATTATTTGAATAATATTGTTAGTCAAATAATTAAAATGGAGTGCGAAAAGAAATATACATTTAAAAATTTGCCTTTAACCTCTGATCAATTCATGATAGCAAGGTAAAAATCTTTTAATCTATTTATTTTTACCACCACAACACAAAATTTAACTGAAAACACTGGCTGCTAAACACAATGAGCATCAGCCCTTTCAGCTGATATTAGGTACTTCGCTGAAGCTACCAATCTTTATAAAGCTACAGTGTACATAATGTTAATCATTTATACGCTGCAAACTACCGTAGCACCTCTGTATAACTCTTGCAATAGCTGAAGCGTTCAAGCTTTAGCTATTACAATGTATACAGTTTTGACAAGCAAATACTTAACTTAAAGTTAGCAAGCTAAAGCTTCTTAGAATTCTTTAGTTTAGCATGTTTGTCATTATGAGGAAAGAGACATTAAAATCCAGGACTAATTTTAAATGTGGTCCAACTTAATGAAGAGAGACACACACATCTGAAGATGAAACATTAGTTAGCTAGCTAATTTCTTAGCATTAGCTTGTTGGCTAAAAATACATGGCCTCATATTTCTTTTTACACTACATTCTAATTATTGAACAATATTATTTCTTGATGTAGTCAGCTCTATTTTTGACTTGCCCGATAACCTTTATCTACATTTCGTCACTTTTGGGGCTCCATATCTTTCAGTATTTCCCCTCTGTGCCCCAAACACAATGAAGCACTGTCTATCACTTTTGCTGTGATTGTTAGCCATTTTAAAGTGGATAATCATGACTAATTGTATTGTCATTTTGAACTGAATAATCATTGATGTCATCGGTGTCTTCTAATGCCTTTTAATTCAGCATTTGGCTTGTTGAAGTTTCAGTGTCTATAAGACAATCTAATTACACTGTTTGATAATTATAACACTTGACATGTACCTCCCTAATTTTCACCATAGCTTTCTAGCCTGCAAATCCAATAACTTAATCACTCACTAAGTGAATGACTTTTAATTGTCCAGGCGCAATGAAAGCACAGCCAAAGAGTGGAGCGGTGGTCCTTTCAGATGACTTAAAGAACCCAGCCATGGAAAAACTGGACCTAGTGAGAAAGTGGAGCATCAACACGTATAAAGTAATCCTCTCTGTCCTTGATTTATTTTTATGTCCTGCCTTTATTCTGCTACATCTCTCAGCCTTAGCATCATCATCTTTATCTTCTCTCGGTTAATTAGGATGTTGGCAGAAACAGAGAACTATACCCCAAATTAACATCCACAATAACTGATATCTTTTCTTGCTTTAGACTTTGTAGTTTGGCTGTACACCATTCAATTGTCTCTTTCACAGTCCATTTCCCCTTTCTCTCTTGACTTAAGCACAAACTCCCCACAGCCATCCAAAGTATTTTAAAATGCAGTTTGCCTCTAACCAGTCTGTTTGTTAATAAGCCTGCTTTCCGCTGCAGTGTACCAGGCAGATCCTGTCAGAGAAGCTGGGTCGGGGCTCGAGGACCGTGGACCTGGAGCTGGAGGCTCAAATTGAAGTCCTGCGTGACAACAAGAGAAAGTATCAGAATGTGATAAAGTTGGCGCAGACGCTGGCCAGTCAGCTGTCCCAGATGATGCAGACGCAGAGGCAGCTGGGCGATGCTTTCGCCGACCTCAGCCTCAAGTCACCAGAACTCCATGTGAGTCTATATATTTAGATACAATAATATAAATCAGATTAGTTATAACTCAGGGAACAGTCTTGCTGTCATCTTAAACTTAATGTACCAGCAGAGTCTGAAAATAATATAGAATATGTATTGACTTGTGGGCCATCTGGTTGACAGTTATGTTTTCCCAGAAGCGACTCTGATCCCATAGAGCTTTACTGTTACTGTTTATTTTTATTTTAATAAAATATCACATGACAGTGTGCACTTTAAACTAGAAACTTAATGGCTTAAAAGGCAATATAGACTCTGCATAATGCATTATAACAGTATACTTCCTCTCCCACTTCCTATGATTGTGCTACAGGCTTTACATATGTTGCTCCATGTTTTGAATAATAAATGCTTTTTTTTTTTACTTTTGCGTTAATAAATATACATTAGAGTTATATCAAATAAATAAATGTACTATATGTTGTACTGTGTCTTATTTCTTTTATTTTACATGTACTGTGGGTCGGGTCACTCTGTGGAACTATCGACTCATACAGTTTTAATAACCACTAATACTCCTGTATGTGTGCTTCATTGTGTTCCATAGGAGGAGTTTGGTTACAATGCTGACACCCAAAAGCTTCTGTCCAAAAATGGAGAGACGCTGCTGGGTGCCATCAACTTCTTCATCTCCAGTGTGAACACACTTGTGGACAAAACAATTGAAGACACCATGGTTAACATCAAACAGTATGAAATAGCCAGGTAATGCATACAAATATGTTTGTTCTGTCTGTGCACCAGCTCCAATTTATAGAAATATTTGGAGAAAACATTTCTATCCTGTCTGGATCTTTTGACCTGTGCTTGGTCAAAAAACTTTGCCTATCAAACTTAAACTTTGCAAACAGTTTCTTATTTAGACGTTAGTGTTTGCCCGCATCTGAGGAAAATATGTCCAATATTCACTCTCCGTTTAGCTCGGTTTTTTTTTCGTCTCTTCTAGAAAAACATGTGGCTCTTGAGCTGCTAAATGCTCTACTGTTTTTATCAGTTACATGATAACTGTGTCTTTCTGTTATTCGGTGCAGGACAGGCAGCGTACAGTGGGTTTATTTTATTACTGAAAACAGCTGCCTGCATCTGAAAATCACACTGACGACAGCCACGAGACTGAACCATAAAAGTAAAATTGCTGACTGTAAAACCAAAACAACGAGCTGAAAGATGCTAAAATGCTTTGTTAAAGTGGGCCTGCAGAGGCAGGTGATAATTCACTATGAGCAACATTTTCACATAACACAAGCACATAACACACATAAGACATCTGAGACTTTGCTAATATAGAAATATTGATTAGAGCAGCTTTAAAAAACATTGTCAAAATTTCTCCTTCTGTTGAATAAATATAGCTTGTGGACTGGAGCTGAGGTGCAGGGGTTACTCCTGTCATTGGTTCATTTCTGGTAACCTTGCACTTAGTAATGTAGTGCAACATGTGTGTCCTTACATATTGTGTCATGCATGTACTCACATTATACAGTTCTGATGGTGTTTTAATAATGTCACAATCCTAGGGTGGAGTATGATGCATACCGCACAGACTTGGAGGAGTTGAATCTGGGGCCACGTGATGCCACCACCATGCCCAAGATCGAGCTGTCCCAGCAGCAGTTCCAGATCCACCGTGAGAAGTACGAGAGGATGAGAAACGACGTTTCTGTCAAGCTGAAGTTCCTGGAGGAGAATAAGGTCTTCTAGAGGCTAGCTCTGCTCTACACACCTGTGCCAGCTTATTAGCATCTAACTTCAATGTGCTCATCGTCTTTTTTCTCCTTTCCTGCTTCCATACAGGTAAAGGTATTGCATAACCAGCTCATCCTGTTCCATAATGCTATAGCTGCATACTACGCTGGAAACCAACAGCAGCTGGAAGAGACACTCAAGCAGTTCCACATCAAGTTGAAAATGCCAGGGGGGGACAATCCATCTTGGCTGGAAGAGCAGCACTAATCACTCCTTTCAAAGCCATAGTGGCTTAGTTTGGGGTTTTGACAGGAAATGTCAAATTCTACAAAATACTACAGGAAACCCTCTTCTCACTTCAACTCCACAGTCACTGCCTTTCAAAACCTCTGAATTGTAAATCTTTTAATGAAAGACGCAAAAAAGAAAAAAAAACTCCACAATCTGTTTTACTCTTGATCTTAAATAATTCTTTTCCTCTTTGCAGTTATTTCAAATCATAGGAAATGCACTTTTATACTGTTTGACAAAAAAGTTGAACAGGAATTGCTGCAGTAAACACATCTGGAAACTGTAAATGGCCTTTTGTATTCCAGCATATGAATGTTGTATCCCAGCATGGTGGATTTGTGGCTCTGAAAGAGCAGCAACCGGGATCAAAACTGCCATTTCATTCACGTTATTTACATTACTCTCACCAGCTGACTTAGATGAGGATGAATGCTTTATGAAAGTCTAAAGAGGAAGTTTCTTTTTCGACATGTATGCTTTCAAGATTCGACTTGACACCTGTTGTGATGAATGGGGCAAAATTGCATTCGGATTTCTTAATCACGCAAATGCAAATTGATCACAAACTCTGATTAAAGTGATGTTTTGACATTTTGGGAAGTTTGGCTAATTGCTTCCTTGGGGGAGCTGAATGGAAAGATCAACACTACTCTCATATTTGTCACTTTGATACAAGATTATAGCCAGCAGCTGGTTAGCTGATCTTAGCATAAACACTGGAAACAAAGGAACACAGCTAGCCTTGCTCTGTCCAATGGTGAAAAAAAAATCTCCCTACCTTGCTAATACAAAAACCAAAGTGTAAAAAAGGAAGAAAAAAAAAAATCTAGTTGTGGTTTTATGGGGAGGTTGTGTACCTTTGGACAGAGCCAGGCAATCTATATCCCCCTATTTCCAGTCTTTATGCTAACAGTCGCTGGCTCTAGCCTCATATTAAACAGACATGACACTATGGAGTACTGTATGGATCTTTTCATGTAACTCTGAGCAAGAAAACAAGTATTTTCCAAAATATCAAACGGCTCCTTTAATACTGAGCTTTAAAAGTCATGGTGGTGCCACAAATGCCACAATATGATATGATGACATTCTTCTGCTTTTTAATCAATATTACCCTCTTCTTTTTTAGCATTTTCCTATATTGTTTAAATCCATGTCACATGACTGAATGGGTGTGTTGATTCTCTTAAACGCCAGAGAAAATGAAGGACCAGCCTTATGTGACAAAATGTGCCTTGATTTCATAAATTTGTTCCTCTCTTTCCCTTGATGCTAATTGGTCCTATTTATGGGAAACACTACCAGATTTCGGGACCAACTCTTGATGGAAGAGAATGGACCAAACGCATGCACAAACACACACACACACCAAGGATATAGTCAAATGGCCTATATCACATCTGAACACTCCAAACAACACAAAATAATAGATGCATTTAAAAAAAAAAAAAAAAAGAGTCTTTTTGCAGACATGCTGTTCTCAAAGGTATTTATCCATATTGCACGTATGCACATTTATGCATTTGAGACTAATTACAAAAAGAACTGTAAGAACTGTATGATATGTAAGGTGTAAACCAAAATACTATTAACTTGAGCAACATTTTGTCTTTTGTAAATTGAAACGACCAGCATACTTTACCTGAGCTGCTAACAGTTTCCTTCACTGGGCGATATAAAAGTATATTTTTCAAAGGGGACTTTTGCTCTCTGGTATTTATAACCAGCTGTCATGTCCTCACTTTGTTGATTTGTACTTTTCCTATGGCTCACTGTAGCAGTTTGAGTGTGTGAATCTTGTACAACAATCTATTATTTCCCTGAAATAGGTGGATATATATTTGTAATTTTCTCTATTTTACCATGAGTATGTAGTTTATGACCAATGCAGCCATTTGGCTTTTGCTTTTTCTTTTCCTGAAGACCCACAGAATGATGTGCTGGCACTAGTATGTACTAGTGGATCTCTACCTTTGTAATAATGAAACATTAACAAATGTTGAGTTCAAAAGGATTCAAAACGTTGTGTAACCTCTTTGGGAAAATAAAAGTTTCTTTTCTTTAAGTGTCTCTTTTGTTGAGGTTTTATGGTTGTAGCTTGTATGGACAGTCCCACCCAGGGGCCAGCAAAGAAACATGAAGATGGGCCACAAAAAGCTTATTACATGGCCAAATGCAAATTTACAATGATTCTGTTTTGTGTTTTTCAAGTCGACCTGTTCTGCCTCATCCTGTTTTTTTTATCAGTTTGTTCCTTCCCAGATAAACTGTGGTTTATTGTAGGGCCTGTTATAATGACATATGGATTCAGATGACTGTAGTCAACTGAGGGACTTTTGTTTACTCATATCCAGGTGCTTTAGATTCACCTTTGGGTCTTCATAATTACAGACCTGCCACACCCACATGTATACATTTGACAGGAACAGGTTGATCCTCTGAAAAGCCTTGAGGGTGTCGGTCGCAGTCTCAGTGTCATGTTTATCTGTACATTGTCGATCATATCTGGCTCTTCAGAATGACATCTGAGTCATGCACTCTTTGTGCACTGCAGTATTAAAGTGTGTTGCATACAAGAATTACTAAAGAATAATAATTGAAAAAAATCGGATAATTTAATTTGTGAATGTTTCACAAAATAGGAACCATTATATTATACTAAATGCACTTCATTCAGTGACATAATTGTATGAGAATTATTTTGTAGTTATTGTGGGAAAACTTTAGACCTCATTGTGCATATGTGGATGAAGATAAAAGGCAAATTGTCTTTAGCACTTTTAATCTAGTAATCTTTAATCTGTAGTCTAGTTCCTTATTTCTAACACTATTTAATTCAAATATTGAAGTCTGTTTAAGACAATACAACAGTTTGAACTGTGACCCCGATTGTGTTATCCAGCTAAGATATGTCCAAATGATGCTCACTGAAAGGCAGAATCAGCGAGCAGAGGAACTAAAGGTTGGGTAAATTATAACCTGTAGGCAGGGATCAGCTCCATTGCTCTGTAAAAATCAGGCCTTGTGTCACTGCCCACTGCATCCCTGACTCACAGCAAATGACGAAAAGTATTCAGTATTCAGATTAAAATTGCTATTTAGGGAAAATATTTGGGAATTTTCTTGCATTCAGAACAGCTGAATAAGAGGGAAAAAAATACCCAAGGACATAAAAGATCAAACGAGTAATGGAAAAAAGACTAAGAAGAAACACAGAGAGGTCAAGGCAATTGCTGAAGGCTCCATTGTGTCGCCAAAGTGTTTTTCCTTAAAAACTGATAAATTTTGAGATGAATGTCTAAAAGTCCTAACAGGTGTAAGACTGAAGAGATGGTGTGGTGGTAAAAGTCAAATGCTTCCCTCTGAAATGCAGTGAGCTAAAAGCTGAAATTTGCTTTAAAAGGAAGTAAAATTAAAGAAGTATTGGATCCTTTATTCACGCAGTGCACAGTTACTCTATCACAAGGAGCAGTCCTGCCTTCGGTTTTTTCCATGAGTGACTGCAATTATGCATTTAGCAAAATATTCAGTCTTTATATTACATTACTGGGTTAACTGGTGGAGGCGGGGCCCAAAATATGATAAAAACATCATCATATTTTAGAGGCTGATTCTATTCCTGTACAAAATCTTCATCTGCAAAGCAACTGAAGTTGTCAGATTGGTGTTATTTTAGAGCTGAAATAAATGGTTATTTCCATTACGATCAATCTGCCTATTATTTTCCCAATTAATCGATGCTTTTGTCTGATCAACAGTTTAAAACCCAAAGATGCTCTCCTCACGTCTTTTTGTTTTTTTTTCAAAATCTGGACTTAATTGCAGTATCTGAATAAAAACCCTGAGCTCCTTCAGCGCAACACAAACCTGACTGAAATGCACCTGGAGACACGCACTCACCTCCGGTTGCAGCCTTGTGATTGCACCAGTGGTCACAAGCTGCCTGTGGTGCGCGCACTGGGACACGGGAACGCGCCTGGTCCACCTGGGCCAATCACGTACGAGGACGCTCACAACAGTGCCACCGCCTGCTCCTTCTGGTGGTGCTGCTGCTGCTGCTGGTGGAGGTGGTGGTGTGCGTGTGTGTGTGAGTGTGTGTGTGTGTCTGTCGGTGTTTGCGCTGCAGCTCGGTCGGGGCAGGCGGCAGCGGCTCACCTGACGGGCTGATAACTGGAAACACAACACAGATTTTCTCCTCTGAAAAGTATCTCCCACTAACTCCAACGGCGTCGGAGCGGATTACGTGTCCCGACGAGTGCGCTCATCCCGCCGGTAAGTCGCGCAGGACGGCCCCGCCGCATCACGCTGAGTGTGGATGTGCCGTATGCACCGACCTGCTGCAACTCTGCTGCGGACAGTCCCTGCACCGTGGAGAGCGAAGCCTTCCCTGAGGCTGGTCTCTCTCTCTGAGCCTGTGAGGTGACCACACAACGTGTCCTGCAATGCAGTTCACGTCCGAAATTGCATCATTATACAGATTTAGTGTAGTTTGAGGCCTGAATCTGTTGCTTTACTGTATGATGACAGTGTAAAAACAAAGGAAACAGCTTGTCCTCAGTAAAGATTTTTCTTTTTTTTTTGTCCACAGCCATTTAATATGGCTGCTAGACATCTGGAAATATGCATTATTGCAGATTAAATGAAGGATTTGGTAACCTAAGGTGCAAAATAGACATGAGTCTATTACTCATAATTCAAGCCGTCACTTTGTAAATGTAATATGATTAATAGTAGTCACACAGTGCCTACAAAAAGTTTTCATTTGTAAAACTGAAAAAGTTATTTCATGTTGGACTTTGTTTTACAGAGCCACAGTAACACACACAGAACCTCATATTTCCTCATAATTGTCACTTTTCAACAATCAAGTCTCTTTGTGCACTTGACTGTACAGGCTTGATTAACTGGCAATTTACTACTTATATTGTATTTGGGCAGGATATAGATCAAAATTGTCCAATATTAGCCTTTATATGTTTTATTATTCAGTGACAAACTAATATTTTCCTGAACTTTATCTGAATGAAACTGTTGAAAACTGGGGGGAAAAAAAACTTCTATCTATTATCTATGCAGATAATAAGCAAAAGAGACTGTAAATGTGACCAGATGTTAAATCTGTCTTTTAAGGTTTTAGATATCTGGTGCGGTCGTGGTTATATTTCAGTTGCAACCACAGAAGTATTGATATTTAATACAGCTCTATATTTTGATGGACATTTTTTTATTCTACATCAGTGACTAGAGTAAGAATCAGTGTCCAGTGTTTTGGTGGCGGTTGTGGATCCCTAACAGAACTTACTGCCGTGGCCCTTTTAGTTCAGCATGTATGGCTTTATAACTCTGCCCCTGTTGGTTTTGTTCTGCACCTCAGACCCCAGCTTCCTTGGCTTTTGTACACTATTATCCATGCTGAGATGAATTAGAGGGCAATCCATTCAAGTGTTGGGAACAATACCCCCCTGGAAAAAAAGAGTTTCTCCCCGGGTCGGGTCAAGGGGGAGGGTGGCGTCACCCCCGGTTGCTGTGGAGGCCGAGAGAAACATGGAAAACTCAATTCTCTGACGTCATCCCAAGGAGGAAGATATCGGGGGGCTTGATTTATTTGTGTGGGAGCAAGGAGGAGCTGAATAGCTGTTGCCAACTTGGGTCAACTCAAGTGTTCTTTATTGCCCGAAAATCTGTCCATGTCTTAAAAATTCAATTTCAACCTGCAATGAAAAATGGTTAAAAGATTTAAAAAAAAGATGACAAAAGAAGAAAGAGATGAGGAAGAAAATTAAAGCGTCTTTGGCTGCATGTCTGTCTCCTATGTCACGCCCTGAACTCACAACCCCTGTGACTACCCAACTCCCTCAGCTATAAACTGACTAATGAAGAAAACAAACCCAAAGTAAAAAGTTTAGAAAAGACGAGGAAAAGAAAAAAACTGACACATCTTCTTCCTGGGGGGGTGGGGGTGGATTCAGGACTAAAATAACAACAAAATATTCCTTCCACACATGTTGTCTTGTAAATATTGTTTTGGGGATTTGTGTACATTGCTCAGTGGCAGAGTCACAGAGTCTGTAATGCGATCCACGCGCACTGCCTGTAAGTAGTGTTTCGCAGGTATTAAAGTGTACTCTAATGAAGCCTGCTCTGTCTCTGTGCCCTTGGGCAAACACTTTTCCCCACTGCCATGTAAACATGTTTGCATTCCCTCCATGTTTTCTTGCCGTTGTCTCCAAGGTGACCTGAGCACCTGCTTTATTTGTCACCTTTGTATATGATAATCACCTGATCCTCACTCGGGATCTGTTGCTTTTAAGTTTCTATTACTAAATCAAGCAGTATGTGTGTTAAAATGCTCAAACTGGTGATGATTAGCCTGACACCTTCTGTGGCAGATGCTGTTTTAGAACTACACAAGGTGAGACTGTGCAGCCAAAGAGGTAGCGCGAGATTTGCCTGAAGCTGATCTTGGCACCGGGCTCAGATTGCTGAAGCAACAATTGGAGCTCAGAGGCAGAGGTAATAGAGTCTCAGTGGTCCGCTACAGGCCAGAGACTGATCACAAGAACAAACAGGAGAAGATTCAAAGCTGTGTTTTTGATCTTTAGGCCCACAGACGAAGTATCCCGTCACATCTCCCCCCCCCCCCCCCCCCCCCCCCCATCTTTACCTCGCCACAGTGGGTTTCGTTTCGCGTGGTTTGCTTTTTCTCCTTTGTATTTTTTATAAGGAGATTTAACGTGTAATGTGCTCCTGAAGTATGTTTGAAGTTGCTGTGTCATTGTGTGGGATAGTAGAGCTCCTATTAGGAGGAGGCCAAGTGGACAAGATCCTTTGTAATGATATTTATTATCTTGTTTATTATCAGGTATCAGGATAGTAAAGTTGACTCCCCTTTTAGCTCTGCCTGCTCCACCAGCATAGAGTTTGTTCATCACGCTATACAGTACATCATCCCACCCTAAAGCCTGTGTAGGGCTGCAACTAATGATTGTTTCATTATCAGTTAACCTTTTTATCAGCTGATTGTTTTTTTTAACCAACAGTCCAAATCCTGGAGATTGAATTAAATTGACAAAGAAACAGATAAAACAGAGAAAAGTAGAAAATCCTCACATGGGATGAGAAAATGTTTGGCAGTGTTTTGCCCAATAAATGACTAAAATGATATAATCAATCATATCAGAATTGTTGTCAACTAATTATCGATTGATAATCCTCTAATCATTTTTTATTAGCAGTGGAAATGCACTTTGAATTAAGTTTGAGGCTCATGTGTCATCATATCAAGATGAATTCATGTCAGTGCAGATTTACTCCTGTAATGTTGAGACAGGATGTCATCCTGAATTTTCTGGTGCTTACCAACAGAAATTGAATGAATGAGACGTTCAAAACATTTTTCTGCTTGGTCAGTCATTACAAGGATAACCAGAGATTCCTTGTTTTTGTTTGAGGCACATTATATGATTAGGTGAATTCCCTCCTCAGTTACAGGTTTGCTCTCAGGCATGATATAACCTGTGTTGCAGCTGAGATGGTCATTCATTAGCTGAACCCATCTGAAGCCTTTTCAAACAGTCATTGACAGAGCAGGCTTGTGTTCTCTGCAAACCAACAGCTTTAATCTTTAAAGTACGAAAACCTCATTTCAGTCACAGGCTGTTATTAGCAGATTTATGCCAAGCTTGGGGGATGTGTTGTGTTTGGGGGATACTGCATCTGCACACGGTCTTTATGAAATCCTGCCTTCGCTGACTCCGCAGGTGTTTGTGTTACAAACTGATGCACAGTGAAGGGACTGTAGCTACAAGAGAGTTTTGGTTTTTGAGGTTTTTACAGTCTGTTTATTTTTGTAAAAATTGATCTCCATTAGATTGCTGTAATGGCTGTCCTACAGCAGGAAAAACCAATTCATTATATGGCACAATAATGCTATGACTTAGAGCTGATGTGAGCTAAAGTATGATTTGTTACAGTGTTGGCAGTCCTTGTGTTTTGGCAATCTCTAGCTTTTATTTTCAATATGTTGTGAATCATCAATAATTGCCTTGTAGTGTTATCAGTAAGCGATTTCACACTTGCAAAGGCTTCTTATAAGAATGCTTGGTTAGGCATGAGTGCCGCCTCAGCAGTCTGCAGAATGTCACATTATTTCTCTGTGCAGCAAAGTTTATGGAACCAGAGGGTTTTAATGTTCAATGTTGAGATCAGTGTGTTATATAATTACAGAGGAGGTGGATGAACACTGTAGGTTTTGAGAGAAAAAACAACACATCTTCCTCTTACAAATGAAAAGTTGAATTCATAATCAATAAAAACAGATCCGCTCTCAGCTCAGTGCACTCAGGTGTTTTGCTACTGCAGCCTTATTTGGTCTGATACGACCGGTAGCTTGTGGTGGCTAATGTTAGCTAACATCAGCAAACCTGAGACAGATATTGTCATGTAACTGACATTACTGTAGATTAGGTACTTATGTTACCTCCGAATAAACTTTTGAAAATGTTTTTGCGTGGAAGCAGGACTGTGGATTTGGCCCACTATCACTGATATTGAAAGAACATTACAAACAGTTTTTCTAGTGGCCTGTATGAACAGGAGGAGTGATTACAGCAAGAAAATGCTGTTTCAGGATTCATATGGGCACCTTACGCTTGTTTTAAGGCAAACATAAAAAAACTGTGAATCTGTCTTTTAAAGAATAAAACTATAGCACCATCATTCCACCTCCAAAATTAAGTGTTGAATACATATTCTCATAGCAATAGGCCATAAATGTTATTAAAATACTTTTCTAACAGCAGCATTATTTCCAGGAAAACAACCTCAGTCATTAAAGTGCAGTTCATTTTTGTGACTCATTACACAGGACTGGAAGTAAAGCAGCAGAACACAATGTCATAGACATTTGATGTGATTATTAATCAGAACGTTAAGTGCCCCAAATATCCTAGTAAGTGTTTTGTAATGTCCAGACTGTACTACATACCCCAGAAACCCACATTTCTGTCATAAGAACTTGAGGATAAATCCCAGGTTCAGTCTCGCTGGTGGCACAAAGTAACTACAGACCTGTGGTGAAATTTCTTCCAGTTTCTGCCAACTTGTTTAAAAAAGCTTCACGGTTTCTTATCTATCAGCAGAAAAAACCACCTTCAAGGCAACAGTAAATCATTTAACTACTTAACTGACTGTAGATTGAAAATGCGACAAATGAATTCCTCCATTATTTCCCATTCAGTTACACAACAACAACATAACTGGGGTAGAGAGGTCAACCAATCGAGCTGCTCTTAAAACTTTACGAATGAAAAAAGACATTACTGTCCCCTCCAGCTTTCCTCTCACACTGAATGGGACTTTGATGCAGAGAGAGATGGAAGGGAGATTACGGCCTATTTATAGTGACGTTTTGTGAATTGTGGGCCAGTTTCGAGTCACAGTAGAGGAACATCGGGGACAGTTTTTAGGTGGATTTAATTGCCGTGGCGAAGATCGAGCAAGACGTCCACTTGTTTTCAGTCAATTTAAGAGGACAGTGCACTGCGGACATCTCACATTTTAAGGAATATTGGTCTGATTTCCTGCTTCTTAGCATCAGCAAAGTTGCGTATCCAGATGTTAAGTAGGTACAATGACAATATTAGGCAGAGTGCATCCTCCGCTGACCTTCAGCAGATGAACCTGTGATGGAAAGATCAATGTCCGCCAGTGTTGCAGGTTTAGTTTCACATGGCATGAGGCGCTGTGTACTGTACCTTGGCCTCATTAGGGATTCATTCCTCCCTCTAAACAAATAATGCCATGTAATAATCTCCTTAAAACAGATTTTTGCAGATTTAAGAATGAAGAAAACTGTTGAGTTTTGTTCGAGCCACATTAATCCCGAAAGCAGAGCCTGCTGTATCACGCATGCCTGTTTGTTTTTGGAGGCTGGTGGCATGTAGGCGCAGCGGATTTGTCAACCCTAAATTAGGTTGATGTAACCTAATTCACTCCGCAACAAGATTTTGAAGTTTAATGTTACCAGCAGTACTGTTTTAATCAGAGTTCCATCTTCTTTTATTGTGGATTGAATTAGGGATGGTTGAGATAAAAGCACAGGAGGAGCAGAGCAGTGTCATGACCTCAGACAACCTTTGAACAAAAGTTAAAAGATAAGCAGAGAGGTTGGAGTGAGTAGAGGAAATAAAGGAGACTCTCTCGTGATGAGGATTATCTGATATGACAGCTTATGCACAGAGTAGTGACATGTTCATTGATGTAGTTGCTCATCCAGAGTCCAAATCTTGATCGCTTTGTGTGAAGGGAGCAGGGCTGAAAGCGTTGGGCGTTTTGACTCATTGATCCTGCAATGGTGATTATCACATGAGCTAATTAACCAAGAGCAAAGAGCAAATTAACAGCGTATTCAGTTGTTTTGTGTTAAGTGACCACCTAGCAGAAAACGTGTCAGCTTTTGTGACTTCACATAGAGAGAATCCAAAAGTAATGTTTCTTTTTACCAATCTTGCACATGTTGCTTCCCATGTTATGAACAAGTTTACGCAGGTGACTCTGGGTCAGCGTCCCTGAGTGGCTATCTGCTCAGGATAGCAGCAGTTCGGTTGGAGAGAGTTTACTTTATTCATGTGGATATGAATAATTTAGTCAGGCAGGGTCTGCCAGGGTTCACAAAGAAAATACAGACATGAAGGTACCAAGCGCTCAGTCTTTGAAAATATTTGATAAATCCAGGATTTCCTGAATAATAGGTTCCTTGTCCACAGCGTTTCCCAACTAACGGCCACGTTTTCTGGTGTGTTTTGTTAGGGATTTCTGGTGTTCATTTGTGTATTACACAACCAGTGGCACAAGGTGATAAGTGCCCTGCAGTTTACCACATATTTGTCTGGATGACACAAACTTTGAGAGGAGCAATATATATAAAGGGGTTAAAAAGATCATGTCAGCAAATTTTTACCCAGAAGTTTTTGACAAGCGCTGCATTTGACATAAGTACATTATGTTGTACGGTGAGGGTGGAGGCTTAATGTGATTTATGCAACGGGCCAGAGTTATATGGCTTGAATACATTAGTGATCCTGCTGCAGTCTGTCACCTTCTGCTACTGAATGATGAACTGCAGTCCCTGATCTGTTGCCAAGGGCCGCTGTACTGTAAACGCTTGTCACCGTTTGCTACACGCACCTAAAAGGTGTCATTTTATATCCCCCGTGTGTGAACAGAGAATTTTTGGCAGCACAACTCCTTTGTCTTCGGTGTCTGGGCAGTAGTAGCCTGGGCAGCGTGTACCTGTGTGTGTCTTTGTGTCTGTATGTGTGTGTGTGTGTGTGTGTGTGTGTGTGTTGATGAGAACACGCTCAACTTTATTGTGTTTCCTCTCCATTGTAAACAAGACATGGAAATCAGAGAGATAAGCCAGTGCTGTGAAGCGAGTTCCCTAATGGACATAAAGTCCTATTCATCCAGCAAGTCCCAGAAAACACTGAGCTGCTGCATGATACAGAAACACACAATCCAAGTGGTAAAACACACAACGAGTGTGTGCATGTTTGTTTATCATCCCTATAGTCAAATCCCAAGAGGTGAAGGCCCAGTTTGATGGCAACTTGAACCTGTGCTGGTGTAATATTTACCATGTTCACCATCTTATCAGCTTAACAGCACTAAACACGAAGTACAGCTGAGACCAATGGGAATGTCCACTGGGGTTTTGCATAAACTAAAATATTATAACTGAAATGTTGACGTGATGACGGCACTAGATAAAAGGTCAGGAGATCAAAGTCATTATAGTTTATCCTCCGGTGATCATGAATATCTCTATCAAATTTCATGGCAATCCAGCCAATTGATGTTTAACTCTGATCAACAAACCACATGGTGGCACTAGGGGAAAAATCATCAAAGTTAATAAAGATTTATCCACCGGGAAGCATGAATGTCTGTAAAAACATCCATGGCATAGTTGTTGAAATGTTTAAGTCTGGACCAAAGTTTGGGATGGACTAACTGTACAACATAGAGAACAGACTAGAGATGCTTAGAGGATGAGGCATGCAGACATAGACTTCTGTACTTTATAAATACTTTTGTATTTTATACCATTTTTTAACATTTGTAGACCAAATGATTAACCACAGAAATTATCATTAGTCACAGCCCTAGCTTGTAGAATTTGCTAAAGTCATGAGTGGGGGGAAAAAAAATCTCAGTGCCTCCAAAATCCCATCACTACCTACCCCTTCACCACCAGTCGGACAAGTTGGGATCACGGTGGTCGCAGGGATCAAAAACAAACAGGTCTGACAGTGACCCCACTGAGCCCTACGCAGAACTGCTCTCTGCTAACGAGCGTTCCCATGGTGATGATGATGGCGTTGGATCAGCCAAATCCCTTGTGAACGCGCCTCTTTGCCCCTACGGTGTTGAGTGAAAGACCTCCGCTCTGCGGGGGCTTCACTGACCCTCAGGAAATTGAACTGGAAGTAAGCAACAGGGGATTATTATAGCAGGCAGTGGCGCCTTGACCTTCAGCATTACACAATTGTGAGTTAAAGTGGATTTTGTTTGTTTTGGACTTGATGGCTCCCTGGAAACTTGTTGACAGTTACCTCCGGTTAAAATCCTTTTCAGTTTTGCCGAAAGGATTTTTATAGAAGACGAAAAGAAAGAAAATCCTGCATGCAGTCAGAGGTCTCTGTGCATCACCTTTTGTCTTTTATGAAACCACAGTTGGATGACAAATGAAAGGTTCAGTCATAAGCCTCCAGAACAATGTCAGTGCTCTTTGTCTTCGATTCTCCAAGTTTCCAGGACTGTGCTGGAGGATTGAATAAAAGATGTTCCCTCATTTGGTGCTTTAGGACACGTCTGTACAAAATTTCTCCTCTCATGTATATTGTATTGGGTTGAGATCTGTTGACTGTGTTTCTTATCATTTTCATCTCATCAAACCCTTCAGTGACCCTTTGTGATCTGTGTGGAAGCGTCTTTATTAGATTTTTCCTTTTTTTTTTTCTGTTACCCATCTGTGTGTTTTTTTCCCAAGGGCAGAAAAGAAGCTGCTGGACATTTAATGGTATTTTCATCATTGACATTATAATACAGAACAGTGGTTCCCAACCATTGTTGTCTGTATAATGACTTAAAATGAAGTAAAATCTACATATGACTCCTCAACACAGGTTGCACACAGTTCATCTGTGGCTTCTGATCAGTTCGACCAGGGTGGGTTTTTTTGAGTAACTTGTGGAGGCCTGAGGAGAAAAAGAAAGATTAGAGGAACTTTTGACAAAATTTTGGACCTGATCTGGAACAGACCAACCTGAAATCAATGTGCATTAACTAATTAAAAAAAGAGAGATGTGATCCAAAAGGGATGTGAGGACAGTCTGATATAGACCTGAGGACAATAAAACCTGGCCCAGACGAAACAAAACAACACTTTTGTCATCTTTGTTAGCTGTGTACGACTAAATAGCTTTTTCCAAGCTTCCATTTGGTTTTTGGTGAACTGCATTTGATGCTCTTTCTCTAAATTTCTCGTCACAACAATCCTGCCATTTCATCTGCACTTCACAGTTCACACTGTCTACCTTGCCTCCATTTAAGTAATTTTTAGCAAAATGGCAATTAATTGATTTCAGCTTCCTGAGTTTGATTATTTTCTATTTTTCTTTCTTCACTATGGTAATTATTTGGATATTTTTAGGCATTAGACTGCAGGTTGAACAAAACAAGACATTTGAAAATGTCACCAATCACAATTTGGAGACACTTTGTAGACCAAATGATTAATTAATTACTCAAGAAAATAATTGGTAGATTATGGAAAATTGACACACAGACTTGAGACCCACCTGACTTGGGTCCTGGGTGGGGTCTCAGTTAGGACCCAATTCAGCCCTTCAGGATCTCCACTAAGATTTATCATGCGACCCTTTTGAAGGGGTCCCACCCCCACGTCTGTAGAAAACCATTTCTTTCTTCATGTTAACTTTGACCTTTGTTGACTTAGGATGTGTGAGGGTGGGGTATTCCCTGTCAGTAATGAAGACTGATAGTAGTGGGAATGCCTCGGGGTTGACAACAGGTGGACCTTTAGATGAATCTGTCTGTGTTCATTCAGGCCGGAGGAGGATGTGTGGAATCTGGAAGCAGTGTCTCTGCTTTCTGGCCCCCAGGGCTTCTCTGTATAGTGTTTCTGGCAGGTGTGTGTCGTCCTCTGTAAATCATTTTAGAGTGTCGGTTAGAGCCTAGGATGACAGTAGGATGACAGTGCAACTGTGCGTTCAGTTTAAAGGATTAGTTTGACATTTAGGAAAATGTACTGTGCTTTCTTGCTGGGAGTTAGATGAGAAGGTTGGTACCACTCTCTTGTCTGAACACTATATGCAGTACGACAAGTGCCGTTAGCTGGTTTAGCCTAAAATCTGGAAATGACTAGCCTGCTAGCCTGGCTCTGTCTACCAGTGCCTCTAAAGCTCATGAATGAAAACATTTAGTTTAATTCATACAAAAAAATGTAGCATTGCATGAACAATTTGTTGAATTCTCAGCTAGCCTAGATTTCCCCGCTGCATCCATTTTTAGGTTGTAGCTTCATATTGAAAGGAATAGTTTGATATTTTGGGAAATATGTTTTTTTTTTTTTTTTTTTTTTACTTTCTTTGCAGAGCTTAGCTTAGCTTAGCTCTGTCTAAGCTATTATCAAAGTTTTTTGCATAAAAATGTAACTAAGTATAACTGTAAGGTGGTGGTTTTATTGGCTACATTGCAAATGCACTATATGAATGCTGATCAAGACAGATACCTGTTCAAGACGTTTTCTCTGGCTATGGGGCTGCCAAGAGTCAAAATCCACCTACTATTAACATGTTATATACTGCTTAAAACTGAAGAAACAACTTTTTGTGGTTTCACACAAATAGTCTCAAGAGTTTGTTTCTTGCACGGATTAAACGAACAAAATATAATGTATTGATGAGTGAGCTTTAGAGGTGATGATAGGCGGAGTTTGTTAGCATTAGACAGAGTCAGGGCTAGCTGTTTGCCTCTGTTTCTGCTCTTTATGCCAAGCTAAGCTAAACTGAGCTAACCGACTCTTTATCAAGTGGTGTCAAATTATGATCTAATCTATAGAGACGTCCCTGAGATGACAGCATAAAGACAG
The DNA here is from genome assembly GCF_046630095.1 of Trachinotus anak. Lineage (NCBI taxonomy): Eukaryota > Metazoa > Chordata > Actinopteri > Carangiformes > Carangidae > Trachinotus > Trachinotus anak. The sequence goes on from NW_027273870.1 coordinate 23,090,111, forward strand.
ATAAAAGCAGACAGTTTAACCCTTTCGGCTCCTGAGTTTCCACCATAGCAGCTGTTAGGGTCGCCACATTTTAGCATCACAGTGGGAGATGACTCGGTGTGAGGTCAGATGTTCTCACAGTCTCATGAATTAGACATGAGTGACGGTGTGGTCCGGCTCTGAGGATGGGACAGCTGAGTGTGCAGGTTGATAGTGGCAACATGAGGCTGTTTGTGACGTCTTCCTTATTAATTAGTAATAAACTCTCGGGTTCAGGTGGACACACTCAGATGTTACAAAGTTGTATAAGAGGCAGTAAGTAGATACAAGAAAACACCAGAAAGTGGCCACTTGTACAGCGTTTGATGCAAATTATTATTTTCTCAATCAGAACAAATCAAAGTAAATATAGAAAATACCCTGACTGATCTTGAACCTGATAATTTCCCCTGAAATCCAAAGTCTTGTAATGTACCATCACCTCCATTACCACCATGCCTCTGATTGATCTCCTGTTTTTTGTCCGAGTGTCTATTCATTTCTTTGTTTAGACAAAGAGGAGTATCGGATCACTGTAGCCATGTCAACTGTGCCGGTGAGTGATGTGTTGTCCTGAAACACAACCAGTTTCCCTCCAACTGAGAGCTCCGGTGCAACCGTTGATTTGTCAAAACGAGAGAGGGGAGCGTGGGCAACTCAAGTACTTCCTTCCCTTCTGGTCTGTCTGTGAGGTTTATAACCCGCTTGGGTTTTCCCGTATGCATTTACCACATTGTCAATAACCACTTATGTGTTTAATAAATTATGCTCTGGACTGTTATTATTAAATTAGAGTAGTCTGGATGTTGAAAAGATTGTTTCAGTGACTAAAATTTCAGAGATTTCATCTTCTGAAACGCAGAAGACAGTCTCAGACTCTACACATACCTGTTTCTCAGCAGTTATGCAGCAGAGCCATGCTGATAAATCAATGGGGCTCATGTATCAGTTTGTATCAGCTGATGTATCATTAAATTAAATGCTCAGATATTGTAGAGCTGCAATGATTAGTTGATTACTCAATAGAACGAAAAATCATCAATTCTCAGTTTTGCGAATTTGCAGCTTTTTTGGTTTTACATTAAAGCAAGCTGAATGTTTTTGTATTTTTGCCTTGGAGTCAGACAAAATAAGACGTGTGCTGATGTCACCTTATACTCTTAAGACATTGTGAAGGACATTTTTCACTGTTTGCCGATGTTTTGTCTACCAAATATTTGATTTATCAATAAATCGAGAGAATAATCATCAAGTAATCGATGAAGTGATCATTAGTAGCAGCCCTAAAATATTGATATCAGAAATGCCCTGTAAAATCCAACACCTGTCAAGCTCCAGTGTGCAAATTCCCTCTTTGTTTCCCCCATAACCATCACTTTACCTTGAGTGAGCGCTCTCTTACAGTCTGAGGTGATTTAACGAGAAAGCAGAACTTGATTTCATGTTGGAGGTGTGTACTTAGATTTGTGTTACAAGGTTTAGATTCATTTAGTTTTGCTTTACTTACATTTTTTACTATGTACTACTACTTTCTTATTTTACTATTGTAAGTTATAACTTCATGAGAGCAGGGTGTCGTGGTGGCTTTGGCTATTGTTGCATTTCATTTCCCAAGTCACCTTGCTGCCTGTTATCTCTCTACAGGCCAGTGTGCGAGGTTATGGATGTGTCTTTTTCAGCTGCACTGGGTAGATTTGCTGTTGTATTCTTTTCCAGGATCACCTTGCGACGTGATTTGACAAAAATTTGCCTAATCTTAACTTTTTCTTTTTTTTTTTTTGTTGCACGCACTGTGTTGTCATTGGTGTTGCTATGTGACAGGCTATTCCCTATGGCAACAGATGATGCTGCTCTGAATACCTGAGAGACTGTTGGCTGTTTTCCATAAAACTGCAGTCTGTACCATAGCAATTTCAGTGGTTGTTGCTTGTCATCTTACTGGACTTCATCAAGGAATTAAGTGAATGGAATTAATTAAATCAACATTGAAGATTCAACAGGTGAATAATTAAACATAATTGGAGTGATTGAACAGATCATTATCTAATATTCAACAGCTTTATTCAGAATTTATTTAATTTAACTCATTCATGTAACAGCTTCACTTATATTACTAAAAGCACTGTGTTGCCACACGAGGTGACATTGGTGTTGGTCCGATGCAAAACCACCAGAGAACAACTTCACTACGCAACATGTGACATTTTAAATGACTCTTCTTGTGGAAATCCCATTATTGTCTTATCCTGCAATTTCCTTAGTTTTCTTTGTTAGCATCCTGCTACATGAGAACTGTTACCGAATGAAAATGACACCAAACTGTGTAACAGAAGCTTAGCTCTATGTGTAATGTGTCTGACCATTATCCACCCCAGAGCCTGACTTCAAAGCCCCTCAAACATGGTAAAAAAAAATAGGATTAGTCATTTCTCTTATTGTGAGCCCCTTTGAGTGGGTACCCCTTCTCTTTTGATCTGTCCCACCCCTTAATTTCCCCTAATTTCAGATAGTCCATGACAGTATGCATGACTAACTCTATATAATCCCGTCCTATGTTGTTTTTGTTGTTGTTCTAGCTCCATGGCCCTCGCCGCCGCCCGCCCTCTTCCCGCAGGAGGTAACCTTCAAAGGCTCTGCTCAGCACGATGGATGACCAGCTGAGTGATGGAGATGGACACAATCAAAGGACATGCTCCCTTCATTGTGACTAGATGAAGGGACACCTAGCCTTCCTCCAGCAGCGAGGGGACGGCTGTGACGCATTTTGATGTTCTTTAGATTGAACAGATGCACCTAAAAGAAAACAAATTAGTTCTTTGGAGATCATTTGTGAAAAAGAGGAACTACTGATATATTCAGCTTGTGTAACAGACTCTCTCAGCATAGAGCTCATATGCTGACTGCTTATCCCTGTGATGCTTGTTATGAGTTGTCCATCCACAACCAATGAGCCAGAGAGCTGCAGCAGTGAGGGGAGCAGCTGCACCACTTCCTCCATCACCACCTCTGACCCATCCTCTATGTCCGGACACTCCGCACTACCTTCCCTCAGTGTCACCCCTGACACCTCCAAGCATGGAGCTCCTCCTCCTCCACCCCTGCCGCCCCCACCGCCGGGGGCTCCCCCTCCTCCGCCGCCCCCGGCGACCACATCCACTAACCACAATGCGAGGAAGAAGCGCCGCGTGCGCAGCTTCTTCTGGAAACCAATCCCAGAAGAGAAAGTGCGCGGGAAGCCCAACATCTGGACGCTGGCGGTGCGGCAGCAGCAGTACCAGATCGATGTTCGCTCTGTGGAGGAGCTTTTCGGGCAGCAGGAGGAGGCCGTGATGGGCATACGAGGGGCTGCGCCGACCACTGGAACCTCAGCTCGTGTATCCCGATCCCGCTCATTCAAAGAGAGCAGCAAGGATGAGGTGAGTGGTTGTTGCCTGACACCTACAACAGGTGATGGTGGAGTGCAGAGTGATTATTATTATTGATGTGAAATGACCTTTTGTCTGAAAAGTCACTGTATTCAACACGGAGGACTGGTTAATACAACCACTTTTTAAAAGACTCTTAACATCCACTGTCATTGTTTTTGCAAACAAGATCCGCTGGGTGCATCTTGCACACATGCACATCGGGTGCTGAACAGGCCACTGCTGGGATTCAAAATTCCCAGAATCAGAATCATAATCATACAAAGCTACAGCACATAACTCTACACTGCTCCTGCTGTATTAAGATATCCCTGCAGGGACACGTTAGGTAACGGTGCTCAGTTACAGCTTTTCTCTGAGTGCAAAAGACGATTTCTGTCCATAATGAACACAAAAGCATGCTTGCGTCACTGAGTGCTCCTGGACAGTAACGTGTGAACTGTAAGTTAACACCTGCGTGAGGTGTCATGTCAGTGAATAACTCCCCACAATGAACCGACTGCAGCTGGACAAACCTCAAAGTCTGAGCAGTTTTCAGGGAACAGTTGTTACTAAACACACCTTTGGGAGTTTCACACAAAGCCACTATCTCTGCATGCAGAAGCATATCCCTAATGCCACCTATTACCTAGCCTGTGTATTATATACTGTATTATAAGATATGTGTTTAATACTACTGTTAGAGCTAAAAGATTAGTTTCATTAAAAATGAATTCCTTTCTAAAATATTTAAAGAAAAGTTTCCACAGCCCAAGGCGATGTCTTCAGAGTGCTTGTTTTCCAAAAACCAAAAGTTTATAGTCACTTTATGAGGAGAAAAACTGTAACAAAAACATGAAATGAATAACCTGACGACAAAGATCACTCCAAGCAAACAAAATAATGAACACAAACACATAACATTACAATATCAATCAGGCTTGCCAAACTTAATAAGATATTGATGGGTAAAATAAATTAAAAAATCCTCACATCTGAGATGCTGAGAATGTTGAGAATGTTTTTTTTGCTTCATAACTAACATGAATTATAAATAAATTATCAAAGTTCTTGTGCTAAAATAATTAATGTATTAACATATAATTTCAGCACTATATTATTATGCAGTGTGTGGATGTAAACCTCATTATATGGTTTCATCCACCTCAGCTGTACTCACCGTTTTTTAATTGAAACCACTGCAGACTTGTGCGACCACTGTTTCTAAGCTATAATTAGGTCTTGTGAGGGAGCCTTTTTCAAAATGTACGTTCTGTACCTATTAAAGGAGGACAGTACGAGCCATTGTTAATGAATGAGGCGTGACCTACACATGTGGCCTGGTGGAATTTCAACATCCCATAGGGTGATTCTGAGGGTGGGGAGGGGGAGGGGGGGTGGTGTTGCAGGTAACACAAGCAACAACGATGAGGAGTGGCAGGGAGTAGGGAGGAGTGTGTTGTTCCTGTTTCAAGGCTTCAAGCTAACGAGAGCTGCAGTAAAATGACTTATGGTGTCGTTTCATTTGTTTTCAGATCAGCATTCTTGACTCCAAGAGGGGGATGAACGTGGGCATTTTCCTGAAGCAGTTCAAGAAGTAAGTCCTCCACAAGCATCAGGGAAGAGCTGCCTCCACAGAGCTCGGGGGGGGTCAAACTAAAGGAGAACCACGCACAGTGTCTTGTGGTAGAATTATGCTTCTTCAAATATACTTACATATATAGGCATCCTTCAAATATAGGCATAAACTACTCTGCAGAACTACACAAAGAAGGCTTTTATGGATTTTGGAGGAAGTGCACACCTTCCAAGTCTCAACAACATGTTTTACACATCTGTGCATCAAGCGAGCTGATTGGTTGATTCGACTTTCAGGACGCAGGTTCCTACGCAGATGAAAACAAACATAAATTGGGCTCAGAAAGAACCGGGTTGTATGACATGTTGTCCGACCACATCAGCAGATAAAAGGTCTTCTCTATACTTGTCCTGAACAGCCACACTCCCGGGTATAGTGACATGAAGAAGGTGAATAGTTGTATAAAAAAGAAAAAGGTGAGCTAGGGAGAAAAGTTCAAACCCTGGCTTCACACACACAGCACAGCTGGTCAGTCACAGCGTGAAGTGGGTGTGAATGTCAGATTGTCAGTTTGGGAAAGTTATGAAGATTATCACACACAGTCCTTCCTGTTCTGACGTCTGAGAGAGCGTGGGGGTGGCAGGTTACAACGCTGTTTGACCATCAAACAAGCACTTTAATGATGTGTCCTGACACCTTAACAAGTCTTGTCATCCCCATCTCATTTGGTGTCGATAAAGGCGGCGACAACATTGCATGACTTTGTGTGACCTTCGATCCAGGTCCTGCCGATCCAGGGAGTGAATATGAATAAACTGCTGCTTTATGGAGACTGGACACACGAAGGAGTTTCTGTCTTGAAGTCTGTAGCTTTTCAGTTAGTCTGTATTCTTTCCTTCAGTAAGCGTCTAACACAAGGTCAGTCACAGATCACTGTAGTCCATTTCTTATCTCCAGCCCACTGAGTGCACCGCCGCTCTACTCCCCTCAGCAGTGGTCAAGGTTAGAGGAGGCTCTTATTGATAGTGTTTGAAACTTACAGATAATACGCATCATTTCATGAGGAAGATCCACGGCATGAGTTAGGTATGTTTAGGTTTAGGTATCCAATAGAAGTTGCACACATGTATGTGAAAGATATGGAAAAGCCTTATTTTCAAATATTGAGCCATATGAGAAACTGGGTTTATATACAGCCTTCCATGGTATTTCACTAGTTTACATCTGCAATTGTCCATTACCTACCTCTTTGATGCATCAAGCCTCAATAAATACTTGTGCTTAAGACAGTGTCAGTGATGAGAAATAGAGCAGTGGCTTCCAGACCTGAGATGCCGCTGTCCCAGTTCCCATTTAAGATGCTGCTGATGTGTGGCTTTGCATAGAAAACTATGGATTCTGGTATTTTGAATAGTCTTATGTGCTGCCGGTGCAGTTTTCAGTCCAAAATCCCCCATAGCTGTTCAGCTGGATGGAGATGTGGTGACTGGGAAGGCCATAGTGTATGTTTAACATCATTTTCATACTTATCAAACCAGTCATGGATGGTTTGATAAGATGGTATGGAAGCATCTTTATTTGCGTGTCCCCATTCATTCAGTCACGTTTTACCTGTCGGAATATACAGTATGATATTTTATTTAGAGAAATGTAAATAAAACTCAGTGTCGTTGTGTAACTGGTTTAGAGACGCTGAGACCGTGAGGCCATGTATAAGGAGGACTGGTACAGAGTGGCTAATGAACACTGGGGAAAACACTGATTGATCCCAAAGTAGTTTAAGATGAGCGAAAGAAATGAAATGAATCATGTGTTTTCGCTGTTCATACTGCTGTCCCAGAGATATGAGGCCCAACACTGATGGTATCATCAAAACATTCTCAGTTTCACTTTGTGCTTTACTGCCTGGCCGAGCAAAAAAATCTGTTAAAAACCTTTATCACCGAGGGAGATTAGGGTCAAAATCTGTGTCACTTATTCTAATAGGCTTTCTTAGCGCTCCATTGTTTATAATTAATGGGTTCAGGAGCTCTGGAGGTGAGCTCCACCAGACTCTGCTTTGTGTTACATACAGTAACTAGGCTGAAAAAGAGTGTGTTAGGTGTCTGTTTGCATGATGGTGTATTTGCATGGCTCCCCACTGTATTTTAATGATATTTGACTGTCAGCCATACTGTTGTCTGTGAGGACTGAGTATGAGCAGTGAGCTCAGCAGAGTCAGTCTTTATTTTTGTTCGCAGCTTTTAAACATTTGTGTGTTCATCTACAATATCTCTATATATTATCCCCTCTCCTCCCTTATATTGGTTTACAAATATTCTTAGTAAGTTTTCACAACATTATTTCCAAGAGCTTAACTTTATATTAAACAAAAATTGAACTAAAAGTTGGAATAAAACCAAACTTCCTTCTATTGTTTTACAAGCAGGCAATCTAAAACACATTCCTGATGGCATTAGTTTAGAGTAGTCATAGAGGACGTGTGGGGCTGCTGATAATCTTATTTGCTTCTTTGAGGACTTGTTCAGTATTAAACTCTGCTAGTGATTGTGTTTTACCAATTTTTTTTTGTGTTTTTGTAAATTTTAGACTTAAGGGTTAACAACAATTTGCAGTCTGATCTGATTTGACAAAGGGAAGTAAACCAGCAAATAAATGAAAAAGTTGAAAATACTTTTGATAAAAGAGGAGTAAACTGTTGTCAGTTTTCTCTGTTCTACACCAAAGAAACGTTGTGCAGTCACACTGCTGAACAGAAGTGACTGTAGCTGGAGGACTCTCTGCTATGCCAGTTTGCAATTGTATACTTTTCAGAAACATGGTCACCCCAGCCTGCACTAAGACCTGCAGTAGCCTCATTCATAAAGGTGATATGTATTACAGAGCTTCTATACTGGGTTGCGTCATTATGTGAGGTGAATGCTTACTGGACATTGTCCATGGCAGTTTCCTAATGGTTGTTTTCATAGCAGTGATGTATATAACCCAGGGAGGAAAATGAAACTTCTGGCCCAGTATATGTCCTGGTTCCATGGCCCAAGTCTGGCCCACATACTTCTGGGTGAATTCCCGCTGTTATCCTCTGGTGTTGGCTGACAGCTGGAAGATTTTCTGTATGTGTGCCAGAATTGGTCCAGATGTTGAAGTAGCATCTGACAATACTGGGCCAGAAGGAACACAAGCATATGGCCCAAGTGTAGGCCAGATGTATCTTTCTATCTGGGAAGTATTGTGTCGCAGTGCTATAGACCTGGGTAACGACCTCAGCAAATTTCATGCGTAATGATGAGCGCTGCAACACTCACAGGGACAGCTGAGGGGACAGTTGATGCTCACACAGAGGAGCTCAGTTCTGCGATTTGTATCAAAGCACAGTTTTAAATCTTTTCAGTGAGTTGACACATTGACAAAGATCTGTACAAACTGGAGACAATGCTCTCATTTGGTTTATATTGTGCACAACATTATCATTGCCTGATGGGGACGTTGGCTCTGAGAGGAGGAGCTGGGTTTAGTGCCTCTGTAAACACAACATTAAAAGAGAGCACCTGCGCTATTCATCATTGAACGTAATTGAAATGAGCTGTCTGACTTCCAGGTCCAACCGCTCCATTGTTGAAGACATACGGCAAGGAGAAGGAAAGATTTATGGAGCAGAGCTGCTCAAAGACCTGCTGAAGCTCCTTCCTGATGCAGAGGAGGTCTGTGTTTGGGTATTTGTCTTTGTGCATGTCTGTGAGGCTTTTAACAAGTTATGAATCGCATAAAGCTTTTGAATAAAGAGGAAAACTGATGACAAAAGACAGTTTATGTGGACTGTAGACACTAGAGCCTGCTGGGCTTCCCCTTTCTCTTTATTTTCTCCACAGATCAAGAAGCTCCAAATGTTTAAAGGAGACCCAGACAAGCTGACACTGGTCGATTCCTTTATGTACCTCTTGATCCAGGTGCCACGGTAGGTTGATTTCAGTGGTGTAGTTCCTATCAAAGGGAAATGTGAAGGGTTTGCACTGGTTAGAGAGTCATAGTTTTTGTTAGGAGAGCATTTTGTGACTGTGTACCGCTCTCGTCATTCACATGTTTATGTAAAAGTGTTGTATTTGTACATATAATTAAAATACAATGTCCCAGAGTTAGAAGATATTGATATAAGTACTAAAATGACCCGACCTGCAAAGATTAAAGTGCTGCTGCTACAAGCCTGTTTTCATATTTTCTAGAAAGGACTAATCTAACTATACTGTAATTATCATAAACTAGTATTGGTGTAATGGGGAGGGATGCAGTAGCCGATGCTGAGGGCATGATAGAGAAGTAATGCAATGATTGGCTGGACTAATAAACAGCTATAGGAACTTAAAGCAATTATATAGAAGACAATCAAGGAAATCACCTGATTCAACACGTGTGTAAAAGACTACTTCCTTCTCAAATAGCCTGAGAGCTCAAGCACAATCTGCTGTAGGTACAGAAACACTGCATCATATGTCAGGATCCAAACATTGTTAGAAGACAGGATTAAAAGTAAAGATGTCATTAAGGCCTGTGGGAACCATAGTATTGAATGTACTGAATTCCATATATGAAATATATATGCATATATAATAAAGACATATATGTAAAAATTATATAAAACCTATTTGAAATCTGACCAATTTCATATATTGACATATACTGTATCTAGCCCATACAAATATATATGTTTATGTATGTATACTTTTATGTAGATATATATAAATGTATATCCATCTGAAAACCAGTAGTCAATAGATGTAGATATTACATACATAGGGACATAAGTCTGAGACCACTTTCCCAGAATAGACATTCAAAACTAAAAGAAAAACATATATAAGTATATAGAATTTTTATATGTATGTTGTTTCAATAATTTGCATATATACATTAAATATATATTGTTAACGTATATATGCTATGCGTGTTATACTGTATAAAAATGAGTCATGGATATTTTAATATATGTACATATACAAATTTAACTGTAGGTATTTATAAACTATGTCTTCATATATCCAGAGGCTGTATATATGTGATAATAATATATCTCCTTATAGGTGACATATACGGCAACATCACTCTTGATATAGGGACATATATGTCATATATTACTTTTCTGTATGGAAATGATTATTAATTATTAAATAATTATTAATAGTAAATTTTACTTTAAATGATGGCATGAAGAAATGAAGAACATTCTCAGAGTATTAAGTATAGAGATAACTTTACTTCTAAATGACTATTGAGTATTCTGAGTTGCTAAAAGCCATCAGCTCTCACTGCTACTCAACCTAAGATGAATATGTGCCAAGTTAATTTCCAGTAAGTGACCACTTAAAAAAAATGGTTAGAACTCTCTGTGGAACATTCATCAGTGTTATTATACAAGATGGTCAGATTTGACCCGCTGTCTGCTCTGTCTCTGGCAGGTTCGAGATTCGGATCGAGGCCATGGTCCTCCGTGAAGAGTTCTTCCCTTCTTGTGCTGTGATGAGCCACGAGATCGATGTCGTCCGCGTCGCCACTAAAGGTAACAGCACACGAGCTTCAGTCATACACACACACACAGTCACATGGACTCCGGATCGGTGGCCCAGATATTTGAGCTGTCAGCGGTGATAAACCAAAAGCAGGAATGTGTCACCTGAGAAAATGTGATGTGGGGACAGAGTGGAGAGAGAAGGTTGCGTCATCTTAGTGCTGCTTTGTAATGTGGATTTTAAACGAAATTATGTAAATAAAGTTATAAGATTTACTACAAGTAAAAAAAAGTACAGCTGAGGCTGATGGGAATGTAACAGGTTTTGGTTAGGTACATAAACTAAATAAATATTGGATAAATTGAAAATTTGACCCAGTGATAAATGCGAATCAAGGGATCACTTCAGTTATCATAATGGGGAACATGAATGTAAAAAAGTGATGCTAGCATGGCTGAAAATACTAATGCGCTGCTTTGTGCACACACAGAGATCCCATACCTGTATCCACATCCCTAAACTTATTCTGGGTGTTTATGAACTGACCGAGAAACTTTAAAAAGTAGTAAACAGTACTTTTTTTTTTTCGACCATCACTTGGCCTCAGTGTCATTTTAGCTGAGTCACACTGTCCTGCCACTCTGTGCTTTATTGGATTTTTCTTAAACCCTCTCTTCTACAGTACCACGACCTTTTCACTGCATTGCAGGGCTCGCAGTTAAACACTGCATGGGGAAATAAGGAGAACTTTTATGACACCATTTAATTAAAACTATCTGCAGTATTTAACATTTGGCCCTACTGTTAGCACTACAGGGACAGATGGTCAAAATGTAAAAGGAAATTCATTTAACTACAGATGAATCTGGAAAACGCTGTCGTTATCAGTGATGGTTGTCGTGTGTGTGTGTGGCAGTAAATGACAGTAAAATAGCATGTGATGGGCTGTTGTTATCTGCTGTTCATTCTCTAATTGTGTTTCTATTGATCTCTTCTTATAGAGTTGATGAGCTGTGAGGAGCTTCATGCCATTTTGCATCTGGTGCTGCAGGCCGGGAACATCATGAATGCTGTAAGTCTGCAAGTCATGTTCATTTCAGACATTAACACTGCACTCCTACCTGTCCCATTTAAAGGATAAGCTGGGTGTCATTCTACATTTTTCTTATTGTTGACAAATCCAGTAAAAAGACAAACACCAACAAGTGTCGGTGTTCGTCTCTTGATACTTTCCAGCCTCTCTAACCTGTCTGTGGCTCTGTCCCAGGCCCATTTCCTCCCATTGAACATTATCTTTGATTTTAAAAATGGCTCAGTAATTTCCAAAAACAGAGCTGTATTTTGTCTTTAGCGAACATCACTCAAACTGAAGTATATAGTGCATTTGTTGGTGACTGTTTTCAGTCACAGATAAGTATGTGGAGGGAACATGTCACCCAGTGCAACGAGGTAAATTATTTCGTATTTTGGGAAATACGAGAAGCCTGATACCACTCTTGTGTCTGTCAGGCAAATATGAAGCATAAAGACCAGCTCGCAAGGAAACAAATATCCACCTAACAGCACATCTGAAGCAAATTAAAACATTATGTTTCATTTGTTAAACTCATAGAGATGCTGGAGGCGCAATTGTTTTAAACTTTGGACAGTGCTAGGCTGGCTGTTTGCTCCTGTTTTCTGTCTTTGTGCTAAGCTAAGCTAACTGTCTGCTGCCTTTAGGTCCATAATTAGCTTACAGACATAAGTGAGTGGTATCAGTTGTCTCACAAAGGAAGTAAAGATGTTTCACAGAATGTAGAACAGTTCTCTTAAGTGCATCAGTATTTGTCCTGTTAGCAGAATGTGACCAGAACATACAGGTTACAGACAATGTATTGATTTACATTTGCATATATGTCCTATATAAAAATGTAATTTTAACAATTAAAATCAAATATTTGTAAGGCTGCAGCTTTTTAATTAGATAATTAATGATTTAGTCTCTAAAATGGCAGAAAACTGTGAAAAGCCCAATGTGATGTCATTCAAAATATTGAAAATATTAACCATCAACAGTGGAGGCCAATGGCACAGGCTTTTAATACATAGATAATACACTTTATTAGGATCACTTTATTGTTTGTTTTGGTCTTCTCATGGGATTGGTTGACAATGAGACGAATATAGAATATAACCAGACTCATCCTTGAATTTTTTTTGTTGTGTTTTTGTTCAATCTTTCCTTTGCTCCTCTGTGATCTTCAGGGCGGCTATGCAGGAAACGCTGTGGGATTTAAGCTGTCCTCCCTCCTCTCACTGGCTGACACCAAAGCCAACAAGCCGGGGATGAACCTGCTGCACTTTGTTGCCATGGTTAGTAAAAGCTGCACTTAGACAATATGATGGACACAATACCATTAAGGCCTGTACTGTCTGATGTAATCCAGTATGACACAGCAAAGTGGGGCTACAGTTATTACCATGGAGTTAAATCAACACCTCTAATATGGCGCCACCATAAAGTGAAATGAAGCTTCACACAGGTGCTGGATGGTTTAATTATTTGGCTGTAATGTATGAACCTCCACTGCATTACTCTAATGTGTTTTTTAAGTCATTACTATGAATGTTTGCTTGTGTTTTTCACCTGTGATAAGGTTTATGTTCATCAGCTTGACAAAAAACACTACACTAGCTGAAATAATTTGCTGAGTAATGGCAACTGTTTTTGAGGACATTACACATTTCCTGTTAGAAAGTCTCTGGTCTGGTTTCCACAGTTAAACAACACATTTGAATGTGACAAATAAAATGAAACAATATAGCATGGCTCAAAGGATTATTTATCAGCCACACAGAATTAGTTTCATATAAATCTTTCACAGCAGTGGTGCTCGAGTCAACAGTGACCAAACACTAGGATTAGAGAGGGCAGGTGGACAGCAGATGGTGACAGGAAACAGAAAAGAGCCAAGAGTGTCTGGCCAGACACTTACATAACCAAGAAAAAAAAAAAAAGAGTTCTCCTTCACATAGCAGTTTTGCCACTTAACCTTGAACGGTACCAAAACTGTGGATGGTAATTATGTATTGTGTCTCTCCACACAGGAGGCGAAGAAAAAAGATGAGAAGCTCCTCAAGTTTCCAGAGAGACTTCAGGACGTTCAGAGTGCGGCCAGGTGAGCAGCACGATGTACCGACTTTACCCTGGAAACGTCAGATTCACCCTCTTTAACATCACATGGGGTAATGTGTCAATGCACTCGTGTCCTGACTGTGAAGTTGAGAGTGGTGCTATCAAGTAGGCTGGAAGGAATCTCACTGTAAGTCTGAGCAGAAAATTGTGGACTTTTTTCCACCAAAGGTTGTTGATACGCGAATCGGCTCTGATGTCATCTGAATCATCATGTACGCATAAATAATCGAATATGAATGCAATCTGTAGATCACTAGTTTCCAGAGCTTTACCACTGAAAACAAGGGAAAAACAGGTGGTATTGTTCGAAAGCTGTGATTGGCTGGCTGTCCTACTGGCCATATATTCATGACAATCAAACTTCCAGCTTTACGCTTTAACAGAGCTATAATGATTCACCACAAGTTTAGACAAAATTTAGTTTTTCATAGATCCCTCTTTTTAATGTTTTTAAACTCTGACAAACTTGCCGTGTATATATTTAAAGTGTGAAGTTTTTTCTGGGTTTTGTAAATGAGGTTTTAACGGTTTTATTTATTGCTGAATTGAACACCACCTCCAGCCTCATTACTCAAGCTGACATCTAACTTAAGTGCAGCACTTGGAGAGTCGTGTTCAGAACGCGGTGTGACTGTGGAGGCTGTCAGGCTCTGTCAGCTTCACAAGGTCATCTCTTTGAGGAGTCAGTACAGCTCCTGCACCACAGAGCCCCCCTCCCTCGCCTCCCCTCCCCTCCTCCCTCAGGATATGTGAATCCATTTCTCCCAGCAGTCCTGTCTTCGCCTCTAACAGATGACAGTCTGACAGTGTATTCAGCAAAATGTTGTCAAATATCATTACGCCTACCAGTATCATCAGGAGAGTTTGCAGCCAGCAATGTGATTATTCTGTATGCAATAACCTGAATTGTCTCTAAGCACATTTTCCTGATCTGCATCTTTGCTTTTCCTCATGCAGAATCTCAGTGGAGAACATTGAGATGGAGTTTTCCTCTTTATATGTTCGGATTAAATCTCTGGAGGAAAAGGTTCAAGGAGACCAGGAGCTACTGCAGCAGCTGGAGCCCTTTCTGCAGGTGAAGCAGCAGTAGTTATGTAATGCATTACATACCAAGAGAGAGAGTTGGATCCAGGCCACTGTACATTTCTGCCACTGCTGACTCAAGCGCAATAGATAATGACATCCATAAAAGTGTGTAACATTTTTTTAATAAAAAATGTGTGTGTGTGTGTGTGTGTGTGTGTGTTTGATGGCCTGTCTCAGAGTTCAGCACGGACTCTCCAGGACCTGAAGAGACGCAGGCTGGATCTGCGTAAGGAGGGAAACACTCTCATCGATTTCTTTTGTGAAGACAAGGACACGTTCAAGCTGGACGAGTGCTTCCGCATCTTTCAAGACTTCTGCATCAAGTTCAAGAAAGCTGTTAAGGTCAGTTTGATTTAAAGGGCTGTTACAAATAGCTTTGTGGTAAGAATGTAAATTTGTAATCACACAGGAAAAGTCATAAAGCATTTCCTTAATTTCATATTTTGACAGGCATTGAAATAGAAATTATAAAAAGAATTTATAAATGAACTATTAATCCATCAATGAATACCTCAGATTTAAAAATGGATTTACAAAAACAGCATCAAACACTCATTAAATACACAATTAAAAAATACATTTAGTAATTAATGAATAAATAACAGAATTCGAAAAAATTTAATTTGAAAAACCGTTTCCTTTTTTCTGCCGCTTTTCCTTTTCCTGTTAGCTAATCGATTTGCTTAGTCATTCAGCTTCTCCTTTTAGCCTTTCCATTCAGCTTTTCAATGACACGCTGGGCCTTCAGTGCTGGTGTAACCTGATGAAACACTCCCAATTGGATGAAACAAGCTCTCTGATTGGTTGGAGAGCTAACCAGTCATATCATCTCCTAATAACCAATCAGAGAGCTTGCTGCTGTACATCAACATCACTAAAAAGATGTCAGACTCAAGAAGACAGTTAGAAGGGTTTTAGAGAAACACCCACATTAGGCATCTTTATCTGGAAAAGAAAACAAAGAACAGTGAAGTGAATACCCAACAAGTTTCAACTTTTAACTTCAAATTTAACTTTATTGTCCCCAAGGGGAAAACCGTTTGACAGTGAGGTCAAACTTACATGGTTTACTTCATTTTACTTGAACTTCAGGCTCTGTTGGATTAATGAAGATTAGAGGAATTCATTCCAGTGAAGGGTGAATCACAGACAGATTTTTGATTATGTAGACAAAGGATAACAATATTCACTACTTTTCCACAGCGAATGAGTTCATACTTGTGATGTTAATGATGATGATAATTTTTGTTATTTATTTTTTTAAAACCATTCGCTTCAAAATGTATCATTATTATTCTGGGATTTCCTCCATGTTGTTTTAACTGCTGTGCTGTTGAAGGGGACTGCGTCAACAAAAATTGTCTGCAAATTGTGCATGAGGTGTTTCTGTGGTGAACATCCTGTGTAACTGATAGAAATAACCCACACTGAAACAATATTGAAACATTCATTAAGATGAGTGAATTTAGAGGTGAAAAAAAAGTGTTTGAAATGTTTCTCATCTGATCTGATGTCACCGTAATCTAATTGTGTTCTTGTAAGCCTAACTCAACATTTCTCCACCTTTGTGTTTCTCTCAGGACAACATGGATCGCGAGTTGAAGGAAGCAGCCAGACAGCGTCGTCTGCGAGAGCTGGAGGAGAAGCGCTTTGCGTGGTCGGGTGCAGATCAGAGTGGAGGATTTGGTCGCAGCAGCAGTGAGAACGACGTGGAAATGCTCACCAAGGAAGGGCTCCTGGACTTCTTCCAGCAGAGGTCTCAGAGTCCACACAGCCCACTGGGACGTTCTGCCAGCGCCCGCCGTCACCGTCACACCATGACCTCCATAGCGGACCGCGAACTCCAGGGATACCTTGAGCTCTTTGGAGGCACTGGGAATCCCACTGACTATTCCAAGTTTAACAGCCTACCTCGGTCGGGCCGCCCCGTGCAGCGGAAGACGACCCCGTGGATCTTAGCCCAGGATGACAACCGTGAGTTAGGCTGCGACAGACAGGTGACTTCTCCATGTGCAGAAAGTGAACCTATCAGCCCACTGGCCAGGTTTTCCTCCTCTGGGTTAAATGATAACGAGGACCCATACAACAACAACAACAACAACTACTCATCTGTATCAGAGAGCAGCGCTCTGCCTCGCTCCTTCTGTGTCTTTCAGAAGCCCGCCCATCTTCCCAACCCAACATTTACCGGTCACATGAATGTTAGTGTGGAGAAGCATACTTTAGTTCGCGGTCCTCAAGCTTTTGACCTCCCTAGTCCAAACAATAACAGTAATCACATGCATTTTGTCAACCAGGGGGATGTGGTGGTGACAGATTTGGAAAAGGAGCGACAGTCACCTCCCAAGAATCTAAACAACTTTCCAGGTGATAAACTTTTAGGAAGAGGAATAGATCCCAAGGCAGCATGGGAAGATAAAATAGATCCTCCCACACAGGCTGGGTCCTCTCCTGAAAGAGAGAAGGAAGAGGAGGACAACAGCACAGTTTCATCAACAACCTGTGATACACCTCTTCCACTAGATACCTCTGTGTCCAATAAGAAGCCAGTGTTCTACATCCTAGACTGCACAGAGACTGACTGCTCTGTCACCTTGGATTACTCTGAGGCCGAAAGCTCATCTCTAACAAAAGAGGGACTTCACTTCAGAGCGGAGGACTGCAGCAAGGATCAGGAGAGCCAACAGGATCCAAGCTCTCTGTCATCTAATCTGGAGTCCATGTCTCCCAACGACCAGTCTGTTTCAACCAATGAGCTGTCAGCGCCAAAATCTGTGGACGCAGCATCCATGACTCCGTCCGCGACCACGGAAGAGTGGGACACGGAGAGCTGCGACACCGCTGAGGGAAAACAAGGCACAGAGAAAGATGTGCAGAGAAGCAGCAGGAAACCAGCGCACGCAAAGGGTAAAGTTAACAAAGCGGCAAAGAGCAGCGGCGGTCGCGGCGTGCGAATGCTGACCAGCAGCGAGAACCAGGGCATGCGTAAAGTTGTGCCTATTAGCAAGTTAACGAGGACAGGTAGCAGCAAGCACGCAGAGAGAACTTTGGCGCACGAAACTGGGGAGCCACGCCGGCCTCTCCGAGATCAGAGCACCCCGGCAAGAGGAAGGAGCGAGAGGACCACGAGACCTCCTCGACACTCCAGCTTGCCTCCCGATGAGTCAAAAGCTCAGAGGGGAAGCACGGGCGGCTTTTCAAGATGGGCACGTGATTCAACCCCGAGGAAGGCCTCCATCCACAAGCCAAGCGCCAAACCCCTGAGGAACATCCCCAAGGCTGCTCCAGAGGAGAAAATGTGCCGCTCCACCATGAGAGCCTTGGCCCAGGCCCAGGCCCAAGCTCAGGCCCAGGCCCAGGCCCAGGGTGGAGCTTCCTCCGAGAACAGCAGCTCACATACTCTCAGCGCAAGAAACCCCTCCGACGTCCCCGGCTTTGCCCGTAACACCGTAGCTTCGTCCTCCAGGACCAAGAAGGAGCTGGGTCCCCCGTCCGTCCCCTCCACCCCATCTCGCAGCCCCTCGCTCCTGGGTCGACAGCCCTCTGCAAAGCAGAACAGGTTATCACCCACAGTTCATTCAAGCGAGGAGCGGCCACAAGGTACAAACCTACGACGAGTGCAAAGCGTGAAGGCCACCAGTCGAAGTGCCTACCGCAGCGAGACCCCGCCTCCAGCACGTGATGATATTCGTAAGACTAGTAGCTTTTCTGAAAAGTCAATGACGCCCAGCAGAAATGCTAAACCCAGCTGGAAATAAAAAAACTAACTGGAGAAAGACAAGTAGAGACTTTCTCCACAGCTCAGTGTAAATTGATATTCACCCTCTTCCCCGTCTCCAGCGCTGACGTCTCCTCTCATATGATGCAAAAGACAGGAATCTGAATCTCACCTCCAGTTCCTGCTTTAGCTGACTCTGGATCAGGTTTATGAATTGCAAAGAGCAAGATGCAATGAACTTCTCCACGTTCCGTTTCATTCATACAAAAAAGCTATTGTTCACAAATTCCTTTTATTTCTTGATGGGGGGAGGGGGATTAACTAAACTGACAAATGGCAAATTGGTGTTTTTACACAGGAGCCTCTTTGCCTGCTTAGCTGTCTGTGTAGCGTATCTGTCTAGTGTCTGTGGTGATGTTGACGTTGAACACTACTGTCTATACAATGCTGCTAATTAGCTCTGACAATTTGAAACTGAGTTTCAGTGTCTGTTTGATTCAGGGTTACAAGATTTGTTGTACCTTATCTTGCTGCTCTTTATGGTGATTTTCAGTTGCCTCCTCCTGTAGAGAACCGCTCTGTTTGCTTTTTTGGTTCATTTGCTTGATACCTCAGAAAAATTGCAGTGGCCTTGCACCAGCAGACAAAGTAGAATATATTCTTCAGTTCTGCATGATAAAGATGTAGATGAAATCTGATCATTTGGTTTAAAATAACTGCAGTGTCACTTTTTACAAATCCCTGGTATATTACTATTACTACAATATATATAAAGTCACAGATTATATGCTCACAGTGCGTACCTACTGTTGTACTCCTCGTACCTTGTGTATGTATGTGTAGTAGTTTGTAAATGTAATAGAACTCCTCCATAATATCATGGAGTAGACGTGCATGTAGGACATGCTTCCTATACACTGTAGGCTAACACATGATCAACGCTAATGCTTTGAAAGAAAAGCATTGAATGCATCTGAAACAACACTGGAAACATCATCAGTCATGTGATCTAATTTTTCTACTGTGAATGTAGTCTGATCAGATTTTCTCCAGGCCTGCAACAATAGCTCTAACTGGTCATGATTTAGCTTAGCATTAGTTTGTGATTCTTAAGTGTTACCATTACATTCAAGTCACAAAGTTAGTCATTCAGTTTTCTGAAAAATAAGCACCCGCTGATCTTTGAAAAAATTCATAAGTTCAATGAACAACACTTTCAGAATAAGAAAATATAATTTGTTCTGCTGCAAAAAAAAAAAAAAAAAACACAACCAGAAATTACATTTGTCCTTGCTCATTTTGTATGCCACATGTTATTTTGTATGGAAATGTAAAATAATACATACAAATTTACATCTACTGTAAATGGATAACAATAACTGATAGTGGTTATACATTTTGTTTAATGTGCACAAGCCGAGCACAGACATACAGGATGTCACTTCCAGCTAACATCTTGAAACATCTTTGAAAAAATATTCTGCTGCACAATAATCAGATAACCCAGTTAATGTAGTATATTTACAGTTTAAAAAACAGATTGAACCCATTCAATCCTACAAAGACCGCATGTCTGTGCTCAATTTGTTCAAAGTGAAACAAAATTTCTAACCTTTGTCATTGAAACACAAGTTTTATGATGAGTTGTATTTGTCAATATTAATGTTACATTATTTTATATTTTTATGCAAAATAATCTGTGTATTTTTCTTTTGTTGTACAATAAGAGCGAGGACGTGTCATTTCCAGTAGTCCTGGAATAGGAAATATATGTGAGTGTTTTTTTTTTCATCCATATGGCTGGACAAGTCTGTGAGGTTTCAGCAGGAAGTGTTGTGAAACAACCCTCTGAGCTTGAGCATGTGATACTAATACAGAAAAGGCACAAACTGGGGCTAAATTCAGCCCTGTTGACCATCTCACACCACTTGCCTTTCAACCTGCATTGTGCCATTGCCTTGATGGCAACAACTTTCACAACAGTGCATTGCCTTAAAGCTTAATGTAGCCGATCCATCACCAGTAGAAACTCCTCGATTGTAGAAGGAGAGTAGAAACTTTTCCTACATTCCATCACACTGAACAGAAACAGTGACTCCGCTGGTTAGTGATTCACTTTGTAAATAATGTAAAGACATAGTATTTTTCTGACTATCAATGTTTACATAGCATTAAAAATGAAGACTAGCAGAGTGAAGTATGTGAGAGCACAGAGATTTTAAAGCGGTCAGAGCAATGATATCTTCCATCAGATGTTTGAGAGTCCTGGCCTGCAGTGTGTAGTCATGCTGTGGGTGTCTTCCTGTTCCCTGTAATGCAAATGAAGTTGATGGAGTGATGACACAAAAGGTCCAGTGTGACGTGCCACTGTGTGTGTGGCCTGCATGTCGCCTAAATTTGGAGCCCTTTTCACAGAGCAGAAAGTGGAGTCATTTAGGGCTGCGGCTCAGCAACAATGAAAGTGAAGAAAAACAAAAACCGAACAACTGAAAAGCTAATTTGCTTCATGGGGACAGTTTGGGTGTGGTTTGATCAGATTGAACTGACAGTATCCAACGTTAACATTAAGAGCTGTTTACTTACCAGATTAGAAGAAACACATCTTTACTTCAGCATCAAACTTCATTCCTTTACTCACCAAGAGCGGTCACCAGCAGTAGAAAGTCAGTGTTGACTCTTGTCTGTATCATATCTTTTCTTCTACTCAAGCTAGCATGCTAATCAGCTAGCCCCAGCCCATAGTGTGCGGCTCACAGGGTATATTATAACCTTGTGTAAACACAATGATGGCTGAAGCTCTTGTCAAGTGACAATCACAACCATCTGCTCCCAGAGAGAAACCATGTTCAGCAGCAAAGAAAACTTACAAATGTCCTCTTTAATTGCTTTGAAAAAAATTGAATTCCCATCCTGAAACCCATGTAGACCTGTTCAAAATGCTTGTTTGATATCATACTATCCAAACCCAAAGACCATGTAGTCAGCTGATTAGAAAACCAATAAAAAATCACAAGGAAACAAGGAATTCTTTGGTATTTTTTCCTACCAATGACTAAATATTATATCAAATTTGTCGTTGCTGATTATTTTTCTGGCAATTGATTAATCAACTTATCATGTCAGGTAAAGTAATGACTTTACTTTTGAAAATATTCATGAATATTTGCCTGGGAGTGCTCAGTAGTGTGACGCTGCAGTGGAATTGCTCGTCGGTGGACGTCAAGTTCAGACTCTAAGACCCATTTGAGATATTTTAACATATATTCTCCTGTAAACTTTGTTAAAATCATCACAAAGACAGTTGAAAAATAATCAACTCATGAACATTGTATTTACAAATTCAAAAGCCTCGGGAAAATGTGTGTTTGGCATAAATAACAGAAGATTTGTCACTCAGCTTGACTGTAGAAACATTTCTCCTGACAACTTTTCTTTCATTTGCATCATGAATTGGGCTGTTTAAAAAAAAAAAAAAAAAAAAAAAAGACACTTAACTATTATGAAACTCGAGCTGCTTTTCTCCTGAATTGGACACAATACGTCCCAATCCTCTGCCCTCTGTCTCCCACCTCAGCCTCCTCGTCTGTGTCGTCTCCTGCTGTCTTTTTAACAGCCCCGAGCATGACAATGGCTGCCCTTTACATTAAATCATGCTGGCTTGCAGCAGTAGAGCTGCTTTGGAATTTGAATACTTACTCGCCCTTCTCACCACAACGTCCTTGTTAGGGGATGGTTACCACAGTAACAGTACAAACAGCCAATACTGACTCTGGCCTTGTAAACAGAAAGGTTAGTGCCGTCCACAAACTTTTGTCAAGTTGAAATGGTATTGTTTCATGTCACAAACCTGCTCACCACATGTGACTTTATATGTAGAGTAAATGTTTTTATATAATCTTTCTGTCTAGTTCTATGTGTGTTCCCTCAATGTATCTCTCACCAAATGAACTGTGTCTTATTCTGGCATTAATTTCCCCAAGGACGTCTTAGTAAACAGGAGAAGAATGAAGGAGTAGTTCAGGTGTTGTTTTTTACCCTGATGGGATGAGACTGTCGATGTGTCTGCTGTAGTTTTCACACCTGTGGAGAAATAGGTGCTGCGTCACTCCGCTTGGTCTTTTACAATCTGAAGTCTCATGATGAAAAAAAAACCTGAAAGACTGATCACTACGTCGAGCAAATGATCATCTGTGACCACAGGGCTGCAAATCACGATGTTAACTCTGTTTGTATTTCTGATGACGACATCAAAGAAATAAATAAAATCACATGTTGCTGTGTAAACTGAAAACTGTGTGTTCTCTGTGTTCCTTGCTTCTCAATAATTGATGCTGCTGTGAATCATGAATGTTGACTATTTTTAAAGCAGTGTTTTGTGGTGAAGTCTCGAGGGCCACGATGAGGACACTGATGGAAAATTCCTAGTTGTGCAAGCAGCTCATGTTAAAGAATAAAACATTTTTTTAAAAGAAGTAATTAAAATGCTGTTTGTTAGAGATGTGATAGGCTAAAATCAATCTCAATGACTGCTGAAATGTCAACACTTGGGCTGCACAGCTGAACAGTAAAAACTGATTTCTTTTACTAAGTGTCCCACATCTGCCTTTACACCACCAGAGTGCAGCAGAGTATCAGTGTATGATGTTCATCGCATCCTCCGCCCTCCCTGCAACAAGCTTCGAAGAAATGTACCAAATGTGCTGCAGTGAGGTTCCACTGCTGTACAGGACACACTGGGAACAAAAGTAGCCGCATGACTGACAGCGGAACCACATATAGCAGAACCATGAATGGTGATTTTTGTCATTTCAGGCAAGTGTCTGTTCTTCGTCTGGAGTTTCAGAGTATCAAGTATAATCACTCACAACTGATGGAATTAAATGATGTATTTATTCAATAATGCTCTCCATCAATTCATGTTCACTTCCCCTGGTTACTTAACAACTTTGCTACTACTTGCTGCTAGTTCGCGGAACGTCCCCCCCCCCCGGTCGTTCTCGGACCGTTCGCGGAACGTCCCCCCCCCCCCGGTCGTTCGCGGACCGTTCCCTCCCGGTCGTTCTTAGAACGTTCGCGGAACGTTCCCCCCCGGTCGTTCATGGAACGTTCGCGGAACGTTCCCTCCCGGTCGTTCGCGGACCGTTCATGGAACGTTCCCTCCCGGTCGTTAGCGGAACGTTCCCTCCCGGTCGTTCATGGAACGTTTGCGGAACGTTCCCTCCCGGCAGTTCTTAGAACGTTCGCGGAACGTTCCCCCCCGGTCGTTAGCGGAACGTTCCCTCCCGGTCGTTCTTAGAACGTTCGCGGAACGTTCCCCCCCGGTCGTTCATGGAACGTTCGCGGAACGTTCCCTCCCGGTCGTTCGCGGACCGTTCATGGAACGTTCCCTCCCGGTCGTTAGCGGAACGTTCCCTCCCGGTCGTTCATGGAACGTTTGCGGAACGTTCCCTCCCGGCAGTTCTTAGAACGTTCGCGGAACGTTCCCCCCGGTCGTTAGCGGAACGTTCCCTCCCGGTCGTTCTTAGAACGTTCGCGGAACGTTCCCCCCCGGTCGTTAGCGGAACGTTCCCTCCCGGTCGTTCGCGGACCGTTCATGGAACGTTCCCTCCCGGTAGTTCTCGGAACATTTGCGGAACGTTCCCTCCCGGTCGTTCATGGAACGTTCATGGAACGTTCCCTCCCGGTCGTTAGCGGAACGTTCCCTCCCGGTCGTTCATAGAACGTTCGCGGAACGTTCCCTCCCGGTCGTTCTTAGAACGTTCGCGGAACGTTCCCCCCCGGTCGTTCGCGGAACGTTCCCTCCCGGTCGTTTGCGGACCGTTCATGGAACGTTCCCCCCCGGTCGTTCTCGGACCGTTCGCGGAACGTTCCCTCCCGGTCGTTCTTAGAACGTTCGCGGAACGTTCCCGCCCGGTCGTTCATGGAACGTTCGCGGAACGTTCCCCCCCCGGTCGTTAGCGGAACGTTCCCTCCCGGTCGTTCTTAGAACGTTCGCGGAACGTTCCCTCCCGGTCGTTCGCGGACCGTTAACAGAACGTTCCCTCCCGGTAGTTCGCGGAACGTCCCCTCCCGGTCGTTCTTAGAACGTTCGCGGAACGTTCCCGCCCGGTCGTTCATGGAACGTTCGCGGAACGTTCCCCCCCCGGTCGTTAGCGGACCGTTAACAGAACGTTCCCCCCGGTAGTTCGCGGACTGTCTGATCCCAGAGGCCTTGAGCAGTGTGGGCTCCTGCCACAGAGGGCAGTGAGCTGGATGGCGGCAGATGTCAAACGGCTCCTGACTCCGCACGTTGATCTCAGATCAAAGTTGCTGTTGCCGTGTGTGAGGGATTATGTTCCTCCCAATCCCTCCTCATCCTGCAGCTCAGCCTAACACCTGAAGGAGGATCTTTACTTTCACTCAGATTCTGCTGCAGGTAGTGACAGGTCCTCTCATCCACCTCTCGTGAGCAGAGCATTTATATTTTTCATATTCATAAAGAGCGGCTCAAGGATGTTCTCCTGCTCATCGAATACGTCATGAAGCAGACAACTGGGATGAGAAACAACAACAACAACAACAACAACAACAACGTTCCTGCACAGGAAATATGTCTCAGCAACCTGATCTGTAGAAAGAGTGAGTCATGACTTGTGTCTGTTTTGTTAGTGATTTTCAGTGCATGTTTACTCCAGCAGTGGTTTGTGGGAATTAGAAATGAAAAGCATCTCTTCTTCTGGTTAATTTCAAATCCTCCAGCACTGTTTGGATATTTGTAGCTGATTTTCTCAGATGTCAAGCATTTACAACCAAAAAAACTACACTGTAAATGAAAAATATGCCCAAAAACTAAGAATCTCATGCAATCCTGAGTTCGAATAAGTTCATTCTTCAAAGAGCCTCTTGCTTTTTATACCAGGTGACATTACTACAGTGTCCTGGTGGTGACCTTACCCCCTGTCACTTTAAAGGACATAATGTCAAAGCTGATTCTTGTCAATGCATCACTCTGACCTTTAACACATGTCTGCACATAAACGTATGCGTGCCACCGTCTCTACAGCGCAGTGACAACATGCCTGGATTTCAGAGACTCATTCTACTACAGCCACAGGGATTATCAGTGTAAAACCAGCAGAGGACTGCTGAGATTAGGAGCCAGCCTACGTACAACTACTGTGTCTGTTTGTAGACAACTGCTCAGGTGTCAACAAAACACTGCAACAAAAACTGATCAAAGCATCACTGCAGCAGAAATGCTCTCATGTGAATTCAAGGACAAAATAAAACTGTATTTCTTGTCAGTGGAGAACAGAAAAGATTTTGACAGCTGAGGACTGACGTGGGTGATGCTGACGTCTTGCTTCTGTCTTCAGATCTACACGTCGTGAACACATGGTGAGAGTCAAACCCCTGAACTGGCCCGACGGACGCCGAGAGACGGCACTGACACAGACATGGGGTGAGGAACATGCTTTACTCACTGCATTAGTGGGAGAAACTTTCCTCTCCTCTTACTTTAGACAATTCTTTCTTTCATAATGAATTACAAGACAGTGCTTTAGTCATTATCTGAAATCTTCATGTAAAAGTCAGTAGAGCTGAGAGTCAATGAATCAATTAGTTGCTGAACTTTTTGATATTAGATAGATATTCATTTCAACACATTTCTGGTTCCAGATTGATAAAACTGGAGAATTTGCTGATTTTTTTATGTCATATCTTTGGGTTTTCTATGGACAGAAGGGTAAAAGAAAGAATCAGACACCACCTTGGGCTCTGGGCCCTTTTTTGATTAAACAAATATTTTTTTTTTGCTCTTTTCTGATATTCTATAGACAAAACTATTTAAAAAAAACATTCAGTAGCTGGTGGAATAATGAAAATAATCATTGGTTGCAGCTCTAATATGCAGAGTTCCAATCAAATTATTATTGATTTTCAGTCCATACATTTTCCATTCTCATGGCTGCTGTTAAAGTTTAAGATAAATTATTCAAGTCCCACGTGTGGCATCAGACATAGTTTCTGCAACCACTTTATCAGAGCTGCACTCAAGCTCACTTCCTGCTAAGACACGGTGGATGGTCTGATTTATTTGATACTGCAGCTTTTTAAAATGTTTCTGATTGTCATACACAATACGTTTGTATATATGTTTTCCTGTTGCCAGTGTCAAAGAAATCTCACATTACTGCAGTAAAGGTCTTTACTCTGAATAAAAAAAGACAGAGATGCATCTGCTGTTTCATCCTTTGGATTTTACTTCCCAGCAAACATGTCTCTGTCTACTAAATATCTGTGGATCTCCTACTTTGACATAGATGATACTGTACATGCAACCACATCCTTTCTAATCACTGTTTCACTCTACAAAAGCCTCTTAATTACCATTTCCACATCAAACTTTCATTGCGATTTGGTCCTCAGCATATGTTCAACCAAAACAGCATGAATGAGACAAAAGAAGCCGGTCAATTATTCAGCAGCCATTCACAGAGCTTTCTGCTAATCCCACCATGCTCTACTGAACTAACAGCGGCAGCAGGTGCAGGCAGCTGTGACCAGTGCGACATGAAATTATGAACAAACGATCAAACTCTAGTCTGCATATTCTGGTTTTGTTCTTAAACCAGGCTTCATTTACAGGGTCAGTGAAACATTGCGGTGTAGGGTTTATTGGCTCTTCACACGTAGCCGCTTTGATGCCATGATTTGAATTTTGCAAAAATACATTATGGATTTTTTCCCCCCTGACATTCAAAGTGTGATCACGAGTATTGAGTTTTTACAATGAGCTTCATTATATTCCGTTTAATTCTCAAACCTAAAGCAGAGAGCTGTTGGGGATCTACAATGTGCACTGCTGAAACAGACTTCAGACACAAGTTTGTGTTTTAGTCAGAGGTGGAAAGTAACTTTTTATTTATTTACTGTACCTTTTTGTACTTTACACTGCATTAATGTCTCCATTTGCTGTTACTTTGTTGGTCTACTCTACGTTGCAGATTCAATCTTACATACACAATGAGATGCTTAGTAAAAGATGTAACTGGCAAATGGAGTGAAAATATGGGGCGTCTCTGTGGCTCATCTGGTAGAGACTTACTCCGAACTGCAGCGGCCGCAGCCCTTTGCCCCCCCAACCTTCCACACTCTCTCTCTCTATATATATCTCTCTCTATCTCACTGCAAATATAAATAAAGTTATAAAAAGCCTGAAAAAAAACACAGAGTAAGGGACTTTCTGCATAATAGGAACATTTACTTTTTATATTTTGAACACATTTTCCTGATAACACTTCTGTACTTTTGCTGAGGTAACACTTTGAGTGCAGAATTTGATATGTAAACACTTTGGTATGGCTCCTTTAACTTTCTCGATAAGATCTGAAAAACTTCATGCTGTACCTCTGAAGTTATTCAAAAGACAGAGGTTTGATGCTGAAACAAACAGAAATCTTTGCACCAAGTCTGTGATTGTGCACTGCATGCTAAGCAGATGCCCTTTGACTGTAGCACATACACACACACACATACACACACGCACAGTGCATTAGTTTTCCAAAATAGTTGTGAGGCCTTCAGATGCATCGAGATCAACCCCTCCCCCTCCTCCGATACACACCAGACAATAAACCTCATGCCGCCTTTTTTTTCTATCACACAAAATCAGTAATGGAAAAGGAATGCAAATAACCTGTTTCTCTGTTTCTTTCTGTTCTGTTCTTTTCTTTCTTTCTTTCTTTCTTTTTTTAATCTGAAAAGAGTCTTTCATGGGCTGCTGCATAGTGTGGGGTTGTCAAGGCAACAGCCTCCCTCATAAGAAGGGAGGGGCCCGACTGGAAACCACAGTTACAACTGGTGCTGGGATGTCCCATGAGGAGGCTGGTGCTGTTGAAAAACTTTACAAACACAGTTTTTAAAAGTTCTTCATAGCATATGCTCATAATGTATAGGCTATAATATTTTAGATTTTAAAGTTTACTTACAGTGGCAAGAAAAAGTATGTGAAGCCTTTGGGAGAACACAGTTTCCTGCATTAACTTGTCATAAAATGTGATCTGATCTTCATCTAAGTCACAAGAGCAGACAAACACAATGTGCTTAAGCTAATATCACATAACCAGTTGTAATATTTTGTGCCTTCATTCAACGCACCCATTAAACATTCACAGTGCTGGTGGAAGAATTAAGTGAACCCTTGGGTTTAATAACTGGTTGAACCTCTTTTAGCTCCAATAACCTCAAACAAGCAATTTGTGTAGCTGCGCATCAAACCGGCACAATGTTCAGTAGGAGTCATGGACCATCCTTACTATCAAGCTTTCTCAGCTCAGCCGTGTTCACGATGTCTGAGCATCTCTACTGGGTGAAGGTCTGGACTCTGACTGGGTCATAGATTCAGTTCCATGTTTAGGGTCATTGTCCTGCTGCACCACCCAACTTCTCCCGAGCTTCAGCAGGTGGACATGATCCTGTAAGATAAACTTGGGAATTCATTTTCCCCTTGAGCTATCCAGGCCCAGAGGCGGTAAAGCCTCAAATCATGATGCTCCCTCCACTGTGCTTCACTTGTGGGATGATGTTTTCATGTTGCAGTGCCCTTTTTACACCATACATAGTGCTGCATGTTCTTCCTGAACAATTCAACCTTATTTTCCTCAGCCCATAGAACATTTTCCCAGTAGTGTTGTGGAGAGTCAAGCTGCTCTTTGACAAACTTCAGGTGTGCCGTGATGTCTTTTTTTTGTGTTTTTTTGGAGAGCAGCAGTCTTCTTCTGCGGTGCCAATGACAGGACATCGTGCTCCATGCAACCAAACACCATGATTTGTGTCTGGAAGACTCATGAACAGAGATGTTAACCAGCTCCAATGATTCCTTTAAGCCTTTAGCTGTTACTCTGAGATTCTTTGTTGTTTGCATTACTGATCATTCTGCGTTTCGCCTTTGGACTCATCTCAGCCGGACACCCACTTCTAGGGAGATTAGTCACAGAACTAAATCATCTCCATTTATAGGCAGTTTGTCTGACTGTGGACTCTTGAATATCTAAACTCTTTGAGATTTGTTTGCAACCCTCCTCCAGTTTTTCTTGATTTTAATTCTTCTGAGATGAGGCACGGCTCACATCAGCAGATGTGTCTTGTGAACAGAAAACTCAATGTATCCTTACATCAGGAAGATTTTACCAGATATAAAACATATTTCTGTTTTAGTACTTTTACTCAGGATTCTTCTACCTGTCTATTTTTGTGCTTCATTCTTCTGCTATAAAACTTCACATCCCCTTTGTGGGAACAAAATGCGTCTAATTTCCTGTTGTAGGAATACATTTTATTTTATAAACCAACCTATACAGTTCTTAACAGGAGACAGTGTAAAGATCCCTTAAAAATGTAATTTGAAAATTAATCAAAATTATGAAAGTGCATCACTTTGTAGGCGTTTAGTCGCTAAAGGACATCAGATTCCAGGTAATTCTATTATTTGCTCATATTTCCTTCACTCAGTGCGCCACACACACACGTAGAGGAAAATAGAAATAAAGCATGGATACAGAGACTATTTTTACACGTATATGTAATATTGATGAAGTTTTTTTTTTTTTTCCCCGGACTGGATTAGCTCGAACTGCATCCGGCTGCGGTTGCCTGTCCCTTTTATTGTCGGCGGATCCCTTTGATAAATGAGGTGGAAGTGAGTAGAAGCGGCTCCCAGTCCAGCCGTGGGTGGTTCGTGCAGAGCAGAGAGCACCAGAGAGGCAGAGCAGTTTAGCAGTCGGGGAAAAGTCCGTGAGGATCACCGCCCGTCACCTGACAACATCCCCATGCGTCAGCGTGGTTGTGACGCCGGCGGATAGGATAACCTTTAGGTGAGTGAAACGGAACACACCGCATGTCCTTCACTGGGAAACATTAGCAGGGATTTAATTGAATGTCCGCACTCGGTTTGATGTCAGACTTGGACTGACACATAAAACAGAAGAAGCTTTAAGATGCAGAATTAGATTTGTATTTCTATATAAAATTGCGCACGCATCCAATCATTTAAAGTGCAAGTGTCCAGGCGGTCCTGGCGTTGCTGCCTGCGTCCTCATGGTATGTTAATTTCTGAATGTGCACCACTCCACTCATCCATCTACAGCAGGTCTGCTCCTAAGACAGACCTGCAGCAGGATCATGTTTGTGTCGGCGTCTTAAATCTGTAGAAACTTGAATGAACCTCTACCTGCTGATGCACTTGCTGAGTAGAGTCGAACGGGATCTCGTGGATTACATGGCAGTGGGGTTTTATGTTTTTCTGAACATAGTTTCAACAGAGTTTCAATTGCGCAGACTCAAATTTAGTCAATATTGAGGTTTGCTTTCGGGAAGGGTTCATCTCCCAGGTTGCTTGTGAAAACATAGACATTTTGAATGCGTTTAAAGCCTCCTGCTCCTGTGTGTTTTCCTTGTTTTAAAGAAGCAATATTTATTTTTTAGGGATTATTCAGTTATTTTAAGTTGGACGTGTAAGTGTGTGCACTTAGATTTAATGCTAAATCTGAACTGAGCTTTTCACAGCACATATTCTGCCTTGCTAAACACATGCTGTAGCCCTATACCTAATAACTGAATGAATTGCTGCATTGCATTGCACTGCAATAATTACTGGAATGGAGGAATCATATTTGTGCTTGGTTCCACCTGTGTGTGATGTGACAAGTCAAAATGTGAGTCAGGGTCGTCAGGAAACAATAAAAAAGTGCTTTGATGCTAGAAAAGTTCATTAAAAACATAAAGGGCAAGACTGGCGACAGAGAAGATAAGAAAAAAAGGCGATATTCATGAAGTAAAAACATCAGTCAAATCTAAAATATAAAAAGACAACATAACAGGGGAGTCTTTACTTAGCGTGTAACAACTGTGGCAGTTTACGTTGTGTTAGTGGCACATCTGGAAGTAATGAGTCACTCAAGTGACGTCACTTGAGTCACGATCAGTTGAGTTTTAAGGCTACGAGTTTGAAAATGAAAAAATAATCTCAAGGTGTGGAGTTAGAAAGAAGTGAATTTATCAGACCTCTATAACCCGCTGCTAATCTCTCTTTAAGGCTAGCAGCTATGAGCATAACAAACCCAAATCTAAGGCTTGATGTCTTGGCGGTAAAGTTGCATTGTGGGTAATTTAGGCACCAGGTTTTCACCACAGAAGGAAGAAACAATGTCTCCGCAATATCATCTACTGCAGCAACAATTTTGATCCTTTTTTTTGTAAACTGTCCAACAATGTCATAGAAGAGTGATGCTAAATTACTAAAATACTCCAGTACTTTGACATTTGGTGGTCGGCTTGTTGGCTGTCTGTCTGGGGGTTGACGTCAGTTTGGTCCCTGCGGGCAGACTGGTCCAGATATGGTTGAGGAGCGGGGCAGGTGGTGATGACTCCAGGTAATTCCACAGTTGTCTTATTTCAATTATATTTTGTTGGCAGGCCGATGTGGTGAGTGCTAGCCACAGGTACATTCAGGCGTCAACTCTTATTTTAGAGTTGGAGGGAGTGTAACTTCTGGACTGCTGGAGAGTTGTGTGCAGTCAGAGAGGCTAAGCTCACTGCTGGATGCTAAGTTACAGTACAGCTGCCTGTTGTTAAACTGCAGTGTCTTGTTTTCTATTATTTTCTGTTATTTATAAGTAACGAGTAGCCTAATGTACTGTAACACTACTTTTTCTGCTGAGTACTTAATGTGATTCCTTTTTCAATGAGTAATGTCTAATGAGTAATTGGTTACAGTTTTCAAGTAATATGCCCGACGCTGTGTATCTATATACCTGGTTGAGAAATAGTTACTTGGCATAACTTGTAAAACAACAACATTTCATTTTTACATTTCTGTTTGTGTATGGTTTAAACAAACAAGATATAAGATGTTTTTTTTCTACTAAATGTATTGCCAGGCTAGCTTTTTCCATCATGCTCATTCTTATTTCTAAGCTAAGCAACTCCAGGCAGGGAGATAGTGAATAAGTGTATTTCCCAAAATGCTGAACTATTACTTTAACCAGTTTTTTATCCATTTTTTTTTGTCAGTTATTGTGACATTAGAGCTGTGATTGTGGGAACCAGAGGTAGAGAGTGGTGCAGTAAATGCTGCAGAACTCTCCCAGCACTGCAGTGCACTGACTGTGCTGCAGCTGTGGTGGCACTGCAACTGTGGGAGTTTTCTCCTGCTCATCAAGAAACAAACTGAGACGACTCGGTGCACTGAAGGAGTTGAGTGTTCACTTAAACTCACCGTTACATACAGTTGTTGGTTGGCATGTCACAATGCATTACACGCCATTCATCCATGCTGCTCAGTAAAGTGCAAACTCACCGCTGGTTGATTGAACATATATAGTGAGCTACAAATGTGCAATGTTATGCAACCTGTACACCGGCTTTACAAAAAAAAGTTTTACCATCTTATATTTTCAAAGATTTTGAAACACCTGTCTGTAACTGTGGCCGGCAAAATTTAATCAGGACTTCTCTGACAGTCAACAAAATCTAAACCTTATAAGCTCCACAAATGTTCTTCTGACAGAAATGTGTCTTCACATGTTTCCAAGTATCACGTTTTGAAATTCATACTCCTCATTGATCAGATTTTGTATCAGTACCAAAACTCAGGCATCATGTTGGTGCTAGTATTGAAAATTTAAAAGCGATACTCAGTCTTAGCAAGGATTTATTGCAGGACTGTTCTTTTGGATTCAAAGATTCAAAGCTTTAATGTGTAATGCACAGAAGTTATATGCTCTTCTTATATCTTCTTGTTTTCTCTGCTGAATGCCATCCATACCAAAGAAATACTTTAAGTTAGAAAGTTAGAGTACTAATAAGTTTTAATGAGAGTCCATTGTATGGCAGTAATGCACTTTTGTAAGGTAAAATGTAAATATTCATCCATTATATCATAAATAGTAGGTATTCATAAAGGGCCACTTACTTAACATCTACTGAACACTTTGTAATGTAACTCTATCTCCAGCACTTTGCTAATTTTTATTTTTTTTATGTGTTTGAACAATATGGAGACAATCAGCATTTGATCACACCAATAAAGACTGACCAATCAACACTGGCATGTTTTCCCCTGCCAGTGTTGACTGGTGTTGATATCGATGGTTTTCTGGTCCAGTGACTGAAGGCCCTGAAGGCTTACTGTTCAGAAGTGCTGCACTGTGACACTGTGACCTCCAGGGATCAATGAGCTCTGCTGGTTCTCCTCCGCAGCAACGCAGCATCTGTCTGGTTACTGCTAACTGATTGGCACTGGACATCAGCCGGCTTAGTGACTCTTAACCAAGTAACAGCTCGGAGCGTCTGAGTGTAAAGGATCTGAAGAGGTCACAGTGTGTCTGTGTGTGAAGGAGCATAACAAGACACACTGTAGGACTGGGAACTCTATCAATGAGTCTGCTATTATTCCATGTGTACTCTAGAGTCATTGTGATAAATTAGTGCACAGAACAATAATATAATGTAAACAGTATAGCTGCACTAATTATTTTAATTCTCCATTAGTCTGATTAATCTGTTCATTATTGTTAAAATGTGCTTGTTTTGTCCAATCAACAGGTCAAATCCAAAATATGAAACACAGAAAAGCAGCAACTCCTCACATTTTAGAGGCTGGAACCAACAAATGTTTTGCATTTGTGTTTGATGGCTTTGATTACTGTTGTTGATTAATTAGTTGTCAGTGTAATTCTGGGACAGAGTTCAGGGTTACAGGCTTCTAATAAATCATTTTTAAGAATAACTTGATAGGACTGGGTTGCACTTTAGTGTTTAGTGGAATTTCCCTGAAATTTGTCTTGCATCTACAATTTTCTGTTCCACATATATAATGACATTTAACAAAACAACGCAATATTGTTATTGTTAAACAGCTGCATTGTATTAGGTTTTATTGTGTGGCCCCTGGCCTCCTGGAAACCCAATGTCTCATTTAACAATCTGGACTGAAGGAGTTTGTAATCTTTTGAATTCAATCCATTAGACTCTGAATCTTCAAAAGCTAGTTTCCCCACAATAAAACACGAGAGGGCTCTGATGTAATACAACCACAACATCCTTTTGTATATGCAGTTTGAAAACTTGATGCAAGTGTTTGATCCGCCATCTCTGAGCATGTTTGTAGCAGCCAAGATAATCTAGCTCTAAAATGAGAGACAGCTGTGATATATTTCAAAACACTAAGGCAACAGCTAATTATTCGGTTATCTGCTGATTCTTTTCTCGATTAAACAGGTAATCGTTTGGTCAATAAAACATCAGACAATGATGAAAAATGTCAATCACAATATCCCAGAGTTCGAGGTGACATAATCATGTCTCGTTTTGTCTGACCAAGTGTCCAAATGATATTCAGTGCACTATGATTTTAAGTTTTCTGATGTAAATGATTCTAAAAACATCTAGTTAATTCTCCTTCAATCAACTTATTGGCTTATTGCATATCACTCTTTACTATATTTTGGTGAAAAACAAAAACATATTTCTGTTTGCTCCAAATGACCTGGTCTCCTAATAAAATAAATACATTTTACCTTGCTGCAAATCCAATCCATGTTTATAGGGAGTAACTTGTTGAATCAGTGTGTGTTATGTAGAGGTCACGGTGGACCTCAGCACCCCCCCCCTTCCCCTGTGCTCACTGTTTTAGCTCTGTCTGTGAGAACAGACTATCACACTATCAGTATGTAAAGTGTATGTCATGCTCCAACCAGCAGGGGATATCAGCATTGCACAAAAGAAACATCACCCACCTAAATTTAAACACGAGCATAAAAATGGACTCGTACCCAGTCACCGGTTGGTAGTGTAGCCTAAACGATTCCAGACTTTTCTATGTAAATGAAAGGAAATGTGTAATATACAATGCAGTTGTCCATAAATGTCATTTTTGATGTTTCAGCTCAGTGATTTCATTTGAGACTAATGCAGAGTGAAAAAACAAACACAAAAACCCCAGGTAGGTCCTAGCAAGCAGTCACTGTGTACACAATGAGTGTCTTTACATTTCAGATTATTCTGTGCTTGATCGCTTTCCGTTCCTTTGCATCTAGGTCAAGCGAATTGTCTTTGTTTTCTTTACTCGAGGGAGGCAATAGTTCAAGTAGCCCTGACAATGTGGTATTGTTGTTGTGCTTTTCTGGGTTCAGAGCCTCATTTTCTGCGCAGTTTGCCACAGTTTAATTATTGGACTCCCTTTAATTATCCTCTGACACACAGTCAAGCTGGTACTTTGTCAGCCTTCTGTCATGAGCCATCTCACGTTTACTCCTCAAATATTTTATCTTTATTTCTTAACCAGCTGTTCATGTGCCTTTACACACTCCCTGTGATCAAAGTGGCATTTTTCTTTGTTTGGCTGACCACTGGATCTTCAAGAGGTTTCCTCAGCTGGTTTCCTTTTACTTGGTTCCACCAATGACACAGTCACATTAAATAACACTAAGATGAAAAGTAATCCATTTTCCATATAGAGCTCTTCTCTGTGCTGTAACTAATGCAGTTAAGTAGGGGTGGATGTACAGGGGGGAAACAGATGCATTTGGATAATTACTACAAACATTGTTTGCAGCCTGCAAATATGATTAAAGCTTTCAAGAGATGGGGAAACTCTCTGGGGGCATATATGTCTGTGTTATGTAGTGGAGGTGTGTGTGTAGGGAAGTGTGTGTGTGGGTGTGTACAGCCTGTAAGGACAGTATGAGTGATTTAGTTGTTATGGAACAGCCAACGTTTTTCTGCCAAGATGGAAATATTAAATATGTGGTAACAATAACGGGAAGGCTGCCCTTTTGTCAGTGAGTGTCAGAACAGGATGGTGATTTTATTCTCATGTGCTGAGATACAACTGAGATCCATAGAATTTCCATATAGAGACACTGATATAAACACAGCAGACACAGTCAGAGGATGACCAGGGTTTTTACGATTTGATTGAGATTATATATATAGTTAAGTGTCATGAAAATATTGTTTTGGTGTCAGAACCCAAACTCTGGCATTGTTTCAGCAATAGTATCCATTATTTTCAGACCATACCCAGCAAGAGTTTGATAAACAAAAGTTGTTTTTATCAGAACACAAAACAAATGAGAGAGCTAGTTCCGTATTTCGGCCTTCATCCTGGTGATTTGTGGGTAAACTTGATCTCTTCTTTCTGTTGCTCCTGAGTCTTTGGTTCTGTTGCATCATTAGTCTCATTAGTTTACCAGCTTTGCTTCAGTGCTCCCATGTCTTCACAAAAATGATGTCATTCCAGCTTATTACAGAGAAAGGTAGAGCTCATGCACACTTGGGGCCTTTCTGGGAAATGGAGATAAAAAATTGTGCATATGGGGAAAGAGTTCAGCTTTATGCACCTGGTTAAAGGTATTTTATTGTTCAGTAAAAGATAAAGGGTATGTAGCATTCAGCAGACAGTAATCTGTTGTACCAGGGTCACTTCTTGGACAAATAAAATAATTTGTTTCCCTTTCTCTTCTCTTTCTGTTGCCCGTCCTCCGTCTCTCCTTATCTTCCTCTCCTCCATGCTCGTCAAGCCTCTGGGACTCTTGCCCTCACTGGGGTTAAAGAGCAGCACAAGCCTTAAGCCCAGCCCCATGCCGGCCTCACTAAAACCCTCTGATTGGTCCGTGCTTTCCCTCTACACCACCGGCAGGCCCTCCCCCCTCCATCTCCGCTCACCCAGTGGCACCCTGTCAGTCTGTTTGGATTATTGTAACAGCAGCTCAGGCCTCTCACATGCGTTCCCCTCTCTGCCCACTGCACACACTACACTTATATCAGAGATGAGAAGGATTAGGTGACAGAGAGCAGTGTTGTTTTCACCCCCAAAGAAGAGAGAGGCCAGGAGAGAAGCCATGGAGTTGAAGTAAGTGGGATGTTTGGGATTTAAAGATGGAGAGGAGGGTTGGAAAGAGTGAGTAAGAGATGGAAAAATGAGAAGTGGAAAGAAAATAGGATATGTATATGATTAAATGAAGGGAGACGCTGTACCAGTGTTGATTTGGGAAAGTCCTTTTGCAGAGTACAGTCTTGAAACTTCTTTTGTGCGTCGGCCTACTTGGCGTCTGTAACAGGAAAAGGTTATTATTAAAAGATGCTTCTGAAATTCCAGGTTGTCACCCTGGAGGTCTTGTGAGGAGATACTAGAAATACAGGTTGCGGCTGCTCAGGTGTTCACGTTGTTTTTATTCTCAGGAAATTGTGCTTTCAGGAGTTTTTTTGTGCAGGAGCATACACCGTATACTCCCAAGAGAATATTTACTTGACTCTCATTTCCTTTTCCTGTTTGTCATGCTCACTGGCTACAGTTCATCTGTCCTGAAGAATAGCAGGTGCAGTGCACGATATGTTCATGTGCTGTTTGTGGAGAAAGTGAAGTTTATTTATATCGCCTGAAGTTTGTCTGCATGTCTCTTACAGCCTGTACAACATACAACACCCTTTATACTTAGATATTGATTAACCAATTAACATTCCATCGTTTAAAACATAATCTATACAAATGTGTCACATTTGCTGCTGATGTGACTTTGTTTAGTGCCATGCAGATGATTAAGGCTCAAGTAAATGAAAAACTAGAAGTGTTTACTTCTGTTACTGTTTTACTGGAGAGGTGTGTTTTGTCTGGACACTGAGTCCCAGTGTTTTAGCCTCACTGGATTCTGGCTGACAGATGTGCAGCATGGACAGTTTCCAGTGGCCTTACGCCGGCACATCTGTAGACCTTAATTTATACTCAGTAGTTGACATACACACACAAACTCACACAGACTCAGACACAGCATTGTCTTATCTTTTGTCACCAGATACATGGTTGGCAGATATACAGCCAAGTGACACAAGGACACGAGGTTTCCTTATTCACTCAGAGCACAGCCTTTTCTTCAGAAACATGTAAATGGGATCAGACAAACCTTTAGAGAACGTGAACTGTGCACAACTCTCAGAAGAAATCATTATTAATTGCAAAAAATCCCTTTACACTGGCTGAAAAAAACCTCCAAATGGCATCTGCTGCAACATTACTTGTTGTTTTTAGGTTTAAGCAATTCATCGATTCTTTCACCAGTGTGTTTTTTTTCTCCAAAAATGCTGCTGGTGGTTTTAGAAGAGGGGGTGGGTGGATGTGGCGGGGATGTTGAGGCTGAAGGCGTGCTCTGCTGCTGTAATCTCTCATCATCCTGGACCCAGTGGATGCTTTAGATTAACACGAGAGTGGGGCTTGGGTCATCCTCTGCAGCTATAAAAGCATGTGACTCCACCAAAACAGAAACTGAAGGGGTCATGTAAAGGTGTGATTTTAATAATTGTGCAGCAGTGTCCTGAAGCTGCTTCATATCAGTATGTTTTTGTTTGTTTGTTTGCAGTGTTGATGTATTGGTGCGGTTACCAGGGTCACTATGGGCATAAACCTTATAGTCCGACCATCTGGTTGTAGGTGCTGACAGGATTTAAAATACAATAAATGCTGAAAACAAACAAACTGAATCTGTCACCTCACATAAACAGCAGTTCCAATAATAATACCGTGTAGTGTTTGGTCCTCTCCTGATTATGGTGGTTTTAGACATAATGAACATGTACGAGCTGTTGCCTGGTAGCTAAGTGGGTGGCCATTTGTATCCTTTTTACCAGCAACAGTCATCACGGTGATGTAGGCCATGATCAATGCTGCTGCCAGGTAAAGCTGTCAGGTCCTTTTTAGTGTTTTGTCAGGCTGATGTGACTGTGATCGGGCTGGATCTGGTTCCAGCGAATGACTGAAACAGTAATTTTAGTCTTATCTCATGGCCCCAGAATGGATGGTGGGCAGCCGAGTGACGCATTCACATGGGGGTTCCTCATTCACTTAGAGTGCAGGCGTCCTCTCCAGAACATGAAAAATGAGATCAGACAAAACACTTTGTGAGAGCTACATGAGAGCATCGATACCACTCTCATGTCGGCTGACTAAGAGAGGAGCCGGAGCCAAGAGGTGATTAATGGCGCATTATACAACCGACATGCAAAGGGCTTGTCAGATGGTTGGACTGGGGTTGGGGGGGGTCACAGCGGTCATTTCTGTAACTTTCCAAAACCGACCATTAGACATTCACACCCACTACAACCTACAATTGGCTGACTACGCCTTAATGAGAAAGTACGCCCAGCTACTCTCTCTCAGTTTTCTTCTTCTGTTTGTTACACAAATATTTGTGGCACCTGATTGCAGGACTATGAATGTCTGAATATGTGCACCATTTTTCCCATATTATACAATATTGTGTCTGAATTCAATTCTATTTTATTTGTATAGCGCCAAATCATAATATACATTATCTCAAGGCACTTTACAGGGTAAGGTCAAGACCTTACTTTATTATAGAGAAAAACCCAACAATTCCCATAAAGAGCAAACACTTGGCGGAACAGGGCTCAGGTTAGGTGGCTGCCTGCCTCGACCGGTTGGGTTGACAGCCACTTTTACACTCAGCCACGTGCCCTTAGCATAGCTTAACATAAAGACTAGAAGCAGAGGAAAACAGCACTTTGCTACCCCTAAAACCATAAATTATTTTACATCACTGTTTGTACACACATTAGACATAACATGAGCAAGTCTTAGAGGTGCTGATAAGCAGGTTGCTGAACTTCAGAAAGCTTGTTGTTTACCCTGTTTCTGGTCTTTATGCTAAGGCAGGGCAATGGCCCCCTGGCCTCAGCTCTATACTTAACAGAGAGACATACTATATTAATAATTATTTAAGTCATGGCAAGGAGGGACAAAGGACAAAATATTA
Organism: Trachinotus anak; assembly: GCF_046630095.1. Lineage (NCBI taxonomy): Eukaryota > Metazoa > Chordata > Actinopteri > Carangiformes > Carangidae > Trachinotus > Trachinotus anak. The sequence goes on from NW_027273870.1 coordinate 23,130,401, forward strand.
TTTATTCTAATAGGGTAAATAAGAGTATCTGTTTACTGCGATTAAGATAATGAAGATAATAAAATTGCTGATGCAAAATAAAGTGGCTGTGCATGAAACAAGCAGCAATAAACTGTCCTGTGACTCTGCTCTGAGACCAGCATGGAGGCATAGCACTAGACCTGCATGTGACTGGACTCTTGGACTTCTGACCTGACAAACCAATGAGTCTTGTATAATAAAACATCATAAAACATTAAATAATGTGCAGGTGAAGTGAGACAAGCCAGCTGGTCTCAATCAGTGCTGTGAGGTTCATACATCTCCCTGTGTATATTCACCTGTTTGTCTTCACGCTGCTCGTGTACATTTTGAAAGTGGTCATTGTGACTGAGCAGTGTCATCATTGTGCAGGGTGACACAGCATTTTGTCCTGGTGTGTTTAGAAACATAGAGAGAAGATAAAAACAGCTGAGGTCAGTGCTCTGGAAAGAGCTGTGGGATGGACGGCAGAGGGAAACCCAGAGCAGCACACAGCCACTGCAGCCACTGTGCGAACCAAAACCTTAAATTATACCTAAGAGAACGGCATGAAAACCTGTTTCTTATTCATACTGGTGAGTGGAAATGAGCTGGTTTAACATTACAGCTTGGCCTAGAATATCATCATACAATGGTTTAAGTTCAGCTGTGGTTGAAGTTGTTTTTATGAATTGGCGGATGGGTTGAGAGGGCAGCAAGCCCTGTTTTTGTCCCTGTTACAGCTCTGAAGTGAGGTGGGTTAGCAGCCTTTTGCTGTGTTATGTTAGCCTTTGAAGTGTCTGAATGCATCATGGGTGATGATATGGTCACAAACTGTGAGGCAACTAGAACAGGTTAAGGGATGTGTTTACTCCTCAGTGTGTGAATGTGTGTGTTTATGTGTTTGTCCCCTCGAGCTATTAGTGTCTCTACTTTCTGTTGGCTATCGCACAGACCCTCCAGTGATGTAATGGTCAGACCGGCTCCTTTGAAGCTGAGGGATACTAAAGCCCCAGCCTCTAATTATTTTTAGAATATTTATATTCATAATTGAAGAGTTCAGCCTGCAGATGAAAATCAGGTTTGTTTTCTCAGAGGAAAATATAGGCCTCTGCTGTGTTTACGGAGTCGACTGATGTAGCCTTTAACAGCATCATGTTACTGATGTTCACATTGAAAGGCCCATCTGTCAGTGTGGAAGTCAGGGCAGGTTCCAGTCCTGTGGGGCTGACACTTTAGTTGACATTCACATCGCAGACTGTGCCTCTTAACAAAGCAGAAACAAAGCAATGAAGAGGTGTGTTGTTTGTCGTGGAAACTGGTGGCTGGAAGGATGTGAAGTTTGCATTATCCAAATTGACGGAAGCCTCTGTAGCCAATCATTAAAAGCACCCCGTGGGGTTTTTGATTACTAGTTGCGCTATGGAGCGATGATGCTGTTTGTTTTCAATGGTCGGTGTTTGTTTATAAGAGAACCTTCAAAGCATAAGGCTGGTAATATGCTGTATTTTTATGTTGTCAACAAATTCCAGTAAAAGGCCAAAACCAACGATGAATTGATCCTACAAATATGTACTGTCTGTGTAGCCAAAGCCTCTGTGCCATAGACCTTCACTGTTGTGCAAAAACTATTAAAACGCTCACTGTTGCACTGGCTGACATGTGCTTTTATTAAAAACCAACATGGGCACTGAAATTTATTTTGATTTGATCCAAAGTACACTGTTCTGCTGTCCTACAAACTCACTAATGATGTGTATTAATGTGTATTATTCCACTGCTGAAAATAGTCCCCAATAAGTGCACTATTTTCCCCAGTTTGAGAAACATTTAATTAAAAGCAACAGGAGTTTAAGGGAATTTCTTTGCCTTTTTTTTAAAATGAAATAATATATTTTTAGTCTGCTTTTAGATTTGCATCTTTAATAGGGAACCAATGGTCTTGTGGTTGAGTGTCAAAGACAAGAAAGGGAAATTGGAAAGTGTTGAGACACAGACTAACACATGGTTGGTTTTGTTGACGTTAAATAATTTATAACAGCCTCATCCTTTAGGGTATTGAATCTAAGATGAAACTTTGGAAATTGATTGTGTCATTTGTCTGCATGTTGGTGTGACTCCCACACAATCAACAATTTGGCCAGTGTGTTCATCTCCTCTCTTTTCTCCAGAGCTACATTGGCTTCTCTTTGTTCTGTGTCCCACTCCTCTGACTGACTCAGAGCCGGCTGAGTTTGGCAGAAGCTGAGATGAGATCACTGGAACAGCCTTGGAGCTGCCAGGCATAATGAAGTGTGTGAAAAAGCTCTGTCAAGTTCAATTGATGTTATTTTTTAAATGGAATGATAGAAGTGGTAGGATTCAGGATCCCCCTGTGGTATTTTTAACTGTTATTTTTAGATAGATTGAGGACAGTGAAACTAGAAAAATAAGGTCAAACTTTCTATTTAATGACATTATTTTATGATGTCAAGATTCAGATATGTGTCAAGAAATATTCCTTGGTGTGACCTTGTCACTAATGGAGGATGTAATCTACAACTGTGGAAATACCCTTTGCAATGTTTGTTCAGTATCATCTTTCCTCAAACAGACTGATGTTGATCTTGAACTGAATTCAAAGTAGGCATGTTGTCATTTGAAGATATTTCAAACAAAACTACATTTATTTCATTGTTTGTCTAACTAATGAAGTTTTCACTAATGCCCTTTCTTCCCATCAAAGGTAGAATTTTTTTTTTAAATGGTCTACATGATATGTTTAATCCTTCAAACACGATTCTTTATACAAACAACACTTCATTTGTTCAGCCTGACGTTGTGTTTACGTGAACTGATTTCTTTTGGAGAGTGAAGGTCATTTTGTCCTGGTTTCCCTTTAACCAGTGAGAAGTAATAGACATCATTTTCCCAGTTTTGAGGTGAGTTGTGGGGGCAGTCGTTAGAAGCAATTGATCAAAGGAATATTATCACTATAATTTCTGTTCTAGCATCGGCTAGCATAGCTGCTTCAAGCTGGTCCATGCTTGTCACCATGTCCTGTCATTAGTTTTCAGGAATCTATCTGGGTAGCTATACAGGAAAATGAGTCTTTATATTCCTCCCACGGAGATGCGACTGGTCGACTGTTTGTCCAGACACCGGACCTGTTGGAATCACTAAACAAATGTGACATGTGAGGTCTGGGACCAGGCTAAAGACAACAAACTGACAGGACTGATTTCCATGACGGTGCATGGAATCACGCACAGAGAGTCTTTTAATGTGATCATTTGGTCGACTACACCCTGTGTCAACTCCACCACATACATACTGTGCGTACATATCAGTGTGCTGCCGTGATGCAAAAATAGTAGCTTTATCCAAAAGGTGACTGAGGTCAGTGTTTCACTGTTGTCTGAAGGACAAAGGTTCTCTTCATGGTTTGGACGATCTATTCCTACAAACACAGAAAGCTTTGTAGAGTTTAGGTTATCACACGGACAGCGGTGCGGGCGGAGACCGATGTCCCTTCCTGTGACATCCTGTGACCCACAGTTGGCCTTCGTGTTTTCATCATTATGTCAAGAGACAATGAGGGAATAACAACATACTTAATCATCAAGAACTGACCTAGTGCTATGCTATGTGTTTATATATAGTATGTGTGTGACGGCATAGGACATAAAGGAGTGTCTCTGGTTTTAGCAGATCTGAAGCTCTTTTCTTTTTGTGATTCTTTAATTCCCCTCTGCTTTGAGTCATGATTCTCTTTCATCTTCCCTCCCTTTCTTCACATTTTGCCTCTTAGCATTTTTTTTTTCTGTATGTACAGTGAGTCAGCAGCATGCACGCACCTGCACACACATATGCACGCAGAAAGGTCCCCCTGCCTCCAACTCTATTGGCCGTTCTGTTAGATCACCAGCCATCAGCCAATACTCGCTCGCATACTCCCGATGCTGCACACGCTTCCTGCACTGCAGTGAGCCAGCATTTAGGGGTAGGAGGGAGATGAATGGATGACACAGACTGAGCAAAGAATGCGAGTGATGAGAGGAGAGGAAGTGGTAAGAAGGGGAGAGTGAGTGAGGGAGGGAGGCAGGGAGGGAGAGAGGGAAGGAGGCAGGGAGGGAGGGGAGGAGATGATGTAAAACCTGAAACACAAATTGCCCCTCCTCAACTTTGCTCACGTGTGTGTGTGTGTGTGTGTGTGTGTGTGTGCACACCCACAAACACACGGAGGACCTGTGTCAGCTCGCACACCTCCTGTCGTCTCCTGTTTTGGCTCATTGCTGCTACCTGGAGGGAAGCATCATGCCGTGTCACAGCTGACATGAACTGAAGGCAGGTTTTGAGGATGGGATTCTGGTGCGTTTTTTAGTGTGTCTCTTAGCACAGGAGTGGATGACGCCTGTTGATCGGTCCATAGATGCAGCACTGTAAGTCATCCTGTTAATTCATATTATGTAGCACTGAGCTGTTGTGTAATAGCTGTTGTTCTTCTGAGCTCACTTTTAGCATGATAACTATTTTTCTCATGGAGTCACTACATGCAAAAAGGTCAAATTGCTATGAGTTAGTACAAACTTGTCCAATAATATTTCTACTGTGTATTAGATGACAGCTCCATCCAGCAGGAAATATTCCACTTAGCTGGTGCAGATCTTATTATGTAAGAGTGGAGCAATGTGTGGCTGCCACGACCTTGTGCACTGTCAGCACAGGGCTGCTTCTGTTGTGGCTGTCTGCAGAAGGATTTAGGAATTTTAGTTTTACAGTCAGAGCCGTATTTGAGGCTCTGTTCATCTGCTTCATTTGGCCCCATGAAGCTGGGAAGTTAAGCACATACGTAGATTTGTTTGTGCATGTTTGTGCTGGTATACAGTGTGTGTATAGATATTGTTATTAAAATGGCACAGATGCAGAGATTTTCTTCTCCTTTTATGTATGGATACATATTTGTGATTTAAGCCTATGGCCTCTGAAGCTGGTTTGGGCTTCTAGACTTGCAAATGTTTGACTAAACAGCTTGTTGAGGTTTTGTTAAAATCATAATTCTGCTATTACAGTAACTTGCTGTGTCTGTTACAAACACAAGAGCAGCTTTGTGAAAGTGGACTGAGACACTCAACATCACCACTGTTTGGCAGCAAACAGGTTACGTACCAGCTATGTGTCATATTGGAAATTTTGGGAATAACCCACTGACAGTATGACAGCTTCATTGTAACAGCAATTTAACCTCCACTCTCCGTTTTCAGGCTCACCGAGTCACCACTTTGTAAGTACAGGCTCTCATATCTGCCTTCAGAGAAGGGAGTGAGAGGAGCAGATGCATATGAGGGAGATGAAATGAAAATAGGAGAGAGAGAAAGAGAAAGAGAGCATGCACCATAGAAAGAAGCACAGTCCCTGAGGGTGTCCTCTCAGCAGCAGAGGTGGCCTGTTTCTGTGCCTGTCTTGAATGTGAAGAGACAATAAAAGCACTGACACACTTTCGGTGACTAAGTTAGCTGCCAGATAATGTTACAGGGATATCTAACAGAAAAAAAAAAATCACGCCACAAAAAGATGTTTCAGATTAGACTTGTCCAGAATTATGAATCAGTGTAAATATTGTGTTATTAAGGCAAAGTGTTTTATTTTGGTAGCTTCAGTGGTGTGTTTCTCACTGATGTGTGCTGAGTGCTTTGCTTTCACTTTATAATCAAATATTTATCACTTGAAGTACCTTTTATGACAAACACCCAGCACCACTGCAGCTCATATACAAACCATACTATACTTCTACTGCAGCGGTTCCCAACATGGGGCTCGAGACCATCTTTGAGCCAAGCGCTCAAAAGATGTGTAAGGCACATGATTAGAAATAAGAAAAAAAATTATACTATGTTTATTTTTCTACACTTTTTCTTAACCATGACGTATAGTTTTACCTCTAACAGCTGGGATTGGCTCCTGAATCCTGATCAACTTAATTGTTGCTGGTATTGATCATAACAGTGTGTCTCTACTAAAAACTACCCAGATGAAACAATCCGAGGGGGGGACATCACTCAACAACAATACAGCAACACTATTAACACATTTGCAGTTAAATGAGTGACCAAAAATTAACTGACATAAGCCTGGAGCTGTTAGTGCCCCTGGGGCTCTAGTACCCTGGGGCAGTTGCCTGCTTTGCCCTGTTTGCGTGTCAGTGGTTGAATTCGTTGAACAAACACAACCAGTCACAAGGGGCTGCAAGTAGGCGTAGTTTTATTTTAAAAGGTCACAAGCCAAAAAGGTTGGGAATGGCTTTTCTGCAGCGTTCTTCTCAGGTAATAACAATTTTGTTTTGTTTTTGATCAGACAAAATGTCTCTACTTCTATATACATAACTCATGATAAGGTCCACTGAGTAGCTGTTAAGGTCTAGATTATTTTGAGAGCAGGGTAGTGTTGTATTTTATGGATCCTGCATTTTCCAGCTAGCTTTTGTTAATTCTTCTGTTTATGAATTATTTTTCTCTTACCTATTTCATAATTTCCTGTTTTCTTTCTTTAAATGTTGATGAACATTACAAGCTGGTACTTAATAACTGTAGCATCTAACACTTCCTCTTACCCTCTTCACAGCCTACTCAGATGTTGTATCTGTTCCCAGACTTCAAGGTTAGAAAAAGTAATGCGTTTATCCCACTGACCACAAGGAAAGAGATCTGTTGACCTGCTGATTGAGAGGATGTTTACAGTCACTGTTTCTAATCTTAATACTTCAGTGTTTGTGAGTTTGAGTTAAAGCCTGTAGCCCCAGGTGCTGATTGGTTTGTCTGTTTGTGCGTTTGGCATTTCCTCTCTCAGTGAGGGGATGGAAGGAAGAAGCTATTTTGTCTTTGATTTCAAACTTTGATCTTTACTACCCACAGATTTCCACGCACATCCACGAGGTCATCACTGTGTGTTTGATCATAAGTCTTGTCCTCACTTGTCTCGTCCTCTCTGTGTGTCACTCTGCAGGGTGCAGGGTAAGAGGAAGAGGGACTCCTATGTCAGAGTTTTAGGATGGCCAGTGAAGGCTCCACTATTCCTAGCCCCGTGGTCCGCCAGATTGACAAGCAGTTCTTGATCTGCAGCATATGTCTGGACCGCTACGAAAACCCCAAAGTACTGCCCTGCCTGCACACCTTCTGTGAGAGGTGAGTGGAGTTACCATAATGTGTCATGTTTTTATCCTTTGTAAAGTGTGTACACTGGACACGGCTGCAACCTGTGAGGTATCAAATTCATGAAAAATGAAAAAAAAAATTTTCTCAGACAGGATGATACTGCACAACAGTAAGTGGGCTGTAAATAATACTTTTAAATCTATGTTGTTTTTGTAAATTTGAGCATCATTTCACAGGAGATGCTTCTGCATCTTTGCTGTGGACTTTAGTGTGTTAGTGCCATCCTCTGTTTCACACATAAATATCTGTGATGAGTATTACAGTATTGAGGCTATCTCCTGTTTAACATTTTTATTCTTTGAATCTGATTAAATCACATTTGTTGCAAAGTTATGGTTGAAATTATTTTAAAATATTGTGCATCCCTTTCTGTTCTGGGATTTAATTTCCCTTATCTTCCAGATAGAACTTACCTAGCTCCATATTTAACCATCATGTGATTGTAAAACATAACAAAATGAATGTGTAACAAGGAATATGACACTAAATCCTCAGTGGCAGAAAGGCCTTATCTCAGTGACATGTTGAAAGCCTCTTTACTCAGATCTACTTTACACTGAGTTACCATTGTATCAAGTACACATGTACAATCTAGTGTAATTCAATTCTGTAGCCCTGTAATAGAGTCAACTGAGGAGCTTATTTTTAATCTTTGTGTTAATGTTTATTTATACAGAGACGAGTGCGTAGCATGATCCAGTGCTGTGTACTAATAAGCTAGTTTGCAATGAATGTCCCTAAATGGACTTTTAAGATGCACAAAACTCAACAATAAAATCTGTACAGAATAGCACAGAACACAAAATATTGAATTGGCTGGCAGCAATGACAAGAACCAGATAATTCATGATCACATCACTGATCCTTCTTTAAAAACTGTTTCCTGGAAACTGAACATCTTTGTAGCCCAGTTATTAAGGCTTTTATAGATGAGGTCAACATTAGTAAATTTGATCAAAATTTAATTTTTCTTATCAGCTTCCTGTCCAAAACTTTAATTGCACAATTATATTCGTCATCATCTCAAGAGGCTGGGTTGTTGTCGCTTGTAACCAGGATGTTACACAATGACTTGACCTCTACCTTCCTCTACCTCTACCCATCAACATGTTTCTCAAATTTTTACAATTGAAACCTCTTCAATACATTGACTATTAATCTTAAGTCTTGAGTAAATAATCACTTTGGTGGTGGTGTTACAAAGGGCCGAAAGGTGTTCCTAATGTTTTTCCACCTCCATTCATTCACATTATCATTAATATAATCATTAATATAGTCCAACACTAACGACTATTATATATAAAGATTATAAGCTCCACACTGACAGGATTTATATGTTTATGGCAGGGCATTTGTGTTCGATTGCACTGTGTGGGTGTAGATAATGAACTGGTGAGTCAGTTTGCAGTGCTACTGTAAACCACCTCTGAATTTTAAAACATGCAAACACAACCACTAGATGGCACGAAAGACAAGATAGATTCTCACCCTGTGCCCCTCAGACTTAAAGGTCAAATAACTGATGATAAACCAGTAGATTATGGTGTTGAATGTTTTTGTTGATGTAGATAGTTTATATTGTGTAAACAGAGGAAATGAGATTGCACAAGATGTGCTCAAGAAACTTTACGGTTAAAGAGAAATCTTTCTGTAGTCACAGTCCAAATGCACACTGCTATATATCATCACTCTCAGTATATTCAGTATAGCTGAGTCCTTCATCTTTCTTTTTCTCAGTGCAACACACACACACACACACACACACACACACACACTACTCCACCCACCTCTTTCTCCAGAGTCCCTTTGATACAGCTTTGTACAGGGTGCTCCTACTCATCAATATTCCCCCCGCTCTCCTCCTCCAGGTGCCTGCAGAATTACATCCCGGCCCACAGCCTCACACTGTCGTGCCCCGTGTGCCGCCAGACCTCGATCCTGCCGGAGAAGGGTGTGGCGGCATTGCAGAATAACTTCTTTATTACCAACCTGATGGACGTGCTGCAGCGGGAGCCGGGCAGCTGCAGCCAGGAGGCCGCCGCTCTCAACAACATCACCGCTGTGGCTACAGGCCAACTGCTCTCCTGCCCCAATCATGGAGGAAACGTATGAGTCACACACACTATCAGTCTGTACCTTTTCCTCCATCCTCCTGTTTCTTACAAACTCACGCACACAAAATACTGTCTGGTCAAGTTTTCCTTTGATGCTTAACACAAATAATAGGACAGGAAACATTTTCAAGTTTATTCCTGTCTAAAAACTGAGAGCAACTGTAGTTAGGTAGCTGTGTAGGTCGGTTACACTTTGTAAGCCTGTTAGTAAGTACAACTTGTCAGCCAGCTGTTCTGCTCTTTTTTTTCTCATAATAGTTTGTCTAGTTTATTTTATTATTTTTTTTAGATTTAGAGAAGAAGACATTTTACTATTTATGTATCTTCTTTGACTGAAGATCAGATATCAGGTTTTTACTTGGCACAGCATTTACTATTCAATTTATATATGTGTGTGTGTGTGTGTGTGTGTGTGTGTGTGTGTGTGTATGTATATATATCAGGGCACTTTTTATACTGCGCAGCTCTAGACTGTACTCTTTATAATAATATTTATAGAGACCCAACATTTCCCCATGAGCATGCATTTGGCAAAAGTGGCATGGAAAAACCTTTTTAACAGGAAAAAATCTTGAACAGAGCCTAGCTCATGGTGGGTGGCTGCCTGGGAGGGGTGATAGGGCTTTCACAGAGCAGTGCTTTGAGCTAAATGCTAATGTCAGCATGTTTGCTAAACATATAATATACTGATGTTTAGAAAGTAGGATGTTTACCATGTGCATCATCTTAGTTTACCATGTTAGCATGCTAACATCTAGTTATTAGAAGTAAAAACAAGAGTACACCTCGGGCTAATTAGAGTGTCATTAGTTTTACAATAGGTATTTAGTCCAAAGTATTGAGCAAATTTAAATTCTGATCAGTTATTACTATTTACCCCAAAGCAGACATGAATGACTGTATAGCATAACAATCCTTCCTCTTGATGTGGAGACATTTCCCTCTGAACCAAACATTAAACTGCTTCTGCTGGTAGTGCTAAGGAAAAGTCAGGGGATCACCATGAATACACATACCGAATTTCACAGTAATCTATCCTATAGTTGTCAAAATACTGTAGCCTATATGTCACTCAAAATCAACAGTATAAACCTCATGGTGGAGTTAAAGGTACAGTCAGGGAGTCATCATAGTAATTTGGACTAATTTTGTGGAAAACCACGAATAAGCAAAAGTTTTATGGCAGTCCATCCATCAGTTCAGATATTTCAGTCTGGACCACAGTGGGGGACTGACCAGCGCTACATTAGAAATGCCGCTAATGTGGCTTTAAATGGTTTGGAATGAGACTCAACCCTATATTTAAGTCTAATCTTTACTTTTTCCTGTTGCTAAGGTCATGGAGTTTTACTGTCCTCCATGCGAGACGGCCATGTGTCAGGAGTGTACAAGTGGTGAACATGGAGAACATCCAACTGTGCCTCTTAAAGACGTAGTGGAACAGCACAAGGCCTCTTTACAGGACCAGCTAGACGCTGTCAAGAAGAGGTACAACGGCACCATTATGTAGACGTCATTCTAATGCACTACACTTTTTATGCGTATTACTCTTAAGTAGCAGCCATGATGGAATGAATGAAGCAAACACAATCCTGTTTTGTGCGGGCTCAGTCATATGATGGTTGAGTAACTATATGAAACATTTCTCCTCGTTCGTGCCCTCCCTCTGTTGCTCCCAGGTTACCAGAGATCGACTCAGCCCTGCAGACGCTGTCAGAGATCCTGCAGCAGCTGACCAATCAGAAGAGCTCCATTGAGGATGACATCCATACCACCTTTGATGAGTTGCAGAAGACCCTCAATGTCCGAAAGAGCGTTTTGCTCATGGAGCTGGAGGTCAACTATGGCCTGAAGCAGAAGGTGAAGTACTCTCAGTGAATTAGCTGAGACACGTAGAGTTTGGTTTCATGTTACGCTTGGGTGTTTGGTTTGGACTTTGCTCCTATCTGGCTGTGTCCACAATCATGGTAAGTGTTGTTGTGAGTGAGTTTTCTAATCAGCGTTAAGCACTTTGCAGTCATTATCTTCCTCTTAAAGGGGCTGCATCAACTAGCAGCTCTGATTCGTTCTTATCAAGATGTGTTAGAGAACATTGCATAGGGAAATAATGGAGAAAGAAACAAGTGGTGTAACATTAAAATTGATACAACATCCATTTTGGGAAAGCTTTTAACCTGTCACAGGCGACTCATCAGGCTGTTTTTGCTGATGCATGTGTCAGGGGCTCATCTGGTCTGGTAGGCGATTAACAGGCAGGACAGAGGGGGGGTCGAGGGAGCTGGTGCACCACCCCAATCCACACAACCAATCACCCAGTGTGGTTAAGAGGCTGGGCGCCTGGGAGCTCCGTCACACGGGCTGCTAATGATTTACAATCCACTGGCTGGTGTGCAGTCAAAACACTGGAGCCCAGGGGAACAGATAAGTGACTTGCAGTTGTGTTGTTGCTGTAGCTAGATGGAGCCAGTGCACTGTGTGTACACTGGGGTTGATTTGGGTGTGTCATGTACAGTGAGGTAATACACTGCAGCTTTTGCTTTTCATGCTGCTACCACTTTATCCTCTTACCCTAGTAGCTCGATATCAATCCTAACAGTATGTATGGACAGCATCTTCGTTTTCAGAGCCTCAGCGTGTGAGTTAGTGTGAAGAGAAAGAGATAGTAGAGGGTGTTTGGATGAAGCATTTGACTGCAGTCTGAGATAGATGGATTAATGGCCTCTCTTGTTGGAGAAGAGGAGGAGTGTGATGGCCAGATGCAGGTGAGTCTTTCTTTGTGTGGTCACATCCCAGTTATGAAGAGAAATATTGAAATGTCAGCTTAAAGATTATTAACAACAAAGACCTTCTTCTTAATAACACTTGAAGTATAAACATGCAGACAGAGTTCATGATCCAAATGTGACTTGTGCTACAATGATCACATTTTGATAACAAAACAGATGCTTGAGTAATGTAATAACGTGTGTAGAACTAATAGCGATTTCATGCAATAATTAATTCAGGATGTATCATGAATTCCTGCTGAAGAAATCACCGTAACTAGGAGTTCATGTGATTCTGCGTGTGATTACAGAGCTTGCATGTCTCATCAAGTTGGTGATCAGATATTAACCTCTACATGTTGCTGCATGACCCAGCTAGCAAGGGGGTGGCACATACTTTACAACTTTTTCTTTAAATTATATATTTGGCTGTTGTTGTTGTTGTTGTTGTTGCTGAAAGAAGTTGAGTTTAGCATGAAAGAGAATGAAACCAAAAACCTCCAGCAGGTACCAGGTGATACAGACATGTTTAAGTATATGTTAATGTTTCATGGGCAGTCACTGCAGTAAAGCTGCAGCTGTGTGTTGCAAATGAGCAGCAACAATAATATACTGTATGTTTTTGCCAACATGCATTTACTGATCTTATTCCCTTCATGCTGACAAGTCATGGTCTATAGTCTCTTTATGTTTTTATTCTTTTCACTTTCCCTCCTACAAAGCAGTGGAGCTGGTGGGGTTTTATGTGTGGGCTTGACAACCTGGGAAAAGGGGCTCCCCGAGAGATTAGTATAATTCTGCAGGGTTGTGAGATGAATTAAAGACTAAAAAGGAAGAAAATACGTCTTTGCTATGAAAAATTATGTTTATATTTTTAGATTTCTCTCCCGTTTGCGTACTGGGTAACTATACCTCCTGTGGTCTATAAATTAGAGTCAGACTTGGATGACTAACTATAAGACAAGAAAATCATTCTCTTTTTGACCTTCTCACAACTTGAGACAAATGCAAACTGTGACCATGTGGTGCAAAAAGACAGCTTTTTTTTAGGGAGTCACAAGCCTCAAAGGTTTGGGAGTCACTGCTCTGTCTAACCCTGCTGCCCCCTGGTGTTTGTATGTGATAGGTGCTCCAAGCCCAGCTGGATACCCTGCTGCAGGGCCAGGAGGGCATCAACAGCAGCTGTAACTTCACGGAGCAGGCTCTGAGCCACGGCACAGAGGCCGAGGTGCTGCTGGTGAAGAAGCAGATGAGCGAGCGTCTCCTTGAGCTGGCAAGCCAGGAGCTTCCTCTGCAGCCCGGCGAGAACGACCAGCTGGACTTCCTTGTGGAGACAGACGGACTAAAGAAGTCCATCCATAACCTGGGCACTATTGTAACGACTAACGCAGTGGCCTCTGAGTCTGTGGCCACTGGCGAAGCGTTACGGCACTGTGTGGTAGGCGTTCCCACCTCCATCACCATAACCACTAAGGACAAAGATGGGGAACTGTGCAAGATGGGTAACGCAGTCATAACAGCTGAAATCTCCTCACCTGATGGCAGCAAAGGTGACGGAGAGATTCTGGACAACAAGAATGGCACTTATGAGTACCTGTTCACTACCCCTAAAGAGGGGACTTTTAATTTATCGCTGCGTTTATATGACCAACATATCAAAGGAAGCCCCTTTAAGATAAAGGCCACCAAGTCTATAGACGTGTCACCAACTTCAGACGGCATGAAGAAGAGGCTGAAGTCTCCAGGCAGTGGGCACGTCAAGCAGAAGGCCATCAAGAGGCCGGCCAGTATGTACAGCACAGGGAGGAGGAAAGAGAACCCCATCGAGGACGACCTCATCTTCAGAATCGGTGAGAGAGCCATTTGTTGTGATAGCAGAGCAGCTGTTAAGTGTGTATGATGTGGTTAATGTCAGCGAGCCCTGAAGTGAATGACTGTCTATGTTCAAAATCCTCTTAAAGCCCGAGCTTTAACATTTTGACATAACTTTGCCTTCATGGTTTGGCTGTATATTTAGTTTCGCAGTGATGAAGATGCATGCCAGCTACACAGTCAGTTTATTGTTATTGTATAGTACAGTGTCTGACGCCAGAGCAAAGATGAAGCATTAGGTCAAACTCATTTCTTGACTCGGACGTACAAAAGTGTCAGTGACAGAGAACCAACACTGTTGGTCAGTGTTTCTGTTTGTAATTTATTTGGATATGTTTTTAATTCAAATGTTTGTATCAACATCTTCACTGGACATTGTTCGAGTGTGTGGACATTTTTCTGTCCTTACGTGTTGTCTGTAGAGCAGCAATGATTAATTAGTTAGTTTTACTATTTCTGCTATTTTGACTATTGATTAAGTTTTATTTCAAGCCTAAATGCCAAATGTTTGGTTCCAGGTTTTCAAATGTGAGAATTTACTACATCACCGTAAACTGAATATCTTTGGGTTCAAGACTGTTGGTCAGAAAATAAAGAGACATTTGAAGATGTCTCCTTGGAGTCTGGGAAATTATAATGACAATTAGTATTTTATAGGACAAACAACTGATTTATTGAGAAAATAATTGTTAGATTAATCAATAAAGACAATGCTCATTAGTTACAGCCTCTGTTTTGTGTATTGCATTTATTGTTATATATATTTTTGAAAGAAAGAAAGAAAGAGAAACAATTCAAATAAAATAATCATAATGAAAAATGTTGATGATTTGTAGGTACAAAAGGAAGAAACAAAGGGGAGTTCACTAATCTGCAGGGAGTGGCTGCCTCGGCTCTGGGAAAGGTGCTGATCGCAGACAGCAACAACCAGTGTGTCCAGGTAAGAACTTCCTGTGCTGGAGATGCTGTTAAGGGCTGCAGTGAGAAGTCAGTGGTGGAGCAGTACTGTATAACTTACGGTTGTTCAGTATCTATGAACAACGCTGCCTGTGCTCTCAGTAAACTGTGTGCTGCCGACCTGGTCATCATCATCATTTAAAATCTATAAATGTTTTATACAGATTTTCTCCAACGACGGCCAGTTCAAAAGTCGTTTCGGGATCAGGGGCAGGACTCCGGGTCAGCTGCAGCGGCCAACGGGCGTGGCCGTCCATCCAAACGGTGACATCATCATTGCCGACTATGATAACAAATGGGTCAGCATCTTTTCAAGTGAGGGCAAGTTTAAGGTGAGTCAAGATATTTGATACTTACAGTGGGACTGTGTAATAAAATAACTGATATCGAGAAAAACAACAAACTATCACTATGTTGATATTTTAACAAAACATAATTGTCTGTGAAATCAATAATAGCAGAGATATTACCACATAGGCAGCTGCCAAAAATACTAGGACTAAATGCTGCACTGTCCCTAAAACACTGCCTACCCTCTCACTGATGGACATATTTCAGTGTGACTTTTTCACTAATTCAAACAGAAAAACAAGCACTGAAAATCTAAAAGTCATTTGCAATTTTCACACCTTGATAGCTAATTTCTGGAGTGTGAAGAGAAGCAGTCATGCAGATTCTCACTTCCCTCTTCAGTCTAACACAGTAGTTTTAATCCTAAATTACAGAAACCGGTACAGACTCAAAAGTCAGTATAAATAATTTTGGCCTTATGCTTAATTGATACTGAACCTACAGTTACAGTAGGTTTGCAGAATGTCAGATGCTGCCATTTTCCATTCAGGGCAGACCTGTGGCTCATTCACTGGATGTCTTCTCTTAACCACTGGAACAAAACCAATTATCCCATGATTTAAGCCTATTTTTGTGTAGTGTGTGTACAGTATATTCAAGGGATGTATTATTTTACTCTCCTTTAAACTATAAATCACGTAAGACGCAATACAACTTAAAAAAATATATCCTAATAGTAAGTGTTGTTTTGGTTATTTAGGAAAATGGGGACATAATGGACTAATACCCTCACTTAAATTAAAAAAAAATACAATATACATATACTAATACTACTGTATGTCTAAATACCCAATTGTGCAATATATATTGAACAACATCAGAAATGTAAAATCCTTTTGTTCTGCAGAACAAGATTGGCTCAGGGAAGCTGATGGGCCCTAAAGGCGTGTCAGTGGACAGGAACGGCCACATCATCGTAGTCGACAACAAGGCCTGCTGCGTCTTCATCTTTCAGCTCAACGGCAAGCTGGTCACCAAGTTCGGTAACCGTGGCAACGGTGACAGGCAGTTTGCAGGTACACTCAATGGTAATACGTGCACTGTCCCCTACAGTCTTTCTCCAACCAGCTCACACCTGCATGTGGAATGAA
The DNA here is from genome assembly GCF_046630095.1 of Trachinotus anak. NCBI lineage: Eukaryota > Metazoa > Chordata > Actinopteri > Carangiformes > Carangidae > Trachinotus > Trachinotus anak. The sequence goes on from NW_027273870.1 coordinate 23,146,741, forward strand.
GCTGTACCGTGTGCCAAAGCAAGAACCATAAAGATCAACACCGCTCATCCTCTGACGGCTGAGTTTGGCTTTTTTTTTTCCAGAATTTATAGAGAAGACATGAACTTCAAAAAACAAATAGATTTTCAATGTAGACAATACTTTTTACTGATATCAATACAAACGTAGGACAGGCAAAGCAGACCACTACACAGGTCATTACACAGATTACCAATTCATGTGTTTTTGTTGCAGCATGTTGTACAACTGAACTTGATTTTCTCTCATCAGTCTTTTTATTGGTCATAAATGCACTGGCTACTTCTAAACCTGCATGGCGTCTAAAAACATCTGCTCTGCATCAGTTTGGTGAACTCAGCTGTTTGTGTCATAATGTCTAAGATCAGAATTGGAGGACTGGCATGTGTCTGAGACCTTTTTCATTCTGTTATTCAGGCCCCCATTTTGCTGCTGTCAACAACAACAATGAAATCATTGTGACAGATTTCCACAATCACTCAGTCAAGGTGAGTGCAGTTTCAGAACAGTGGAAGTGACTATGATGGCATTTTTAGTATTAAAAATTGTGTCAGAGAATCAAATTCTTATTAATAAAACTATTCTTTAGTTAAATTGTTACTGTGCTTTGCCAAAAACTAACTTCTAACTCTAGATTGTTGTTTCTATGTCAAAATGTAGGTGTTCAACACAGAAGGAGAATTCTTGCTGAAGTTTGGCTCTAACGGCGAGGGCAATGGCCAGTTCAACGCGCCCACAGGAGTGGCAGTGGATGTTAATGGTAACATCATAGTAGCAGATTGGGGCAACAGTAGGATACAGGTCAGTACAAAACATTTGACCACAACAAGTCTAAATGAAATACAGCTTTGTACAACTCTGTATGACTTAATTTTTATTTTATAAACTGCAAATGAAACATCTCCTGGTTTTACATCAAATACAAGTGATGATATTTGTGTCTCTCAGGTGTTTGATGGCAGCGGTTCGTTCCTCTCCTACATCAACACGTCAGCAGACCCACTGTACGGCCCGCAGGGACTGGCTCTCACCTCTGACGGACACGTTGTGGTCGCCGATTCTGGCAACCACTGCTTCAAAGTCTACCGCTACCTGCAGTAGCCTTTCTCCATCAACGCACAAACTGTACCGTGTACATAAACACACATACACGCGTTAGTACGGAGCGACTGGCAGATTTTGCATTCATCCACTCACCCGCTCATCCTTGACTCGTGCTGTCGTTGTGCCATCTGTCTGACTGTCCTCCACGTGTGGCGTCCTGCTTGACCCCGTGACGCTGAAGAAACAACAGAGAGAATTATTTGTGGTGTGTATGAAGCAAAAGGATCTGAGATATTCGTGGATGACTGCTGCTGACTGTTGGTTTGAGGAGTCGCCCATAACCATGTTCACATTCCATCTTAACTGCGCTGATTTGAAAAAATAAAACTTTAGTATTGTACATATGTTAGATTCTTTTGAATTGTTGTGACATGGAAGGAAAACTGGAAAATAATGCTATCGCACTTGTTCTTAAAAAAATACTGGTTGGGCACTGTGTTAAGTGAGATTGACGTTTAAGTAAAGTCAGTAAAGTCAACTGGAAATGAATGTGAATTCTATTTATAGTTTCAGTAACTGCAGCTTCCTGTTAAATGCTCTTCACATTTTGCCTGTTCACTCTAAAAGACAAATCTTCCACCTACTGTAGGTAGCAGGGTTTTTCCAAGCATGATTAGGCATCTATGTGCATGCTGTTTTTATTAATACACACCTGAAAAGCTACTGTGCACAACATATAGATATGTTTCAAGCGGACACTTAACAATCTCACCAGAAGGAACTTTGAATGAAGGCACCGTTTCAATTGCAATACTTCTATGTGTGAAAATAAATAGTCAGTGTAATTTGTCATCACTTTAAATTAACTAATAATATGGTGACAATTTCTGCTTAATTGGTTTTGCAAAAACAAAAACACGTAGAGTGTTTATGTGTGCAAGGCAAGTGTGAATGCGCGTGTGTGTGTGTGTGTGTGTGTGTGTGTGTGTGTGTTTTGATCAACCAAGGTACCAAACACAAGCAGCTTGGTGTACACACTTCTGCTGTGTAGGTGTGTGTGAAGCCTCTTGACATTTTGATTATGTGGAAACATCTCAGAATTGGTTGCAGAATTTGAGGAAATAGCTAGAGTGCTGAAAATAAACTCAGTAGGGTGCGTCAGTCCTCACAGAAAGGGTTTGTTCTTCATGCTGCAGCGTAGAGGTTTGATCCAAGATCAGATGCAGATTGCAGAGCTGTGATCACCTTCACTCCTTTCCATGTGCTCTTACGTCTTTCAGAAAAACCGTTAGAACTACTAGCAAGTTGTATTTTAGTAAAACAATTTGTCTGTCCTCAAAGAAAGATGCAATATGTAGTTCAACAATTGAGGTGTAAGTTGTAACAATGCACTGTGCTACCATTTGAAAGCCTTGGTCAAAAATAGTTTGTCTTTAAGCACACAGTTTTCATTAGTTACCCTGACTTTGGTCATCCATTTTCTACACAATCCTGTTAAATTATTTGTTTTCCATTGTCTTGTTTATCGTTGTAATGCCAAATGGAATTAAAGTGCCCATAGAAAAGATTGATGTGTTTGTATTTGGTTTTGTGTAATATTTGCATATATACACATAATATATTTACATTTGAAAAGCTGAACAAATTATTTTTTATTTACATTTTCACCTAAAAAATGACTTCAACAATTGATCAGTTATCAGAATTGGTGGCAGTCTTTCAATTGACTGGGTGTCTGAGGAAATAAATACACGGCCATATATAGTAGGGGTCAATAAGGACCCTAATTAAATAATCTTGGCTCTCTGGGTCTCTGTTTTTGTGTGCAGTGCTATCTCAGTAGTTTACCATACAGCAGGGGGCGTCTGAAAATCATGAGGCGAAATCAAACATCGCCTCTGGCCCTTTAAAGGAATGCTGCCTTCCCGTGCAGTCGGAAATAATCGCAACAGAGGCTACCAGGATACTAATGACCTAAAAATGTGATGTTAAGTGGAAATGTACAAGCCGTGTTTAATAAAAGAAAAAAAAGAAAAAGTACAAGTCGTATTAAGAGATCAGAAAGCCGCCAAAAGTGCTTTAGAAAACTGTTTATTACTGTTTCTCTAGCATATGGTTCACGTTTTATGTCAGTTTATGCGAACCAACTGAGGTTGTTGACAAACAAAAAACTTAAAAGATGATGGTAACGTTATGTAATAATTCAACAGTATTAATAAGCAGAAGTCCGATGATTTATGACAAATTTTTAATACGTTTTTTCTTCAAGGGAAGTTTTACGAGGAGCAGGGAAGGCAACATAAAGTCGTCACAGCGTTCCGCGGGAAAATTCAGTAATACCTATCTGACATTCATCCTGTGTTGGTTAAATTTATACGAGAAAGAGTGCAAGTTTACATCTCAAAATTCATGTCTGTGGATGTTTTTGGTACAACCAACACAACAAAATGGTAAGTAGACATTCACCTTTACCGTACCTATGTAATGCAGCTAGAAACAAGCGACGCTTTTGTACAGGCTAGCATCAGCTAAGAGGCTAAGAGTTAGCTTCTAACTAACGTAAGTAACGTTACCGAGCTCAGACACAGGAGTGAATTAAAGTCAAATATTTCTCAGTGAGCTAAGTGTGGGAAATTGTTCCATGTCAGGCGAATATACCCGATAAATTGCGGGTATTTTATTTCCACAAACCCGTTTGTTAGTTTTCTTCCTCGCCGGCTGTTGGGTTGCTCGGTGCTGCCACTGGTGACGGGAGGTTACACTACAACAACACAGATGGAAAAGCTCAGACGTACAATATAAAGTGGCAGGGGAATCACTGGTACTGATCACTGCCCTGCATAAAGTCACATTTCAAAGTGCTGTAAATTGTAGATGTTATGTCATGTTCCTTTGTTGCATGCTAAATAATAGGCGTTTGATAGTCAGAAATCAATCCTTCATGCATAGTTTTATTGTCCCTATCATGCCTTTGCTTTATTTATTAGTCACATTAAACTTTCTGCTACAGTCAAAGAAGAAAGGACTGAGTTTGGAAGAAAAGAGAACTCGCATGATGGAGATTTTCTTTGAATCGGTGAGTTTTCCTACTTCCACACAATGCAACACACACAGCAGTCTAAAGTAGGAACTATATCAATATAATATGAAGCCTCCCAGCCTTCATATTCCCATTTTATTCAGTCTTTATATTGTAACTGCATGGATTTAAGAGCTGATCAGTGTTTTTATGTTCAAATGAGAGAAATGCATTTTGAAGAGTGATTGATTTCTAAAAACATGAAATAGTTACATTTCAAAATTTTAGAAATGCTTCATATAATACTTTTTTATCTACCTGAATAAAAAGTCTTTGCACTGCAAGTAATTTGAGTAATTCATAATAATTTACTACTAATAAAACACACTTTTCAGGATTTCAGCACGACAATTAAGAAAATTAGGCAAATAAAAGTACAGAAAATGACTTTTTTCACAGCTGCCTAAAATAGATAAACCATAAATAAAAATAATTGGAGAGGCCAAGTCATGTAACCCTATATCTCAACAATGTTGAATATAAATGAATAAATATATCACTTTATTAATTTCCAAAAAATCCAAATAAAGTGCAGCTAAAACTGATACAGACTTAGCGGTAGAAGTGGTTGTTAAATACTTTATTTTTCAATGATACTATGATAAGAAATTATTTTTCTTAGAGCAAGTTTTCTCACCCTCTTTCTAGAAAGATGTGTTTCAGCTGAAGGACATTGAGAAGATCGCCCCCAAGACAAAGGGCATAGGTGAGTAATGATCAACAGTTTTAAATTAGAGCAACATTATTAGCACTGAATTTTTAAATGGTCTGTCCCATGGTATGTCCCCAGCTGCTCGTTTAACAAACTATGTACAGTCTTTGTTTTTGCATTTCCTCATCTAAAGCTTAGCAGAGACATCACTTTCTATTTTTAGAGAAGGAAACGATGTAAGAGCTGAGTCTGAGCAGTAGCTGCTGAATTAATCCCTCGAGAAAACGGAGTATGTGCAGGTCATGAAAAGTCTTACAAGCCATTGATTTCAGTGTCCTCAAAATAGGAGCTTTAAAGGTATTACAAAACTCTTAAAGGTCATATACAAAGGTCTTAAATACTTGTCTCTAGCCTGCTGTAGGTGGTAATGTTAGCAAAAACTGACTGGAAAATGTTCCAGATCTCTTATGTTATAAAAACCCCATCCGTTTTGCTGCTTTACCCAGGTCCAGGTTATGTGTACCGATTATTGATCATATTAAAGCAATTATTATTACTATAATAGAGTTACAACAGGGAAGTAACAGATTTATACACTAAAGTAGTAAACCCAGTCAGGACTTTAAGTCATAAAAGTGTTAAGTGTTTTGAAACCCTGGGAAAAACATAATGCACTTAAATGTTTGGGGACTGATTATTCTCATATCTTATATTTTCATTGACCATAGTGGGTTTGCATTCATACTGCATGCACATTTATCACACTGATATCATGTTTCATGTTAGTGGTTTTCTAAACCATACCATGTTTTTTTTTTTATACAGTTGTTCTACTTTTCAGTCACTCTGCGGACATTTGGGAGATAATCAGCAGTGAACACTTCTCACAAGTTTATTTTTGTCAGAGCTATTTATTGTTGCACTGTTGCATAGTTAATGATGGTTAACAGAGTTACAGCAGCTTATGTTAAAGCTCACTTGGCAAAAAATGACTTGTCTACGCAAATGTATGCTTTGTGTTGTATTACAGGGCTTGAAATGTAAATGACAGATTAACTACAGTATACAACAGTGTTGTATTTACATTGCTACTTTAAGATTATGCGAATGTTTTAATACAAACTATTAAAGGTAAAACTTCATCTTTTGTTTAGGAGCCCAAAAGTTTTTGTTGGAGGCCCAGATTTGGGCACGGTCCACTATTTGCTTTCCACTGTCTGCCATACAGTCTTTGTCAACAGCCATTGCACCCTCATGCATTCTTAAAAACATTCTGGTAACATGCTTGCAGAATTACCATGGCAACAAGGACTAGCTGTTACCATCTTAGCTATTTTCAGTCTGTATAAGCAGAACCAGACCTATCAATAGCAATAATCTCATAGTGCAGAGTACTGCTGAAAGCCTCTGGTTTTTAAATAAGGTATATTCCCTCAATGTCAGCATGGAGTCTTATGTTATGAGTATCAAGGGAAAAAAAAAAATTACAAGCTTTTAAAGTGTTCAGTCCTGCAGAGGAACAGACCCATGGTGTGTGTCTGGGAGAACTGAGTGGGGATTTTGTTTTAAACTGGACAAAACATTAATCAGGTGAAACTGGATCTTGTTGCTGTGATTAAAAGCACATGTTTCTGACCCCCCGACTTGGGCATAATGTAGTTACTGAAGGATGGGGGGAAGGGGGAACAAGAGATTTACATTGTGGACACCTTTTCCTGCAGAAATGTGACAAAAAAGGGGTCAAAGGAATTATCTCAGCTAAAATGAGAAGAAGAGTGGTAGCAGCACTCTAGTAATAATTAAAAGGTAGAATAGTTTTAAAAGGGGCAACAAGTTATTTAAATAACATGAGCAAAACAGAGATAGGGTCAAAGACTGGAAAAGACAGTTCCAGTCAAGCACACACACATTTTTGTCAGTCCATCCAGGTTGTTTTTCCCACTTTGGACGCGTGTTTTTATTTTTGCCGCCGTTCAACATCGTGTCAGGACTCAGAACAGCTCAGCCCCTTAACACAGCAGATACGCTCTTACAGTTTCACAGTGGACCGGCTGAGCAAACGTGTGGGAGTATCACATTTCACCACTGACACTGTTCAAGATGTAACTCCGCTCTATTACATCCTCTCATGCACTGTTCTCTCAGATGAGTGCAAAACGGCCAGATAGGCTGCAGATGTGTGGGTTTCGTTTTCTGGACATCTGAGTGGTCAAAAGTACACAAAAATTAGACCTGAATCTGACTTGCATTTTTTTTAAATCCTTAGGTGTAATATTGCATTCTGCTGACATCAGGCACAGTTTGTGTCAGCAAATAGAGCTTGTACTGGCTGTACCTTGGCCATAAATCAGTCATTCACAAATCAAATCAGTAATCCACAAATAGCATCAACTCTTCTGGGAACGCAATGTAATGATGGAAAATAAAGGATACAGGACTTCTAATGTTGAAGGTGTTCTTTCCTCTCTCTCTCTGCTGCTTAAAGCTCCAATGACTGTGAAGGAAGTGCTGCAGAGTCTGGTGGATGACAACATGGTGGACTGTGAAAGAGTGGGTACATCTAACTACTACTGGGCCTTCCCCAGCAAGGCCTTACACGCTCGCAAGCACAAACTGGAGGAGCTGCAGAAACAGGTGAGGCCCCTCAGTTTTAGTCCCACCATGATTACCTCGTATACAGACAAAGAGGTGGTACATGGATCTCCAGAAATAACATCAAGTCAAACATCTGAGGTATATAAACAACAACATTCTTGTGCATGATAAGAAAATATGTATAATATTGTAAAAGTATATAATGTTAAATATGTGTAAGTTATGTAATGTCCACATTAACAATACAATACTATGAAGTGTATATGTAACAGAAAGGAGTATAATTTAAAAATATGAAAGCACAATAATATTGATATAGTATTATTGTTATAATAAATATTGATGTGGCAATATAAATAATATAATGTAATGTAAAATAAAATGGTGTCACATATGTTACATATGCTGATTCCAGTTTTTCACTCTAAAATTCATATATTTTATAAAAAGATTATTATTGTTGTTGTTTTTTGTTATTAATTATAATAATAAATAAAATAATAATTTAAAAAAATCTGCAAGAACACATTGCTCACTGTAGTTTACAGTAAATGAGGTTGCCCTGTCTCAAGCACAACTCAGAACACTTCTGGTAATTGAGTAAAGAGCAAAATGGGAAGAAAATACAAATGGGATGTTGATTACCACAAAAGTGGTTAAATTATAGAAAGATTTTTTTAGTCATGTGTTTCTTTTTTTGTTTTTCTTTTTATTCCATTTTCAAATTTCATGTCACACTTGGCTGTTCTTATGGGAGCTCACAGAAAGTTAAACTGCTTGTCTTAGAACTTCTCGTCATCTGTGATGACCCATTTCCCACTCCGGCTGTCTGGTGTGAGGGTGGTGACTCCACACAGGACGTTGGCCACCAGATATGTAGCACAGAAGTAAAATGTTAAGCTGCAGTCTTTCTCTGAACCATGACATTTGTACCACAAACATAACAGTGTACTGTTGGTGAGATACCACAGAGATATCGGTTATGCTGAGTGAGACTTTTTGATTACCATCATCTGTTTAAGACGTCAGTGTAAGTTTGCATGCTTGATGTTATAACAAAGAAAATGAGATATAAGAGTTTGGTTGGGGTAAAATTTACAAACAGATTACAACATAGCTCGTTCCATTTCTGCCAGATTCATCACAAACTCTGCTTTAACAGCACTGTAATTATATATTAATGCTGAGGAGTCATTAGTCTCTAATGCTCTGGTCAACAGGCTCGTTTCCTTTAACAGTTTAAGAGTGTATTTATTGCAGGCAAAACTTAAAAGGGGGGAAACAGTTACTTACACCAATCAGTACTTTCCTGCAGGGCAATGTCAGTAGCAGTAGTATTGAATTTAATACATTATAAATTTGTAAATTGTAACAAATCCATCAGTAAATATAACGATATTTGTCCATTATGCTCATTTTGTGAATCTGAAACAGAATCAATATATTAAACATTTTTTATCTGATGCTATTCCCATACATTTTGATCTGATCTTTGGCAAATGAATTTATTTATCAGGATATATGGTTTTATTTTTATCTGTTAAATCCAATAGCGGTTTGATTGATGACTCTTGAACTTGTGTCTGCCAGGGAAATGTCAAATTAATAAATCAAGAACACATAACAATGTGTCCTATTTCAGACTTTTTGAAACTGATGTGAGAAGCCTTTAAGCAGCTCGTTGCAATCTCCAAAATCAAAAAGCACAAAAACTGCTGCTCCACTCGAAAACATTATCAAGCACATTTAATTTGATTCAATTTGTCAAATGTTATTTAGTTATTTATTTATTGGTATTTTTGGTGCTGTGTTCTACCTTGTTATTTTGTCCTTGCCATATAATATGGCTCTAGAACTGCTATGTATGTGTAAGAAATTGTGTCATTCCCCTCCTATAGTTGTGAAAAACATATTTTCCTTTGAAAGCAGTTTGATGTCATGTTCTTACCTAATGTGACACTGTTTTACTTTAAAGATTTCTGAAGCGAAACAGCGGAAAGTGTCTGTACAGAAACTGGTTGAAAAAGCGAAAGTAGGACGTCAAGATACAGTAAGAAGATTTATACGTGCTTTCCCACCATATATGCAAAGATCTATCTATTTTTGACATAGAATAAAATAAATTATGTTATAAAGGTGGTTTGTGTCTGTGTGTGCAGAAGGAGAGAAGCTCCCTGCTGAAGGAACTGCAGGCTCTGAGAGAGGAGAGAACTCAGCTGCAGGCCGAGTTGGAGAAGTACAGGGAATGTGATCCAGAGGTCGTTGAGGAGATGAGTGAGTACAGACACAACCTGAGTGGTTTTTCAAAAAGTCACTTTCAAGCTTCAGTATCAGTCAAATCACCTGCAATCAATGCTACACAGTCCAGTGCAGCAATGTTGAAATAAACTCCCTCTATGACACGTGAAATGACTACATGTTTGAGGCAATGTGAGAGAGATGTTGATTTAAATCTCTGGTCATTTTTGAGGTTGTGGTATTACCAGAAAACTTAAATTAATAGCCTGGACTTTTATTTGCTTCAGTCACTGAATTCAAAAGGTTTATATTTGGGACAGGCATCTACGTGGGACATTCCTTTCGCACAAAACTCATGCACAGCAAAGATGGGAAATACTGTCGAAATGATTAATTAAACCAGTATGAATATTACTTGTCTAAATATTACCAGGCTGTTGAAAAACATATTAGGAATCATTCCTTTGATCTAACTCCGAGAGACAGTGCATGTAGGCCAACCCCATGCACAGAGAGAGAGCGAGAGAGAGTAAGAGGGAGAGTCCCATATCTAAATACCAGTAGCCTACCTTAGAAAGGATGAAAGCCAAAGGTTAGCATAGTTATTTAAACCTTCCTTTGCATGAGCAGATTTGATAACTGACAGTTTAAATTTCACCTCATACCTTTTTCTCTTTGCCACCATGGTTTTTGAACGTGACCGTTGTTCAGTCTCACGACAATACCAGGCGTGTAATTAAGACTTGCATTTATTTGACAAAATGTGCAGCCACACCAGGCCAGTAAAAGGGACTCAGCATTTAAGTGGGACTTAACTGGGGCTTCTAATTGAAGTTTTACAATATATCTATTTTTATTGCAAGCTTTAGGAGAGTGATATTCTTGCAGGGTCTCTGCGCTGATTGCATGACATTATAAAGACTTTTACATTTTTTTGGTTACTGAATGAATGCAGCATGTCATGTCACACACATAGCTATTTATATAACTCCCAGCAACAGCGGGTTTGAGGGAAGTGTTGTACAAGTACTTATTTGGTGATTTGCTGGTTGGTGTTGCACCCATCTAACATGGCTCAATCAGTTGTTTTATCTCCATACTTAAAATCTTGTTGCAAGTTACAAGCCAGGAGATAATTCTCAAAAATCATTTGACAATAAACTCTTAGTGAGTGTAATTAGTTACTGTTGCCAAAACCTTTAAGTAGCTTTTCATTGTAAAAGGAAATCAGACTCATAAAATGGAGGACTTTCTAACATGAGGTGGTTCATGGAGCAAATGGTGCTGTTTTGCAACCAGGAAGGATCTCTTGTTACAATGAGGGACTGAGTTGGGCAAAATCCAAATAAAAGCATTTGAGGAGCTTGTGTGTGACTACATGTAGTGCTTTCACACCAGGTAATAAACAGAAAGCTCTGCATCATAAGCTGGGTTATTTCAATGTAGCCTGCAATAAACGGGCAAATATTGGTGTGATAAAATGAGACCATGGTGCACTTGGCAGACCGTAACATTTTTCACCTTTTGTTGAAGCTATTCAGCACTTTGATCATTCAACTCAGAGATGGGTACATTAATGGAAACAGTGCCCTGGAAATCCATCAATAACCACTGCTGCAGTGAACTTGGCCACCAATCAAAAGCACCTACTCATAGTGCTAAAAGAAAACATAAGAAGGATGTGGTTAAACATTTTTTACACCCCCAAATTCCCTTCTCACACATTTCACTGAACGCTATCTTGGATGTTCAGGCGGCTCTAAATAAGGTCTGAATGCATCAAAGACATACCTGGATCGGACTGCTTAAAGCCACAGTATACTGTTGGAAATCAAGCTAGCATTCGCAGCCTTCACCTACATCTTTATCATGTACGGTGTCTCAGCTAAAGCTGTCCAGCAGCTTGTACTAGCTTGAAGCCTCAATGCAAGATGAGCAGTAGACCAGAAGCGCGTTCATGTATTAACTGACAGCCATGACTTTGGCCTTGTCTGATTGGTTTGAAGGGGCGAGGCTCGCATGTGTACTAATGAACACAGATGCTTGCCTCATTCCCTGGTCTACTAACAAACAAACAAACAGTTGGATACAGTTTAGCTTTCTGTGTCAAACAACTGCTGAGGACAAACATGCATGTCTGTAAAACAGAGTCAAAGTCATAGTCAAAGTCAAATGTGAAAAAGGAAGTGAGAACTTATCACAAGTCGTCACTCGACATCAAGATATGTTCTTATGTCAACTTTAAACTGTCAGGTTGAACCACAAATTTACAGCAGGTGTGAACAGTGTGAGCCTTGCTGCTGAGACAGACTCTGTTCTGGTCTCAGCACTTGCATGTCAGTTTTAGTTGCAGTCTAAAATTAACCTTGTGACCTCTCAGCTCAGAGAGATCACGTTAAAAGCTTATAAAACAAAGACAAGGTCTTTGGGTATGACTTATTTACTGGCTGTCTCACACCTCTTTTATGGTATGGCCATTCAGTGTACACAGATATTAGTGGTATTACAAAAATCCTAGACTGCTTTGTGTGCATGTTAAAACTAACCTCTGGTAAAAGGGGTGTGTTACTTTGTGTACACGTGTGGTGTCATAAAAATATCTGGTCTGTTTACCTGCACGTCCCAGTGTTGCACTGAGCATGCATTTAGTCTGCACACAGTTCTGCTGTTTTTTTCCACTCCACCATAACAATATTGTCTCATCTACTGATTGACACTTGGCATGAAGGGAAATTATTCATGAATAATGTACATGTAGTTCAAATGAAACATTCTGATGTTTTGAAATTGTTTGAAATTTCAAAAAAGGGAACTTAATGACTTATTTCATTATTTTCTGGCACTTTATAGACCAAACAGTTAATCAAGAAAATAATGGGCAGATTAATTGATAAAAATAATCATTAGTTGTAACCCCAAAATAAGTAAATTCAAGGTCAAACCTCTATGATGATTGTCAGTCATCTAGTTCATCATGCCAAATTAGCCGGCGGTCTTGTTTATGATCTCCAGTATATTGATAATTTGACACAGTATATATACATAATCAAGGCCACATTTCTTTTCATATATTTTTATTGTGTGTCCCAGAGAAATAACTTCATGATCAGTCAGTCCCTCTGTAGAAACTTTGACCCTGCTGCCTGTGATAAACCACTGGCCAAACTTAATCATTGCAGCAGCAGCTGGAGTTCAAACCCCAGGTCTTTTTTTTTTTTTTTTTTTTTCTTCTTCTTTTTAAAGCTGTCAGAACAGAGTCTAAAAAATGTGGCAAAATGGCAAATTTAAATTGTGTTTTTAAAAAAAGTAGAATAAAAGGAAAGTATTAAATGTCAAACCGCACTGAACATGTGATCTTGTTTGAAAGTGAAACTCGTATATTGTTTATATTTATACCCAGGGGATATCCAGGGGAATCCAGGGCCTTCCTATCTGTTAGCTGACATTTGTGTGAACTGACTTTGTGTTCACTCTGGGGAGTAGCTCTCTGAGCCGTGACAGTGCTTTGTGTTGATCTGGTAAAACTTTGAATCCCTCGACCTGGTATGTTCGGCTTCAGCTTGTACTTGTTTTGTGGACAATAAAAGTTATGTAGATAGATACGTACTTTATGAATCCCTTGGGGAAATTCTAAATATAATTAGATAATATAATGTTATATGGATCACAAATACACATGGCACGCCCTAATTAACCCAGTAGTTGATGAGAAGAAGAAAGGAGAAGCTTTCTCTTACTCTCAGTCTCATGTGCTTTGTCTTCACATTTATCACTGACTCCATTTGCCTGCAGGTCTCATTTTCTTCTCTTTGAACTATGCAACACACACACACACACACACACACACACACACACACACAGCTGTGTTACAGATAACCATCTCCCTCCAGTGAAACTTGAATTGTATCCTGAGAGCTTTGTGCAGCTGTGCAGAGAGTGTATGGTGCTATGTTATGTCTCCTGCTGAAGGGGGTGAGACTGAACTTGCAGAATAGGCTCAGACCTGATCATGCTTACATTCACGCAGATATACTCATAGGTTCAGAAAGCATCTTTAAAGCTGAGATGCTGCTGCAGCAACATTACACACACACATTGAACCATTTTTCACTTTTATTTTAATGATTTTCAGGTAAGGGATTGTGAAAGAATAATCCAAATTACTCAACCAAACTCAATAAAGTTAAAACAGACTTTTAGTTTTGCTTTCTAAAAGCCGTTCCATTCAATATTAAAGGGTCTGTCAAGAATCAAAAGTAGGCTAAACCTAGCATGACTGACTATCTTTACCTCTGTTCACATGAAACCTGACCCACACCACCATTCATTATGTACTCATGATTGTGTATTGGTTTTCTTTTAGATGTCATCAGCCCTGAGCTTGTTTGACAGTGGCTGCCACACCCGTAGATACCAATATGCTGTTGTGGCAACAGGCTGGATTAAAAACCACCAGACATTTTTGGCAAATCCAACTGAAACCAAAATTTAAATCCATTTGTTTAAGTGCTTTTCTCATTAGATTGACCCCAAAGTACAATTAGAAGCACTTTCTTGCTCATTGTACGAGTCAGTGGACGGACAGCATTTTAACTGAATTGGATTTGTCGGGTCAAAATGTTGCTATGATGATTGTTGCTACACTCATAGGTAACCAGGTGAGCTGCTGTGGTAACTGTTGAAGTCAAAAACCACCAAACATGGGAGGGGCAAGAGGCACCTCAAAGAAATCAGAGCTTTGTGCATGGCATGTAATATAATATATATGTAATAATGTGAGTTAATATGGGTAATATTAGAAATGTTTTTTGGAATTATTTATAACTTTTGGAAAAGTTGTATGTGGTTGTCTTTCCTCTCCTCTTTCTTTTCCATTTGTTATGCTTGGATTGTAGTGAACCATCATGCCCTGCTCTGTGGCATCATTTATTGGTGGATGTGTACCGTACTGTCTTGTGCATGATCTTTGTAATGTTGAATTTTTTAACTTTCTGTGATATGGTGGTGCACCTTTCTAACATCTGGCCAGAGACAACACATACAAATTTATCAACTTGTGTCTCTCAGACTAATTTACAGTTTCTTCTTTCTGTTGATTTTCCTGCCAAATAAACTAATAAAATTAATAACAACTATATTGTGCAGGTAAGCAAATCAAAAGTAAAAGCTCAGTCTGCCTTGACAGCTGCCTGGTCTGTTTGGTGGTGTTCATGTGGTGTGTTTCTCTCGCTGTCCAATTTCTCAGCCATAATATGAAACAACAACAATGAGTCAGAAGTTATTCAGTCCAGACCCTCCCACTTGGAGCTCTATTTAATTTTGTGGTTATCAACTTTAGATTTATTATTAGTACATGCAGATGTAACCATAGCGATGTGTGCAAAAAGTTTCATCTGTAGGCTCGGGCAACATATGCCACCAATTGTGACAACTGTACCAGATATTTTGGCTGGGTTTTCGGCAGCTGTAGCCCAGTTCCACCAGCACAGCAGTCAAATCGGTGTCTGTGGTTAGTGGTCATGGTCAGCAGTACGTTTTTAAATAGTGCTAAAGGGTAAAGAGATTCCAGGTGAATAGCAACTCAATGATGTTACCTGCTGTTAGGATTCAGTTTTATAGATGAAATATATCACTCAGAAATGGACAGCTGTTCAGTTGGACGACATTGTTCAGCTCCAGGTTTCTAGATGGGCTTGTTCCAGCTACAGCTACAGTTGCAGCAGCAGTGGAGGCTAAACTGTCAACTTTAATTTGATAGTATACCACTGTTTCACATGTTATGGCGTCTGCTACCCAGACATCACATCACTGACCAAACTTTCCTCCATAAAGATTGTTGTTTTGCTGCAGACATTATTTATGTTTGTGTTGCTTGTATGTTTTCTGTCTTGTGTTGAGTGTTTTGTTGCTGAAAATATTAGGGTAGGGTATTAATGTAGATAGACTTTCAACTGAGGTGGTTTTTTGTTCGACCCTTTTTAAAAACACACAATCACTTATAAATATGGGTTACCAAAGAAGCAAAGCTTACTTAATAAATTATGTTCTGTTTCTATCACCTGTAATATGACACTTTTCATTGTCTGTTTGAATTGAAATTAAGTGAATCTCATCAATTTAGCATTAATCTTTTGAAATGGCTTTGCTCTGTGTTCTGTAGGTTGCTTCAAGTTTTCATCACAGAGATGTGATAATGCTTGTTTTGAGGCAAAACTGGCTGAAGTGAATAATGTTACATTTACATAAATGGAAAACACACATTGCAGACATGATGTACAATGCATATATTGACTGTAAATTGTGTTTTGCAGGAAAGTCAAATGTTGTAGCAAAAGAAGCTGCGTCCAGGTGGACAGGTAAGTCATCTCATCTTTTTAATACAGACACATGTAATAAGTCTGGAATTGAGATACAACAACTGTTGATTCATCAGTTAGATCACCACCTATTCTTGATGATTGATTAATAATTAATAAAAAATTGTAATTTTTCCATTTGATGGTTCCAGTTCTCAAATGTGTGAATTTGCTAGTTTTCTTTGTCTTTTATTTTCTGATATTTTATAGACCAAACAATTAGTTGATTAATCCCAGAAATATTCAGGCAGATAATTGATATTGAAAATAAATAAAATCATTGGTAGGGCTGTTACCTTGTAATTTGAATTTGCATCATAAATGTAATCAGCAAATTATTTTCCAGAATAGGCAATTAATCGTTTGGTCTGTGAACTGACAGTGAATAGTGAAACATTATCTGATTGTTTTATTCAACCAACCAGAAACCCAAAGATATTGAGTTTATTATTATATATGACAAAGAAAACTGAGAAGCTGCAACCAGTGAAAATTTAGTACATTTGCTTGAGAAATGACAAAAACAGTAGTCTAATTTCAGCTCGGTCTTCCCAGTCAAAGACTGCTACGAAGAGCACACCTTCGTAAACTGCATCCTCTGAAGGATGTGGCCCCTGAATTGGGTCACAGCTTATGAATCGGTTATCAAAACAGTTGATTAATTTTCTGTCAACAGTGTTCAACAGTACAATTATTGCGTAAAGTCACGTGAATATTCAGTACAAAGATAACTTGTGACTGACTATGATGACTTATTCCATTGATTGCTCTTTAAAGCACTCACATTCACATAGTGCAAGCTGTAAGGGCATTTTGTGTCCAGCACGTCACCTCCCGGTAGTCAGCACTTAGGCTCTCTGTGTGCGTTAGCTGACCTGAGTGGTAACCTTGGAGACAGCTGACCTTTGGGGATCATGGTAACCAGTCAGGCCTGTGGTGTTTTGACTCTTTAGGTAACATTTCCTGTAGCTTGTCAACACAGTCAAGTTGTCAGTTTTAGTTGGCACATTTTTGCTTTACTTCCATAGAATTATACTAATTTTAAGAAAGTGTGAGTCATACCTGCCTCTTCCATGACTTGTATTTCCCTTATGTGTGGTGGACATTTCTAAACACACACATTAGGGAGAATTGAGCATGAAAATGTGTCCTCCTAGCACTGTCAGCATCAGCTCTTTCAGAACATTTCAAATCAATTTCTTTCCACTGTTGCACTGACACATACTGTGCTCACCAGTTGCGTGAATGACCAAAATCAACACAACAGTCAGTCAGTTATATTTTCCTTGGAGACTTTGAAAGGTCACTCTGTCTTGGATTGGTGTAAGAGGTAGCTCTTTATTTGTATGCCCTTTTTTTTAATACACAAAACATACATGCACTGCTTTTGTTGATATGTAGCTGGTGTTATTTTACTGCATCAGTCAGGACACTTTTCTTGTCTAGCAGGTCACAACAGACCCCTGCAGGCAAGTAAGAATCCTGCTTCATGTGTTTAATTGTCTGCAGCTACAACTTGCTCTGCTCGAGAATTTCCTTTTCAAAAATTATGCTATGCAGCTTTTAACCTGCAGCCTCGTCACACCATGCCACACCCACACAAAGGTGCACACCCACATACAAGCCCTGACACAGTTAATCATTTGCACCCTAACTGCAGATTGTCAGATCAAAATTGGTGTGGAGTGATTTTGCAAGACTTTTGAGAAAGTTTTTCCTGGTAGCATGATTCAGAGTTTATTGACTTTAGCTCTTGGTAAGACAGGCATTGCTCTACTATTACTCTAGGAAGCTATTTGATTTACTCCTTAGATGCGTGACACATTCCACAGCTTTCCTTCATTTCAAGGGAAGTCATTTTAGGCCATAAAATAACCTGCATTTGATTGATTACTACCTTGTTGGATGTTATCTAGACTACTTAGGGTATTAAGTTGATTTGTAAATACAGTACAGTTAGATTAATTTATTATTTATATGTTGAATGTGTTTTGGAATTTGGTATACAAAACAGTATTCTCACATTAGACTGCCAAGATAGATTCACCATAAATCATGAGATTCAAGAATAATTTCATTTTTAATCACCAGCTTTGAGAACATTTTATTCTACAGTCAGTTAACAAACAGTTAAATAAAGCTAGACTGCTGTGATTATATGCATTCATCATCATAGATATTATTTGAATGAAAGAATTGAAGCTAATAAATTGGCAAAGTCATTGTCATAAATGTTAGATTAACCCTTGTTATTGTAAGGTTTTGCAATTATTTCCACCTCCTGTTGATGGAAGATATCAAAAAAGAAAATATAAAATGAATGAATAAATAAACTAATGGTTCATAATTTTTATTTCTGTTTTCAGATAATATTTTTGCAATCAAGTCATGGACAAAGAAGAAGTTTGCCTTTGATGACAGCCGCATTAACAAAGCCTTTGGGATCCCTGAGGACTTTGACTATATGGACTGATTGCCAGTCTTTCTGCCATAGCTCACAGACACAGTAAGGGAAAAATAAGAGTTTAAGCTTCAGTTTGAAGCCTCCATACCTGGTCTACGCATTTCTAGTTCCGTTGGGTGTATTAGAATGAAAATAAGTGCACCAGGATTCATATCAATCACCGGAGGTGGGCTTTGAATAAGGATGGATATCAGTGATTTTGTGGCAACAGGTGGGCTTTATCAACAGATATGTTGCTTTGGTGCAACCAGAGAAGAGACTGAACCGGCCATTAGTGGCTGAGGGGGATGAGGGGGTTCTGTGATGAACACAACGGAGCAGCCAGACTTTTGGGACACCTGTTTGTATGAAAACTGAGAACTCCAAGTTGATGATGGAAAGGAATCAACACTGAACACATCTGTGTTGCCAGTGATCTAATTTATATGGTTTAAACAGATGGTTTGGAATCAAATGCTTGTGTACTCTCCCCTCTATGTTGTCCCCCTTTTTTGTATCTTTCTTGGGGAGGGGGGAAGGAAAAAACATTTAATTGCAGAGGGTATGTTAAGATATGTTTTGTCTGCTAGTGCTGTAAACATTTAAAATACATTTACTTTTGTGCAGAACCTCTTTTCTTGTGTTGCAAATAAAATGTCCCTCTGGGTTTTATAAGGTGTTTTCTCCCATTGTATTCATTCCAAACCTTAGTGTTCCATGTATAAATACATTAACACCTGGCCTCCAATCTTTTGTGTTTTAATTTCTTTAGAAACGACCACATTGAAAAGTGTCAGAAAAACATAGCATTTGTTTCAAAGCTGTACACTCATTCTCTGTATGAACAGAAAAGCAGCGTTGTTGCTGTCACATATCTAGAATGACTATACCCAGAGTTTTTTGTTCCTCCTTTTTTTCTGTCAAACCAGATGCAAAACAGGTAGTTGTGTGTTCTGTGTTTACTCAGTGACCTACTTGTCATGACCAGTGTCTGGGTTTGTTGATTTAAATTTCAAATGTGCTCTGTGCTTGTCTTACTCATCAGTTCAGTTTTCTTTCCAGTGGTTTAATGATATGCATACACATTATTGGTTTATGATGATTTATGGCTTGTTTTTTATTTGTAATGTTTCTTAATGCCACTTGTTTTATCTGAAAGCCATTTAACGGGTACATGTATGTATTAAGAGATACAAAATTTTGTATTAAAGATATATATCCTCACAAACATTAAAAGTGTTGGTTTCCAATGTAAATGCTTTCTAATGTATACGTGCAATTATTTATACTGCTAAAGATAATCTGCTACAGAACAATGTGCAGATGCAAATGTCAGAGTTCTTACATGTATATTTCTTGTGGTAACTGAAATCCCCTTGTTGGAAATGCACAATTGACAGGAGCAGCACCGAGCCAGCAAAAAAAAACAAAACAAAAAAAAAAAACTAAATGCCTAGCTGTAGTTTTGTTTGGTGGAGCTGACACACCTGCAAAAGAGTAACCTGAGTGTATGTTCATGTGTGTACCTGCCCAGCCTGTCCTAACTATGATTCATGAGTCAGAGATGCTGAATGTCAGAGCTTTCCAGGCGGACTGTGGATAGTTTTACTTCACTGTCACTCACTAACTTAAGGACTATCAATTGCAGCTTCTTGGATTAAATGTGCTTTGTCCTCACAAAGACACATTTGTGGGGACACAAAGATCAACAATTCAGTAATTATGCAGTCTAAAGACGTTCACTTAACCTTAATTATAGGCTCACAGAAGAACATAAGATTATATCACACCAGACTGACATGTAAATAGATTTTATTGCATGTAATTTTACTCAGTGTCCCTATCAAGTAAATGGCCACTGTGACTGAGATATAATGCACAATTGTCAGTACTGATGCATCAATGTGTAAGCAGCATTTCAAAGTTGTTACTACAATTTAGTAGTTTAGTCCAATTGTTCCCAACCAAGGGTGACACATTAATGTGGGATGTTGAGAGGACGATTTATAGGTTAGGAAAAAGGACACAAATTCACAAATCTGTGAATTATTGGATCATTTTACATCTTGGCCTTATATTTTTGCTGCACGGTCACAATCCACAAAGGTTAGGAAGCCCTGCTTTAATCTCTAATGATGCATTGTATTTTATAATCTTATGACACGTTTCTGCAACGTTAAATCCTAATCTTTGATGTAGTTTTTAACGATAGATAGATTAAATCAAAACATATATACCCAAATGACCTGGAGTTAACATGGGAGTTTTGGGCCCCATGAATATGTACCTCTGACATGTAGTACAGTGTGAGTATAAAGCAGCATACAAAAAAAAAAACAAGTCAAGTATAATAATTCGTTGAACATTACACTTTTGATACCTTTCTCTCAGCATTGTCTGATTTACATTCAGCAACAGAAACGTAAACAGCCTTGTTGCAAGTGACACTGGTGCGCGTCCACACGGTGCGATGTGTGTGAGTAGGCGGGGAGGGACAGAGGGAGGGAGCTGCTGCTGCTGCCGCCGCCGCTGGAGCTGCTGCTCGGCGAGAGAAAGAACGACCGACGCAGCGGAGCACACGGCAGGCTGCTAGCTGAGAGGGCAGCATGGCGGGGCTACAGGACTTCCAACAAGGCAGCCACTGTCACAGGAAAACGTGGATCAATATACTACTAGGAATACTGCAATTACTTTTACCCTGCGTCCAGCACGGAGGGGCCCAGCTGCAAGGTTTGTGCTCACCTTTATTTTCCACTTCGGGGGTGTAACGTTAAAACGACCGTTGCAAAAAAAAAAAAAAAAAAATGTACGTTAAGTTAGCTAGGCTGACTTGACAGCAAACGTTAGGGTGGAAAATAGGTGACGAGCTGAATTGTCCAAACAGCATATAAACTCAATATAGGCGATTTGTTTTCTGAATACATTTATACGAGGTGACTTGGTCATATTTTTATTTTTACCAACTTGGAAGAGGGTTGTAGCTATTTTTTGTCAGCCTGCTAGTTCATGCTAGCTGCCAGTTCTCTCTGCTGTTTCTGAACGAAACTAACTTGTCCAGGCAGGGAAGTAAATTCACGTATTATTGGGATTCAAAATGGGTATTTAACTGTTTCTTTTGCCACTGTAGTCAAGCTGCTCAATGCAATAAGCGAACCCCACAGTCGTGTGTACACTGCAGTGGCAGCAGGGGTATGTTTTCCAAGTTCGTTAGCCAGCGAGCTAACCTTCCTGCTAGTCAAGCAGCTAGCAAACAGCCTTTGTCAGTCTGCCGAGGCGAAGTCATTTCCTCACTTGTCTGTGATTATCATGCACTCCGTTTCAGTTTATTCGTTTGTAATAACCAGTAATAATAAAGGGGATTTGACCGTTTGCATCTTAATTCTTTCGACTGCTTAAATTTTCTGCATTTCCAGTTGTCTTTCTTATACATGTTCCTGAATTTCTAAGTCAACTCCTCATTGCTAATTTAATTTCTTGCTCCCACAAAGCTCTGAGTCAGATGTCCACCAGCGTGGTCGAGGTCTGGCAGCCAGAGGATGCAGACCCATTAGTCCCGCTTCAGGTAATCGTAATTTCTTTTTGGGCTGTGTTTGTATGGAGGAGGAATTGAGAGAATCTATATGCAAAACACAGATCAACATCTTTCAAATGCAGCCAGATGCATGAACACGTGTGTGGTTAGTGCATCCCCTTTGTGTTTGGCTCCACTTTGCAGCTAGCTGAGTCGTGCATATTCAATCCTTTATGTAAGGAAATATCAGTATTTATCCACGATTTTGTGATCATACATTTGTACAAATGTTGCAGTTATCGAGCCAGAAACAACATTTCAAGACACGTCTCTGACATGAGACCGGAGCGGGAGGCCACCTGCCATGTGACTCCTCCTTATTTTCTTTTGTACATAGTGTCCATTGTGGAGTTCAGTCACCAGTACACACTGAGAGCATGTCAGGAACGAGGCAGTCTGAAGAATAGTTTGCACTGCTTTTCTGCGTGCTTCTTTGCAATTTTTTTTTTTGTGCATATTTTGCTGTTTGTTGTGCATTCTTTTCACATTTTTTCATATCCCAAACATTTTCAAGTAGGTGGGTTTGATGATTATGTAGTCATGAGGCAAGACCAGCACAAATGGCTGAGGTGTGTTTACTGATAACCCGTCATGAGGTCACCAGCTGACTGTCATGTTACCTGAGGGGGGTGTGGCCTTCTCTGTAGGACTTTGTAAACAGATAGCATAGACAATTGGGTTGCCTTGAAAATGAGTCAAAATGTTAATGCCCAAAAGTAGTTTTTGTACATTAAGTAAAGTTTCTATTTGTTTTTCAAGGCAGAATGGTAGACTTTTATTAAATTTGAAAAATACAGTGAGTACATAAAAGCAGGTTTGCCTGGGGGCACTTTAGATGTGTTTTTTCCACTCATTCCTACCTTGCAGACCAATTGGCAGATGGCAGAATTGTTGACATTGTTAGGTGTCATGTTTAGATAGGCAGCAGTGAATGGAGTGACTGTCTCGGTTACATAGGCTATGTGAAACAGAGCATGACATGGATGTCTTTCTTCTATACTCCAGTCCTGCTGGCGGTCAGCTGGTTAAGTAGTGTATGTTGCTGCAATCTCATTGAAGTGGTGATGTAAGAGGTATACTGTCATGTGACGTGACACATAGTTAGAATCAGATCAGACATCAAACTTGGCCTGCAGCCATAACAGAGCAGATATTTTCTGCATAACTA
The DNA here is from genome assembly GCF_046630095.1 of Trachinotus anak. Lineage (NCBI taxonomy): Eukaryota > Metazoa > Chordata > Actinopteri > Carangiformes > Carangidae > Trachinotus > Trachinotus anak. The sequence continues at coordinate 23,169,905 of NW_027273870.1, forward strand.
GAGCTTATAATTGTTGCCATCTTTTTCTCCTACCTCTTCTGATTTTGTAGATTACACTGCAGACTACACAAGTTTAAATAAATAACTTCCTGTCTCCCTGTAATTATTACATTAACTCAGTTTCCATCTCTTTTATTTACTTAGTTCCTGTGTTTTGAATGAAGACCTAAAAAATGTAATCTCTGTATACCTCTTAAAATCCCGGCATCTAGAATCCAATTACTTTAAAAATGCTGCTGTTCTGCTTTTGAATATTCCACCTGCTTTAATGACTCACCTGCAGCAGTTGCATGTGTTCTGTCATTGTTGTGCTTAATCAGCTTTTCTTTTGTTCACTTAAGTCATTAACATGCCAAGCTTCAAAGGTGCTGGGGGCATTGTAGGATATAATGCCCAATAAAGCAAAGATACATCAGTTAGAACTTTTCAAGCTGCAATTTGTAACTTTTGCCATGTTAGACAAGAGATGTGTAGGTATGAATAGAGTTCATATATCTAATTTTGTATTCCAAAATTTAAAACATGATATTAAAGTAGAGTTGCTTTTTTGCTAATTCTGTGAACTAAATGCTTTGTAAACCAAGGTACCTCATCACATCAATGCAAAAGTCCTGTTAATGCAATACCTGCCATAAAGCAGCCCTACTCTTTGATTTGCAGCATGGCATACATTGGCTTAATATACTATGCTACCAGAGACATTAAAGGGGTGGCTATCTCAGTAGAAACAATGTGGCTCATGTTTTTTATTATCTCACAAACAGAGCATGTTGCTGTAGTAAAGATGCCATTTGCCTGAACACATCATGAGCCATGGTAGGTTGCTCAGGCAACCAATATATTTCTTTGTGTCTGTCATTGGTGTTGTTCTGTGGAGTGATTATGACGCCGCAATGTAGCTGTAAGACTGGTCCAATAGACACTGTTTGGTCTGTGTTTGAAGAGAGTGGAGCTTATGTCTGTAGGTCATGCATGGTGCACATAACCTACTTCGCTGTAGTTAACAGTGTTGGCTGTTTGCACTGCTATGGTGTAATTCTCAGCTACTTAGCAAGCCTCATTCAGTGAAATTAAAATATACTTTCTGTGTGCATGCTTTTCATGCAGTACTGCAGGTGTGTGTATTTTGAAATGTTCTGCAGAACAGCCTAGAACTGAGCCTAATTTTGCACTTATGGCTCTGTCCCTCATGAAATTGCTGAAGTGTTTACACACCACTATTACTCAAATCAGGGTTTAAATCACGCCACGTCATTGCACCATTGTCAAGTCAGTTGTCAGTTCGCTATCAAGTGTAACTCTGGTCAAGTGTTCTCTCAAGAGACATGAAGTCAGTACATGCAGTATGTTGACATACACAATGTAATCTGGTTAGGCAATGGTTTGGATATGTGCACATGCTTCAGAGTAACTAGGTTTTTCCCAATATTCAGTCTGAGTCTGAGCCCATTTTCCCTTAAACTTGAATGGATGTTATTCTTCATGATAATTTTCATGATGCAGTTTTCTTGATGAAGAGCTTTGTACATTCAAATGTCTTAGATTTAGGTGTGTTGGAAAGTATCAGTTAAGTCTTGAAAAAAAGAATGTCACACACACTGCTCATGCTCATCAGAAGTATAAAATTTTTCTGATGAAGGTCCAGAGAGACTGAAACGTTTGGTTGGTTAATAAGAGCAAGAGCAGTGTTTGGGATATTCTTTTCTTTTCTTTTCTTTCCTTTTTTTTCCCCCATGTTGAATAATATAATTTTCCTCTACCACTAGCACAGCATTGAAATTAGGCTGATGGATATAAAGATATTTTTAACCACCATAAAATCCTTTGACATTTCAAGAAATGCAGATGCACAGTGAAACTGTACACACAGTGTACTAATATGCATCAAAATCATCATAGTAGCCAGAGCATACTGTAGTTTGGCATACCAGTACACTTCCACCTCACAGTCTCCTGATATGTCCAGGCTACAGTTTTGATTTAGAATAAATGGGTTGCAGTTAGCTATTTTACCATGTTAACTAAAGAGTCCTTTCTTTCATCTTAAGGTGGAGAAGGAGCGGAGAAAAGATGGTCTTCCACTAGAAGACAGGTAAGGTTTTTTATTCATCTTGTGTGGGAACAGCATCAAACTGAAACTCATTTGTGGTCTCTTGTACACATTCATATTTGTAATGTATTACACAGTCATGACAGTCATCAGCCCTGGATGAAACAGGTGTTTAAAAAAAAAAAAAGAAAAATTTAAACCATCTAACGTTGCTAGTTCAAACATTGGTCAGTGAAAGCCACACATACATTCAGCAATTTTAAAAGTGAATGAAGTTGATGAAAGGTTTCCACCTGTTCATGAGTGGCATTTGGGAGTAGGTGGAGAGTTTCCACCAAGCCACGTAATTACGAACAAACCCCAAACCAGCACACAGATTGCATCATACTAAAGTGTTTCTCTGGTGTAGACTAGAATTATACTGTAAGACACAGAATGAAGGCAGAGCTGTGGCATAGATTTGGCTTGTGAACAGCCCAATGGAAAAACAAGCTTACTGCTGCATGACCAAAGAATGATTGTGTGCTTCAGTACAGACAAGAAGTGCTGGGGAAACGGAGGTGCTCCAATGTAATGTGAATATCCAACAAACTGCAATTTACAGTACTGCTCCTTTGATTGGTTTATTTAATATGCAGAATTATACTGAAGATGTAAGGTGACATGTTTTTGTATTCACACAGACAAATGGTGTCTTGTGTTTTCAAAGCAACACGTCTGAAGATTTCTAAAAGGCCTTTTAAAAGTCTTTCCCTGTATGCAGGCTATGTTGTTTATGTTGGTGAGTGAGGGGGTGTGTGACGGAGAGAGTTTGGGGGCGTGTATTAGAGAGGCACAGAACCAAATTCCTGACTAATTTTAGAACTCCTTGAAAGAAAAGGGAGGGGTGGTCTCTCTTTCCCAGCTGTTTTTGTTCCTGTAGAAATTTATTCGGAAAATTGATGTTTGACTTGTCTCTGACTTGTCTCTGCAAGATGTGTGTAATGCTTTGCTGATGAGTTGTGCCAAAGTCATGCTATTACAATATATAACCCAATATGATAGTATCATGTACTTGTGACTATAGTATGAAATGAGCTTGATGTCTAAATAGGAAAGATGTGCTAATGCATTGAAAACTGGATTCCCTCCAACCATAAGTAAGAATTGCAGAAATCATCATAATATAGACTAAGTGGTTCAGTAACATATTAAAAGCACTGTTTGGTATCACAATACACTCATGTTCTGCAGTACAAGTATGTTAAAGACACACTCTACTAATTGTGAAGAGGACTACTGTAAAAAAAAAGTAGTTTAATTTCACCTGTGGCTCTGAAGGGAGATTTCTAATATCGATTAAAATAATCCTTATCTCAGCATTAGCTTGGAGACTACAATTTTATATCAGAAAGCCTGTATTACAAACTTGTGGCAGGGTGAGTCCAATGAAAAGAGGCTATCAAGTTGACTTATGGGAATTGTAGGCGCAATTTTTTTGGAGCTTAACCCATACTAGGGACTAAAACTCAGATATGTCAGCCTTTGATTGCTTCAATTTTTAACTTTTTTTTTTTTTTTTTGTCAAATCATGTCTCTTGTAAGTCTCCCAACTTTCTTCTAAAAGTGCAGTACCAAATCTCGTGAGTACTCCTTTAATGGGACAATCTTTCAGTTTCGATATGAAGTTCATCTGGTTTGCATGCAATCAACATTTTCTGAACTGTGCTGGAACATGGTTATTTTTATATCCAGGGAGGTGAGAGGCAAAAGAGGCTTTGTAGTGCTGGTTGACCTCAAGCCCTCCAGAGCTGTGGGCCGTGAGGCCTCTCGTGCCTGGGTTATCAGGCACTTGGCAGGCCTGCTGTCACTCTCTCCCAGCCTAAAGAGCAAAGCAGCCCTCAGAAGCAGAAGTTAATGATATCTATTTCTCAGTCCAGTCTTGTGTCAATATGTCTTGGCTCTTCTCTTTGTCTTTTTAACTCTTTTCACTTTAATCTCCTCAACAGTCTTTTCTTTTTTTACCCTTGCCCCTTCATTGCGTTGATTTAAATAGATCTTCCTGACACAAACCTATCTTTTGCCATTGTATTGTGTTAATAATTTGGCAAAAGTGTTACTGTGCTACGTGATTTTAATTTCACTGTTAGTCTCATTGTTTCCCTGCCTGGTGTTTGAACATCAGTTGACCTAAACTCTTCTCTGGTCCTAACCTTTCCCCCGGAGCATGGCTGAGGTCACTGCTAACACTGACTTTGAGTTAGATCCAGGGGATCAAATAGCGCCAAACATAACTTGTTATTTTTGTACTGTGGCAGTGGACAGAACCCTTGGACTACAGCTCACTGGTATGCTTGTTCAAAGAAAATACTCAGTTACTAATACATATAACAAGTTAAATGTCCTACCTCATCTTTAAAGTACAGGAACCTAACACTTCATGAGAACCAGACACCACTAACAGAATGTAGTTAGTTGCAGTGTTTTTCACTCAGCATTTTAACTTTTAATATTGAAACTAATCAGTTTTACATACACATTAAAGGTCCCATATTTTAAAACTTTTTATTGTTATATCTGTACAGTTTATTTATGTCTATTAAACACCTTTGCAATGGTGTTAAAAAAAAAATTGCTTTGATTTGATTTACTCCTGCTTTCCGAGGGCCTGTTTCTGTCCCAGACACACACTATCAGATTGTGCTGCTGGGTGGAAGTCGCCACCTACTATTCATCATTGGCTAAGAGCAGGTCAACTGTCAAAGCAGCCCAGAATCAGATTTGGTGGAAGGCTGCACACCCAGCTCTGTGCCAGTCAGCACACCTGTCTGCCCTAACAGCAGCCACCCCACCACTCCCTCACTCTTGCTTGCCTACTGACTCACTCCCCTAGTTTACTGTTGGCTGTTATTCTGCACGCTGCAGGTAAAGTACTAGTGGTACCTAGAACTGTCAAGTCCTTGCTCTTCAACACCACTGTTGAACCACTAACAAAACTTAGTGTCCTTAACTTAGCATTACCTACATACGTTTATTTACACTGTCTTACTTTCCCAAGGACAACTCAGCTGCTAACCACTGCTCAACAACTATTGGTTATCCAGTTTAGACGTGGAAACCAGATCAAATTCTTACTGGCTTGTAAAGCTGGGTGGTATTTTGTTGTGGGAGAGCTGGAGGAATGGCAGTAATAAACAACTTCATATTTTCAGAGGTTTTATTTTACAACTCATGAAGAACTTTGAAAAGCAATCACACATTGTAATTAGAGCAATCCTAAACATTGTCTTTTAGAGCTCTTCTATTCCATAATAGTTATCTGTTTTAATAAGACCAATGACTGTGTGATGGTGAAACTGCTGACCTTAGATTTCAAACAACAATGCTAGATCTATATCAACTGTTTGCCATCACACGACTCCTCTGCAGACGCAGACGACCCAATTTCCCCTCCATATTTGACCCCTCATGTACTCACCCACACACATGTTTTTCCGCTCTGACTAACACTGTTTGAAGTTATACTGTTTGACATGTTATGAATTAACAAACAATCTGAACCACAGAAAGTACGAAAGAGAGAAGCATTTGTTATATAATACAGAGGACAGTGGCCTTCTATTGCTGGCTTATTTCTGGTTCTTTGTGTTGTAGTATTGCATTTTGTTAACATAGGCTAAATCTATCTACAGAGGGGAGTCAGAAAGGAAATGCAAACCTGTTGTTCTTAAACAGGTGGTAAACCACGAGGCGTTATGACAGCTCAGTTGCTTAGAGCAGGTAAATGAATGGCTATGACTGGTTGAAAGGCAGAGACTTATTTTTGAGGATAATATGTTGCAATATCTGTCACATAAATCTAAAAAAATAATTTAACCCTTTAACACCAGATTGGATTAAAATTAAAATTAAGATTCTATGACAGCACCTTCTAATCTGCTTGGGTCTCACTCGATAGTAACCTGCAGTGAAACATCTTATTTGCATTATAAAATAAAAGGGACAATAGGGGTATTTTGTTTGCTGTTATTTGTCACAGCTACTTATGCTTGTGTTCATGTATTGGATCTCTACTTTGCATCTGGTTCACTCTGTGGCCTTTCTGTCAAGTAATAGTCACACCCCAACTCAACTACCTTTGCATTGACTATTATAAAGCTTTAGCTCATAATAGAATTATGGACTATAGTTTAAAGAGGCTATTATGTGAAGGAATGTTTATTACAGTAAAAACGATCGGCAAATGAGATTGGTGCCTTAACAGGAAAAGACTCACTCAACATTTCTTCACATTTGCATTTATTGTATAAACACAGTGTGTACTGTTCCATGCCTGTTCATCATTGAAAGTCTTCATGGTATGACATGGCACTGCCTGTTCTTCTTGTAATGTTTTTTTGGGATATGAAGCTTAATTGGTTTAATCTTTTTAAATATTTTTCACTTAAGTATTTCAGCAGGGAAAACGCTCATTTATAATCTTACAATCAATTATCATTTTTGTTAGAAAATATGCTTCAGTTCTTCTTTCCCTCTTAGAATGCGTAGTTAAAGCAGCTAACTAGGGTGTCCAGTCACTGTTTGACCTTTAGAGTCATGCAAATCCCACAACTCCAGTTATGTATAGTTGCTTAATGAGACATGTCTCAAAATTGGTAGAATATATCAGCAGTCATTTATCGTGACTGAACCTCAACTCACAAAATCAAAAATAATCAAATGTCCTTTTTATGCGAATAAATGTTAAATATAAAACTGCTTTGGAAGTTTTATATTTATTTGCACAGTAAGACAAATCTGTAGTCATGTATTTTCTTAAATGCACAGTTATAAAATTACTAGAGAGAATAAATGCATTTAATCATCATACAGAAGAAAAAAATCCTCACTGCAGTGGCTCACCTGGTAGAGCACATACCATAAAGGCTTAGTCCTAACCACAGTGGCCCGGGTTCGAGTCCGACCCATAACTCTTTGCTGCATGTCCCTCTCTCTCCCTGACTTTCCCTCTCCCTGACAAAAATCCAGATAGTTCTTTATAAATTCATCTTTAACAACAATTATCAAAATTACAAAAAAGAGCTTCTTTTAATGACAGACTTACAGACAGTAAACCAAATTAAAGTCTGAGTCAGATACAGTACTCTGCAAATGTTGAGGCACTAGAGTAAGGTGATGATGCTTTCAAAAATATTAAATAACATCAATAAACAAACAAAGTGAAGTAAACAGAACAAAACTAAATCAAATCAATATTTGCTGTGACCACCCTTTGTCTTTAAAACAGCACCAGTTCTCCTTAGTACACTAATGCACAGTTTTTCAAGGTATTTGGCAGGTAGATTGTTCCAAGTATCTTGAAGAACCTGCCACAGTTCCTCTGTGGATAAAGGCTGTCTCAGTGTCCTCTGTCTCCTCATGTAATCCCAGACCGACTCCATGATGTCGAGATCAGGGTTATGTGGGGCCCAAACCATCTGTTGTTCTTCTTGTCTCTGAAAACAGTTCTTCATGACACAAATGAATTTGGAACTGATCATATGCCTTCCTGATGACATTAGATGATAGATAAGAATCTAAACATGTATTGTGCCTAAAACTTTAGCACTTAATTAAGGTAGTTCTTATGTTAAAAAAAAGAGTGTCCTTAGGTTGAGTGTTGTATTTCTCATGAAATTCTTCAATTTTTATGTTCTCAAATGTTTTTGAGACCATGCAAGCTTGCAAGACTAAGCCAGCATATTGTGCATTTGCTGTCACCAATTTATGTTTTAGACCAACATAAATCAGGAAGTCTCACCATTACATACAAATTACAGTGGCATCCAACTCTGACCCGTCTCAAAATCAACATTGTGGCCGCTGCATCAACTGTTTGTCACTTCCTCTCCTGTTCCCATGACAGTCTTGCAGCCTGATAGTCATTTCTAGATAACAGACCCAAGAATACTACAAGTAGCTGTGGCAGATAGCCAACAGTGACTGGTATGAGGAACTGTTACTAATTAGAAAATTTACCTGGAGATCAATTCATGATATATTTTACCTGGCTGCAAGGTTCAGGAGAAGCTACTAGATAAGGAAACTTATAACCACCCTTTGTGTGTGCTGTTTTAACTAAATTTAGACTGCTCAGCCTGACTCTGTGTTTTAAGGAAGTGTAATTGAAAGAAGAGTAGTTACTGTATGAATTAAAAAGCTGTGGCGTTTCTACTGTGAGAGTATTCTCCTTTACTGCTGTTGTTCACTCAAACTTCCTTTTTATTTGTGCTGGTACAGATTCATGATGTGCAATGTGTTTCACTGTTGGTAGCTGCATTTTTGTGGTTTTGATCACGTTTTCTCCACTTTCTTGCACTGTAAATAGTGTATTTGTTACGAAGATAAATTGAATTTGATTAGGAAATACCATTCAAAACAAACAAAAAAAAATACTATGATGTTTGGGGGTGGGACCAATGATGTGTTCACCACCTTCCTTGTAGAATTTTGTGTTGTTCTTTGTATTCACTTATCTCACCACCTGTTCATTTGTAATGGGTATTGGGATCTTGTGATTATTATTATTATTATTATTATTATTATTATTATTATTATTTTGCTGTGAGCAGCAGGGTCTAAGGGTGGTGATGGTCTGTCTTTATAATGCATTTTCTCAAATGGCTTTAAAAACAATTATTTTTGACAAACCAGTCTTTTAGTAAATTCCAAAATGGCATTAAAATTGCCATTAGTATATTTTAAGCCTTAGGCCTCACACTGTTTAAGGCTGTGCTAGATTATAGCTGAAAGAATTGATCGGTTAGTCAATGGACAGAAAATTAATTGACTAATAATTATTTTGATAATTGTTAACTGTTTATTTGCTGCTTGTCTTTGTTATATGTGACAGTAAACTGAACATCTTTGGCAATGGCATGTCTTTCTCTAGGTTGTTGTAGCTGTTAGAGTACAAAAAGCTATTCAAAGAGATTGGCTCTTCAGGTGAAGAATAGAGATAAATAATACACAAGGCTTTTTATTCCAATGCAGCCCTCACTTCAGCACATCTGATGTGTGCTATGACCGTCAAATCACAAGTATCAGATAATACACTGTGCAGCCAGTGTGTTTTTGACTTGAGCCTCACTACTGAAATGACTAAAAGGTTTTTAAAAATTGTTGCGGCTTCTACTAAAGTTTTAACATGCCTCTAGATCTTGACTTTAGTTTTTAGGGACTTTGTCTGTATTCATTGTTTTTTCCTTAGCAATAAAAACCTTTTTTTGAAAACTTACAGAAAAATGATTTCTTTAAAGATGGCTGCATCTGTGACAATTAGGGTATTTTGCTCATCCATTTGAACACTTAAACCATGGACTGCGAACTTACTTACTGCTGTTGGTCAACAGTTGTGTGAGTATTTTGTCAACAGGATTCAGTCTTGTTTTCACACACACACACACACACACACACACACACACACACACACACACACACACACACATATAGATGCACACACAACCATATATCAGCTGCTGTCTGTTTTTCAAGGCACCCGTTCCCAGAGCTCATTAGCGCAGGATGTTTCTCACACTGTCACCAATAAAAACACAGTGAGGCTCTAAAAGGAGCTGCTGTGATCTCATACAATTCACGTTTTCACATGATCACATTTTTGTTAGTTATCTTTATGTAGTTTATGCTATTACATGTCATGAGTTTCTAAGTTGCATTTCATACTTCCCATTTTAATCCTTACAGACTGATTACTGCTTTTTGACAAAATATTTTTTGATTTTGCCGAACTGCTTTCTATGCTGTTACATTCATACAGATTTTGTGGAAAATCTTTGACTTATGAACCCAGCATCAAAAGATAAAGTAACCATGGTTTATAATTATTTAAAGTTGCACCTTTGAATACATGAAAAATTATGACAGAAATTTTTACAATCTTTCTAGAGAGAGCTGAGGGTGTCAAAATGTTTTGGGGTCTGCTTCAAAGTAAACTTCACCTTACACAGGCTCTGAACCCTTCATGAGGATCTTTGATCAAAGCCTTATTTTAACTTTGTTTGATTGGAAACCGTTTTTGTAGTGAGGATATTTTTTTAGTTATGCCAAGTTTTAAGAAATTTGTCTGATTTTAGATTTAATGCATAGACATTGGAAGAAAAAATGTTCGAGGTTTAGACCTCTCTGCAATACAGACTTTTGGTTTAGCTGTTAACGGTCCTGAATGATTGTTTAGGAGTTGTGCAATTTCTTCCAAAACACCCCAATTATTCTGAGCACTGTGTGATATTGTTATATTATGAAGTTTTTGTGATGTTTTGTTCAATATAAGTCAGTGTGTCTTGTCTTATTGCAACTTTCAGTGGGGTGTTTGATTATTTTTATATGCAATTGGTTAATTTAAATTATGATTCTTCAACTCTTTACTCTCCTCATTTCTTTGTGTGATAACTCACTAATTCCTTTGCTGGTCCTGGCCCCTTTGTTAGGCACGGAAGTAGATGGTTTGTGAAGCAGCCTGAGGTTGTAATAGCTTTAACTGTTAATTTATCCCCGTGAACTGTCACATGCTCTGTTGGAAAGGGTACACAGTGTTCTCATCCTAAGTTTGTGGTAAACTTTGCAAACATAGATGTTTTTTAAATCATGTTGTACATCTTCAGTAAAAGGGATTAAATGTAAGTATTGTCCTTTGGCCTAATATTTTTTCTATAATTTGATTTTCCTCTCTCCACCAGCTCCTCTTCATATACACGGGAGAATGGGAGGCCCTTGCATTTTCAGCCTCCAGCAATGGAGTTTGGGACTCAGTAAGTACTACTCTCACTTCTTAGTTTTAATATGACGTGTCTGAACAAGCATCAATGTTGTTCATTATGCACCTAAAATGATGAAACCCTTTTGTACACATCCAGTACCATGACACAAGGACAAAATGTACTTCATTTCGCCATCTCTCAGGTTTGAGTGATGTTGAAAACTCCACTTACTTAATTCAGCTGGAGGTAAAGACATTGGTGTCATACCAGGTGACCTCTCACTGTAATGGATGCTACAGAAAGGGAAGAGAAAGGGAAGATTTCATAAAGCAGGCGGCCCTTCAGCATGACAAAACACACAGGATATCCAAGTATGGCAGTAAGCTCTCTTTCCCAGAGACCAGGCACATACTGGAGATGGTTGACCCCAGTCAAAACAGTTGAGGGCATTACTGTTTGCCTCCATACTCCCAAAACAGTCTGAATGTCAGATGCTGTGGTTGGACAGCAGTCCCCACTGCCCCTGTTAAAAACAAACAGGCACAAGCAACATCTATTTTGTCATTTTTTATATCATACGTTTGGAATGCAGAAAGCAGTCAAAAATCCAAACAGTATTATGTGAACATTTGAACACACAAATATGATTGTTTCAATGGTTTTTATGGCTTTTTTGTATATTTGTGCAGACTGTGTCATGATTATACTGTTGAGTTCCACCAGTAGTATTAATTAATAAGTATACCTGAAGATGAGACTAAAACCTATTGGTGTGAAAACTAAAATATGTACAATGATACAGCTAATTTATCTTACCAACCAGGATCTGCAGAGTTTAGGTTGATAGCTACAAAGAAATAGAGGAAACTATATATTTAGACCACTCTACCTCCTGATTTAAATTCTGTTGAAAGTGCTGTTCAGTTGCTTAAAATGAAAGCAACGTCAAACTCTCACAGGCAAACAGGAAGTGAAAGATGCTTTGGTTGAGGTCTGACAGAACTGCTCAAATGAAGATGTCAAGAATCTGGAAATACGTTGCAGACTTGAAACACTTACAGGGTAAAGTTATATGAAAGTTTTACTTTTTTTAGTGATTCTTTCTGAAATCAGAAATTTACAGAGAAATTAGATGCAATAAAGATGAGGACTTCTTATCCCACAAAAAAATTGAAAGAAGTGAAGTTAAATTGTAAAATATTCATTTATAATGCCCTGTATAACCGCTAGTTATATCAGCTTTTTTCTCAACCAAATTCCATCTGCTTCTTGGTGTTTAACTGTGTCCGGCTCTGTTTAAGCACAGCACACTGACTGTTGACATCGCCTTGCACATGTATAGCTTCTCCACATTGACCAGATGGAGAAGATTGTGTATACATAGTTTCTAATACCTGCAATATCTTAGTCATGGTCAGAACTACTGTTTGTCCAGTGACAGAGTAGCATCTTTATGTATAAAAGGTCTTCTCAGATAAAACAAAAATGTGAAGGAAAAAATACACTGGACCAACATGTCAAAAAGCTCTTACTGACCTTAAATATCTTTTTGAAAGTTTTCAGATCACATCCTACTGTATGTTAACAAAATATTTGCTTTAACAGCAGTCTAAGCACTGTAAATGTTAGAAAACCTTTCAGAAGAGTACGTACAAGTGCTTGGTCAACATTTGATTTCCAGCCTAGTTGTACACTAAAGTCGGAGATTGGAATAACCAGTTCTTCTAATAGTCCTTGTAGTTACATTTCAAGAATAGTTCCTGCTGCAGTACTGCCAACTTTATGTTGTGACAGCAGTGTCCATTAAGTGTTTATAGACTGCATCTATTTCTATGGTCAGTTTTCATGGTCAGTATTTTCCAGCTAAAGAAAATCTAGATATCCCCATAAAAATCTTGGTTATTTTCAAAATGGTATATGTGGTATAGCTTGTAGGTAAAGTACAGCAGTCGTTTCAATGATGAAACGGATGAAAACAACTCAGTCAGTGGTAACTTCATACTATTATGTAATGCAATACATCAACATGAAATATACCATCTAGTATAACATAAAGATGAACCAGCACCTCTCTCGCACAGACTTAACTAACACTGAACCATAAAAATTTCACAGTGGTTGTATGGGATTGCATTATATTGCATAGAGGTTCCTTATTGTTGCTACCCTAAACTATAATTACATTAGATCATGCACACACTTAACATTATGCAAGTCATAAGAATGCCCAGTCAGCTTGTAATGTAGCCCACATGAAAGTACTTCACACCCCACCGTAGTCAGTAATACGTGTTTAATACCACATGCTATGTTTAGGAATAATGGTACACATTCAAATGGCTTTGTTATTATACTTAATGTGTGTGAGAACACGTAGCTAGGAAGGTAATGTTATAAATATATATTTTTTCTTTTTGTTAAATTGGAAATACAATTAAATGATTAATTGAGTTGAATTGAGTTACGTGTGGAAAGGGCAGGTTGAGAGAAATTAAGTGGTAGCCATAGTTTATCTGTCATCAGGCAAAAAATGTTGCATGGCAACGTGTCACTTTAATAGGTTATAGCAGAAATGGCCAAACCCAGAGAGGTAATCTTTGAGCTCTCTGGGTTAGCAGGCCACAGCCTATTCATAGCCTTACTTATGTCCATATTTGTATATGTGGTTTTACTTCTGACACCAGGGCCTTTCTCAGATTAAAGATGAAAAGATCATACTTGTTACCCATCTGTTAACACACAGGTGAATGGTTTATTTTCCTCTTACAGCTTCCCTTTATTGACTGAATGCAAAACACTGGCTATTCAGTGATCTTATTTTCAAATTACAAGGGTAATCTTCCATTTGTAAACACAGACTCATGGTGGATTTTTAAGTTTCATCTAACCTTTATATAAAAGCTAATTAAAATATGTGAAACTGTTTCCCAGTTTTGCTCAACTAAATGTAACCTAAAAAAAATAAGCTGTTAGTTCTCATTAATTGCAGTGTTACACATGCCACTATATAAAATGAGAATGCAAAAAGCATTAGTATTCTTGTTGGTGTTGACATAACCTTAAACTTATGATCTCTGAGCATGGAGAAATGTTGCCTGCTTCATGTGACATCATGTAAAAGTAATATTTTTACCATAAATGTGCCTACAGAAGTTGACCACTAAGTTAACTACAAGAAATGGTGCATTTATAAAGTTAACATTAACCACCACAATCACTCCAGTTCTAATGGGTTAAATGGGCAGCAGAAGGATTTAGTAGAGGTAATTTAATAGAGGCTCCTTAGAGGACTCATGAATAAGCAAACTCATACTGTATATAATTGTGTGGTGAACACTTTAGTGCCCTTAAATTTTAATGTGTACCTTTTAGTTTCTCAGCTGGCCATGGTGCTTAGCGGAGAGCCAAGTCATTTACGATGCTGTTCTGTCTTTACAGACCGCTGGGGCTGCCAAGAGCTGAAACAATATATATACACAACCCCAGCCAGGAAGTTCCTGTGACACTGCTGTCAATGTTTACATCCAGCAGGCATTTTTACATACCTTCCTTTCACAGAAGAGTAAGTGTCCCAGTGTATACACCAGTAGATGCACAGCACGTTTTAAAAGTAATGATGTTTAGAATGAATTCTGAAATAGTTTTTGCATCTTGTTGTGATAACTTAATGTCTCACATTTCCTCTCTGTCCTAGGTGATCCCGCCCAGAGGGAAGGCATCTTTTAAACTAATTTTCCTCCCGTCTGAGGAGGGCAATGTAGAAAACACATTATTTATAAACACATCGGCCCATGGGCTGCTGTCATACCAGGTCAGTTCCATTAATGCACCTCCTGCTGAACAGTCTCAGACCATGTTCTGTTGGGATGATGGTGAAACCCCCATCGTAATGCATGTGGTTTTTATCTCCAAATAGTAGAGTGAAAGATTTTGATGTTTGTTGTTTGTGATATTATTACAGTATCATCATGCTCATATCAAACTTTGTTTTTCCTGAAATAATTATGATCCAAAATAGCAGGAAACTGGAATGCTGGTCAGACCTTTGCCAGGATCCATAATATTTGTTTTTACTTCATCCCACATGCACATGCTCATAAACAAAGGAAGTCAAAACCTCTATTGTTTATGCTGTTAGAAAGTTTATCATCCAAATCATGTTGGATCTCAAAAATGGCTTGTGTTGCATGATTAAAGTAAAAATGTTCACAAATAGGTCTCTGTTAAACTAGTAGACACTTTAACACTTGTAGTTGTTATTTCCAATGCATATCAATTGATTCAGCACTTCACTAATGCCTCAAGCTAAAAAAAAAAACACCCACACAAGCAGCAATTCTGTTCTTGCTGATTTAATTACTGCATTTTAAATGATTCTCTCCTTTACTTGACCTTAGTAGACCCATGTTTGTGCAGTGTGCTACCAGAGAATAAGAATATGGTCTGGAAATGTCCATTCACTTGGTTTAACCTGCTGTATCCTCTGGATGTATTTGCACTCCAGTCCCAGAGTCTGTCCTGTTGTTCCACCCTAACTGGTTTTGCTACAACCTTAGCCACTTTTAAGTTTATCTTACCTCCATTTAAGTAACTTGTCTATCCCATATTAAACATGAACTACAGCACATTGGATGTGTAGTTATTAATGGCAAACACGCCCAGACACACAGACACTTGGACTCTCTTGTACAACCTCCGATAGTGCCACTCCCTTTGCACAACTCTTTCATGTGTATTTTTCTCACTTTCAGCATTATCTGTCCATTTGTTTCCTTTTTTGGTCAAAATTCCTTTGGTGCAACATTACATGCCAACCTGACTTGTGTAGCGCTTCTTTTTATTTAAAACCACAGACAGTTACCAACCACATTACAAACTGCGCCAAATGTTCATTTCAGCCCCACTAAATGACACTGCTCTTCTGTTTCCTTGTTGACTGCCTGGGCTTAATATAATGCACACAATGTGGAGAATCCTTTTATAAATGTTAACTGTTCCTTTTTCAGGTGTTTGGTGTGGGAGTTAACCGGGGTTCATTAAAGTCTGTCCAAAGAAAGGATAGTCTGCTAATATTCCCTCACATCCAGAGCATTAAGCTGACCCAAACTCAGGTATGTGTTTAAATGTCTATGTGTTGGTTTGTGCATGTCATACAGATAAGTAAATAACTGCTCATCATTGGAAGCAGCTGATTTCCCCTTTCCTCATGCCAGCCTTGATAAACAGAGGGCTGCATCCATACACACAGGGGCTTTGTGATACACTGACAAACACTTGTTGTCATGAAATGACTGAATGTGTGTTCAAGTCAACATAAAAAAAACACACAGTATGTAAAATATGTAAATTTTTGCCTGTAGAGTATAACCATAAAAACTCAATTTAAAATGATATGAGCTTTATATAATCTTTCATTTGTACAAGCATTTCAGAACCACATAAAAAACACTGAAAACTAATTAAAAATGAGTGCATAGTTTTAGAAACAAGCAAAGGCAGTGAAAGTAAGTGACAAGTTATCTGAAAGGGATGCTGCCTCTACAACAGGAAGTGGTGTGGCGTTGCAAAATGTCAGCTTGGCCAAGTGCAGAGAGGCTGTAGCTCTCACAATCACTCAAAACCACTACTGCCTATGCTAAATTCAGCTTTTTTCCCCTCTCAGCGAGCTCCCCATGTTTTAACATATGGTTAAGAAAAACATACTCCATGCATACAGTATATTTATCATCCTCCTGAGGTTCAGCACCAAGTTGGTACACTTGCTCTTAAATTTATATTGTGACAATTTTTCTGTCTTCTTTGCTGCTTCATATAAAACATATTTAATTCTTAATAAACCTTTACCTGGGCAATATTTAAACCATGTTTAAAGACTGCAGGCATTTACAAGCACAAGGCCTGTAGTTATTCTTTGGTATGTGTTTATGGATCTGTGAGTGTAGACGGTCATTAATGATAATAATAATAGATTTCATTTATAGGTGCCTTTCAAGGCACTTATGGACACCTTACGACACACACTAACAGAAATCAAACATACAGTAGCAACAGACAACAATCCAGCAAGGCCTAAAATACAAAATAAGTTAGAATGAATAATAATGCATAAAATAAATATTATTGCATACAACACCAGCACTGGAGTCAAACAATAGGGATAGGGAAGTTTCATTATTGCCAATGATGCCTTGTAGCACACATAAGATACATTTTTATCCTTCTTCCTTCTTTAATGATTATATGTTTATTATTATATTACTTTTAATCCCTGATTGTGTTGCCTGTTGTGTTGTTTTTTCCTGCAGGAAGATACCTCCAACATCACTATACTGGGTCTGCTCCTGGAGTGCAGTTTACCGAAGAGTTTGTTCAACAATCTTCAGGTACTTGTTTTCCTTTAATCTGTTTCAGTAGCTGACATTGATAAAATTTGTCAAGTCCTTGAATTGATAATTAAAAATGCACATACTTGAATTTGCAGGCAGCAGCAGTGGTTTTTCAGTTGACATAGGGCACACTGAGGAATAAGGGCAGTTCACAACATACTTAATGATTCGTTATTACATTATTTTCAGTTTTATATATTTTGCAAAAATGGAGCTGAGTTTTTCTCATTGCTCTCATCATGCCCATGTCCTCTAAGCAGAAAGCCAGCTAGTCTAAAACTTCAACAGACAGCCGGGCTCGTCGTCTGAGCACCTTCTGTTTTCTCCAGAACCCCTGAGGAGGGTGAGATTTCCTGCCAGACTTTTAATTTCTTTCTCAGGAGACTCCATAATTGACACTGGGCTCCCAGTCCTAATGTGGCGCAATACTCATGATGCAAGAGATGGCTGCAGACAACCTAACTATATAGTCATAATTAAACAAACTGAAATCATCCATACAGTCTGTTGCATGAGTGTCCCAGCTGCAACCTTTGGCTTGTATCCAAGATCAACACCTGCTCTTCAGTTCTTTTTCAAGACCTCTCTAACAAAATTGTGAACTGGCCTTTGGTCACTGTCGATTGTGCTCACAGATTAAATGAGCCTCACAGGAAGTTAGCCTTGATTTCATGGGATTAGGTTTGCTATTGCCGGCCTTGAGCCTTGGTGGCACCAAGCCAAGGCGTCTGTCTACAGGTCATCAAGTGGTGATTCACCCACTGAGACAAGCCCTGGTTTGCAGTGAGATTTGCACTCTCCTGCTGCTGATCTGTCAGTTTCAAGAGGGTGTTAGTCACAGGGTGGGTGGAAGTAGTAGGTTACTGCCTGCTTGTTTCTGTCTGTTGATGACCAGTCACAATTGGTCAATGGCAAAGAAAATATCTGACATTTTTCCTTCACCATTGATTTTCTTTCCACTGTCCCCTCAACAACTTGATAATTTATAAAATTCCTGCATTCTTTCTCCCCTCTTAACATCTGGATTATCCTCGTTTGTTTATCTTTTGTCTGTTAATTTGACTAATTTTTCTCATTGTTCTACTGTCTCTTTTATTTCTTATCCAAATCTGTTTGGTGACTGGTATGCCTTTCCTGTCCCTTCCCAGGGGTCCTGCCTCCAGAGTGAGGAGCGCCTCAGTCTGCAGATTAATCTGTCGGCGCGTGGAGACCGGCCCACTGACCTGGACAAGCTCAAGCCTTACGTCATTGAGCACATTCTGGTGCTGCTGGTGGCCCCCACTGCTGGACAGGCTGCAGTAGGTAGGTGTCTGTGACCCCTCTGACCCACTGTCTAGAGGCAATTTCCCTACAGGAATGTGACGGTGTTCTGCACAGCATTACCAAAGGAAACCATACAGCCTGATTGTGACTGATTGTCATTCATAAATAACACTTGAGTATAGATAGAGCAACATCTAATCACACTAGCAAATTTCTGCTTTGTCAGCCTCCAGTCAAATGAACTCTTATGAAATGAATGAATGAATCTTATGAATCTTATGAAATCTTATCTGTCAGACTTTCTGTGGTGGACCATTATCAAAGCAAAAGTTCAAATGGTTAAAACAGTGTTTACATGTTGACATTAGATCTAAACCTAAAGAAGTTTCTGCTGTTCTTGTGGCTGCTTTTTCCTTTCTTTGGCTTGTGTTTACTTTGACTCATGGGAAAAAAGAGAGAAAATAAGGTTCATGATGGTGTGGCTGTTTTGAAAGAGCTGTCAGATGAGAGGCATGAGAGAAATATGAGAAGACATCAGTTCCACTTTCCTGGTCTCTCTTTATAAAATAGCACAGAGTCTGAAGATCAAACAACAAATGAAATCAACCACAACACAGTATTTTCCTCCACAACTGTTAGTATACAATTACTGTCAATAATTTTGTCATGAGCGCTCACAAAGGCTTTGTAGATGAACCACATAGCGAACCAAATTTGTGTTTCTAATTTTTACATACGGTATTTGGCTGTTACTGTCAGCAGCAGACACTGTGACTTGACAAACAGTCTTGTTATAACTTTAGGTCAAACTGGTTATGTGAACGGGGATGTCATTTTTCATTTCCTTTCTAAGGAAATCTGTGTCTGCTTGGCAAGCAGGTTTCAGCAGATTCTCATGACATAAAGAATGTAAGCAAGATCTTGCCATAGCAGAAGATGGATAAATAGATTTGCACATGAATCAGGTGCACATATAACTGTGTAAGCCTGTCAATAATTTAGTATTTTATATTGTATATTTGTGCACTGTTTTTATTTTTCTGTTTATTATTTCCTGTAGGGGAACCAAAGATACGAGTTTATATGTTAAATTCTGGAGGCAAGAAGCTCTATGTAAAGGTGAGTTTTTCTCTTTGCTTCATCATGACCTCTAGGTATCATTATTTAGGCTTTGACAAGATGTTTTGACATCCCCAGGAAATGCAGGTGCTATCAAAAGTGGAGGCCAGCCTGGAATTGAATCAGGTTCCTCTGAAACCAGAAACAAAAAACTTCACTGAAGTGGCTACCCTAGCCTGCCGAGGTGAATACTCCTTCCATTTCCAATCATTTCTTCTCAGTTCTTATAATTCCTTCAGATTGCAATGTCATTTGACCCAAATGTGTTGAAATGTTTGACTAATGAGTTTTGTATCTGTCAGGTTCATTGCCAGGCCATGGAGGAAAATGTGTAAGTCACATCAGTTTAAAAATTCTGGGAAACAGGACAAGCTACAGCTTCCCAGGACAACATATCACACACAGGTAATGTGGAGACCTTTTGCTTTGTCACACTTATGTTGTCCTAAGCTTTTTGTCCTTCTGATGGAAAACACTGCAGTTGTCACTAGTGACAAGCACCTGGGGGTGCATATATTTATTGCGTTTCTCTTCAGGATAAGTCAATGACAGAAATTAAACACTTAGGAAGTGAGCAGAGAATTGTGTAATTGTGTAATTGTAACTGAAAAAATTTTGTTTTTTTAATGTTATTTTGTTGGGGATTTATTCAGCCTGTTCCAGGTGAAACAAAGAGGTACAGACCAGGTGGATCTGTGGCTGACAAATCCTCTCCTCCTGCCCTTCACTGTGATGAATGCCAGCCTCTCACAGAAACTTCAGGGAGTAATGAAGGTAGGCACCACTGCATCATGTAATGATAGGAAAGAGATCTAATTGCATATTGATAAAATGATCTGCAAACCTGTTGATTTATGTCAAGTGGATTCTGATGTTGGCAAAGCACTCTACATTTCTCCCATTTATTATATGGGTGCTAAGTTAAGTACAGGGTTTGACACTAATGACTCTGCTGCCCCCTTTATGTCAGATGACGAACTTCAGCGGTCCACTGACAGTTCCCCAGGGCTGCTGGCGGATTCTGTCCCTACAGCTGCTCAGCAAGGCCCTGCCTGTCAATCAGCTGTCCACCCTGAGTCTTGATACCAGCCTGGGCTCAGCCCTGCACGTTCCCCTCTTCTTTCACTCTACTCCTTCCAAGGTAAAAGGGCGAGTCTTGTGGTTAGTTAGTACAATGTTGAATTTGGGATCAGATGTGGTATTTGATGATGTGTTCATTCTCACAGCACGGGGGAGTGGTCTTTGAGGCAGAACGAGAGTGTGAGCGACCTTGCCCACTCAGATTGTCTGAGACAGGTGAGACATGGCATGTCATAATCCCTAGTGTGAGAAAGAAAATCATTGTCAGATTGTAATTGTCAGATTTTTAAATTTTTTTTTAATTTATTCTTTTTTTCCCTCTTTCATATCAGGTCATTCAGAGTGGCAGCGTTCTCTCCTCCCAGACTTTTCCCCCTCGTCCTGGGCTGTAGACAGCAAACTGGCTGCTGAACTCTGCTCTCGATGGCAGAACCACAAAGACAAACTCCCTTGCAGGTCAGTCTTGGATGCAGCGCACTGATTTCCTTTTCATGCTATTGTGAGCCTTGTAGTTGGTCAATTCTCTGCATTAACGTCATTAATCATTTGAATCCTTTTGTCCTATTAGGTGGCCAAGACTCCCTGCAGAGTCGTCCACTCCTCTGGACTTTGGTGCTACACCCGTCAATGAGAGCAAGGTGGGCAACCCTTAAAATTGTGAATGATGGTTTGATTGAAACGATTTTTGAAGATAGACTTTACCTGTGGCATTTGTCTAATAGAAGAAGTGTTTTCATGTTTCAGGTGAAGACTTTCATGCTGAAGAATCCTTCCTCTTCGGTGGTTTCTGTAGAGATTCGAATCCTCTCCCTGTACCCTGCCCCTTTAGAGGCTCTGGACCTCCTAACCAAATGGTATGCAGAGTATAGTAAATGTTTTCTATCACAGAGAATGATTCAATTGAAATATATTTTCTGTTTCAGCTGTTTTGTGCCATGATGCTCCAACACATTACTTTAGTCAATTTCTTAAATTGTTTTCTTTGGCAGGTTTAATATCAGCCCCCTCTCTGTCAACATCAGCACCACAGAGTTTTCTCTGTTGGCTTCTGCGCCAAAGGTAAATCCTGAAAACACTCCCAGGAAATTGTAGTATAGTTTAATCTTTTAGTATTTACTCACAGCTTTTTGGCTGACAACATGCAATCCTTATCTAACTTTACTGATTCATCGAACACATGGGCAACACTGGCATCCTTGTTGTGCTTCAGTCTTGCCTATCTTCACTCCCCTGCTAATTTCCACCGTCCCTTCCCTGTGTGTGTGGTTGTGTGTATGTATGTGTGTTCAGGCAGGTGAGAATGTGGAAGACATAACACGAGAGGGAGTCCTGCGTCTGCTGCTGCAGCCCTGGGAGGCCAGAGAGGTCGCTGTGGTCTTCACTCCCTCTGAACACAAACCCACCACTACCATTCTTATTATTAGGTACTGATTCATACCAATGGGATGAGTATGTCCATACCTTTCCTAAGAGATATTTTACCTTTATGGTTAATTTTGTTGCTTGCCATTTGCCTGCTATCTGTTCTCCCATAAAAGTGCAGGAGAATGTCTCTTATAGGCCACTTCAAAAGGACACTTAATAAGATGGTTTTAAAAAAAAAAAACGTTATTCACAGTAAAAACATAAAATCTGATACTCTGACAAGTAAAAAAATAAAAAAAAAGGTAAAAATTAAACTGCTTTGATTGTAATGTTAATTCATTCATTTATTCTTTTTTAAGGTGTGAATCAGAGCCTTATTTTGTGTATGTTTTCAACTGTTTTTCAGGAACAACCTGACAGTGTTCGACATGGTGACGGTGCAGGGCCACGGGGCCAAAGAGCTGCTCAGAGTTGGAGGCAAACTGCCTGGCCTGGGAGCCTCCCTGCGCTTCAATGTTCCTCAGTCAACTCTAATGGAGTGTCGAGATGGTGAGATTGACATTTACATTTAACTTACATTAAATTACTGTTATGCAATATTGTCTTTAATTTTAGAGGTAAGCATTCACTTCACAAATGGCTAAACATTATTATATGTCACTTCTAGGTCTGCGCACCAACAAGCCACTTTTCGCCATTAGAAAAAGTTTCAAGGTGGAGAATGCAGGAGAGCTTCCTCTGACAGTCATGTCAATGAATATAAATGGATATAAGTGTCAGGGATTCGGCTTTGAGGTGCTGCAGTGTCGCTCCTTCAGCCTCGACCACAACACCTCCTCCGAGATCACCATTGCGTAAGTGGAATTTTTGCCTGCATTATTGTTGACATTTAATTTTTTAAAAAATCTGTTTTGCTTAGTATTTAAATTATGTTGACATGTAATATCTTTAGTAATGCTGCTAGACATTTAAAGGGGAACCACATTACCCCAATCTTTGCATCCCTTTAATGGCTACCTATTGCTTCAAGGACACAGTTCAAAATTCTATTAATCACATACAAGCTCTTAACTGGATCAGCTCAAAGCTAGATTGCTGACCTGCTGAGCTCATATGTTTTAGTATTTTGTGGCATCTAGTAGTGAGGTGCCAGATTGCCCCTGAGAATACCCCTCCCCTTTCCAAACTTTAAGGAGAACCTATAGTGGCCTACAGATAGCGGAATACCACAAAAAGCTCTCTCTGGAGTTAGTGTTTGGTTTGTCCATTCTGGGCTACTGTAGAAACATGGCAGTGCAACATGGCGAGGACCTGGTCCCTATGTAGATATGAAGGGCTCATTCTAAGCCCATGAAAACACAACAATTCATAGTTGGTGATTACACCCGAATGGAAATATAATTGTGATTTTTTTTTTTCCATTTCTGCCATATGAGACCCCCAAATTCCACACATTAATCCTTTAAGAAAAGTGTTAAAGTTTATTTATTATCATCCTCTCTCGCCTCTCCTTGTCCATCTCCTCAGGTTCACCCCAGACTTCACCTCATCCTGGGTAATTCGGGACCTCACTCTGGTGACATCTCGTGGCACCTCTTTTCCGTTCACTCTGAATGTGACACTGCCCCACCACATGTTGCCTCTCTGCGCTCAGGTGGTTCCTGGCCCAAGCTGGGAGGAAACCTTCTGGGTGATCACCCTCATCTTCACATGGTTAGTTCCTTCCAAGTCCGCCTGTGAATATTCTCATTTGTCCAGGTCATAGTATCTCAAAGGAGTTTTAAATCGAAAGCAACTGGACTTGGTTATTTGTCTAGGAAGACGTTTCACCTCTCATCCAAGAGGCTTCATCAGTTCTTTCTCGCACCTGACCAGTCCCAGCTTTGTTGCTTTTGATTTAAAACTCCTTTGAGATTCCTTCCAAGTCGTTATTTCTTTAAAGGATTTCCCCCACAAACATTAAATACATGACAGAATAAGATTCTGAAAATTTTGTTATATCCACGAGAACTTCTGAACAGCATTTAAAATCCACTCCCTCTACCTCATTGAGAAATTCAGAATCAATTAAAGTGTTAATGTGGAGAGACCATGGGCATATATCATGTTAAATGATAGTGTTGATATATGTTTTGAAGCTATCAGAGAGCAGATGCATGTCAAAAATGGGACAGATTAATAGAAAGAGGTCATTCTAATCCTGGTTAAGATAATCACACATTATTTTTCAAATCTGACAATATTTGTATTTCTG
The DNA here is from genome assembly GCF_046630095.1 of Trachinotus anak. NCBI lineage: Eukaryota > Metazoa > Chordata > Actinopteri > Carangiformes > Carangidae > Trachinotus > Trachinotus anak. The sequence continues at coordinate 23,194,157 of NW_027273870.1, forward strand.
TTCTTTACAGCTTCTCACTGTTTGGTGTGTGTCTGATGGCCTTCCGTCAGGCTCATTATATCCTGAATGACTTTTCCGCACCCAGCATCAGAAGCAATCACAACTCTGTCCTTTCGCGGGAGAATGGCTCCGTCAACAATATCGCACCCAATGGAGTAAAGTATGTCCAGTTCTTTTCAGTTCTGTACATGTACAGTTTGCACAAAGTCAAACATTGCGCATGGATTTTTTTCTGGTGTAAACATGCTTTGATGTATCTCTTTGTGTCTTGTTCGTGCAGTAAAACAAAAGGAAGTTGCAAGAGCTATGTGGACACCTGTCACACCTCTGATAAAGGTAAGGGGCGTGGCTCTCCAGCTTTGGCCAACAGCCCCACCCCACGTCCTCAATCCTCGAAGAAAGGCTCCTCAACTACCCCATCCCAACCACAAAAGAAACACAAGGTTTCACTTTATTACACAAAATACAAATCCAGCTCGTCCACAGCAGCAACTGGTGCTGTGACGATGGATGAAGAGCATGAAGACCTGACACCGGACGCCCCCTTGACCCCAGACGCTGATGTCTGCAACAACAATGAACCAGCTTTCATCAGTGAGCTGGATAAAAAGACATCCGCAGACTTTGAAGAAGACCCCCACAGCACTATAGAAGATGGAGTGCCAGCAGTTATGTTTCCCATGGAAATGCCTGCTGGTTTCCCAGATAACATCACATTGGGCCCAGGACCTAGACCAGGCCTGTTAGTGTGCAGTCCTGTAGAGAAGAGCTGCATTGAGCACTATGCAGAGAAGATCGACCCTGAGAAAAGGGACAGTTCTGAACTCGAGGTAAGAAAGGGGCTGCAGTTTACAAAGCCAATACCTATCACAAACAATATAATGTAATGATCTATGGGTATGAAAAAATAACCATCATCACTTTATGGTTTTGATCACTCCAGCTGAGAGAAGACGGCAAAGGCCAGAAAAAGAAAGTACCAAGCACGGAGACTGCGAATGCACCAGGGAATAATAAGGGAAAGAGGAGTCGCAGGAAGACAGAAAATATCTCCAGGTAGACCTCAATTTACCTACATTTTCATCTCTGAATCACCTAACATGAATTCTGATGTTTCATAGTAAAGTACTTTATGATACTGGTCTTTGTTGTATAATATTTAAAGAGTGAACAAAGAGCTACATCATATTCTTTCGTATTTAGTGAAACTAAATATGACAGACCATGTTATGAAGCACCAAACAATAAGATAAAATGTGTTCTGTTTGTGTGATTACTGCACTAGTGCTCCTGAGCACAATGTGCTAATGATGCCAGAGAGGGAGAAAGAGCCTGACTGGAAAACAGGTGACCGTAACATCAGTGGAACCCGCAACAGGAACCGCTGCTACAGCACTGCCAAGTCAGAAGCACTAAAGCCTGGACATAGTGCTGAGAGCCCCCTCAAACAAAACGGTGGGTAAACTCGAGCTGTCGCGGTTCTCTGCAGCTCTGCTGATTCAAGCACAACTGAACTATTGATTTTAATGTCACTGGCTTTTGTTGATTTTTTTTTTAAATAGGTGTCTGTCCTGTCCGCATTCGAAGAAAGTGTGCTACAGAGAGGCGTGGCGGTGGTGTGTGTGAGTCAGGCTCAGACTCTGGCAGCTCGTCAGGCAGTGTGAGGGCCAGCAGAGGGAGCTGGGGCAGCTGGAGCAGCACCAGCAGCATGGAGGGAGAGAAGGACCCCAGTGCCCGGACACATGCCTGCACTACCTCATCCAGAAAAAGTATGAATCTGATCTCAGATTTAAGTGCTGCAGTAATTCCCTCTTTTAATTTTGTAGTGACACTATTCTATGCAAATGGTTTCATAATTTTCCTAAGGTCAGGTGCATAACTGCAAAAATGGCCAGTAACTATAATTTTATATAAATAAATGATGATTTGCCTAATTTTGATACTTGTCTTGTTTTTATAGGGGACTCCATGCAGTACGGTGTCTACCCTGTAGAGAGAGACTGCTACCAGGCCATGAACACAAACTACAAGGCTCTAAGGTACTAAAGCAAACACCCACACTCAGGACAAATTTGTGAAGAGTAAAATAAAATATGATGTTTACATTATACACTTGTCACCATGGCCTGACCACTGGTGAAAATATCCAGATTATAATCAGTATTGACTAAAAGAGGACTGTGAATTATTATTTTTTTGTCATCCAATCCCTGTTTGACTTGTAATCTTTGCCTTCTCTCTGTTCAGCATGAACAGCTTGTACCGTAAAGACTTGTGCCAAAGCCCAGATCCCACAGCCTCCACCTTTGCCCCAAGTTTTGCTGCAGTTGCTGCAGGAGTGGACAGGAGCATGGGTAAAGAAATTCCCAGCAAACACATACTTGCTGTTTATTTAGAGAAAAAAATTAGATTGGCCAGTTTCTTCAACTAACAGAATTGTGCATGACTTCTGATTACTAATGGAAAGTTGTCATGTTCTCCCTTAGACCTATCCGGTCAGTATTTGCCTGAGGAGACGTGGTCGGCTCCATCCATACCCCTCACCAATGAGTTCAGATACAACACCACTGAGGCGCTACCCTACATACCTCAGCCAGCAACGACCGGCTCGTACAATGGGTAGGTGTTTGAAAACATGTTAGTTAAAGCTTCACTGCTTACAGTAAATTAGATATTTGTCTGATATAAAAGGGGTTCTTGGTAGTGACAAATTCAGTACCAGCAGATAGACACTTACTTATTTGTCAGATAGACAGATATATAACAACACATAATTGCTAATGTTGCTACAGGACTACGAAGTGAATGAGAATTATTTGCCAACCTTTGCCACAGTAACCACAGCTTTTTGTGGGTTTTCTCTCCCCCAAGTGCCAAAAAATCAGTTGCAGCTTTAAAGAAGGCTAAGTTTGCCATTTTTTTTGCAATTTACACATTGTGTTAGCAGAATGATTAAGTGAAAATAATTAATCAATGGTAAATCATTGGTCTTTCGTGACAAAATAAACAGAAAAAATTTAATAGAATTTTTTTGTGTTAATCTCCTAAATGAACATTTCTGTGGTTGTGGTTAAGGTCTGTATTCATCTCAAAACTCTATTTCAATGATGCAACTTAACCCCTCTGTTTAAACAGCATTACTAACTGCTAAAATAACTTTATTAGTGAGCGCAGAGCTCTGTCCTGACATGGTGCTGATAATAGTTTATAGTTTGAATAATTACCTTCCCAGTGCTGCAGCAGTATCTCTGTGTGTCTGTAGATCAGTGTTAGAGTTTTATCTGTCCCTGTTTAAACCGTTGGATAAGATGTTTCCTTGTTTCCTGCAGGTTTACTTGGAGTAGTTCCAACAGCCATTGCAACAGTCCCTACACCTACAGTGAGGAAGCCAACTACATAGGTACAAGCTGATGATGTGCAGTTTACTCGATTGAGTTTTATATTCATATTACACTTTGTATAATGTCTCATTTTAATGAAAAGGAAAGTGGTATGAAATTAAATCACTTGAAACTTTTACTGCAGCAGGCATTGACATTTCATCCTTAAGGTTTCTGTGGATTCAAGCTCAGCATTTGTTTGCTCTAATCATTTTGTAGGTAACGGAACATTTTCCAGTGGTTTTCCTGCTCAGGAGAGCCAGAACACACACAGCAATCAGACCAGCTGGAGTGAGGAACAGCCTCAGGAATCGCCCTCAACCTGGGACACAGCAGCCTGTGTGGGCAGCAAGGTGACCACTCGCAATACAAACCTCAAACTAAGGGATCTGGCTGCTGACCTGCTGCAGCAAAACATAATTTAACAAAGTCGGGATGGGGGGGGGGGGGGGGATTTACAGCTATGGCATAAGGTTGCAACTAATATTTATTTTCATGATTGATTCATTTGGTGATTATTTTCTTGATAATTAAATGAAATATCATAAAATGGCAAAGAAAATGCCTGTTAAAGTTTTCTGGAGCCCAAGATGATGTCTTCAGATGTTTCGTTTTGCCCAATAACAGTCCAGAATTCAAAGATAGTATGTTTAGTGTCATGTATAACACAGAAGATCTTCACATTTGAGAAGCTGCAGAAATTAAAATAATGGCACTTTTACTTAAAAATTACTACAACTATTATTTGATTATCATAATAGGTTCAGATTACTTTTCTTTCACTCGATTGATCGTTGCAGTTCTGGTTTGTTGTGGTCCGGGTACAATGTAGTCTCCTATTCTTCCAGGCTGCATGCTTATTGATAATTTTTTAACAAACTTTGAGCTGAGCGAAATGAACATCATTCTGCATATCCATGTTTGTGATGATTACTTTCTCACAAATCATTACAATTATTGGAATGAAGTGTCAAGATTATGGTTTAGAGAAAAATTTATGATTGATATTGCCCAACTTTTGGACTTACTTCACATAAACCGCAAGATTACAGCACTGAGAGAAATTTCCCCAATCAGCGGACATTTCCATTTAAATATAGATGTACAGGATGTGGTTAAAGTCTGGAGATGAACAAAATAAATGCAGTGGGTGAAAAATATGACGGTTAAAATCATTATATAAATGGAACACAGTGTGAAACAACACTAAATCTTAAACATTACTGTACATTAGCACTATCTTAAGGCTACATTATAAACACTAAATGGGTAGAGACCATGGGGAAATGGTTTAGCAGTTTCTCACACAACTGATTGTGCTGTGATCACAGTGTAATCAGAATATTAGTATTGGCACAGAAGCTTCTTCTCTGTTTCAACTCATGTACCTTTTAGAGGAAGTTCTCAGGTCTTGCACGTCACTTCATCACTTCACTCTCAGAACAGAAATGGGGAACAAGCGGATGTGCTTTAATAGTCTTATGAAAAGGGGTGTCATAAATTCGTAAATAACTAACTTCTCCTTTTTACGAAGCTGCTATGGTGCTTCATCTTGCACCATGTGGCGTGCACTTCACATGCAGTTTCTCTCATGTTACCTGTGAGCTGTAACTGTCAGCCAATATTGTCCTGGCACAGATAAACCAGTGTTGGTGTGCATGTTGGTAGATATGCAGAAAGAAATTGCAGAACATAAATATTTTTTAAAACTGCAAATGTACCTATGTACCACCTCTGTTTTTCGTGATTCTAAATTTATTTGTGGTTTTTGCAATTGCAAAAATAGAAGTTTATATAATTATTGATTTTTAAGAGTGGGTTTCAGAATTTAGCATCATTATATAACATTATGTTTAATCTTGTTGTGTAATCTTGTCAACAGCACTTTATTGACATCTGTAAAATGTGCAGTCTCAGCACAAAGCTCTCAAATTTTAATCAAAATTAATGGATGCTTACCAAAACTTTTTGTTCCCAAAAACCTAGTTATATGTTTGTTTTGAAAACTGACTGGCTGTTATACAGTATTATCAGATTTTTTATGCAATACATTTATTATTTATTTTTTTCTAATATTTTATTTTGTTTCATTCATGTATTTTTACTCTCAAATATTAGCCTTAAAAGTCTAAAAGGTAAGCATCAACATTCAAGTATCTGTTGAGCTTAAAGCTAATGAACTAAGGTAATAATTGTAGAAAATTGCTTGACAAACAATGAGGAACTGCATCTGGTAGAAATACATTTAATGGAAAATGAGGGCACAGTAAAATACATTTCTAGATTATAAATGTTGCAGGTTGCAGACAACAACTTGTTGTCATCAACAAGGCTTAAATATTTTTTTATCAAAATTTCTTGAAGGAATAAACTTTATTTTAGGATTTATTTTTGTGGTATTTTTGACTTGGAATCTATGCATATTGAAACAGATCCCCATCTGCAGTCAAAAACAAAGTCTTTACCGCTAGTTGCTATGACACAGGAAGACAAAACTTTTCTGCTGAAGATGGGGAGAAACTTTGCTGTCTTTAGAAGAAGGAAGGTCATTTTATTTATGCTGAAAAGGAGAAATGAGATTTAAAAGCTGTGAAATGACAACCAGCTCACCACTGCAAACATCCAATGGTAGCAGAACACAGTAGCAGGTACGGTTAGAAAATGTCAAGGAAGAATAATATTGGGATACTGCGTCTTTAGACAGCTGTGCACAGTAGCACCTGAACATACAAACTAAAGCAACAGTAGGTCAGAAAAGTAGCTTAAAAGTTCATGTTTTCCCTCTTTTCATCCTTCACAGCCATACTTCTCGGGTACCCGCAGCCTCTCCCCCATGTCCAGCCTGTTTGGATCTATCTGGACGCCTCAGAGCGAGCCCTACCAGAGCCACTTCCAACCTGAGCGATCAGCCCCAATGTCCCCTGTGTCCCCCATCACCCCTCCTCACTCTCCCTTCAGCCGGGAGCCGGAGGGGACCTGCAGACCAATCCAGTACTCCAGCTTCAACCCGTTTGGCCCGCACATGAACCTTGACATATGGAACTCATCTTCCAACCGCAGCTCCAACTCACAACTCTCCAACGACTCTGGCTACTGTGGAGATGTTTAAAACACGAAAAGAAAAAAAAACAGCAAACCTTAACAATAATGGCAAACATGTAAAACATGATATGTAAAAGAAAGGAAATAAAAATGAATGTTCTTTTATTATTATTGGGGAAAATGTGAATATTCCTTTTCTTTTATGTTCCCATTTTCAAATGTTAAATGTTGTGAGAGGTTAACCCTTTTGTTGTATATTTTTCTAGATGTTTTGCAGTTTTGATCATAGAAAATAAAAAAAAAAAAGGTTTTCTACTTGAACAACATTTCAGTCTTCTTTATTACATAATTTACTTGGCAGGTATTCCTTTTTAACTGCCATGTAACATATGATAGAATCAATTGTCCAAACCCCTGAGTTCAACTGTCACTGCTTGGTTTTGTTTTATCCTCTGCATCATTTTCCACAGACCAGTGGTCAGTCTAAAAAATTCAGGTAAAACACATTATACCGCGATAATAGCATCAAAACCGTGCAAGATGTACTCATGAAACTTTACAGGTGTGTAGTTGAGAACAAGATGAAGGCATAGTTCAAAGATGTGTGTGGTCCGCCCCATGAGTACTGAGTATTGATGTGATTATGAAGTAATGACATCAGAATGTTGACAGGCATCGCAGCTGGTGTGATAAATCGCAGGATGATCTCTAGTTTGATTTGATATTGTCATGAACAATATACAAACATTAAACAAACGGAAACAAAAAAAAACTTTTTTGAGTAGTAGAAAATCATAACAAAAGAACACATTGAATTCAACATGCGGCCTAGACATGCAAAAACAAGAACAGCAAATGAAATAAAGTTTGAATAACATTTAATACAATGGAGGAGTTATGCATAAAACTGACATGATATCACATAATCCAGCTAAAATATGGTTTATACATTAGACTCTGCATCTTTCAAACTCCATTTTATTATATTATATATTCATTATATTATAGTGTCAAAGCCCCAACTGACACACCCCAGTGAAATTCAAGGTCTGTTTGTCCCAGAGCCTCAAAAGACAAAATAAAATAAATAATAATTAACTGGTCCTGATGTGTTCCCTTTCAAAGTCTGAGATAATTAAGTGATAAGTTCTCAGTGTGGACATTTGTAACTGTCTTAGAATTCATTCTTTATGAAATATTGAGAGCAAATTTCATGCCAATCTGGCAATTAGGCCCTGTTCAGACCTGTTTTAACATGCGTCTTCAGTGATCCAATCGCAAGCGGTCAGCTCTAAGTATGTCAGTTCACACCTGGCTTTAAAATCTATTTCCACATGAGTCTCGAGTGACCACTTGATTGTATCTCACTTCCCTGCTTTATATGCTAATATACTTGTGAGCAGTAATCCAGATATCTTCTGGTACTCTATGGATGCACAGTTCTTATACACTGAGTAAGTATCAGCTCCCATACTAACCTTATTACTTTAAATACAAGTACAGTTGGCCACAGACAGGTTTTTGGTGCCACAGCATAACTGGCTTTGTGTTACCTATCCAAATTAGTTGTACAATGTGAAGTCTATACTGTAGGTTTTAATTTGGGGAAAACATTGATGGTCTGTGCCAGCAAATACCCAGACTTTACAAATACATCAACAGTCTATCAAGCAATCCTTTTTGGCAAAACGAGTATGGAAACAAAGTTGTACTTGCAGATATAGCTGTAGTCCAAAGATTGATAGATAGCTAATCGTATGACACTACCAGTGTGAGACCCCATTGAAAAAACTGTGTTCACTAGTTGTATTTTCCTCAACTATATAGTTACAGGTCTGCTATTCAAATACTGTGCACATCCTTCCATCAGTTGTTAATCCTCCTTTCCCAGTGCAAGAATTGAACTGGTGCATCTGACACTATAAATGATTCTGATTAGTTTTTCCTGTCTGTCACTGTAGGGAAGTTTCATTTGCTGTAGGTGCTGAGAACTTCAAAAATCTGAGGAACTTCATGCTGTTTTTGTTTGTCAACACAGAACTGAAGTGTGAAGTTAGCCAAACCACATCCTTCCCTCATCAAATCCCAAAACTGTGCCAAGAAACAGACGCTCTACTTCCCAGTATGACAGAATAAAAACGCTGCTATATGGGGAAATAGTTTGCAAACTAGAGAAGTGATACAGAATATATCTGAATCGGTGACTACATACTTTTGTCATGCGGTGACTGCACTGAAGAAGGACAAGAAATTTCAGCTGCAAGCAAAACACAGGCTCATTGAGGTATTTTCACTTTATTTTCAGTACCTACTCTATCATGCTCTCATTTCCTGCAGGACTATTTACTCTCTAAACATTCTCAGTGTGTGACTTTTTAAAATCTATTATAGATCAATTAATTTTATGTGTTTAAATGATGCACTTAAAACTCAAAAAAAAAAAAAAAAATTTTTTAATCTGACATTTTCATAATAAAAAAAAAAAGAAAAAAAAAAGCCATTTAACATCACCAATACCTTGAAATTGAAATTTGCATGAATTCATTGTTAGGTTACAATACATAGATATTCAGTGGAAATTTTAAGTAGCATTAAGTATTAAATTCGGATTGGGTGGCAAAGATGCATTAATTTCTAGTAATCAAAGAGTATAACTGTCTGGTGTTTTAAATTAACGTGCCAATCTTAACAGTGAGGCTCACTGTAGCCAAAGAGCTTTGGACGTGTTATTTACGCAAACAGTTAACTAAGATAGATAAATGCAGTATCTTGTCAGTGAAAACAAACTTAATTTTAAATGTGTTTGATATTTTCAAAAATCTGGCCATTCTGCTGGAACATACAACATGTCAGGTATTTCACCTTAAACACTGAAGAACGACATAACTACCCCTACAACACACTCCAAACTGCAATACAGTATTGTACATGCTGGCTCACTTGAACATATTCATGTTATTGGTTACACCTGTGTTTTTCCTTCTGTGATAAGTCAAAAAGTTTGCTGTGAAAAAAACCCCAAAACAAAACTATATTTTACAGAAAATAAATGCAGCTATTATGGGAAAAATAATTATCTGTGGTGCACTTCCTCCTCAAAGGAGCTGAGACATCATTTATTTTACACACAATCTTCATTTGCATTTTTAATATTCATATCAGGTGATGTAGGGTTAGTTTGATAAATATGACCACTTTTACTCGAGCAACACCATAAGGTCGACATTTATGATTTGGAGTGAAATGTCTCGAAAGCTCTTTGACTCGTTGCCGTTAGCGTTCAGCTCAAAGCCCCACTGTGCCTAAAGACACGTTAATGGACTTGCTAGCATGTCTCAACAGATCTGAGGAAAAGGCCTGATGGTTGCTTTTCTTGTTTTCTGTGTTTTACAGGAAGTCAAGATGAAAATCCTGTCCTCTGTCATGTTCATCCTTCTGCTAATGCATCAAAGCTTTTCACTTTCCACACCTCAGTGTCAAATCCGTGAGCAAACAGTGTGTAACTGCTCAAGACAAAACCTGACGACAGTCCCTGCAGCCCACTCAAAGCTCATCACTGAACTCGACATCTCGTTCAACGAACTGGAGACAATACAGAAAGATGATTTTCTTGCCTATGCCCATTTAAGGTCTTTGATCATGACTAGTAACAAAATCAAAACAATCCAGGAACAAGCATTTGACCCGCTGGTTAATTTGGAGAAACTGGACCTGTCTTTGAACCGACTGGATACATTGTCTGCTGGATGGTTTCAAAACCTCTTTTCCCTTCAGTACTTGAATCTTTTGGGAAACAAATACGAAACATTGGGTCAAGGCAATCTGTTCCAACCACTGAAGAAATTAAAGACCCTATGTGTTGGGGGACCTCACCTTCAGTCTGTCAATAAAAGTGACTTTTCGGGGCTTAGTGGTCTCGAAGAGCTGTATTTTGATGGGAGAAACCTACTGCACTATGCAGAAGGAAGTTTGAGACAAATTGGGCCTGTTAGCAATGTGACACTTGGTCTGAATGGTCCATTTTCCCAAAATCTAGCACTTGTATATGTCTTACTGTCTGATGTTGTGCACCCAAACACAACTCTGACTTTCACTGACACAGTGTTCTTCTTAGGGCATCAAATAAATCCTTTAAGAGTGGCCCACGACCGTGGACCAACAGGTCTTATTTTTAAAAATGTTACCATGACGTTTGCAGCTTTTATGAAAATTATAAATTTGCTACCATCCTCTAATATAACTATGTTTGCACTTGAAGATGTAACATTTTTCTTATTATTTTTGACTAACATTCCGCCAATTCCAGACATGGAGCATTTGGAGGTGGTTTTCCTCAAAAATGTGGTCATCCCTCAATTCTACAATTTTCCAGCCCTCTTTTTCTTGAAGCCACAACTCAGTGGGTTGCGAAGGTTGTCTGTGCTAAACTCCGAATTGTTTGCCATTCCCTGTGAAACCTCTAATGATCTCGCAAAGCTGGAGTATTTAGATATCAGTGACAACCTTTTAACTGATATTACACTGAGAGAAATGATGTGTGACGGCAACGGTGTCCTTTGGAATCTGCAAACCTTCAATGTCAGCAGAAATGACCTACGCTTAATCAACAGCCAAGTCTTCACCAAACTAGAAAATCTTAAAAACATTGACATGAGTGGAAATGTGTTTCATAGTATGCCTGAGATTTGTTACTGGCCACCGAATCTTAGATCCTTAAAACTTGCATCAGCACATTTAACACAGGTGACCTCTTGTCTGCCAGAAAGTTTGCACATCCTTGACCTATCAGACAATAAATTACACGTGTTCAACATCAGACTACCTTCTCTCACAGAGTTAAACCTCTCTGGCAACAAGATTTATAGTTTGCCTGATGGTAGTTTATACCCTCGTCTTTTATCTATCTCCATTCAAAACAACAACTTACAGACATTGAGCAGTAATAATCTAAATAATTATAGTAATCTGAGGAGTCTGGAGGCTGCTGCTAACACATACATCTGTTCATGTAAATTTGTAGCGTTCATGACAAGTGACTTGATGAAACATGGAGTAATTGAAGATGAGACCTCGTTGTACATCTGTGAATCCCCTGATGCCGTGAGAGGACAGAGAGTAGCAGACGTGAGGTTGTCAGTGTTTGAGTGCCACAGGGCTTTATCTTTTTCTTTACTCTGCTCAGGCATCCTGGTAGTGTTTCTGCTCTTGGTGCATTTGTATCAAAAGTACAGCATTGGGTGGTATATAAAGATGACATGGGCCTGGCTGAAAGCTAAGAAAAAGCCAAAACTGAAAAAGGGAGAGCTTCAGTACGACGCCTTTGTTTCCTACAGTGAGATGGACTCTGGTTGGGTGGAAGCGCATCTGCTCCCGGAGCTGGAGCAGTCCGAGCCCCCTCTCCAACTCTGCCTTCACAAAAGAGATTTTCTACCTGGAGGATGGATTATAGACAACATCATGGACGCCATTGAGAAGAGTCACAAAACACTCTTCATCATTTCGCAGCATTTTGTCAGGAGTGAATGGTGCAAGTACGAGCTGGACTACACCCATTTCAGATTGTTTGACCAAAATGACGACACAGTTGTACTGATTCTGTTGGAGCCCATTGACAAAACGACCTTCCCCAAGAAGTTCTGTAAGCTGCGGAGAGTCATGAATAACCGGACGTACTTGGAGTGGCCTGATGATGACAACCAGATCGCCGGGTTCTGGCAGAGTTTGAGAACAGCTATTAAAAGACCTGTGAATGATAACGCTGGGGTAAATATAGTCTATCGGGATGGGAATGTGATGTTTTAAATTTTAAATACAGTATGTATGCGACTTTTAAAAGCATTGCTGTGTCACTGTCAGTTGTTAAATGCCTAAGAATGGATTGTCTCATTAAAATGTCCGTGAGCAGCACTCTTCCTCAATATTTGTTGTGTCCATCCATCCTTTCTTCAAGCTGTTTATCACGTTCAGGGGCTGGAGCTGATCCCAGCACACATAGAGGGAAGGCAGGGAAACTTGGGGTTGCCATACTTGATGTTTCCATAACAACATTAGAAGATGCACCTTTTTTTTTTACCTGATTTACTTGGATGTTTGTTGTAAATCTATACATGATGTGACTGAGGTTAGTACATACTGTATGTGCTTTTAGTTTAAGTGCTGAGCAAAACCTAATTTAATTTTCACTTATTTTTATAGTAACAATGCCTCAAATTTCTGTGAGAAGGGTCAAAACCAAAGAGTCAAACCAGAACAGAAAAAACAGAGTGTATGATTACAAACATGGCAACTAATGAAAGCTAAATATTTTCTCAGTGTCAGCTGGAAGTTTAAAAAAAAAGTGTAAAGGTTGTGGTACAACTTGTTCAGCAGCCATTGTGAAGTGACATCGCTTTAAAGTGAAGTGATATTTTTGTCAGCAGGTTCTTGAGTAAAACACATGTAGTGCAAAAATATGCAAAGACAGCAAATTAAACGGTCACTTCAGGACCACCAGTGTTTTACTGATGAAGACTCATCTATAAAATTGAACTTATATCAATTTGTTGCACAGTTCAGTGCAGCACAAACGATTGGATTTTCTTGTTACCTAGTATTAAATGCAGTGCAAATGTGAAGTTAATAAATGAGAGATACAAGCTGAATTTATAGATATGCATCACCCATTACATCAAAATGAGTTGCTAATCATTAATCAGCTATAGAACAATGCTTGTATATGAAGCTTAACTTTGCAAAGTTTGGACAAGCAGCCACACTACAGTACCTACGGCTATGTTTATTACACATCTACTACACTAATATTTGCGTTTATATTTCTAATATAGAGAAACCTACTTGATCTTTACTCTCTCTATATAAACAGACAGACTTACACCTATCAGAAATGATTGATTAAGTACGTAAAGAGTTTTCCTTTTCTCTGGAATATTGATTTAACAATTGTAGCTTGAATAATTTTACACTAATGCTTTCAATTTAATGTGATGAATTACATATGAATTAACATATAAGACAAATCTGAAAAGTGTATGTGTGTGTGTATGAGTGTGTGTGTTCTGTGTGTTCATGTGCTTGTGTGCCTAAAAACGTGTGTAATTCATTGTCAGGCTCTTGAGAGCTGACATATTGCAGCTATTGATCTTTAGCCCTAAAATCAACACAGAAGCCAGGATACTGATGACAGGCAGGCCAGGGGAGCCAGGGTGTCCTGATAACACACACACACACACTAACACACAAACACATTAATGCTCGACATGCACATGTGTACAGAGTTACAGATGTCCATAAAGGTCAGTAAAATCTGGTGGAGTGCAGGACTTAATCAACAGGACTTCATCAAGTCTTTTTTTTTTTTGTGATTGACACATATTATATACATGCAGATACACCACTCATACATGTTGTACAATACGATGACGTGAGCTTTTCTACCAAAAGCAACTGCTGAATCCTACAAAACTGTAATTTAAAGTTTAAGAACGATCTCACTGTTTTCAAAGTTCTTGAATATGTCTGATTAAATTCTGGTTAAATGCAAATAAACTGATACATAATACATAAAATGTGCTTCATTTAGTAAAATGGCGCAGCTGTGACAACATGGTGTCACATGTTTAAATATTTCACACAGCTGCATACCAGCTAGTATGAGAACATGTAGATACAGAATATAGTAACAGGTTTATTTTATGAAAACCATATTTTTTTTAGTTCAGTTAGTAAACATCAGTAAGTATGTTTCTCTTATTGGATAGTATATCTCATAATTCTCCACTTATTAATTTGGATTTTTAAATAATAAGACTAATAGTAAACTAATAAGAATCATTAAACTTTTAATAACTATATATATATATATATATATATATATTTCTGGAAAGCTTATTCTCTCTCTATTTGTTCAGTTTTAAATTATAAATGTGTGTAAATAATAAGCACATATTTGCATGTTGTGCAACTACTAGAAAAAGTCTTCATGCACCAACTAGAAAATAACAGTTAATAAGCCACTTTGTTGCACAGGGTGACTTTTTCTTACATTACGATGAATATGAGCACTGTAGTTTCTCACATTCACCACCCTGCTGCTGGAAATACTCACTAGAGCACAGACTGTGTATTAATCTACTGCTGAGAAAATGTACTCCTGTTTTAGGAACGTGTGCTAAACAACTTCAGGATTTTTGCCTTTTTTCAAAATAAAACCTTTCTGTGTGATTCCACACAACCCCGGCCCATCCCGCACTGGATTAAAAGGCACTGCTATTTTGCAAAACATGTATCCTGTGGTTGTAAACTCACCGTAACTGGTTCATTTAAATGTTTCACATGTGAACAGCCAACCCAGTCTTTGTACCTTATAGATATTTACATTTACAATATCTGTTTTTTCTCAGTAAAACAGTAAAAGAGACAATAGAAAATCAGACACAGCACGTTGAACAAATTTGACAAACCATCCCTTTTAGACAGCAGCTGGTAAAAAATCTCAGATGGGCACACAGAGCTAAATGAAATAGGACATAATTCTCAGTACCATTTTTTACTTTAGTTCTGCTCTTTTGAAAGTGGGCCGGCCGTTGGGCAGCTTGACATGATTAATGCTTGTGAGTTGTGATGTTTTTAAAAAGAAAAACATTACAGTGCATCATGTGTTGTGGCGAGCCGTGTCTGACCAGCTTGTACTGTATCTCTGGTGTTGTTGGTGACGAGTGGTGGGCTGATGTCAGTTCAGAGTGTTCCCCTTTAGAAGTCAAAACAGCATATGATTTGATTTCATGCTCTTTTATCCTTTAACTAGCCTGATAACAGGGACGGAAAAGGCAATGATGTGTATGTGTGTGTGTGTGTGTGTGTGTGTTTGTGTGTGTGTATAACAACTCTCCATCATCCCCTAGCAGAGGATCCATTAGCCTTGGACCCCCTCCCCGGTTGCCCAGTGATAAAGTAAACAAAGCGTGTTTGACCAATCCGGCGGGCAAATATTTGTTCTGGAAGCTGCCTCATCCGACAGGAGACACACACACGTCTGCAGTCGTGAGATGAGGTATATATACAGTGAGAATCCTACTGGACCAGTGTTACATACGCACACACAAGCAGCAAAGTGGATCCATCAGTGAGCCAGGCCAGACCATTTCCTGGACACAGACTCACCTGAACCTGGCAGCTCAGTCGAACTTCCCTAGGTAATAAAACGTTAAGTTTTTCAACCATTTTTAACATTTTATTGTCAACAAACTGGATTTCCTGTGAGATTCTTACCTTTTCTCTTCTGTAATTGTCTCCTCCAGTGTTAATAAACCAACATGGCGGCAGGCGTCATCAGGAACTTCCTTGTCCAGGCCCCAACTCCAGCCTACTTCCCCCTGATTTTCCAGCACTCTCTTTGCAAAGATGATGAAGAAGAAGAGAAGCTGGAGGAAAAGCCAGAGGAGAGGGAAGATGAAGAGGAGAGAGAAGAAGAAGAGGAGGAGGATGAAGAATCTGAAGCTCAGGAGGAAGAAGAAGAATGTTTAGAGGAGGTTTTTCTAAACCCGGACCACTATGCTTTGGATGTGACCAAGCAGCTGTTGAGGTTTGCTGACCTCATCAGTCGTGATGTTCAGCGGTATTTTGGTCACTGCTCTGGTGACCAAGAGGCTTGTGACATCTACAGCGACTCCATCTCCGTGACAACCAGCGGGCGTCTGCGTTACTATGATGACCTGCTGAGAATAGCGAGAGCAGGGAGTCCAGAGGAGCGAGAGAACAGCTTTGCAACTTGCACTGATCATCAAGGAGTTGGGGTTGCTAAGGGCAACAACAGCTTGGGGCCCCTGGCTGAACTGTTCAACCACAGGGGCCCGAGTCTAGGCCGCAGCCAACCAATGATCAAGCGGCATCTTCCACTAAGTTTCTGGACTGAACCTATGCCCTGCTGCTCTCTGGGCAGTTTCACTAACACACCTGACGTCACACACACAAACAGTGACACACCTTCACAGGACGGCACTCACACAGACGCTAACCCACACATGCACTATAATGCACTCACACACCACAGTACACACACCCTCGACAACAATCAGCCAGACTTCAGTGACTTGCTGGCAAACTGGGATCCGAACCCAGAGCTCACACACACACTGACAGAAAACACACACATGCAGCATTAAAGCTCTAAAGTTCTGGCCCTACATGTGCCTACGTCCTTGGCCCAAGTCTGGCCTGCTGTTATCCTGTGTGTGCACCAGAATCGGTCCAGATGTGGAAGTAGCATCTTACAATCATGCAGTGTCTGGGCCAGATTCTGAAGCAGGTGTATACTGGGTCAGAGGAAAAAACATGTGGCACAGATTGATTTCGCTATCTGGGTGATGGGACTGACAGCTGAGTGTAAGAAAAGACTTCATTCATATCCTTCACAGTTTTGATACACATTTGCAAAATGTTTAATAAAAAGGAAAATAACAGGAAACAGTTCATTTGCTGTGCACAGTTTTCTTCTGCTTTTTTAAAGGGTCAGTTCACCCAAATACTAATAAACATTGTCTCCAGTCATGCAAACAGTTTCTATTATCTGTATGCAGGTTTGAGTTATGTGTCTCTGAGATTTCACTGTTGCCCCACTACAACAACTCCGGAAAATTTAAACAATTCAACGGCAACAAGCCTTTCCAGAGTGGCTCAGTGACTTCACACCGAGTTGATTTCACTGCTGTTTCACTCCCAAACAGACACAATGACTGTTGACAGTAAGGTCTGTGTATTATACAGAGTAACTGGGACATTTTTCATGCAAAGATAAGACTGTCAATCTGCAACAACCTCCATATAAAGTTGTGTAATTAAGTCCTTTAAGTTGCACTTTTTTTATTATGCGTGAAAAACCCTGCTCTCAGAATAGTTGAGCCTGTTTATTATCCACTTGTTTCAAGTATTTTCTAAAATCAGTTTTCGATTGTCTTGTCTAGAGATAGAGATAATAAGACAGGACATAGCCTACTTACACAAGCTAAATTGCCAACCCCTGAAAAGCCTGTTTTTGCTGAACTCCAGTGGTTGAACTCACCTTGCTGCAGTCACGCACAGGTACTCCGGGACCACGTGACACCACTGTTGGGTGTGGTTGCAGGTGCAGCAATGTGCAGCTGTAACCACACCCAACTACAGCCATTGCTGGTAGTGGTGGAGAGAATGGAGTATTCAGATTCTTTTATTAGAGCAAGAGGTACTAAAACCACACAGTAAAAATACAAGTAAAAGTTCAGTTTTGAAAATGTCACTAAAGTATGTGTATCATTAGTGCTATACTTAAAGTATCAAAAGTAAAAGTACTCACTACATTACATTGTTATTACTGATGTGCATAACCAGCATCTTACTGTTGTAGCTGCTCAAGGTGGAGTTCATTTGTAACTTTTTAGCTTTTAATACAGAACTATGATTATTTTCATTATTGATTAATTGATTGATTGTTTGGTTTGTAAAACTTCAGAAAATAGTTGGAAGTGATACAAATACATTAAAATCATATAAATAATTAAAATGCTAATTGTCACCATTGAGGAACTGGAACCATGATAAGTGAATTAAAAGGTTACCAAAATAGTTGCCAATTCTTTGTCAATTTCAGCTCCATGTACAGTTGGGTATTTTTATCTATAAGAGAGGATTTTCTTTTATATCATTTTGATATGTGACATGTAAAATCTTTATCTGTAAAGTAACCAGTAATTACAGCTGTCAGATAAATGCAGTGCAGGTACAAAGGAACATTAAAAAAATGCTCTAGTACTATACAAGTACCTCAAATTTGTGCTTAAGTTTGGTAGTTGAGTAAATGTGCTTATTGCTGCTACTAGTTACTTTCCACCAGTGGATGCTAGTTGTGGTCAGAGGTGAAACAAGGTTAAAACATTGAACCAGAGGTGGCAGTGGTGGCAAGTTACTGTTTAGGCTGGTTTCTCCCCCAACCTGATGGAAGTGCCCCTCTATTTTATTTAAAGTATTTTATCATCTACAACTCCATGACAACTAGAGAAACTGTATTTGACTGACCACACAGCCCTAATTTGGGTGAACTGACCCTTTAAAGATGACTAAAATATATAACCTTCTCTTGAGTAATGCACACCACAAATCTGCTGACAATGTACTAACTGTACAGACAGCATCATCTCCAAATAACCATGAAATTTGAATTTTATGTCGCAAGCTTGAAGTGAAACAGATCAACTTCCTGTCCCTTGTGTTAGTGTTAATGAAAAGTTTGAAGGAAGGTGGGGGAGAGGAGGGAGAGGTGAAAGTGTTTGCCATAGTTGAAGTAAACAGAGATGGTGAGATAAGACAGAGGAGTGTGCTCACATGGTTTTTAGGTAAATGAGGGTTTGATAAGGCCCAGAGAGATGAGTGACAGTTTGAGGACTGTTGCCTCCTGTTGGGCGATAGAAAAAAGGATGAGGAAATCTTTTTAATAAAATGGTGACAAGAGAGGAGAGAAAACAAATGAATAAGTGTACGTGTGATGAGACCTGAAGTTTTAACAGTCGATCAGCCAGTTTGCCCATTTCTGACTATACAGGGCACCATGTGATTGGTTCAAACTGGAAAGAGTCCCCTGCAGGCACAACTCCTGATTGGATGAGCAGGAAAGCCAGTAACATTTCGACACACACTCTCTCTATTAGACACATAAAGGTACAAACTTTCAGTGACACATGCATTGAAGGTGTTCATACCTGAGCGGAGGTTCCTGGAGCAGCTCAACATGAGGACGTGCACGCTTTTGTCTATAACTCTGCTGGGCCTGCTGCTGTGGGCCTCCTGCATCCAGGCCAACGACACAGACGAAAACCTGGACAAACAGGGAGAAGAGACTTCGAAGGAGACAGAAGAGGAGGAGGATGACACCAAAGAGGCACCAAAGAAAGAGAAAACCACAGAGATAGAGGAGGAGAAAGATGTGATGGTTCTTCACATCAATAACTTTGCCAGAGCTCTCAGCGAGAATCAGTATCTGCTGGTCGAATTCTGTAAGTAGTTATGATTCATATATAAAAGATATATTTTTAGTACTATAGGTCCTACTAAATTCTTGCAAAGATGTTAGATTAGTGTCCACATCACGTTGAGGGTGATTTTGTGCGAAACAGATGTGAAGACATGCAGATACTATCTCTGTTTTGAGAGTGATTATGTGGAAACACATACTGTGATAAAAGTTTTTAACTCAGCAGAAGAAGGCTGTGGCATACGACTGAAAGCTCTGGAATTAGCTAAGTGTGTGAATATGAGTTCAGCGTTTTTATCACAGTATAAAATGTCAAATGTTTCATGTGAGTTTTCCACCACTGCTTCCTATTCAAGCCTTTGTGCGCATTGAGGCGTTATCATACACGTGGTCCTTCCTGTCCAGATGTTCTCCTGGGTCAACACTCCCACAGATGAGCTCAGCAGTAGCAGAGGGGTCATGACAAGGAAAACAGCACATGGGCATAAAGGCTGAGCCCAACTGCCACTGTTGCTATCAGCAGCTTATTTCCATGTATATCTGGACATGTGCTGCCGATATCAACAACAGAGGCCTGCTTTGGTTAATAAACCCCTCTCAGTTTTCAGGATCTCTTCTGTACGTACTGCAAAAGCTTGACAGCTATGAACTAAATGTGTTTGCATGTGCAGATGCTCCCTGGTGTGGTCACTGTAAACGGCTGGAGCCAGTGTATGCAGAGGCTGCTGGGAAACTGAAGGCAGAGAATCCAGCGATGCGTTTGGCCAAAGTGGACGCCATCGAGGAGAGGGAGCTGGCTGATGAGTTTGACATTGGAGGCTTCCCCTCTCTAAGATTGTTCATCAATGGGGACCGCAAGCAGCCCATCGACTACACTGGTACACACACACACACACACACACACACACACACACACGCACACACACCATCCCTAACCATCACAACTGAATGCCCAACCCTAACCCTCACCTGAAAACCAAGTCTTAACCCTCAAACAGCCATTCGAAAGTGAGGACCTGGCAAAAGGTCCTCACTTTCCCAAAAGGTCCTCACTCTGTAGGGAAAATACTTGTTTTTGGTCCTCTCTATGTAGCATTTACACCTCCAATCAATCATCAACTGTAAGCCACACTGGTGAAGCTGCTGTCCAGCTTTTCATATTCACAACCACGTGTGTCTACATCATCAGTGAGCCTGACTGTGTCCTGAGCAGTCATGAGTCACATCTGAGCCTAATGTGTGTGTGTGTGTGTGTGTGTGTATACCTTACCTGTTCACTATTGAAACTGTTTACTGCCTTAAGTTATTTGATTAAATTAACAGTTTTTGTGTCTTTGAGCTTTTTTTAATATTTGACTGTGCAAATCAACCCTTAACGTTCAGTGAAAACGTATTTGGGAAATACTTACTCTGACTTTCTTTTCGAGAATTAGATGAGAAAATTGATACCACTCTCATATTTCTGCTTCTGTAACTCTGCTTCAGCAATTTTTTATCAGAAATTGGTCTTCCTGATAAAAATTGAGCATGTTCTTGGGGTTTTCTTACTATATTCTAAGACAAACTGGCATCCAGTAGTCATAAGAATTTGAAACCTTTACACAACAATTACTTTCTGAACACACAAAAAAGCTGTAGTCCCCTTGGAAAAAAACACCTCTGGAACAAAACATCTGGGCCTATGGAGCTTTATCAAAGAGATAATTAGCTTAACTTAGCATAAGGGAATAGCATTCAGGTGGAAACAGCTAGCCTGGCCCTGTCCAAAGTTAAAAAATCTGCCTACTAGCACCTGCATATTTTTCAAAACTTTCTTTTTTTTTTTTTTTTTTTTTTGCCTACACGCATATTGTTTTCATGTTGTCCATCCATCCCATTCTTTTGGACATGATATCTCAGTAATATCGTGACAGAACTTCTTCACATTCTGCACAAATGTCCACTTGGACTCTAGGATGAGTTGATTAGATTTTGGTGGTCAAAGGTCAAAGGTCAAGGTCACAATGACCTCACAAAACACTTTTTAGCCATTACTCAAGACTTGTTAAAGCAGCTGAAATAACTCTCACAGGACTTGACATGACTTCACTCGTTTGTGTTTGTATTTGCTGTCCAGGTAAAAGGTCAGCAGAGGGAATAATCCAGTGGATGAAGCGTCGCACAGGCCCTGGTGCTCCAGTGCTCGACTCTGCAGAGTCTGCAGCTCAGTTCATCGATGCCCATAACATCAGTGTTGTCGGATTCTTTGATGTACGTTTACCCATTCTCATCTATCCAGTGTTACACATAACTCATAAAATATATCTATATTTACATTTTGATTATTATTCATGTCAGAATCTGGAAAGTGAGGAGGCTAAGATGTTCAAGGACGTTGCCTTCAGTATGACTGACACAGAGTTTGCCACAACAGCGACTCCTGAGGTTTTCCAGAAGTACGAAGTAAAAGCCAACTCAGTGGTGCTCTTCAAAAAGGTATGAGCATGAACTAATACTGAAGCAGTGTCTTATAAAGGAAGTGCGAAGGTAAAGGGGACTCTAATGGTGTTAGCTTTGCTGCCATCTAGTGCCTAGATACAGCACATACACTATTGTCCAGTTTGGAAAGATGAAAATGTTTTGCTGATGCTCTTCACTTCTTTGAATTTCAGGATTTAGATTTAGGGTTTAGTTTAGAATAACAACAAGGACCTGTGCTGTCCTCACTTAGAGAAGCTGAAACTGGCAGAGGTTCAGTGATTAGATTTGTTGGGCAGTTTATCGATTAATCGTCACGGAAGTAGAATAGACTGGGAAATTTGGGTTGTGGTTTAGTGACATTTTGTAAAACAAACCTGTGTGTGTGTGTGTGTTCGCTAGTTTGATGATGGCAGAGCAGACTTTGCCTTGCCAGAAGAAGGGAAGCTGGACAAAAGTAATCTGACCACCTTCATCAACGAAAACAGTCTGCAGCTGATCATCCCATTCAAAATCGAGGTAACACACACACGTGCATAAACACACTGGTAGAAAAACTAAATTAAATGTAAAATGATATTGAAATCTGTCTCTGTCTTTCTCTCTCTGTCTCTCTCTCCCTCTCTCTCTCTCTCTCTGTCAGACTGCAGAAAAGATCTTTTCCTCTAGCATCCACCTGCACAGCCTGCTGTTCATCAACTCCAGTGTGGAGAGTCAGGCAGCTCTGGTGGAAAAATCCAGGCCTATTGCCAAAGAGTTCAAGGGCAAGGTAACAGTTTGGTGTGTGTGTGTGTGTGTGTGTGTGTGTGTGTATGTGTATAAAGGAGCATGTGTCTTTGAAAGTAAGTCAGAGATAGAAAGATCTAAAACTTAACCTCATTGTCTTGTTTGCGTCTGTATGTATGTGTGTCTTATGCAGATGCTGTTCATTGTAATTGACGTGACAGAAGCCGTGTCTCATGTGCTGAATTACTTTGGCGTGTCCGAGAAGGACGCCCCCACCGTACGCATCATCAACATGGACACAGAAAAGAAGTTCAACATCGCCGCCGGGGATCTCACAGAAAATTCACTGCGACAGACGTGCCAGGAGGTTGTGGATGGCACTGCCAAGGTAATACACACAAACACACGTTTCATATTCAGCAACATTAAAGCAGCGGTGGAAAGTAACTCAAGTACTGTAAGTTTTAGCTACTACCTACTGTTCAGATTAAGATTTTACATTGAAAACATATGATGAGCTCATAAAATACTATGCAAAATTAAAAATTAAATCAGGGGTTTCCTAACTTTTTGAAATGTGACAAGTTGGGGAAAAAAACTGTGTCTAGTTGTGGTCTATTGTCAGAGATATTCATGCATTATTAGCAGTTCTACTTCCTCTCTAAACTTCCCAGATGGTTTCATAAAGAGAAGAGAGAGAGAAGAGTCTAAAAAAGGAAAACAGATGTTCTGTAAGAGAACTGTTTTTTCTTCCTTCTTTTCCCATTAATCATCTCTTGACCCCTCAGATTTACCTTCTGACCCTTTGGAGAGGTCACCACTTGACTAAGCTGCATAACCTGCATCAGTATTTCCAATCTAATAAAGTCTCTGGGACATTTTACTCTAGAATGAATATTTTTACTTTGATACTTTAACTATGAATTTGCTGATAGTGCTATTACATAAGTAGGGTTTTTAATGCAGATATATAAGTATGCTGCACTTCGAACACTGAATTAAACCCAATGACTTGTCCCGTTTTGTGGTGCAGCCCTACTACCGCACAGAGGAGATCCCAGAGGACTGGAATAAAGAACCAGTCAAAGTCCTGGTGGGGAAGAACTTTGAGTCTGTCGCTTTGGACCCGACCAAAAATGTCTTTGTTGAGTTTTGTAAGTCTGAGTCTGTCTGACATACTATGTAAAATACTCTGTAAAAAATCAGACTAGATTTTAGTGAAATCAGTTTATCTTTTATTGCTAAAAATCATTAGTTCTTGACTTCAGCTGTTGTGATGTGAAATGAGGATTTAAATGTCCTGCAATGTTGTGCAAAGGAGAGAAATGTCTTTTTATGTGTGTGTGAACCAGGTCCATCCTCTAACAGTGGTATATGTGTGTGTGTGTGTGTGTGTGCCTGTAGATGCTCCATGGTGTGGACACTGTAAGGAATTGACTCCCATCTGGGATCAGCTGGGTGAAAAGTATGCTAACCATGATGACATCATCATTGCCAAGATGGATGCCACAGCCAACGAGGTGGAGTCTCTCAAGATTCAAGGATTCCCCACACTCAAATATTTCCCAGCTGGTGGCAAAGAGGTACACACACACATATACACACACACATACACACACACACACACACACACACACACACACACACACACACACATACACACACACATGGACATGATTTGTATAAAGATTATTTCTCCCTTCCACTGCCAGGTGGTGGACTACACTGGGAAAAGGGATCTTGAGACGATGTCTAAGTTCCTGGATGATGGAGGAGTGTTGCCAAAGGAGGAAAGTAATGAGGAGGAGGATGAGGATGATGAAGATGATGAAGATGACGAGGAAGGTGATGATGATAAGGAGGGTGACGATGATGATAGCAAGGTTTGTATTTTTACTGCTCCTTTTTATATTTTCCTGTAAAAATAGCTCAGCTCAGCTCACCGCTCTCCCATCTATTGACTCTTCTTCTTCTGTTTCAGGACACTGACGAGTCTGCAGACAAAACATCTAAAGATGAGTTGTGATGTCACTTTGGTTTCTGGCCAATCAGCATCAACCTAACATCTTCCTTTTTTTCATAATAAAATTAATTTGGGTTTAAAAGTGTTGCACTCATGACTATTTTGAATTGGCTACTTAGATTTGGTTTAATACTTGATTTTTTTCCCCTATAAATATATTAATGCGTCATGAAGCAGTTCTTGTCACTTACAGGTTAGTTTAATATACAAAACTTAGACTCACCATATAATTACAGTATGAGATATATTTATCAGTCAACAAAGAGTCTGCAAATGAGCCAGAAAGAAAGAAAGAAAAAAAGAAAGAAGTAGATTGAAAGATAGAAACAGTCATGTTTCTCATTCCTGAGTGACATCGTGAAGAGAGATGATGAACTGATCAGAGGAGGTATGAAAACATATTGTGGAACATAGTCAGATGTAGAAGACACAGAGGATAGAAATAACAAACCGTACTCATATTCAACGCTTAACTTAATCAACAAAAAGTACTGTAATTACATAGAATGAAAAGACAGCCTATAGCCAGTCTTTCATACTGAAGCACAGTTGTGCCTTGAACAGCGTGCTAACACGCTCACAATGATTATGCTACTGTGTTGATGTTTAGAAGCTACAGTATAATACCATCTCTGTTTAGTGCTAGATGGCAATAGATGAAGGTTTTTATAAAATATTCCTCTGTGAATGTCTGAGAAGAAAATTTCTTGTTGCTGTTATGATGTCATATAAAATAAAAACCACTAATGTCAACCTCATGGTGGCATTAGATGAAAAGTTAGGGGGTCACAAAGGTCATCAGGACTCACTGTGTGGGAACCGTGAATGTCTGTGCTAGATTTAATGCCAATCCGTTGAGCAGATGTTGAGATATGTTTATATATTGCTTATAAGTGCTAAATAGGGTTGTGGGGATAATTATACCACTGGGTGTGTCCATTATATTGTCTTCCCCACTTCCATCATTGAGTGTAGGCTAAATAACAAACACTTTTTTTAATGCAAACTGAAAAATAAACTTAACATTATAACCATCATGAAGGATTTATTGTGATTTATTGTGTATTGTTGAGAGTACATCTTTCACTATAACTACATAGTGATTACTGTATATTCATATATTATTTATAACTTGGGTAAAAAGCATCCACGGGGAATTATTCATCTGCACTAATAATTTCTACACATTGATGTTATTTAGCAATATGCATAGTTCTTCCCTTTGCTCTCAAAGCAGCCTCAATTCTTAGTGGTGTTGAATCCACCAGATGCTGGAAACTTTGAGATTCTGCTCCACGTTGACATGACTGCATCAGATCATCTCTGCAGATCTGTCAGCTGCGCATTCAGGCTCCTGTTCTACCACATCCCAGAGGTGCTCTACTGGACTCAGATCTGGTGACTGGGGAGGCCACTGAAGTACTGAACTCACTGTCATGTTCATGAAACCAGTTTGAGATGCCTTTGCTTTGTGACATGGTATAAATAATGCAGGTTGGGTCCGTGGATTCATGCTGTTGATGCCAGATTCTGACCCTACCATCTGTGTGCCTCAGCAGAAATTGAGATTCATCAGACCAAGGTTGATGTGTTGTTCACTTCCAGATGCTTCTCTGCTCACCACTGCTGTAAAAAGCAGTTATCTGAGTCACCGTGGCCTTTCTGTCAGCTCCACCCAGTCAGGCCATTCTCCTCTGACTCTCGTCTCTTATCAACAAGGTCTTTCTGTCCACAGACCTGAAAGCTCAGTGGATGTTTTTTTGTTTTTCACAAAAACTCCAGAGACAGTTGTGAATGAAAATCCCAGAAGATCAACAGTTTCAGAAACTCTCAATTCATTCCACAGTCCAAATCGTTGAGATCACATTTTTTCCCATTCTGATGTTTGGTGTGAACATTGACTGAAGCTCCTGACCTTTTGTGAATGACTTCATACATTGCACTGCTGCCACACGATTGGCCGATTGGATACCTGTGTGAATAAGCAGTACTTGGGAGTGGAGACACTTTCATATACAAATGCAAACAGTCAGTTTTATTTGTCCTGTTGTTTTTATACTGATTCTGTTTTATCAAGTGATTTGTTTGAATGTTTTAACCTTGATCTAAAAACCTAACAAGGGATTAGGGCTGCAAATCGGCTTCAGCTAGAAGCCCTCTATACGTGAAATCTGTTGCACTACTTAGCCGTATTTAACAATGTTTATCTGTTTGGTCCCTTTTAAACAAACAAACAAACAAATAAATAATTATATAAACAGCAAAGTATGTTATTGTTTTGGTTATGACACTGCAAAGAAGCTGCCAGAGAATGAGTCGGATTCAGGAAGCAGGTTGGTGTGAGAGAGTAAACTCCTGTGAGGGACACATGTACAGAAGGTTGGTTTTCAGTCTGTCGGAGGTAAAATGTTTCTAATTCCAGAGGAAAACAGGTTCAACAGGCTGTGATGTCACGGCTGTCACCAGCATGGTACGTGTTTCCTCCTGCCAGCCGAGCTTCTTCATTTGTCCAAGGTAAGACCACTGCTCTACTATATCTCACACCTCACACGGTTTAATTGGCGAAGGAGGACATGTACCACTCTTTGCAGGCAGTATTCGGATTTATGTGGTATATGGTGGAGGCAGGTTTGGGCCCGTTCGGACCAGATACCAGGGCTTGGATGTATCTTGTTTACATAAGAGAAGAGTCCCATGTGAGTCAGAATGACTTGGCTGCATTCGGCAGGCGTGTTTAATGACTGATACAGTTGGTGTTAGGTGACGTATTGGCATGAAAACACTTTTGAAGAAAAGGTGATTCAGGATTATTTGTGTGTTCAGTGTTACATGCTATATCAACTGTGTTGTTTTGAGCGAATGTGAAGTGTTTAACAGGACATCTGAACTGTAATAAGCTGAGAGTGAGTGTGTGACATTTAAAAAAGGTAAATATATTAAGAATATTTTGAATATATATTATCTCTAAATCTGTTCTGTTTGTATTAATGTTTCTTTAGTTCTCTGGACTTATTTTATCTGGTAAATCGCTCAAATATTTGGACTGATTAACTTAGATCTCTTTGAACTCTACTTTGTCTTTGTACAAGCTATACTGTAACATTGCATTGTGTGTGTGGTGTTTTGACACTGTCACTTTAAATTTCTACTCTTCTAATGAAAGTTCAGGCAGGTGAATATGCAGCGATCTCAAGCGTACCCTCTGTATTGTTTCAGCTATATCAGTGGAAATGATACCACAACAGTACAGTGAGACTGGGAGCTGAGATGTTCAGATAACTTAAAACTGAATGACCTACTTCTCCTCCTCTCGATACCAGTGTGTACACACACACACACACACACACACACACACACACACACACACACACACACACACACACTTGTATAAAAGAAGTAGTACAACCAGTTGGTAACTAAAATTACATACTAGTGGCAGTAAGCTACATTTCATTTGCACCACTCACTGGAAAATGTTGTTTCATGAAGGGAGCAAAACTGAGAGACAGTCATATGGAAGATTATTTTCATTCAAGTTAGTTTTTTAAATTATTTAATTATAATATGTGTAAATGTGTATGTGTGTATGTGCTGTCATTCCCAGCATGTGGGTGTTATGGCACTGACATTTTTGATTCTATCTCTACCAGTTGCCAGATTGCATGTTTGAATCCTACACAGATGTGCTTGGTTATGCAGCTGGATCTAGATCAGTGTTTCCAAACCTTTCCTGCTTGTGAAACCTTAACACAACCTATTGTGCAGACATGAGCTGTGAGCATTTTGACCAAAGAGTGATCTTACATTCTCAGACTGTTTCAGAACTTTAAAATGCCAGAAATGAAAGAACAGTCGGGGAGAAAACATATTTTTATGCAATAGAAACACAGTACTGTGCAAAGTTTTAAGACATGATAAGTAAGGTAAGGAAAGTAACAAAAAAATTAAATCTAAATCAAATCAATATTTGCTGTGACCACCCTTTGTCTTTAAAACAGCACTAGTTCTTCTCAGTACCCTGGTGCACAGTTTTTCATGGTTCTTGGCAGGTAGATTGTTCCAAGCATGATGGAGAACCTGCCACAGTTCTTGTGTAGATTTAGGCTGTCTCTGTCTCTTCTGTCTCCTCGTGTCTATTCTGACATGTCGAGGTGTATTCTATGAGAAAGGTCTATAATTTAGAAGAACCACCAAACACTAGCAGGTTTTATTCAAAAGGCACATGTTAACACTGCTCTCCAGTCACATCTGACTTCGTCCGCATCTCTGTCTGTCACCAGCGTCCTGTTTAACTGGACGATCTCCTGATGGAACCCCCTTCATATGAAGAGGCCAGTCTCCACCCTCCTCCTCTGAGCACAGGATTAAACATCCCACCTCCCCCCTCCTACGACGCCTCCCTCTCCTCCCCCTCAACGCCTCCCCCCACCTATGGAGAAGCAGGTAAGATAACATCTCACTGCTCTCTCTTTCCCCATTTCCCCTCACAGCTCATCAGGCATTGATGAGCATCCATCCTCACCGAGAGAGGTGAATTTGTGGATTCCTCTTTTTTTCTCTCTTTTGGCCTTTTGTCTCAATAAACCCAAAAAGGGGTTTTAATGAGTTAAAACTGAGCCAGACAAGCAGACTGTCTATCCCACTGCAGACTACACACTTACTGAAACAAACTGTTGTTGTTTTGTTGTTTAACTCAGAAGAGGATGACAAAGAAGACTTTCTACTGTTTTGCTGTTGTGTAGGTATTTTAATGTGGACGGAGCTCTTCAGGAAAACGTGAAGCACTAGTGAGGGCAGCCTTCATTTTTCTGCATTAGGCCATCAAAATTTTGTTCAAATGATTTAGCATATTAGCATTTTCAGGTTGTTGTTTTTTGTTTGTTTGTTTGTTTGGTAGAGACCTCTGTCCACAAAGTGATAAACTGTGAATTAAGGTTGTACTCTTAACTTTTACCAGCCCACAACCCCCGACCCTCTCTGGGCAGCTTATGTTATTCATTTGAAAAATCTCTGTTTTTCTTGTACGTACTGGATCACCTTAAGTTTTGGAGTCTGCACAATGGGCTGAAATTTTAACTCTAATGTGAACAAACTATTAACTATTTCTTTTTTACTAGTTACGATCCAGGCAGACCCATTTCCTGGCCTGACTCCAGCATCTGTGCCAGCTGCTGTGATCTCACCTCCCCAAAACAATGGAAGCATAATCCATCCACATGCACAAGGTATAAGGACAATGTTTTAATTATTACTCTCAATAACATCTATATAATTCAACTGGGCTGGTGAGATTAATATTTAATTTACTTCTCCCCTTGTCCTTATTCTCCTCTGATATCCCCCTCTGTCTTTCCTGTGGCTTCTGTAAACCAGTTGGTGTGAGGCCGACTGTCAACGGCAGACAAACTCAGCCAGTAGTAGTTGTGACCCAGCCGACGCCTGTTCCTATCAGAGTGACATGTCTGAGAGACAGCCCCGGTTTGGTACGCTGCCCACACTGCCACCACACTGTCACCACTAAAGTCACATACCTGCCTGGGAGGACTGCCTGGTGTCTGTGTATACTTCTCACACTGATGGGGTGAGACACACAAATACACACACCATAAGTAGCTTATTTATTGTCAGAGTGTTGTCACAGCTTTAACAAAACTATTTATTCTGCGTGTATGTGTGTGTGTGTGTGTGTTTCAGGTTGGTCTGTGGTTTCTGTCTGATCCCATTCATGATACATGGACTACAAGATGCACATCACTCCTGCCCACGGTGCGGAAACAATCTGCACACATACACAAGATGACGCTGTCAGGATGGATAATTCTCCTGTTGTCCTCAGTCCACCCAAAATCTTTTAACACTCATACGTTTGTCACAACGTGGATAAAAAGTTTGTCATGAGCTCGAACGTAAGCAGCTCACTGCACAAGATACAGAGGGAAGCAGAGTGTATTTAGGTGATTCTAAGTGTTTGATAAATAAAGTACATGCTGAATGTAGGGATGGACAGAAGAGAAGTGGATTTGGCTGCAAGAGCAGTTTGAGAAGTTTCTGTGGACATTACTTTCTAATTTTTTTTTTTTTACGGTATAAAAACTTGTCACAGTCAAAATCTTTTTAACCAACAGGAATTCAAACTGCTGCTTTTCACATTTTAAACCTAGAGGGGGTGAGTATGAAATACCTAAAATATTAAATTCTTAATTGTGAATTGCATCTCCGTAGATAACAATGTTGAATATTTTAAGGCGTTCTTCAGAAACACACAACTCTCTGTAAATATGCAGAAGAAAACTAGGCAAAAACACTTTTTGTACTTTTGTAAGAATGTATTTGTCGGAGTGTGGGGGAGTGTGGGGGTGGTGGAATATTGAATCCATCCATGCATATGCATACAGCAGCATTTTACCACAACTCAGACTGAGAGGACATTTATGACGAAGATGATGTCCAGTCCAGGGATTTAATTTGCCATTCTATTTTTGTTTTTCATAGATTGTAATGATTATATTTTCCTTATTTAAATACTTGAGTATTTGTTACTTCTCTTTTTCTAAAGCAGATAAAGCTAATGCTAACGTTTACCGACTTTGATGAAATGTAGGAAACTAGTCCTGGTATGAATGCCAGACATTCCTGTTAAACCAAACAAAGCCTTTTGGAAAACACATTGATGTATTTTTTTTTTTTTTTTGCACAATTCTTCTTTTAAAAACTATGCAGACCCATGGTAAACCCACAGAGGTGGTTTGAATTATTCTGATTAGACCTCTGCTCAGGACTGGGTGTGTACAGATACACATTTATCATTCTTAGTAGTAGCCTACTGCACATGGAAGTGAGTGGAGCTGATGTAATTCCAGCATAAGCTCCACCCAGCTTCAATCTGAGCATGTCTGATTTGACAGTGAGTGAAAACACCTGTCTTCTTATGCAGGTGTGCAGGTACAATCCCACATGTTAGACTTTTTTTTTTTTTGCCCCAACAGCTAAAGAAAATTAAATGACAAGATAAGACACTGCTGCTGCTCAAATTGACTGACAGAACTTTCAATACAGAGACAGGACATAAATGTAAAATAATAATGTTTTTGTTTGCTCTAAAGGATTTGTTTACATCAGCGATTGTATTATGAATAAAGTTATGAATTACGAATTATTGTCAGTGGAGAAACACAATGGTGATCCACAACTCTTCAGCTCAAAATAAAAAAAATACAATAACACAAATGTACAATATTTCCTCAATGAAGCTGACAACATTTTAGACGTAGCTTTTCAAATTTAATTCAATGTCATAAATTTGCATTTTGCCTTTGCATTAATTTTCAAATGTCATGCACTTTTAGATGTACAGAGAAAGACAGTGTTTAAGTAGAACTTTATAAATTTGTATCTCGTTGAGAAGACATCAGTCTTATTTTCTGCATCAGTCTGTTAAATATAAAGCTGTAGCCAGCAGCTGGTTAGCTCACCATAGCATAAAGACTGGACACAAAGGGAAACAGTGCAGCTAGCAGGGACTTTCTGCAGTCATGTCATCACGGTTGCCAAGATGGCTACTCCAACTGCTAACATCGTAGCCACAGCAGAAAATTAGCTTATTTTGTTGTGTTATGTATTTGGGGCAGTTCCTAATCAAATGAAAGCTAACACAAAACAAACTAGGTGCACTGCTGTGTGCAGGTGCCTGTAAATTAGCTGAATCGATTAGTATTATTAGTAGTAGTATTAGTGTTGATGTTGGAATTTATTCAGATGTAACTGCCAGTAGCCAAGTTTCCAGTGCTTTGTTTAAACTTCTGTAGTTTTTAATCACCAAGTAGAAGATCATTGTTCTCAGAAATCTCTTATATGGGTATCCAACCTGGAATTCAGCTTCATATGGTCTGAGCAATGTGAAAGCTGTAATAGTTCACTATGGAACAACAAATTTAATCAATCAATAAATTGATCCAATCATTTGTACAACATCTTTTGTATATAGTAAAAAAAAATGAGACACAAATGAGTGCACAAAAAATAATACATAGGCTACATTAATAAATGAATATAAATGATTAAATAAAATAAATTATGACATAAGACATTCAAATCAAAAGCCAGGCTAAAAAGTTCATCACTTTGGTCTATTCAACGATTAAACAAATCAGATTAGTGAGTTTTGGACAGAACCAGGCTAGCAGTCTCGATGCTAACAGGCTGAAGGCATGAAGCATATAGAAAAGTGCCTTTACTGTTGAGCCCATGCACTGAAATGCAATGACCGATTAATGCATCGTTATCTGTCACCATAATGATGGTGTATCTGTGCCAGGTTGGACTTTTTTTTTTTAAAATCTAAATGTTGTCATGTTATTATTTATCATTCTATCATGTTGCCAGGGAAATAAAAGTGGTCTTGGTTACGACAAAGCTGAGTATCTTTTAAACATGTGCACTAGTGGGTGAATTATGTTGCATATGTGCATGTGTTTAGCGAGTGTTTGCATGGGTTTGTGCTTCCATTTTGACCTTGCTGGGGCTAACAGTGTTAGACAAAGGGCATTTAGATATTAGTGATATAGTTGATATGAACAGCAGCCAATAGCAGGGATACAGCAGGGCTTAGATAGGAAAGTTAATCAGCTACAGACTGGTGGGTCTAGTCGGCAGATAACAAAAGCATTCACAACTACCAGCTCAGCACTGAGACACACATACACACACATACACGCACATACACATATTAGCCCTTCCTTTCACCACTCCCTTCATACTTTCCCGTCAAGCTTGTTCCAGTGTTCAATTTGTCAGCTTGTGGGTGAACCGTCATGAAGACACTGTTGCTGCTGGGGGTGACGGCCTTCTGTCTCTGTGTGTTTGTCGTTGCTGACACACAGCACAACCGACAGGAAGACAAATCTCTCCCCGAGAAGGATGGAGTTTTACAGCTGAAAAAAGGAAATTTCAACAGGGCACTGAGAAAATACAAGCAGCTCCTGGTGCATTTCTGTAAGTTACACACTGAGGCTCCCACAGCTTGATCTTGACCAACATGTGTAAAAAAAAATGACACCATAGGAGTGATTTAATGGTTTGTAAGTGCCTCTGTCACAAAGCCAAATAACCACCTCATACTGAAGCCAATTCATCACCTTTCCTCATCATTATTCATACTCACTCACTGTGTGTGTTTGTTTTTACATGTGTGTAGATGCTCCTCTCTCTGGAGAAAGTTATCGTGTATCAGAAGCTTTCGAAGGTGCTGCTGCAGAGCTTCGGGAGTCAGAGGTCAAACTGGCAGTCGTCGATGTGAAAAAGGAGAAGGACCTGGCTAAAGATCTCAATGCCACAGGTCCGCCGATAATCAGGCTGTACCTCGCTGGAGATAAACAAAACCCTGTACCCTGCCCTGGTAAGTGCAAGTGACAAATAGTATATCCTTTACACATTCATATCTACAGAGCTGTGATTTATTATTATTATGAATTTCGTTGAGATATTCTGAGGTCTGGAGTTACTCACTGGGATTTTTCCAGCTTGAACAACGACTGAGCCAATCAGAGCCTAAACTAAACATACTGTAGTTATATGGTCACTCAGTAGTTAAATTGCTCATGATAAAGGGCTTGTAAATACAAATTAAATCTGCTGTATGACAGTGGCAGGCAAATAGCAGCCCCTGGGCCAAATCTGGCCCTGCAACACAGACATTTTTGGCCCACTGAAAAAAGTTGAAGTTTCTCTTCATAGTTTCCAGCAAGAGGCTTGTGTAACTCTCAGTAAAGATGACCTTCTAACAACAAATATAATCAATGATTTGTGCCTCAGACACTAATAGGTAGCAGTTTAATATACATGGTGTGCTGATGGAAAAATTGCATTTGCCTTGAGACACAATCCTAAAAGTTTTGTAAATCTTTTATTATTCTGAAAGGGAAAAGAAAGGAGGAATTTTTTCACATTTGAAGAGTCAGGCTGTTTTCTCTGGCTTTATGCTAAGCTAAACTAATCGTCTCCTGGTCCTGCATAGATAAGAGACAGACGTGAGAGTGGTATCAATCCTTTCATCTAATTCTCAAAAATGAAAATGAATATGAAATGTAATAACCGAGCTGTTGAATATTAATTGGTTTGGGTTAAATACTGAAAGTGAAAATAATATGTTTTCTTGGATTGCGATTTAGTTCCTCAGAGCTCGGCGTCCATCTTGACCTGGCTGAAGCGGCGGGTGGGGTCTGCTGCTGACCTCATCGCTGATCTTAGCCAATCAGAGGCCTCAGAGGAGTTGACAGTGGTTGGATTTTTTAAGGTGAAAACCAGCTATTTGATGCGCGTTTTCTTGTCTCTGGTGTTATGACTGAAGTTTAACAACGTGTGTCTTCTTGTGTGACTGTGTGTGTGTGTGTGTGTAGGAGTTGGACCAAGAGTATATCCAGGTGTTCTACTCTGCAGCAATCGACCTACCTGACATTAACTTTGCTGTGACACAGAACAATGAAGTTATCAGTAAATATGGTCTCACACATGATGTTGTGCTGCTGTTCAAAAAGGTACCTCACATACAACCCATGCATACACTCACACATACAAGTACACAGGGGTGTGCAGGACCAGAGCCCTTCTCATGAAACACTTTAGTAGAAATCTATTCGACAACATTTTCTAAAAAAAATGTCAACATACAATATTTATAACAATGTATAACATTGCTATGTCAATTACAAAATTACAAAAATATTACCTTTGAAAATACTTAGAAACAATATAATAGAAATAGAAAAGACACACAACTTGTAAAAATATTGTCATCTGAATCATCATTTTCAGCTAATGATTATTTTCATTATTGATTAATCTGCCAAATATTTTCTTGATTAATCAGTTAATCTTTGCATATGTAGAACAAACCAAAGAATATTTGTGTTTTCCTGTTTAAAAAAAAAGATTATTTAAGTAAGTAAAACAACAAATTACGTTGTTTTATAAATATTATATTTTATAAATTATTACATGCCTCTTATATTTAGATTTATTTCATTAAATCTTGACGCACTGACTTGTAGAGTCAATCTGATTTTATAAAAGCTCATTAATGATATTTCAACACTGCAATTATAATTTATAAAAAGACAATAACAAAAATGTATACATTGCTGTCTGCGCAGAAATGTTTCATCTGTCAGTATGAACAGAAATTGTCTGTGATGGACGAGAGAATGCTTCAATAAATAAATAAATGAATAATCACAAAAACATAAGTTTCAGAAACGTTAACGCAAACGTCAATGTCCAGAAGTTCATTGCACTCATACCTGTGTATTATTGTGTCTGTCTGTGTGTGTGTGTGTGTGTGTGTGTGTGTTTGTGTGCCTGTTGCAGTCTAAACTCATCCAGGCTTATAAAATGATGCCTCAGACATCTAAAGAGGAGCTGATCGTCTTTATTACTGTCTACCAGATGGAGCCAGTCACTGAGTACACTGGAAAGGTTGAGTAATAGATGCACATTATATATCCACACACACGCAGACACACACACACACACACACTGTGACTGCTCGGCTGCAGGGAAATGATAGCTTTGTTTATGTGTGTGTGTTTTGTTGTTTCAACTCACTGGGATTGTTTGACTAAATATTGGTGTGTGTTTATGAAAAGTATCAAATTCTCCACCTAATGATGCCTCACACACACTCAACTCAACATCTGTTCTGTTCCAAAGACTTTTTGACGACTGAGCTTAAAAGCATATGAGTTGCTTGTATCTGATGTAACTTGAGCTGATATATGTGAAACAAGTTGTTGAGAAGTTTGATACTGTAACACAAATGGATTCAAGATATCCATAAATGTTAAAACTACACTAACTTTTAACAGCCATCTTTTAAACATACGTAACATGAGTCTTTAAAATGAAAAATTTAGATTCTGGGCTGAGTATGTAATTGTTTGCAAAAGCAAATGACACATTTTGTTGATTTTTAAAGTGAAAGGAAGTAAATACAATCTCTCCATGAAACAGACAATAATAATGAGCCTTTTGTCAAACACACTGTTGCTTTTTATTCCATGAACTTGAAAAACAGGAAAAAATTTGCACAGCACTTAGCAACTCTGCCTCTGCCAGATATCACAGCTTACAAAACTGTTTTGTAGCTTTCTCAGTTATTCTTGACTTAGGGATTTTCACCCACTCTTTCTTTCAGATAACTTGAAGTTGTGAAATATTTTTTAGGCTGCTACCCACATAATTTTTAATTATGTTCAAGTAAGCGGACTGTGTTCCAAAAGCTTCTACTTGTGTTTTTTAAGTAGTTTATTAGATTTTACTGTATATATTTGTAGTGGAATCCATTCTCCCTTCTATCTGTGCAATGTTTCCTGTGCCACTGGCTGCTCCACTATTTCCATCCCCGTGCTTAACTGCTGGCAAAGGGTTACCAAGTGCTGACTTACTAAGGTTCCCAAACTTTTACACATTCACAATTATTGCTTAATTTGTTTCTGTTTTTGAAGTTCAGGGAATAAGAAGTAACAGTGCATTAACATTAGAAGTCTCATTTTTAATGTTTGTAGCAGAGGTTGTATTTACATCTTTTCAAATCAACAAAATGTGTACTCTGCTTTTGCATGCAAATGTAATTTAACATTATATCCTATAGCTATGTTGTGTCTTGACTGAAAAAAGGCAAAGAAAAACAAAACAAGCCGAAATAAATGTGAAGATTTCATACATGTAACAACATCTTTTTCTTACTGTCACTCTGTGGAGAACCACAATAGCAACATAAAAATGGCTGGCAGGAGTAAGCACAAGACGTATAACTACATGCACTGTGAATGATTTCTAATATCTTTATATGCAGTCTATGATGTGGACTGACTGTTATTTCATCTCTTGCAGACAGCCGCTCAGATCTTAAACTCACCTGTGTTAAACCACGCCCTCCTGTTTGTTAACAAAAGCTCTGCAGACTTCAATGAGATCTACTCTGCCTTTAAGAGTGCTGCAGAGGCATTCAGGTTGAAGGTATACACACACACACAAACACACACACACACACAGTACTGCAGCACATACAGTATGAGAATAACCTCACCACACAAGCAGTTTTAACACGTCACTTCTGTGTGTGTGTGTGTGTGTGTGTGTGTGTGTGTGTGTGTGTTCAGATTTTGTTTGTGTGGGTGAATGTGGATGAGCATCGTAATGGCAGGATGATGGAGTACTTCCGAGTACGAGATTTTGAGGCTCCTCTCATCCGATTGGTCAACCTTACAGACCATGTGACCTATCACCTGCCCTCTGACACTCTAGATGAAGAGACCATAAAAAAATTCTGTCAGTCCTACCTGGAGGGCAAAGCTAAGGTAACGTACACTTACATGTAGTGTGTGATACATAACGGAAACTGGGATGACAGGTCGTCCTGATGTGTATGATGTGTTTCTGTGCATGTTAATGTAACAGCCTAAGATGCAGAGTGAGCCGATACCTGAGGGATGGGACAAGAAGCCGGTGAAGGAGCTGGTGGGAATGACTCTGGAGAAAGTTGCCTTTAACCCCGACAAGACAGTTTTTGTCCTGTTCTGTATGTAAACACTTTCCACCTACAGTCTGCTCAGTGACCATGGATTTGAAAAGATGTCTAGGCATCTGAGTTAGAATTGGGCTAAATGAAGCTGAAAATCTCAAGCTTATATTTAACCATTGTTTCAACATCATTTA
Source organism: Trachinotus anak (assembly GCF_046630095.1). Lineage (NCBI taxonomy): Eukaryota > Metazoa > Chordata > Actinopteri > Carangiformes > Carangidae > Trachinotus > Trachinotus anak. The sequence continues at coordinate 23,232,492 of NW_027273870.1, forward strand.
AATAACTGCATTTCAGAGTTATAACTTTGAAATGTAGTAATTTCAGTTGCAAATTATGTTAAAAAAGGGTTAAATGTAGACCTAGACGTAAAAATGTTCACTCTTCAGCCAAACTGGTGCCTAAATGTAATTTGGAAATAAACAAATCCATACTTACTTGGTAGTTCAACCACGCTCAGTTCTCAGTTCGGCTGTATGTTTTATGGCTTCTTGTTGTTGTTATTTTGTGCCCTTATTGTTGATACTTGTACTCACTAACATGGTCATACCCACTGAGGTCATGTCAGGCCTGTTTTATTGGCTGATTCCAGTATTCCTGCAAGGGATTGCTCATAGTGGCGACACCTCACCCTGAATTATCACACAGCTCTGCAGTTTCCCTCAGAGCTTTAGTATCTTTCAGCTCATTGTTTTGGTTTACAGCCTGCATTAACACCAGTCCTGCAGCAACAGGCAAAAAAACCTATCAAAAATCAAAGTTAGCAACTATCTGGTGCAGATACTAGAGCATTTAAGGGCCTGATATTTGATGAAGACTAAACATAGTGATAAAAGAAGAGTAAATATTCACTAGGCGGCCAGAAACACCATTTAAATGACATCTAAATCACTGAGACATCTAAAACCTTTCATTTCATTTTTCACACCTGGATATTTTTTGACCTTCAAATCAGTTGCTGTTTAAAGTGTCCTTCTGTTTCCTTCTCCCTACTTAACTTTTCTGTGTTGTCCTTATTGCTTTGATGCTGCAAAGCTTACTTGTAATTGCTTCCTGTACAAATCCCAAGTAAAACCATCTGAAACTCACTGTGTGTACTTTAGATCTACCCTACAGTCAAGAGTCCCGCGCTCTGTTCCCGCTGTGGGAGGAACTAGCCAAGGCCTTAACGGAGCGAGAGGACGTGGTCGTCGCTCGCATCGATGCCTCAGCAAATGACATCAACATGTCGATGCATGGACCTTACCCATCGCTCTGCCTGTTTCCTGCTCTGTATGCTGAAAGGGTATGAGGCATCCCAGGAGCAAAGATACTGTCAATAATATAACTGTTTAAATAACTGTTTAAACAGACGTCCTGTTAATGAGGATAAATATATACTGATATACATTTCAGCCTGACAGTCAGAAATGACAATTAGAAGCTGAAAAATATTGGATTACATAATGTTAGCCTTGCTCTGTGTGACAAACCGGACATCTTTCAAGGTTGTTAATGTTCAGTATGTGATCTGTGTTTCCATCAGGTGGTGGTTTACACTGGAAAAAGGAAGTTGAAGGACCTGGTTAAGTTTGTAGATAAAGAGATGGAAAAAGCCAAAAAAGACAGAGTTAAGGTAAATCATCTTCCTGACTAGTTCCGTATTGAGTTTAATGTCACTGTGTGTGTTTGATGTTTTACTTTTTTTCTGTGTTAAAAATAAACTTCTTTCCTTTGTGTCTCCAGGAGGATGAAGACAGGAGGAAGTACATCGAGGCCATAAAAGCTGAGGAGGCAAAAAAAGACAACCAAACCAAAGACGAGCTTTAATGCAAGAACAAAGAGAGTAGTGTGTGTGTGTGTGTGTGTGTGTGTGTGATACCTTTTAGTCAGTTGTCTCCAAACATGGACGTGGTTTTATCTACCCAGCTGAGCTGTCATTAACCATCTGTCCAATCAGATCCAATAAAGTCTTCAGTTAAAAACTCTGATGGTTAAAAGGATTTTCATTTATTTAACCTCAGTCAGCTTCTGTCTTTGTCATGTTCATTATGGGAATCCAAGGTTTAAGTAGACCTGATGATGACTTCAACTAAGTTACAATAAATGTGTCCAAAAGACTGTAGAGTAATAATGAACATCATAGATGTAACACAGATATACTGTGTTTGAGAAATTTGAGAGAGCGCTGACAAGTTGACGGATCCTCATCAAAAATGTGTTTCTGTGTTTACATTAAGATATGAATCTTCAAACACACACACACACACACACACACACATATCAGCCAATATGTCATTTTTTGATCTTTTTAATAAGTCTTAAATATATTGACCCTAAAAATCTTGTATTGGTTAATAACAATATATTCAATAGAAAACAACTTGCCATAGCAAAGCATCATCTGTGACAAAAACTAAATCCACTAAAAATCAGGAGATTCACAAATGTCTGCTGTACTACAGATGTTTAAAAGTGCCAATTAGAGTATTAAAAATAGCAATAACTGGTTGTAGGTAAATATGCTATAAATTTACAATTAGGGGAGGGCAATGTGGTTGACATCTATATCACACTATTAATATAATATACATTACATTTTCTGATTTTAATGCCACAGTTTAACACATAAATGTAAAATCACACATACACACATTGCAGATAAGACCTTAGTTATTTTTGTGGGGTTTAGCCAACTAAGAAAAAATCAAATTGAAAAAGTTTTTTAAAAATAACACAAATTTCATATTACGTTTTCGATATTATCCAATAAAATGTTTTGGATATCTTAAGAGCTGATTCCAGATTTTTTTGGATTAACTTTTAGGTTAACAAAATCACAATAATAATGAAATATTTGCTATTTCCAAAAAAAAAATAAAATAAAAAAAAAAAAAAAAAAAAAAAATCCTGGCAGTGTGGCATGTTTTGAAATAGCATTTCACGTAGGCTAGGGAGATAAAATTTACCAAAAATGTAATTTAGAAAAAAATGTTGGGAAAATAACAAAATATCCAAATAACAACATTGTAGAGACCCTTTGGTGGGGTGGGGGCTTGGGCTTATGACCAGAACAGTAATTCTGGCTACGGCCCTGCTGCTATGCCGTTAGCCTACATAAAACTCTTTAAATGTGTAAAACAAAAACTTAAATCTCTTTTAATTTTAGGCAAATTTTACGTAAAATCTCACGTTTCAGAAGTTTTAAAAACAATAATAGATATGGTTCAGCTCAGCCCTAATTACCATAGCCTACCTACAACAATAGCCTATTGTGGGAAATTTAGGTTAGACTAAAATGTAAAAAAAAAAAAAAAAAAAAAAAAAGTAAAAAAAATGTAAAAAATAAAAAAAATCGATCTTAATTTAAAACCATGATGAGTGCTGACAGTTAATTTTGCAGCAGCCTGCGATCTGCTCTCGGTGACGCGGTGTGACTTCACACGGAGGCTGGAGGAGGACGCCGCCGCTCCGCGCAGCTCTCTGACCGTCTCCTCTCGTTCTCTCGGCGGGCGTCAGGCTGCAGAAACCCGGAGGGATGGAGCCAGCGGGCGCGTATGGCGCCGGGAAGGCCGGGAGCCTTGCCTTCGATCCGGTCGCCTTCTTCACGCATCCCCGGACCATCCTCAGACTGATGTCGTGGGTAAGCCTCCTCTGCAGTGTGTCGGTTGTTATCAATGGACGGGCCTACCTGCACCCCCTCCTCTCTGTCTCTCTCCCATTCACATTCCTTATGTATCTCTTCCTCCCTCTCTGCTGAGTGTCTTTTATCCAGTCAGGTCAGGATTCATACAAATCATTGCTTTCATTAAAGGCTGAAGCCGTTTCAGTGAAAGCTCTGCTGTGATATTCATCTCAGGATCGTATTGCAGAAATCATTTCAGTGATGCAGCTTGTGGCTGGAGCTGATTACCATATGTTTATCTGGGGCCTCTTTGTGTCTGGACTGAGCTGATGTGAACGCTTTAGATTTAAATGCCCCCCCAACCAGAATGTAACACATCTCTGTCGTCTCTGTGGTGTGATGCTGTGCAGCTGTGAGTCACCAAACAGCGTTTACCATGCGCCGAGGTAACAAGGAACAATCTGGTTTTAAAGGAGACATTGCAAGTTAACAGATCCACATCAAGCCTCTGTCTCTGTCTCGTAATTCAGTTCAGTTCAACAGAGTTTGTCAGAAGCGCTTTGCTATCCCATCCTGAAACGACGCATGCCTAACTGCAAAATGAAATGCAGTATGGTAAACACAAAGGCAAAGTCATAAGGAGACACTTCAGATAAGAAAAACATAGAGATTACAGAACGGAATAGATCAGTGCAATAAATAATGTGACATGCAGACCTATAATGAATAGCTGTAGATAGAGATTAGGACTGAAACTCATGATAATTTTCTTTATCAATTAATTAGCCTGTTTCGCTCTATAAAATCTGAGAAAATTGTGAAAATTGCCCATTGTTTTGTCTAACAAACATCTCAAAACCCAAAGGTTTTGAATTTACTGTCACATAAGACAAAGAAAGTAGATACTCTCAAATGAGAAGCAGCAACCAGGGTATGTTAGTTGTTTTTTATTTTATTTTATTTTATTTTTTGTTTGCTTGTTTTTGTTTGTTTTTTAAAAGAAAAATCAGTTATCAAAGAGTCAAACAGTTATTTCTTGGTCAGTCACCTTATCAATTAATCAACTAGTTGTTTCGGCTCTAATGGAGAAACTGGTAAATGAAAATGATGTTTTCCTCTTTATTCTCTACTGTCACATATTGTGCAGGTACAGTCTCTCGATAAATATCTCAGATCACCATGTACATTTGGTGAGGATTTAAGTAACAGAATATAATATAATGGGATCAGGATCAGTTCACCCAAAGTGTCGATGGTCAGTATCTCGTAATGGTCAGATGGTTTTGGTTTTATATCTTGAGACTTTGAGACTTGATCTGACTCGTGAAACCTCAGACATAAAGCAAACACAGTTGAGGTAAAGGGTAGAGCTGGATTACTGACAGGGCAAAGTGGGCAACGTCTGCAGTTTGATTGACTGCAAATTATTTTTAGAAGCACAATACACTATACAATGACATGTTAAGGGCCTCATGGCAGCTCCTGCAGTTTTACTTCATCTTGAGGCCATGCTGAATCTTGTAGATGGACACCCTGTCAAAATATACTTTTAATACGTGACCTAAGTTTTCTTGTAAACAAACAAAAGCTATGTGTACATTTAGGTTTATCTCTAAAACATGCATTCCCCTTCTCATAAAACATTTGTAAATGTAATTTTTTTTTTCTCTTTCCTGCCTTTATTGGCACATTCTTTTGTTTCTTTGAACGTTACGGCCGATTTTCAATCAGAACTAACAATGAGTTCTGTGGATCATCCACAGTCACCAGGAAATTGTGTCTGGAAAGACATGCTGATTGTCAGTTCTTATCAGAGGTGGACGTCTCAAAATGTCTGCAGATAAAAGTGAAATTGTTTGAATGCCTCTGTACCATTATGGGCGAATGGGAGGATGTTTGGAAATTTGGCTAAAGTCAAATTTTGTTTATTGAGCCCCACTTCACTAAACTTATTCTGTAGCACTTACACAGCACGACTGTCTCAGATATTTTTAAGTATCTGGACAGCTGGGTATGTATCTCCAGGAGTAACTGATGGAAATATGGTTTTTGGTTTGTTGTGTGTAATTTGGGTGAACCAAACATTTAAACCTGTTACATGATTATCAAAGACAAGTACATCATTGTATCTTGATCACAGCTTCTCTCTGCCTCTTATCCACAGACACTTGAACGGCAGCAGGGTTTGTTTGTCCTGGTGCATGTGTGTGTGGCATGTATGAGGAATGAAAAGCATTCATACACCAGTGTGAGTTCATTCTCTTTTAGGTGTTAGATAATAAACCAGCCCACGTGTCTTCCTCTGCAGATTTTCTCCATAGTGGTGTTCAGCTGCATCGTGAACGAGGGCTACATCAACATTGGCAGTGAGCGTTTGCTCTGCGTCTTCAACAACAATGCTGACGCCTGTAACTACGGTGTTACTATCGGCGTGGCCTGTTTCCTCGGCAGTATCTGTTTCATGATCCTGGACGTTTACTTTCCCAGCATCAGCAGCGTCAGGGACAGAAGACGTGCCGTCCTGCTGGACCTTGTCTTCTCTGGTATGAGTAAACACAAACATCATGGACTCTTGCTGAACATATGGAATTAAATAATGAATGAATGAACTTAAAGACAAAATATTAAAAACCAAGAATATTAAAGGTAATTAAAAGCTTTTAGGTATATGAAAGACATAAACTGGACCAGATTAAAAACAGAATAAGGTAAAGCAAGATACATGCCATCCAACCAATTATCTTAGATTAGCACAAAGACTGGGAACTGGGGCAGCTTGATTGACTCTGTTCAACAGTAAAAACCAAACAAAAAGTACGATTGTTGAGAAGTCTTTGAGAAAATAACCCTACTTCTCAGGAAACATTTCCCTAATGAGTTGCGGTCTCAATCGCTAATTTCAAGTCTTCTACAATACAGCATGATGTTTATCTTGTAAATTATTAGAATAGAAGGGTGTGATTGACTGGTACAGACAGGTACAGTCACAAATGTTAGCATGTTAAACTAAGATAAAGTGATGCCTGCTAATCAACAGCATGCTAGTATTGTCTTTGAAAGCATGTTAGCATTTAGACATTAGCACTTAGCTCAAATCATCACACAGCTGCTATCATGACTGTAGTCTCTTAATCTTAATCTTCACCTATACATGAGTGAGTTTCCAACCAAATGCTGCACAAATATTAACCAAATGAAGTCACATTCATGTACTTTGTGATTAATTTTTAAGTCTGTTTCCAGGCTATGGACAACTCCTAGGCCTAGCTAATAAACTAACAATGAAAAGATATATATGAAATATATATTATATATTATATATTATATATTTATAATTCTTACAGCTAATGTTACCTTGCAAAATTGAATATGCCACCAAAGTGACCTGGACGTTTACATCCTATCTTATATTTTTGTGAAAGTATTCTGTGACGTTCTGTGCATATAGTAAATTGAACTTGAAACAGGTGGATGGAAACCCAGTTCGAAATTTTTGCCAGTGCAATTATTAACAACAACAATTGAAACAATGTTATCTGTATGTGAAGCAAGTTGCTAAATAAAATAAAACGAAAAAAATTTAGAAAAAGATCAATTATATAAAATTGCATTAAAGAAACACTCAAATAATATAAAATCAAGTGAAATCATGATAATCCTCTTGATTGATATATGTTTTCAGAACAAGTTGTGAAAGATGGTCCACATTACCTTTTTCTAATCTAAAGCCTTTAAAGCCCTTCTTCATCCCCCCTCCAGGCCTCGCCAGCTTCCTGTGGTTTGTTGGCTTCTGTTTTCTGGCCAATCAGTGGCAGGCAACCTCTCCAGACGAGCTGCCATTGGCCCAGGGCTCCGACGCTGCCAGAGCCACCATCGCTTTCTGCTTCTTCTCCATCCTCACCTGGGTCTGTATACTTATACCTGTGTGTACACCTGTCCTCTGTCTGTGTGTTTACATTCATGTTTGTCTGTCTTAATCATCATCATCATCATCATCGTCATCATATTTGTTTGTATGACCAGGAGTGTGTGTGTGTGTATGTTATACTTTCAGGGTTATCAGTGTCTGCTGGCAATGAGCACAGTTAAGAGCATTTCCTTCATGGAGGACAAGCAGAGGCTGCTGCCTAGGACCCCCCCTACCCTCTCTTTAGTCTAACACACACACACACACACACACTCACACACTCACACACTCCCTCCTGTGTATTACTGGTTGATTAAGTGCATATCTGAAGGTTTGTCATCGTGCCAGACTTGTTTAAAGTCCATTAAGTAGTTGAAGCAGCAGATTTAGAATAAGGCTGGGTGACACGGTTGAAGCTGATATCAATATGAAATTTTGTTTTTGATCTATATTACTGTATGGCATATGAATACTAAAAATCACAGAGACAATCAAATTGATGCTTAATGCAATGAGCTGCAATCCACTTTACGTCAGACAAAATGTAATCATATGTGTAAAACAAAAACCGCAAATATTCATATTAGTTCCAGTCAAAGAACAGAGCTTACACACCCTTCATCACTACCACTAAGGTCCTCCTGACCAAGACCCCCAAAGTGTCCCAGTTGAGCTGCTCAGTGGCCGCTCAGCTGGAACAGGTCTGCCTGTGGTTTTACTGGGGAGTTTTCTTGTGTGAATGTGTGTTTGACCGTGTGTGTGTGAACAAGGTGTTCTTGAAAAAGAGAACATTGTTCACAGTGATGGCTCCCTGGTTAAATTAAACTTTAAAAAGAAATTGCAATGCCAGGAGGCATCAGCGTTCAGACAGAAACTGACTGATTTATTATCCACTGGTAACTCAGTGGAGCCTTTTAAAATCTCTCCACCTAACATAAAGCAGCCATTCATCTCACTGTCAGAGGACGTGAAGAGGTTAAGCCGTAACTGTGTCAAGGATGTACAGTACGATACAAAAGATTTTTTTAGACTGTCAAGTAATTTCCCAAGTAGGCCTGTGGTAAATTATTCCAATATTCTTCTGTAGAGAATTTATAACAAGTGACAAAGAACAAAATCAATTTTCTTAAGACTTTGGATACTTTTTGGGAAAGTCTACTGATTCTACACGTTGAAGTTGGTTTAGTAGTCATGAGGAGTGAAACTCAGCCTCATGCTTGTTTAATTCTTCTGGCTTTCTGAAGTCTGAGAAAATGCCCTGAGTTATTTCACAATTGTTGTTGATAAAGTTGCATTATGGCAAATTGTGGATCTATCATTTTTGAGTTTGAGATACACTTGTTACTCACAGTCAGGATACATTGGTCTCTGCTGGTTCGATTTTGACTGTTTAACTATTCTTTTTCAATCTGTCTCTTGTGAGTCCAACTTTATGGAAGTACAATACTAAATTACTGAATTGAATTACTAACAAGTGACCTAACCCCACCCCCCCGTTACATTTTTTTAACCACACTAGAGATGTAACTCTAGTGATGGCAACGCTGGTTAGTGCAAGGTGAAAGAAGTATTAAGATCATTTACCTAAGTAAAAGTACCAGCATGCTGCAACAATGCAAGGAAACTCAGTCATGAGTAAAAGTCCATTCAAAATCCTTCTTGAGTAAAAGTAGAAGTAGTTTTAACTAGTTTATATACACTTAGCGAGTATCATTCAGGGGCTTGGGAAATGTCTTTGAGGTTGTGTTTTCTGCATAAAATACTAATCAGATCCCAAAATTGTACTGAAGAACAATACTTGAGTAAAAGAATTTAGTTTTATTCCACCACTTTGGTCCACACTGAAATATCTCAAAACTATAGTATGGAGTGCCATGAAATTTCATATAGACACTCATGGTTTCCAGAGGATGAATCTTACTGCCTTTGGTGATCAGTGACTTCCACTAAATACCTGCAACACTAATGATGTCCTTGTCATTCTTAGCTGTACTTTGTGTTTGGTGCTATTTGGCAGCTGCAGAGTTTACAGTTAGATTTTTTTAATTTTATGCAAATTAAGTATTTCACATCACTGGTCAGTCCTGCATTGCCTGGAATCCCACAATGCATTGTGAAGTGTTTTGCTTGTGTCAAGTAGACACTGAATGGGGGACTTTGTGTCTCACAGCCTTCAGTGGGTCCTGTAAAAAAAAAAAAAAGTGTTTCAAATGCAAATAAATCAGTGTGTAACTAACAGTCTCAGCTAATGCCTGTGTGTCTTTGTGTGTGTTACTAACAGGCTGTACTGACGCTGAGTGCACTGCGGCGCTTCTTAACCGGCAGCAACACAAACTTGTTCACATGGCAACACCTGGAGCCCGCCCCCAGCAACGCTCGAGCTACACCGTACCCCATCGCCAACGGTGCTACCATAGTAACCACCAACCCCTATCAAGCCCCACCCTTCACTGAAACCCTGGACCCCCAGAAACTCACACAGCAGAGACCCATGGCTCCGGCCTTCTAGAGACAGACAGATGGACAGACAGAAAGAAAGAAAGAAAGAAAGAGGAGGTGTACAACACCACACTGACAACTTCCTGCCTCGCTGTTTAGTGGCTTTCCATCCTCTCCAAGGACTGGCGAGATTATGGGTCGTGTGATGTATGATCTATTTTCACCATGGCAACTGCTGGCTCAGCTTAGTTAGTTGTAACTCTCTGTGTCAAGAATACTGTCTTATGTTCCTGCACACACACACACAGGTATCAACGCACGCAAACACAGCTGTACTCACTCACACCTGGAAACAGATATACATGTACACCTGGAAACACGTGTCACCTGGAAGGACAGACACACACACACACACACACACACACACACACTTCGACTGCATGTTCATATGGTGAGATTAACATAGATGTAGATCAGTGATGATGCTCCATCTGCCTTATTAAAGGACACAAGGTCTTTAGTGGAGGAAATATGGAGGACAGTGAAGCTCCATTTATCTGCTTCTGTTTGCCCTCAGTCAGTCTGACCAATCACAAGCTGCCCTGCATACATGTGGCCTCCCATTGGCTGAAATTGAGACAGAAAGGCAGCTTGACCAATAGATTGTGAGCAAACTAGCGAGGGTGCCCAGAAATTGGTGCATTTTCTTGGCAGGGAAATAAAGGCAGAACAGCTTAATGCATTCTGAACGCTATAGTGTTTCAGTGTGAAATATTCATGTGATTAAATATTTTATTGTGATATGCTGAAGTGGTATAATGAAATATGAAAAATAAAATCTATCCAGTACCACCACAACCACCATCAGAGCTGTGAGTTTGCTTTGGTTCATGTGGTCTTTCAATCATTTCCTCTTTGCTTCTTGCAATGTGAGATATTGTTTTGAATATAACTAAGTATTGAGATCTAGATCCAAGGATGTGTTAGGCATATTAATCAACATCTGCTGCAAGACCATAATTAGATGGGGTACTCGAGTTTTGTCGAATTCATTAGCAGCAGCAGGCAGCAGCTGTGTGTTAGCTGTATTTTTAGATTAAACAGCTCATATTAAAGGACTACAGACGCTCCCACTGTGTTTTTTTTTTTTTTTTTTAAATCTCTTCACATAGGGGGGAAAGGACAAATTTGGAAGCAATGTTACGGAGTCAAATGAAAGTCAGAAAGGAAGTGGTTTTATTCCAGCACTGTCCAATCATGTTACTGCAGGTGAGCTTCCTGTATATGACTCCCTGCTTCCAAGAATCTGCAGGAACATTATATGATATTATCAACATTTGCATCATCCAGAGTCATCATTGTCGTCATCGTTATCATCATACTATAACACTAACATCGTCATCATCCATCCATCCTCGTCATCACCAGCACAAGCAGATAAAATGACATTCAAAAATGTAGAAATTGGCCTTTGTGGTTCTCATATCTTCGCTTCTGTGTTAATAAAATATAATATTAGCCTTTTCTACATAGTTTACACACCATCATATCACCGGAAAAAGCCCTTCTGTACATCTGCTTCAGTCTACATTTCACCCGTTATACAGAATAATCTCTACAAACCTCTGGCAACACGGGCCAGCTCGGGCTGCAGACAGCAGGGGGCAATCTAACTCTGTAGACCTGCGATCACATGCTTCGCACTCACCTGCGTCTGAACTACCTCTACCCTGAGAATACTAAGACAGAGAAAAGGAAAGTGGAGGGGGAGTGAGAAAACTAAGCCGTCTGATCATTCGAATGGGTGGGATCAGGAAAAAGCGAGGTAGAGACTACTGAAGCCTAGGTCACACTACAGGATTTTAACTCCGAGGCTCTAACAGCGAATTGATTTCTCTGACTGTCAGTGCAGGGTGGATTCAGGCGTGGGAGGAAAATCCTTGAAAAATCAACAAGGTATCAAGGTTTTCTTAGACTGTGATCTGAGAACAATCAAGCAACATTCAGTGGCAGTTTACTGTAGGTCAAGAGGTAAGAAAAATTAGACAAGAAGTCATATTTAACAGCTAAAAACTCCAGCTTGGTTAAATGCAAGATTCTCATTTTTCTCATTTTTCTCAACAAGCTGCTGTACAATTTTTGCTGTTTTTTGGAGCAATATTTCTTTTATAAAATGCCTGCACCAATCCACGTTCAGTTTGCAATTACAAATTAAGCAATTTCATATAAAAAGGTTAAATTTTTTGTAAGTTCATAATTTAAAAATCTATTTCTTTTGTAAACATAAACTGTAATTCCTGCACCACAGAGCAAGAAACGTGAGACTTTCACTTGCAGTAAACAACTCTGGTAAATTATTATGAGACAGAATTAGAAGCTGTGTAGATGTCATGTAAGTGGTTATCCAAGAGTACCAACCATTTGAATAATTAATGAATCATTAGGTGAATTTTCAAGCAATTTTCCTTGTCTTAAAAACTGCAGTGAATTGAATATCTCTGGGTTTTGGATTTTTGGATAGACAAAAAAATAGTTGGGTTTCAAGATGTCAAACAATGTTTTATAAAATAAATAAAATAAACTGCAGATAAATTGATAATTAAAATAATTGTTAGTCACAGTCCCTAGCTGTGTTATCTCTTTGTCTACATGTCTATATGTACATGAGCAGATCAGTCAGTAACTCAATCTGTGCTGCAGCGTCTGTGATTTTGTCTTGTACTCTGACCTAGGCTTGAGGTGCAAGGTTAAGGATGAGAGTGAGGGCAGAAGGAGAAGCGCAAGCAAGGGGAGGGTTAGTGTTTGGGTAAATATAGCTGGAGAGTGACTACTGTGTATGAACTAAAGCTAGGACTATGATAGAAGAAAAGGAAACATCTTCTTGTGTGCATCTTGTGTGCAAATAGCACAAAGGGGGTAAACGTCTTTGAACACATACGCGCTCAGACATACACAGTCTCAAAGAGTTCGTCTCAAACACCCTGTGAAAATCCTGTGATTGGACGGGAGAAGGCGAGGGGCGTGGGCCTGAAACAGGAAACAGGTACCCTTCCTCTTTTGGACTGCGACTCCCGCCCCTCTCGTGTGCTCCAGCAGCACATTCCTCCACTTTAGAGAATATCCAACCCATCCACCCATCCCTGGGTTTGTTTAGTCGTCCACAGAGCTCCCCTCCGGCTGATTAGGTGAGGGGGTTGTGGCGTCAAATGACAGAGTCCGCCTTCTCAGCTCAACACTGCTGTCCATCAGCTGGGTTGCCATAGTAACTGGCTCCTCCCCTGGCGGCGGGCTCATCCTCTGCTTCCTGTTCCTGCCCGACACCGGGGACACTGATTGGCTGAGGCGGCTCCTGTGCTCCCCGGGGCTCGGGGTGAGGTGTCTGCTTTTGTGTGAGGAGCTGGGAGGACGTTGTGTGTGCGAGTGAGTGTGAACAGAACTGTTAATGCGGCTGACTTCCTCGTCAGCATCGTCTAACTCGGGGCCAGGGTCAGAGACGGGGCCGGGACTGGCTGATAGGGTGGATTCACCGCTGAGGACCTTCAGACTGGACAGGCTCTGCGGGCTGACAGGCCTCTTCTCGACATCTGTTTCTGGCTGCGAGCCGCAGATGGCCTGCTCAGGTACATGTTGCTGTCCAGTGGTTTCACTGTGGCTCCGGCTGTGGCTCCTGCATGAGATGACCCTCTGGCGGTGCGTATATTTCAGTGTGTGTACGCTGGATGATCGCTGGCGTGGTGGCGAGGAAGAGACGGCAGACACAGTGAGGTGAGGCTCTGCCAGATCGTCAGCTGAACCGCTCTGATCCGGAGAGTCACAGCGCACAGCCTCCTGCAGGCACAATACATGCACAAACACACACATAGAAACACACAGTCTTCATTATGTGTTGTGTATCTATAAAAAAATAATTGAATATTATGTAATAATTTGGCACAACAGCAACCGAAGAGCAGAATTTGAGAATCTGCTGCAAGTGAAGTGTGAATTGCCTGGTGCTTGCAGATCAACCTGGTTCGAAATGTAAAATGTGGAATGGAAACCTCATTTTTAAAATGATATATATTCATTAAATATCATCACAGTCTGCACAGAAGTTTAATTTTGTGAGAATTTATTATCCAGTCTGGTCATAAAACAATTCCTTCACAACTACACTGCAAAATTCAGTCCTTGTAGGTGGGTAGGTGCATTAATATTTGGGACTACAAGGAAAGTAAAGAAATGAATTGAAAGATATAGCTGTCTCGAAGAGAAGAGAAGAGAAGAGAAGAGAAGAGAAGAGAAGAGAAGAGAAGAAGAGGTGATAATAACACACCTGTCTCCGTAACTGTCTGTTCGTGTGTAAAGATGCTGGTCTCTTCAGGACTGAACTCTCTGGGACATAGGAGGGACTCAGCTTGTTTCTGTCTAAACTGTCTTCAGGACTGAGCCAATGAGAAGGATGTCTGCTGGCACTGTGGGTGGGACTAAGTCTGAGTGACGGATGTCTGTCTATACTGTGGCTGGACATGAGTTTAGGCCTCTCTGTCTTGTGTTCCTGATTGAGCCTGTATCCATCTATACTGTGAGCAGAGCTGAGTCTGTGTCTGTTTATCCGATGGGCCGGGCTGAATTTGTATCCATCTATGCTGTGAGCTGAGTTAAGTCTGTGTCTGTTTATTCTGTGAGCCGGGCTGAACCTGTATCCCTCTACACTGTCGGCTGGACTCAGTCTGTGTGGGGAGTGTCTGTCGATGCTCTGAGAGGTGCTGAGGCAGATCATCGGCCTTGAGCTGCGTCCAGATCCCAGTGAAGCGTGGCTTATGGTGGGCAGAGCTCCTGGAACCTGCAGCAGAGAGCCGCCTCCACTGGAGCCCAGAGATGACATGGAGCCTGCAGAGCATAACGTGACAAAAATAAAACACATGGACGAGAGGAAAACAACAGAGTAAGGTACAGTATTTCTAAATCAGAACCAGAATCAGCTTTATTGACAAAGTACGTGTACAAATACTGGCATTTGTCAATTTTTCTTGTTGACTTGCACACAGCTAAAAGAATGGCTTCAGATGATAGATGGCTAAAAATAAGGACAACAAAGCTGAACAAAAATAGGTAAACAAACATCTAAGTACTGTGTACATACAGGTAGGTGAAAAAATTTATTTGTATGTGAATATATATTTTTTTAAAAATCAAACAATGAATAACAACGTACAATGTCTGTATATGAGTGTTTGTGTTAAAATTGTGTCCTCCTTAAAAGGTAGAATGATATATTTTCCTAAACTCATCCCATGAAAAGATTGAAATAAACAATTAACTGATCCTGTTGATAAGTGTTGACTGTGTACATACAGCCTGATATACAGGAGCTTCTTTCTCTAAGCTGTGGACCTCTTTTTCTGTCCATAAACTATTGAAGACACATGAATGAGCCTCACTGAATGAGTGACATGTTACATCATTAAGGCGAAAATAGGCACTGTAGTTTATCTTGACTGAATCCTGCTGTAAATACTCACTACACCACCAAATGTGTATTAATCCACCACTGAAAATAATGTTTAAGGGCATATTTAACCTTTTTAACAAATTACAGTCATGACCTTTAAAAAAAAAATCACACAAATGGGCCTTGGGGCGTCAGAGCCATAGACAAGAGTAGGGAAATTTGAAAGTATTACGAGATGGATTAACACATTGCTGATTCATGGGATTTGTTGATGATAAATCATAAAAATATACAGCTAAAAGTGTTTGAAATGTTTTGTTTTGATCCCATAAGCTACATACAGTTTATCTTGGGGACTGTGAGAAGAGTTTTGCATAATTTAAATATAGATTATGAATAAGCTCTTTTGGGCTTTTTTTTCATCTCTGTAAATTACTTACTATTCTTATTTTTTAGTCATTTGTTTTATTTTAACTTGCACACATATGTTAAACTCAAAACTCACAGTTACTGTTCATACTGCTCATGGGGTGATGTCCCCACCTGAAAAACTAAGGGTGGGGTAGGACCAGTAGCTCTAGAAAAAGTGATACTAATGTGCTTTGGAGGCATATGCCAGGCACCACCAGTTTGTCACTTATTATTAAAAAATATCTTCCACTTCCAGGCCTATAATAACAGTGCCACTCATTGCAGCACATCATACCTCAGCTGTCTTCTAAGATATTCAAGGAGGCAATAATCTTTATAGCAATCAGTTAGTGGTTATAGCACGGTAAAAAACTGCTCCTTAATTTAATTGGCTATAAATAACTGAAGTACCTGAGTAGCTGTAGCCGGAGTAGGCCTCGTGGCCAACGGGAGGATAAGGGGAACATCTGAGTGGCTGAACGTAGCTGTCGCTGGGGAGAGACAGCATGCGTCCCATGCTCAGCAGGTTGCCATGGGAACACACCTCATCCTCAACCTGCACCTGCCACATGAGATCATCACCGCCGTCATCGTTGTTGTCACCTCCACTCCCTTCCCATCCACACATGCAGAGCAAGCACAGTGTACCTTACCTGAGCAGGTGTGTCCACGTTTGGCCCCAGGTCTCCGCTCAAAGATGCAGCGCTGAGGCGACGGTTGGCCTCCTCCCTCTCCCTCCTCTCCTCCCTCTCCCTCCTCTCCTCCCTCTCCCTCATCTCCTCCCTCTCCTTCCTCTCCTCCATCTCCTCCAGCTGCGCCTCCTTGTTGCTCTCCTCCAGGTGCTTCATCAGAACGGCCACAACCACATTGACCAGCACAAACTGAGCCGTCAGGACGAAGGTGACGAAGTAAACGGGGGAGATCAAGGGCAGGTAGGTGAGGCAGTGGCGCTCCTGCGGGCGGCACTCACGCAGGGTGTCCTGGACGACCCAGATAAGCGAAGAGAATAAAAATGATGAAGCAATGAAGAAAACTGATAACAGACAAAAGGATTAAGGTGATTTTCAGGTCTATTAACGCAGAACACTGGACTTCCTATCCTCTCCTACAGGGGGAGATGTTGATCTGAGCGTGAAGGGACCTTCAGACTGTCACAGAAGAATAACACACTCTCCTAACCCTCTAATGTCAGCAGCTCTTAGTCTGTCATAAAAACAGTGATCTGTTCTCTGCTTAATGCATCGCCTGTCTCATAACCGATGCTTTCAGACACACAGACACGCACAGACACAAACATGGACATTGTCGTCTATCCATCTTCTTAAAAACTGCCACACGGCAGAGGAGAGAAAGAGAAATAACCTTCATAATCCCATTCCAGTTGTCCCCGGTAGACACCCTGAAGAGCGTGAGGAAAGCCATGCCAAAGTTGTCGAAGGTAGCGTGGCGACTGAGACCCTCACACGGGTTCTCGTCTGAACACTCTGAGAGAGGATGAAAAGAGGGAAAGAGTGTTAGAGGCAGAAAATGTAGGAGAGGAAGTCGAGGGGAGAGAAGAAAGAGAATTGTGTTTAGATTAGAGCACTGATTAGAAGACTGATTCTAAATTGACATAATTAATGTATGTAACACAACAAAATTTATTCATGTTACGTAATCCACGGGTATCAGCTGAGGCACGCACACACACACACACACACACACACACACACACACACACAGACATCTGCACATCAGCACCGATTTATTTGCAGGCACACATACTCATGTGCTCTTGCGCTCGCACACACACTCACATGCATGCATGTACATGCACACACACACTAACCCAGTTTTCCAAAGAGCTCAACTCCCAGAGCTGCATAGATGAAGAACAGCAACATGAAGAGCAGACCCAGATTCCCCACCTAGACAGACGTGTTACACGCACACACAGATATATACAGTGTATGATACACAGAAAAAAAGACATGTACAGTATACATCAAGAGAGACGCAAACATGCAAACAGATAGAAAGAAGCCATAGACAGAGACTGCTAAGCCTTACTGCACTGATGTTTCCTACTTCTTAGAAACTAATAGGAGCCATCATGATACCTGGAGTTCAATCATATCTCAGAACTGAGTTTGAGAAACAGAGGTGCACTTTCATAGCCTGGATCCAGTTCTCATGATTGACAAACACGCTTGTTTATTCCAATTACAAAGCAATTCACATGGCCCTGGTTTGCCTTCCCTCATGGTAGGATGTATGGGGATGTCTAATTAGATGATGGATAGACCTATTGATGAAGCGCAGGGTGGAAAGCACTCGGACACCACAGCAGAGACCTGGCTTCAATCCCTGGGAGTGATGTGTCACTTCAAAGACAACTTTGTGGGTGGGTAGGCAGCGACGGGTATTTTGCTGCACTTGAGATTCCTACTGGTTTGATGGAACACCTGCGTAACTCTCTCCACATGATTTGGAAATTACCCATTCAAATTCAGGAGGAAAAAGTGAATTGGTGATAATTTAGCTGCAGTTCAAAAGAAGGACCTCGCCTCAAACAGTTTATAAAAGTGTATTTGTTCTTGTTTACCGTGCACCACCCTCCCTGCCCCTTTCTCTCTGTTCTTGCTCATCTCTCACAGGGCCCCCTGAGGGTCCACCAAGCGCGGAGCTGAGTAGGATCATACCCGAAGCCTTCCCCCGCACCGCAGCCATCATCAATCACTACTCACACATTTCATTTTTTAAACAAGAGTCTACAGCCAGGCTAACAGCTGGAGGTACAGGGGTTTACCATGATCACCATTTTAATTAAGTGTGTTAACATTTTCTAATGGGCAACTAACACAAACTGCAGCTGAGGCTGATGCGAATGCCATTTGTTTTGCAGGTATTTGGTCATCAACCGAAGAGTTTCCACTAGTTAAAAAATTTGACCCGATGATGGTGCTAAATAAAGTTAATGGTTCAAAGAAGTTATTATAAATCCTCTTGTGGGGACATGAATGTCTGCACCAAAGTTCATGGCAATTCATCTAATAGTTATGATTAATATCCCACTCAAAACCACAAATATAAAAGCTCACGGTGACACTGGAAGAACAGTAAAGGGATTACTAAAGGCAGTTAGGATTCATCCTCTAGGGACAATAAATGTCTGTACAAAATTCATTCAACAGCTGAGATGAGGTGGACCCACAAATGGACCCACTGCCAAAACTGCAGCTAAGCAACTAACGTTTCTGGAGACACTTACATGTGCATCTCAGTTGACGGTTTAGTCCTTGGTTGGGAATTTCTTGTTCAGAGCCACAATAGCACCGTGTCAAAAAAAGTGTATCATCATCATTGAGACAGGTGTCATTGTAAAGGGCTTCACAAAAAAAAATAAATAAATAGGTGTAGGGTCACCTGTCAAAAAATTTGAACGAGGCCTCATAAATCACTTTATCACTTTTGCTGCTGCATGTCATCCAGAAATCCTCTTGCTTTGGCCAATCAAGCATCAAAACAGAGGAGAGAAAGGCCTCCAATACTGCTTGGATTGAGTATCAGCAGGTACGCAAGTCTATACATCATCGTCCGATACATCATTTATTAATAAACATTATTTAGGTTTCCCGTAAATCAATTCTTCTTGCCGCTCTAAAACAGTAGTCCAAAAATGGACTTGTGCTGTTGCCACTGGCAACTACTGTTTTAGAGCAGTGAAAAAGATAATGTCTGGTAGTGTCATGTTAGCCGTTTTTACACTGGAAATCCCACCAGTAAAAAGGTTATGTGTATAGTCAAGATTTTTCTCTTCATGACTGACCGTAAAATTAAATAATAAGAAAAAATTGAATGGCATTCATTTATCTGTTAAGCCATACCATACAATAATCATGTCACATCCAGTTCAGTTCTCAGAATTGGTATCGAGAAGGAAAACTTGGTATGGGGACATCTCTACTGCTGTGATAACTTGACAGGTTTTTACAATCCTGCCTCAAAGGAGAATAAACTCCTGTGTGGTGTCTTAGTGTGTGATAAGCTTTCAGACTGCGCTTTCATATTTCATCTTCTCTCAGATAACAGGTAGCAGAACAATTACACCAAAGCAGCCATGACGTTATGTGTCATAAAGGTATTATTTTTTTTACAGGTAATTCATCAGCCACGCTCATAAATTTAGGAATCAGCTGTTAGCCTTTAGCTAAACATGAGGACACCGTCATGCTTGTTTAGTGGTTATTTGGTGTCACTGGGTTAACACCAGCCAGCAGGGGAAATCAGTGATGTTAGTTCAATCCTGTGAGAGGCGGTCAGTGCCAGGCCTCATAAATCGCTAAGTAAAACAAGCCGTCTGCATTTCATCAGATCTGGAAACCAGGCTAGTGCTGTTTCACAGCATCAGTGCTGCCTCTTACCTGAGGCAGAGCTTGCATCACTGTGTCCAACAGAGCTCTCATTCCTGTAGCCATCTTCAACAGCTTCAGCACTGAAACATTGTCATGTGTCAGCTCTCATCAGCCACATATCATCATGTTTGTTTGTGCGTTTGTGTGTTTGTGTCACAGTGTGCGAGTACCTCGTGTTATCCTCAGAACTCTCATGATGCGTATGATGGTGGGGTTGATGGGCAGGGATGCATTCAGGTCTATTTCCTCTAATGTAATTCCCATGATGGACAACAACACAATGGCAAGGTCCAGCTGGTTCCATCTTGACACACACACACACGCACAATTTCAATTTCTCTAAGGAGGATGCTGTATGTTTGTCAGCGTCTTTGTGTTCACGTGAATACCTCTCTTTGAAAAAGCGACGCAGGCCGAAAGCGATGAGTTTGAGAATGGCCTCGATGACAAAAACCACCGTGAAGACGTAATTGCAGTACTTCAGTATCTCCTCGAGGTACTGCAGGACACACAGACACAGACACACACTTCAACAACCCACTGTGGCTGCACTGTCCCACCGCATACTGCTTCATTACTATGGTTCTAGGACAGGTGGGTAGAAGGTGTTGCCATGGTTACCTGAGGCTGGTTGTAGTGCTCCATGCTCATAGTGAGGAGGTTTGTGAAGATGATGATGGTGATGAAGAGATCCAGATAGTGGCTGGTGCACACGGTGTGGATGGATCGACGCAATGGAGAGTAGTCAGCGTAATATGGCTTCTCCTGGGCCCCTGCATCACACACACACACACACACACACACACACACACACACACACACACACACACACACACAAACACAAAAACACATAAACACATAAACATACGGTCATTAAAATGCTTCTACAAGAAAAATATGGTATGGGCTATGAAGTCACTGATGAAGCGGGGGCCAAGTGGCGCACTGTGCTGTGTGTGTGAGTGTGCATATATGTGTGTGTACAGACTAAAAGTGCCACCTCAGGAATTCAGTCCTATCCATCACACACACACACACACACACACACTCCATGGCACCTCAAGGTGTCTTTGGGCAGAAACCCCTCGCTGTCTGCTGCCAGACAGTTAACTGACTAAGGGGAGAGCACTACTAGAGATTACACTGCAGAGAGAGAGAGAACAACAGAGTGAGATAGAGAGGAGGTAGAGTGAGAGAGGGAGTGTGCAGTGGCGTTAGGTGTGTATCCGAGTGTAATATATGCAGAAATTATGCATCCACTCATAAAGTATGTATGCGGAAAAAAGAGGTTTATCATGTATGAGTGTAACATTACAGTTACCCCATCTGGCCAAAAGTATGTAGACACCCTTGTCTTGTGTATGTTTACTCTGGGGCTGTTTTTCATGGTCAGGGTGAGGTCTAATGTTACATGAATGTAAAGTCAACATCGATAACTAAAGGCATCATTACATATTAAATTAATGTAAACTTTCAATAAATACAGGCATTTATGTACATATATTTCAAAAACAGGCAATAGACCCGATGTGAAAAGAAACCACAGCAGGGACAAGAGCCACACATCACACATAAGCTGTTAGTGAGACGCCCCAGTCATTGGCAGAGTGGACACTGACACACCAGCTAGAATGGCAGTGGATCATCTCTGGCAGCTGCTGTGTAGCCACAATGAACTGGACACTGGGAATAACACCGTGGTGGCTGAATGGAAGCAAATCCCTGCAGCCAGGTTCCAAAATGTGGTGGACAGTCTTCAGATGAGAGTGGAGTGTGTTGTAGCAGCAGATTAAAGCCCATGGTTTTGAAATGACATATTTCAGAGTTTCATAAGGGTGTGATGATCAGGTGTCCACACACTTTTGGCCATGCACTGTATGTCTCCCACCCCCCTGTATGCTTTCTCACTTCTCCTCCTCTTCTCCAACCGCCTCTGTCGTTTCTCCTCCCTCAAACGCGCCTCCTCCTCCTCCTGCTGCTGGCGACACTTGTGAAAGTTTTCCACCACCACGCCCACAAACATGTTGAGCACAAAGAAGCTGACGATGAGGAGGAAAGAGATGAAGAACAGCAGCATCCACGGGTTGTTGTTTCTTATTGGCTGCAGTAAGAGAGAACAGAGAAGAAATGGAGGGAGAAGAGGTGGGGAGGTAGCATGGGGACAAAAAGGAAAAGCAGGTGATCCAAAGAGTGACGAAAGAGGGTGAGGAGGGGCGGAGAAGGGGGAGAGGAGAGAGAGCATAAACAAGAAGACAATGTAAGTCCTGAGTCAGCAGTGAAACTGCCAGCACTGTCAACTCACATCTATTTATCCTGCCTTTTTTCTTTCCTTACACTTCCCTCCCCTCCTGAAATATTTCCCCGACAGACCAGAAACTAAACTCAGTCAAATGCATTATACACAGGATAAACGGTTTGTATGTCTCCCTGATGTTCATTTTTACTGTGTGTGTGTGTGTGTGTGTGTGCATGTGTGTGTTCACCTGCTGATCCACTCCGACAGCATCCAGGCCATCATACATGATGCTGACCCAGCCGTCTTTACATGACAGCACAAATAGTGACATCAGCGCCTGGAAGAGTGAGGCACATGAAAGCCAGCGTCATGCTATCAATCAGTTTGTAAGAGCAGGTGTCAGTGATGGATGTGTGTGTGTGTGTGTGTGTGTGTTTGTGTGTGTGTGTGTGTGTGTGTGTGTGTGTACGTGTGTGTGTGTGTGTACGTGTGTGACAAACCTGTCCCAGGTTGTCAAAGTTGTATTTCCGTCGATCCCAGCGGTACCCTGCCTCCAGACACTGGCTTTTATTGGTGATGTTACTCACATCGAGCCCATCGCAGTAGAAGAATTTCCCCTTAAACAGCTGCATACAGACAGAAGTGTGCACACATGAGAGCACACGAAAGAACACTGTAACCTGAAGGTAATGTAAACAAAGCTTCACAGAGCAGAGATAAGATTGATGTATTGGTGTACAGTAAATTATGCCTACAGGCCTACTGTATGTTACAGCTCAAATATCCCAGTACCATCTGCTCTGGCCTGCCTCACAGTCTTTACAAGCCCTGAAACACTCCAGCATGGGGTGTTCTAATTAGAGGATAATCCAGTGTGTTTTTGAGAAATATGCTTGAGCGTTAATATTAGCTCCGGCATTCATCAAGCGTCCTTTCCCGTACAGGCTTTAAATCTGAGTAGTTGCATGAAGATTTGCAAAATGGAAACTTGCATAAAGAGGAGGAGAGCTTACAGAGCCCCTTTATATTTTAGTACAAAAGTACCATTGAAAAAATTCTATTCTACACTGTGGTTCCCAACTTTTTTGTCATGTGACCCCTTAAAATGAACCAATATTGAGGAGAGATTTGAGTAGTTCAACCAGAGAGCAAATTTTCCTTCTTTCATTTTTGAAGGTTGTCAAGACTTAAAGAGGTGAAACTATCCAGAAAAAGCAATTATGAGCCAAAAAATTCTGTGTTACAGAAATATTTTTTCCTTTCTTATACCTCTAATTATTTGGGACCCTCCAGATTTATCATGAGGAGGTCAGGAACCACTGTTTTACAACATAATAATCTTGATCGCTAATTTACCTCAAATAGAGTGTATTATGATTTATTGTTTTATTAGGGTTTATTGTATGTTTTATTGTTTTATTATTCTTTGTTTTTATTCAAAAAAATTATATTTTAAAAAATCTGAAAATTAATAATAAAAAATAAAAATAAATGGATAATAAAATGTATTAATTAATAAAATGAATAATACAAAAATCCAGGTGAAAATCGGATTGAAAAAATACATTCTCAGCACAATCCCCCCTGTAGCTGAACTACTGTTTTTATAGTTACTTCCAGGGACTCTGGTGCATAATCAGCAGCTCATTTGCATTTTCTCCCAATTTTTCTTTTCACTTTTCATTACCTGGAGCATTTTCTGAGCTCTGCCTTGTTAATTTTAAAGCATGGTGATCTGGGTTTTCTCGCAGCAGAAAATACAACAAGCTTCGGATGTCTGGCAACATTAAATTGTGTGGCAATGAGTTTAAACTGCAGATTTTTCAAGGAACATCAGTAAAAAGCTGGACTGCTAAGCCTTATCTTCAGCCAACAGTTAATGAGCAGGGAATACAGCAGCATAAATGTTTACCTGGACCCCTAATATCCCAAAAACGATGAAAAAAGCACAGCAAATGAGGACAATATTCCCAATGGGTCTGAGAGATGTGATCAGAGTCTCCACCACCAGTTTTAGACCTGGAGCCCGACTTATCACCCTGCAACACACACACAGTCACACACAAATGTCCACCAGATAATTTCAATGGAATAAACATAAGAGAAAATCTCCCATGCATCTACCTGAGAGGTCGCAGAGTGCGGAGCAGGCGAAGCACACGCAGGATGCCCAAGATTCGATTACCACCTGCTGAAGCGATGGAGACCAGGATGTCCACCAGCGATACAAACACCAGCAGCCCATCTAATATATTCCAGCTGCTCTGGAGGTACACACCGTTTCCAAAGTACAGGCCCATAGCTACCACCTTATTACACACACACACACACACACACACACACACACAGCAAAATTACTGAAATAATAAAATAATATGAGGCGTAAAATGAGACTGAAAGCAATTCTGATCCCAACACAGGAAGAAAATTGCCCTTTTACAAGAAAATGACTTTGGAGTGAAGTGCTTGTTCAGAAAACGTGCACTCTTGTAATTACCTTGATCATCATTTCACCCACGAAGATCACAGTGAAGATGTAATTGGACACGCTGAGGAACGCCCGCTCCTGTCATACACACACATGCACGAGAGAACACAGAGGTTTTGTTTCCCAGTAGCTTTAGCTTTGATTTTGGACTCAAACTAATTACAATTTGTTACATAATGAGTCGAAAAAAAATATCCATTACGTCTCCAGCAAAAACACAATAAAAACATACTGTGTTGGCACGTGTTGTTATCATGACTCCAATCTGCTCTTACATCAGCTACAAGTATATGAACCCATGCTGTCGTCAACAGCTTGTGTTGTGTTGTGTTTGTGTGTGTGTGAGATCTGGTACTTCTATATTTGTGAGGACCAATTTCTTTAAAGAGCAGTTTGAGTGTTAAGACTAGACAGTTTTTTTTAAACACTTTAAAACACAAAGCTTTACAAATGCATTTAAACAACATTTAAAAACATAATGAAGATGGAGATAGCATCAATAAATTAGAGCAGAGCAGAAAGCGAATACAGTTTCATTGCAAAATTACCGATAAGTTTCAGGTAAAGCTTGGGGTTAGGCATGTTGTTACCGTGCTGCTGTACTGGGAATGCATTATGCTAATGAGGGTCCTCGCAATTATCGAGTACAAACCAAGTGGCAATCCACCATGATGTCACTCATTGATTTGTGAACTGCTGAGTTTGCAAATTGGCTGATTTGGCAGATTTGGACGAGAAGGTGGAGCTGAAGAGGAGTGACGGATGGATCTGACCTGCTACCTTCTCTATCCTGATTGTCAGTGTGTCAATCTGTCTGTCTGTCAATCACACGGTAACCCCGCCTTAATGCATGCCCTGCTTAATTGTCTATTTTCCTCTAAATGGAGCCATAATTTAAAAAATGAACATCATGTTGTATTGAAGAAGACTTGAAACTAGACAATAAACTCATTAGGAAAACATTTACTGAGGTAATAAATCAGATGAAAAGTAGAGACATTTTCCCATAGACTTCAATACAATGGGACTTCTTTTTGTAACCAGTTGGCGTCGCCCTCTGATGGTCATTAGATAGAATGCAGGTTTAAGGCTCTTACAGATTGGCTTCACTTTTCAGACCCGGAGTCTACATATAATTTCATAAACAGTCTATATTACATACATGTGAATCCATGTGTTTGCATGTGTGTGCTACCATGCTGTTGGGCTGTATGTCAGGCCTCTCCAGTGCAATGGTGATACAATTAAGGAAGATGAAGAGGAGGACGACATGGTCGAACATCTTGTGACTCACGACCCTCTGGCACCACAATCTGAACCTGAAGACAGACACAGCAAGAGGGAAAGAGCATCATCAGCTCCTCCTCTATTTCTTATATGATTTGTAACACACCACCTACAACGTACAACACTGCCATCGCTGCATTTTTCAAGCATAATGTGAATGTTTACACTTGGCCGGTTTTAATTGATAAAAGTGAAAATTTTACAGCTAATCCTCAGCTGTAACCTTCACACTTTAACTGTGAATTTTCACACATGCTGTAGTTTAAGCCACCTAGGTCACTCAGGAGAGTATCAGGGGCTGTGTGTGCATGTGTCTGTGTGTGTGTGCGCACGCACCGGTTTTGTGGAGAGAACACATAGAGGGACCACTCTTCATGCTCCAGGCACCACTGAGGCTCATATGGCTCCAACAACTTCTTCAGCTTCTTACATAAACTCTGGAAGGAACACACACACACACACACACACACACACACACACACACACACACACACACACACACACACACACATATTTGCGAATGACACACGCTTGAATATACAGTTAAATGAAATATTACTTCTTCCACTGTGAGCTCATTGTCTAAATTATTATGCTGTGAATTTTAAGAGGTGATCTCATACTATATATCAGTACATGTGCGTAAATCTTCCAACACAGCAGAGGTTTTTCCAACAATGTTCCCAGTGTTTTCTCATAATTTAGACTCAGCTAATTAAATATTATGTAAGTGTCTAAGGTCACTAAGGTTGGAATTTATGCCTTTGCAAGATAATTAACAGCAGTTTTTGAACTTTTGAACATGCCCCAAAAATATTAACTTGCTTTAACTAAAAATAACAGAAGCAGGACACCATCACAACGCATGTTTCTTGGGATGTAATCATGACCCAGTTAAACATCTGTATTTTTTCATAAAATAAATAGATAAAACAGATATTCACCTCTTCAATCTCTTCCTCCTCCTGATCACTGTGGTAATGTGTCGTCAGAGGAGCTTCGTCATAGCAGCTGTCAGGGAGGTGAAAGGTGGTGCCGTTGCAGTCGGGCGGGTGCAGCATGGGCACCTGCAGGTACTCAGGCTGGTCCAGAGACTGCTCCCTGCTGCTGAGGTTGGAGCTCGTGTGTGTGTCAGACAACAGGGACTCCATCTCTCCTGACTGGCTCTTCCTATGGAGGCTGGGGGCTCGACCGATGCTGGTCCAGCTGGAGCGACGGCTCTCTGGCCCGCTGTCCCACAGAGACTGGGTAGACACCTTTAAAATAACAGTAACATCTAGTTGGATTTCGGAGTGCAAATAGAAATTTTATTCTCCGCAGTTCAAATGCACACTGTGGAGTTTTTGACCACGAGTGGTGCTGTGGATAAATGTTTTCATAAATGGGTCCCTGTTTGGTTTTCAACTCAGGCTCCCACAGCTGGGGTCTTAAAAACACTAGCAAGGCTAGACTTGTCCCTAATTCTGATTCTCATCTTGACCACAGTTGTGCAGCTCTAGTGTACAACAGTGTATAATGATGTAATGCAAATGCATAATGCATGCTGGAGTTCTTCAAATTGCTGGAGCCAAACCGAAACAGACCTGTGGAAATCTGAACCCAATGTGCATTCATTAATTTTCAAACAAAGAGATCCAATTCAAATGGGTGTGAGGACATTCAGACAGTCTAAAATAGACTTCATTCGAAATGCAGTCCCCCAAAACAGACCCTCATAGACAGTGAACAGCAACACTGATAATAGCATGATGTGCCACCAATTAACAACCAGCGACGGTTGAAGAGAGTCATTTTTCCCTGCACCGCACAGGTTTTACTCTCTGTCACACCTCCAGAAAACACATTTTTCTCCTGTCATGATTCTGACTCACCACATCATCTGAGCTGATAGTAAATTTGCTTGGATGCACTTGGGTATTATGGCATGTCTACAAAGACAGTGCTTCAGCCATGTTCTTCAGTCGCCCGTCTGATGCCCGTCTGACAGAAGAGGTACTCTCTTATTTTAATCACTCCAGCTGTCCACACTGACAGTGTAACAGGTTGCATTTTACTCACGCTATACAGCCATAAAAGCGTGTTTTTTATAGTCCAAGTCTATTCTTCTGCGTTCTACCCAGGTAACCACAGTGATTGTGTATTGGGCTTTGATCACTTTCAAAACACAGGTGACCTGAAACTCAGTGCTGTGCCTGAACGCCTCCCGTGTAGACACACACAGGGAGCGCTGAAGCTGCTGTTGCTGCCTCCCTAACATGCTGCTCACGTTGCGCATCCTGTGTAGACATGGTGTTACACATAATGACACACAGACCTGAGCCCTGGGGCAAAAGACCAAGATGCTACCTGATTAGATTGTAAACTATACACTGTAATTTGGACCTGGCCCGACTCTTGTGCTGGGTCGACTCTCGGTTATTGGGAAGTGAGTGGATAGTGAGGACCTTTATAACCAATGAAGATGATTCTAGGACAATTGACCTAAGCTGTAAACATGTCATCAGCTGCCAACTAGGCCTGCACAACAAATTGTCCAATGAAACTGGCATTTACCTCAGATATAAGCCGTGTCACATCAATGAAATGAGGGTTATATGACTCAACTCATCTGACAGTAAAAAATATAAATATAAATGGCTTTGCAAATATCTTATAAGGAAGGAAATACATTCATGTCATTTTTTTAGGCTTTGAGAATACACCGATGGTAAATGTGGTGATAATACTGTTGGTAAAAGCATGTGTCCAACGCTCACCGGTGACCTCTGCTCGAGGCTGTTGACATCCATGGAAGCAGCACTCGCCCTCCGTGATTGGCCGGAGTTTATGGTGGGTGTGGCTGCGGTGTGTGTGATGACCGGCAGAGGTGGAGGAGGAGGGTGGGGCATGGAGGCTTTTGGGTTAAGGAGACCATTGGGGCTCAGCATCATGGCTTGGATCTTGAGCTCTACACACACAAACACAAGCACAAACCTTTTTTGTTAAAGGATAATTCCTGTTCATTAAAACTTGGGGTTACAATATTTTCTTAGTTTTATCTTTAGTTGTGCAGTATATATTTTATAATTTAAAGATTTTTTTAAATTTGTATACCAAATGTTAATTGGGATACCAAATGTTTGCAATTTTTACAAAGGACACATTAAAAATTAACAGCTGCTTTTAGATCAGCAGACGGAGAGATCTAAAACCAGGTTTTAGACACTTGCAGTTCATTTTAAATTAATAAAGAATTGAAAGAAAATAAATAAAGTATCCAATTTAAAAATCTTACAAATATTTTTGGATCCCTTCAAAATGATCTGATGCCGAAAGGGACCCCTTTACCTCTAATTAGGAAAAACGTGTGCTATACAACCTCAGCAAGCGTGGAGGGTAAAAGCTCAACCATGAAAGGAGTCTGGAAAATATGATTGACAATTTTACTGTTTCTGTGTTCTCTTCAAAATAAGTTTGGTTAAATTAAAGTTTGTTTAAAACCTGTATTGGACTTTGTTGTCAATGTATTCCCAGATCTCAGCAGTTATCTTGGTGACTACAATGTTATTATTACCAATAGGAAAAGCTGAATGTCACCAAAACTACAAAAATAAACTTCATCACAGTAAGTTGTGATAAAGCAAAATTCTCCTTTAAAGGGCTGTTTGTAAGTTTTCTCTGCCACCAAACGTGGGTTTTGGTCAGGAGCAGGTGGTGATTATTGTTGATAAGAGCTTCGGCCATTGTTGAATTACAAGACAAGCGGTTAGAGACAAGAGGGATAATATACCCTCTGAGCAGCGCTGCATCTTCAGGGAAGATTGGAGGCTCAGGTGAGTTGTTATCAGAAAGTGACAGGATGGGCTGGGGCTAGCTGGTTAGCATGCTAACTTCAGTTGAAGAAAAGCCGCGATGGAGACAAGAGTTAACATTGGTGTTGGTTTCCACCTCTGTAGACAGCTGTTGGTGGGTAAGGGACTTAAGTTTGATGCTGAACTTGCAACATTTCTTCTAGACTGGTAAGTAAACAGCTGGTAATGCTAAGGCTGGCTATGTAGCCATAACAAAACTTACAAACAGCTCCTTTAAGGTGATTGTAGGTGAGTTTGTATTTATATATCCAGTCCTAAGCTGATCTAAGAGTTTGTACCTGCAGCATATAACTCTCTCAACTTCTCCTCGTCCTCGTAAGAGAGTGATTGTCTCTCGTCATCTGATTCAGATCTGTTGGCATCACCCTAAAAACACACACACACACACACACACAGCACTGGGATCACCACTATCATCACATTCTTCGTTATCCTCATCATCATCATCATCATCACCACCACCATCCTTTTGTTACTGTTTGCTGACTGTTGTTAAAGTGAAAAAAATGAGCAAGTCAAGAGGGAAAGACTGAGAGACAAAGAGCGGAGGAGGCAGACGGGTGGAGGGGATCTCCAGTATTCTCTAGTTGAGTTATGTGCATGGCTTTGGCAGCGATCTCCTGTAGTCACGCCAATAAAGCTTTACTGAATTTAATTAAAATTCACGCCAGAAAGATGGAGGCAGACGGCTTTGGCAAAGGGTATCTGTGTGTGTGTGTATGTGTATACGTGTGATAGAGAGAAAGAGAGAGAGAGGGAGAGAAAGAGAGAGAGAGCAAGTGCTTTCTGATGCTGGAGATAAAAGATGAAAACTAAACAACAAAAGCTCACCAGCTGTGAATGGCAGGCGATATCAAACACATCCCTACCCTGGAGAGTGTCGTGTGTGTGTGTGTGTGTGTGTGTGTGTGTGTGTGAGTGTGTGTGTGTGTGTCAGCGAGAAAGAAAGATAGAGAGAAAAAGGGATGGAAAGGGAGATAGAGGAAGAGAGAATAACTGACAAAGAAAGAGGAAAAAAGAGTGATGGATAAAGAGAGACAGGGGAGAAACCACACAGGCAGGATGGCGGAGATTATTCTCTTGTAGGCAGCTTTGGTATCATCAGCACAACAGAGCTCAATTAGTCTCATTCTCTATCCCTCGTTCTCTAAAGCAGCTCAAGTAAAACTGTGTCTTTGCCTCTTACTTCAGCTTGAAAGCCCTCAACCAAAATGGCTACTAGCAAGTTGAAGAGGACGTAGTTGCCAAAGGTCATGAGGGCAACAAAATAGAGGGCAGCCAACGGCGTCGTGGAGGCCATCCCGTTATAGAGCACCGCATTCCAGTCCTCCTGGGTGAGGATCTGCAGATGGGGAGAGAGAGAGAGAGAGAGAGAGAGAGAGAGAGAGACACGGTGGAAAGAGTCACATCACACACGAAATGGATCAGAAATGCAACATACAGCTTCTACCTGTTCAGAGCAGGATAGAGAGAATAGTAAGAGCGGAGTCCTCCTTTAAAATATCATTGTCATTTGAACAGTAATGATGCTCATCAGTGTTAAACGAGCTCCTGTGGAGTGTGTGTTTCATTACCCTTCCTCACCCTCTGCTTGTGAAGTGTATCTTACCTGCCCACTGGGAGAGTTTTTATATTTTGTTAAAAAATTGAGTGTGAGCACTTCCAAACTGGAGCAAATGAAATAATGGAGAAGACTGTCAGGACTACTGCCAGTGACAGCAGCAGCTGCTGTATGAATCTCACCGCAATTAATTTTAAAATCAAATTCAGCAGTAATTCATCAGTGGGGAAATATTCTTAATATATTTAACATATTTGTGTGCTCATACACATCTGCTTGCATTTGTGTGTTTGTCTAACCTGAAACACAGTGACAGTCGCCCAGAGCAGAGAGTCAAAGTTTTTTCTGTCAGGTAAAGTGTCTCCGCTGTCTTGTCGCAAACCGAATTTACAGCCAAACAGATGCATCCCCAGGATACTGCAACACACACACACACACAACATTGAAAAAATACATTGCTTTCATTACATGGTAATTTAATATGGATACTGTGCAACAAGATGCAGTAATGCTGCCTGCGTGAATAATTGTGTTTGTGTGAAAGTTGATGATACATGTGGTAATATGCCCTGTAACAGTGTAAGAAAAAGGTCAGTAGTGGTGATTATCATTTTTGTAGGGACTAATCAGTATAATTAAACTGAGGAAACATTTTGGCTTATGGTTCTCAGCCTGCGGCATTGCCCTTGGAGATAGAGAGAATATACTGCACCTGAATATGAATATAAAGAGCATCAGCAACATGCAGAACGTGGCCACATTGTCCATGGTCTTCATCAGCACCACCAGCTGCCTCCTCAGGGCAGGGAGGAACCGCACCAGCTTCAAAACTCTCAGCAGACGGAAAGTACGCAGCACCGATAAGCCTCCCTCTGCCTCCCCCACAATCTCCCACACACTTAAACACACACAGATGACAAGCAGATTATAAACACAAAGTTAAATTCACATTAAAGGAAACCAAGGGATCAATACCCACTTAACCTCAGCTGTACGTCTTTTTAAGTCAGCTTTACTATCACCCTCAAAAAGCTTCCCTTCCAGGTAGGGAAAGTTGCTTAAATCACTCTTTTTTATGACGTGTGGCAGCTGAAAGGAGGAAAACGGGCCAATGCTGTTTACAACATACCAGCCAATAAAGAAGGTGAGAGCAGTATTCACTGGCACAGTAAACAAGCAGAGCCTTAAAGCAGAGATACATAATTTAGCTTGTAGTACTACATAATGGAGTGAATAGAGGCCCCCTGCACTAGAGTGCAACCACTTGGCTTCAATGCCAGAACCAGCATCACTCTGACAGTTTGGAAGATGTGGCTGTGCTGCTGACTTGCCACAAGGATTTTCCAATGACAACAAGAAGATTTAATGACAGATTTCCCACTTTGGGGTAAACATACAGACAAATCCCCCCCTGCTTCCCTCCTCAGATCCCCACCTGATGATGACAATGATGCTGTCAAAGCCGTTGTAAGGGTTCTTGATGTAGCCAAAGAGCCCGAGAGCCAGGAGCTTGAGCAGCATTTCGAGGCTGAAGAGGCTTGTGAACACCATGTTACTGATCTCCAAAATATCTGTCAGCTCCTGCGGCTGAAGAGGTGCAATGTTTGTGGAGAGAAAAGAGAGAAAGATTGATGTACAGAGACGGACGGGCACAGAGGAAAATGAACAAATAAACAGAGACAGACAGACTGACGGTGTGGAGCACTGTAAACTCAGCATGTCAGGAATTTCTAAAATGCTAGTCGAGGCTATAAGTGCGGGTCTGTGTGGATAAAATCTTCGATATACACAGAGAAGCTGCACCAGAATTTGAATGAAGGGATGTTTTTACCCACAAAGTAGAATGAATGAAGGCGCATCTATTACTAATATTATTGATATTATCTAAATCAGTGCTTTTCAAACTGAGGGGCCTCTCCTGAGGCATTGCAGGAGGGACAAACATGACTCAAAGGAAAATGGCAGAGTGCTAGATCTGTTAAATATAAGGCTGCAGTAAGATTACGTGCCAAACTCTTTCTTGGCTGGATGCTGTCACCATGAGGTTGTCAGGCAACCAGCGGAAACTCCAGGAGATTACTACTCCCAGCCAAGAAACAGTCCAGCACATAACCCCCTGTAAAACAGTTAAGTGTCGTTTGCACAGATTAAACAAATGAGATGTAATAAGGGTTTATAAGAGGGTCACGAGGCTCTCATGTTAGAAGAAATGTAAGGATGATGTGGGTAGACCACCGAGAGTCTACGAAATGTCTTGGCCAAACTATGTTAAGTCTAGAGTAGTAAGACAGTATCCATATATGGTGACACCAAGATGACAAATGAAACAGCTAATGCTCTCACTGTATATGAGGCAGCTCCATCCCATATCAAATTATCATTCTCTGCTACTGATTCTGTCTCTGTGTGAAAGAACCAAGCTCATCATTGAACTTTCAAGAGACTCTTTGTGGCCACCTAACTCCTCAGACCTCATCCCTATGCTCAATAGTTACACAGTGTTAAATACAATGGATTTTCACAAGCTGTGGTTGGTGTTGATGTCACTTTTTATGCAGCACCGCCCCCTTCAAAACCCAAATAACACTATTTGGATATCTGTTATAGAAGTTTTAGAGTTTTGTAAGAGGTGTATGTTGGATAAAATACTGTACATTTATTCTGTTTATCAATGATTTGTTGGCAAACAAAGGGCACATATTTGTTCCTTTGGAGCTCATATACCATAACATGCATAAGATGAAATATTTCCTTATTTGGTTTTTCTTTATGTTGATTTCAATATTTTGTCATCTCATCAATGTGTAAACCTCAAGTTTGGACAAAGGCAAGTGTCAGGAGAAAAATATTTCAAGGGAAAGATGATTTTGATTTTTTTTTTTTTTTTTTCAGGTACAGCACTGGGTTCTGTGGGACCACAGGCAGTGAGTGGGTAAAGCCAATGTCAACAAAACACAAGGGTTAATATTAGCAACAAATCTAATATTGCTAATAATTTCTAATAATAAGAACAAGTAGCCTATTGTCTGAGTAACCAAATAGCTTATACCGCTGTCCCATAGCGCTGTTGTCAAACAAAAACTACAGTATCAAAAACACATGAAGGACAGTATCGTGGGTGCAGGTGACATTTCTTTACGACACAGCCACTATAGTTTATTCCTCTTAGCTAAAGCTTCATAAACGAGGAGTGGACTCTGAGCATGCCCAGTGACATCTGCTTGACACAGCTGCTCTCAACCTATATGAGGCAAAGCTACTCTCCAGAGATCGAACACAAGTCTTTGAGGTGTTTGAAACTGAACTGCCCTCATCACATTCACTGAAATGGTGAAATGAAACTGTACGGTTCTTATTTGTATTGAATGTTTTTGGATGACAATGCACTTCTGTGGCAGATGGAAAAAGGCTTTGGCTACACATTCATATGTTATTATAATCATTCATACAGCTTCATTGTTGGTTTTGGTCTTTTCAGGGGATTTGTTGATACTAAAAAAAGCTAAAATAGGACTGGCCTTATCCTTTAACATTAGTCACTGAAGAAGCTCAAGAAGTCCAGATCTGTCATATTGTTCAGGAAATGGGCCAAATGCAATCTCCCCTCATCTCCCACCCACGGTCTATCCCTGCCTTTCAGCCAATCACAATGTCAGATCTGCCCTCCTCCTCCTCCTCCCTCCTTCAGTCGCTCTCACTCGCTTGCGTCTCTCACTCTGCCCCGTCTCTACACTGCTCATTCTCTCTCCTGTCCCAGGGTCATGCTTTAATTAACACTTCAGGTCTTATGAGTTTCTCCATCTCCTGATACATGCATGCACACACCTACATGCGGTCACACACACACACACACACACACACACACATACTCTGTGATCCCATATGCTTTTGCTGTAAGTGTTGATTGGAGGGTAAGTTTATTGACTCCACCACACACAATGATTAGCACATCCATTTTCAATCAAACTGTAGTCACATCCAATCTGCACGAGGCACACACATGGCTCTGCACGTGCACACACAAACGTGCAGCCTCTTATACTGACACACACACACAAACATACCTGTTCGTGGTACTCTATGCCCATTGACAGTGTGTTAATAAGGATGGCAATCATGATTCCCCTGTTGAAGTATCTGCTGCCAACAATGAGCTCGAGTTTAGTTCGGAAACCCGCCCAGCAGCGCTGGAACAGCCTTTTCTTTGGCTCAGACACCTGTGCATCACCGCGGCAGGGGCTGCTACAGTGGCATGGGCTGTTACTATGACACGGGCTGTTGCCATGGCATGAGTTGCTGTACCCAAGAGGCTGGTCTTCAGGCTGCTCATTAACATTTTCGCTGTCCCTAAGTTGGTTGTAGTAGATGCAGTAGGGGCATACTGAGGACTCTCCTGGGACTTCACCCGGCAACAGTAGCGCAGGATGCCCAGTGCACCCACCTGCACAGACACAGGGAGAAGGTGATATAGACATAGGCCACACAAATCAGGCATTCACAGTTGATTCTGTATGTTGTAGTTATGTAGACATTCTGTCAGTCAATATATCCTCTGCTCAGTACAGGAGAGCACCTTCATTTCATTTCTGGGAGACGAAAATTCAATAACATGGAAGCTACAGTGCAGTTGGGATGCTTTTGTGCAGAGGGGGAGTTCTTTTATTAGAACAGGGATGTGTGTGTGTCTCTGTGTGTGTATGTGTGTGTGTGTGTAGGGGGGGAAGGGGTGTGGAGTGAAGCAGGAGTAAGATTTCAGTGGAATTCATTAGCAAGCAGCTCTGAAGGAATGCTCCAATGACACAACAACAAACACTAATCTAGCACGAGCAGTTCACTTGTCATCACAATTACAACAAATTCATGTTTCACTGGAGACTGATATAGTAAATCCAATCTAGTCATTCTGTGGTGTGTGTCTATAGATAATGTGGGCTGCAAGGAAACTTTGAGTGGGTGGGCTTGCTGAAAATGACTCTCTACTACACAAACAGAAAATACACTGATCAAGAGCTGTGATTTTCAACCATTCTGACCATTGATCCCCAGTGAATGTAACAAAATACTGAATAATTTCTCAGAGTTTTTGTACATGGAAAATGTCCCAGCAACAGTTAGAATTCATTACTGAATTGTATTAAAATTGGATGTGTTTTTTTCTTGTTTCACTTAACCGATTTTACACATCAAGGTCAGTTTACTCAGCGTGGGGAGAACTGCTGAGCCCTGTGAAAACAGTTGTATAATATCATCTGAGACCGGAGGAGCTTTGTAGAGTCTGAGATGTCGATCACGATGTTATCAGGGGTATTTCGGCTTTGGGGGTTGTGTTTTTGGAGCACCCATACTAGGAATTAAGAGTCAGGATATCTTGGCTTCTGCTGCTTTGATTTTAAAACTCAGTTTTAAAATCAAAAGTTTTATGGATTGCCCTTATGAACCCCTGTCATTTGGGAAATGAACATCTTAAAATCCTGAAGGATCCACAGGGAGCCATCAAAGAAGGTGTGTAACAGAGTAAGTTGACATTGTCTCTGGCAAAGAGATGCTGCTGTTTCAAATGTATTTTGATAATACTTTGAGCTCCTCCCCATGTGGCAACTATGCACAGTGCCACAACACAATACAAACATTTTTTTTTTACAAGTAAAAAGTTTTTGATCAGTATCACATGTAATGCAAAGAATGCTGTACAAAGATCTTCAATATACCGCTGCAAGTCATTTTCATGAATATTTACATCCAACCTCTCTCTCTCTCAGATTGCAGAGTTCAGTCAAATGTATTAGCTCAACTGTCTGGAGACACTTCAACCTTTAGGCATGAATAATGAGTTTTATTTGAGAATTACACTCTAATTTGACACTTTTTTTCTTTGAAACTATGGTGTTATGAAGTATGATGACATATAGCTGATCTTTTTCACAGAATCATTGTTTATTTAATATGTGTGTTTCCCTTCTCTTGGTTGAATACATTGCATTCTTTATTCTTTATCTTTGTAGTCCAACTACAATACCTTTGAGTGTGTGATCTTGTGAGAGGGATGCATGGGTGTGTTGTCTTGGGGATAATTACCTAGATGTATAAGTTACACCACAGTGTCCTTGCACCCTGTTTGCTTTGAATATCTGATAAAGATCTATCAAAGGATTAAAAAACTGTGCAGGCTGTTCTTTGTTTTCTATAATGCTTTGAGCACCAAAAACTCTTCACCTCTACTGTGTCAGAGGTGGCAAATGTTTCACCAGCTGACGTTTCAAAGTTTCAAAAATTTCAAAAATATGGGGGAGCTCAGTGCTGGACTTTTGCAATGGCCTCAAAGTCTGTGAATCCGCCCCTGTAAGGCCATTGTTGTGAATTCTGACCTTGAGAGGTCACAGAGAAACACACACACATGCGCACACACACCCATTTGTTCTCACCGTGCTCCAGCACCAGCTGCGGCAGTCTGCTGATGGTCTCCGTGGCAGCCGGCCTCTTCTGGTCCCGGCCTTTAGCATCGATATGACAGAAGAGGGGCGATATGAAGGGATAGTTAAAAACGTTCCCTCCATTACTGACGGCAGGCTCTGGCTGAGGTTGATGATGCTGATGGTGATGCTGGTGATGATGATAGAGCTGCTGAAGGTGTGACAGGTCGTTGGGGGCGTGGCCTGAGTGCCGGTGGGCAAGTCCATTCATCTCCCCAACTCCGCTCCCTCTGGTGGATCCACTGCCTCTGTCTCTCTGGCACACGCACACGCAGTGAAAGCGTGGGCGTGTCTGAGCATAGAAACGGGACAGTCGCCGCAAGGCCTTGCGGCCGAGGTGCGCCAGGTAGCGGATGATCTCCTCGTAGCAGCTTCCCGGTTGGCTGTCGCTGGCCAGCGTGGAAGCTGATTGGTGGAGCTGGCGGGCGTGCTGCTCTGATTTCATTAAGGCGTGTTCTCTCTGCTTCGTTTCAGAAAACTGGGTTGCTATGACGACCAGGCACAGGTTGATCATGAAGAAGGAGCCCACCTGGTCACAACAAAACACACGCACACACTGGCAGTTAGGCAATTTAGCTTTTTGTGTTTGAACATGTGTGCATGAGTGTGTGTGTGTGTGTGTGTGTGTGTGTGTGTGTGTGTGTGTGTGTGTGTGTGTGTGAAATCAATATTTATTTATTAGTGCCAAATAACAAGTTATCTCAGGGCACTTTTCATATAGAGCGGGTCTAGACTGTACTCTTTGTAATATTGATTACAGAGACCCAACAATTCCCATCATGAGCAAGCACTTGTGTGTTTGTGTGTGTGTGTGTGTTTGTGTGTCTGTGTGCACTTACTATAATGAGGAAAATGAAGTAGATGAAGTTGTAGAAGGAATGTGCATCCATGACATAGTACATAATGTCCACCCAACCTTCCAGAGTAATTACCTGAAATGAAAACACACACAAACCAACAGTAATGTGTGGTGTGTGGTGTGCATATCACTCATTGACTATAAATGTATTCCTGTGTTTAAAACATTTACCTGAAAAATGGCAATCCATGCGTATCCAATGTTATCAAAGTTAATAGCCCCTTTGTGTGGGTTTATTTCCCCAGCTCGACACTCGTTGTAATATTGATACCAGTTCACACACGAGATTTGTTCATCTGCTCTAAGTCCCATTTCTGGACGGGCCTCCTCAGCACCCAGGAGACAGGAAGTCCCACCTACACGGCGGCGAGGCACATCAGAGCACCGAAGCATCCCGTTCTCTCTCTCTGTCGAGCAGATGAAGGGGTGGTCGTCGGTGCCATCTGGCCGGTAGTAGCCACTCAGGAAGGAAATGTTGTATCTCCTGGAACAGAAGGGTAGAAGGTGAAGGAAAAAACATTTTATTTTCTGTCATTTATTACACATTTATAAAAATGATTAACCTATATATATATAACAAAGCTTTAGTCTGTTCTTTCCATTTCTCTGTCCTGTCTGTGGCCCTTTCAGTCCTTACGGGGATGTAAATCTTTTAAAATGGCAACAGGAACATAGGTTTATTTTTTCAAAAGAGCAGGACACTGTAGTTTTAGGCAGTCATTACTCAAACAGACGTACTTATTGCATGTGCTGGGGACTACTTTTAGCTGTAGATTAATAGACATTTAGTCTTCTAGTGGGAATCTATGTGAGCCAAAATAAATGGCATTGGCCATGTTCATTTAAATGAGGAAACATGTCACCAAGTGCAACTGTGCAGCTGACTAATGCGTTTTTAATAGTTTTTGGACAATAGTGGAGCTCTATGGGTCAGAGGAATGAGCTAACCAGGCTTTGACCGCACAAATAATACTTATTAGTAAGAGTTAGTCAGCTCATGTTTGGTTTCCTAATAGGAAAACCTAGGATACTGCCAGCTGCTATGAACTGCCAAAACAAGAAATGGGCCTTGAATTCAAACAATGAGCTTCTGGATAAATTCAGGTAAAGTCCAAACAGTTTTCAGGGGAATAAATCATTTTATCGACCTGCTCTTTGTAGAAAAGGTCTGTTTTCAGGAAGCACAAAAAGACAGTATGAAATACACAAGGGTGCTAAAGGACGAAATGTGGAAACAGAGAGAGAAATACAGATGAGGGGGGGGTGGGGGGTGGTGGTGGTGGTGGTGGGGGGGTGGAGAACAGAGAGTAGGAGGGTGCGGTGGAGAGATAAGCAATCAATCATCTGTGGTGTAGAGAAGGGTCACAGAGGAGTGGAGCTCTCACTTCTTATTAGGAAAGGTCATTTTGTTGTTTATGAAGAAGGAAAATATTCAAATCACTCACTGAGAGTAAAATCGAGAGCAGGATTAGTTTCAAGTTAAAATGTATAGGCTCCTGTACACCAAGCTAACATGGCCATATGCTAATAAAGCAAGATAGCAATATGATATTGGCTTCCCTTAAACAGATGTAATACGTTAAAGATGCAATCACAGACTCCTGCACCAGCGATACAATTAAAAGAATAAAAAAGGTCTTGCTTTTCAAGGCTGTTCCTCACTTTGAGTCAGTACTGATGCTTCTGCTTTTCTGGTAATAATGTGTCGCAGTCATGATGTGACAAAAGAGAATCATTGGCTAGTAGTAGTAGTAATTTCTACTCAATCATTTATAAATCACAGTAATTTCTTAAAACTACTAAGAGGCCTTTTATTAATGTCAGTTTTACCTTTTACCAGTTCAACTATGCTTTATGTGTTATTGTATTTTCTATTTTATTATATTTTACTCAGTGCACTTTTATTTGCTGGATAATTTCGTTTTCCAATTGTAACATTGTTTTGAAAGGTGCTATATAAATAAAGATTACCATTATTATTATTATTATTATTAATAAAAAAATAATAATAAAAGTAGTTGTAGAAGTAATTGTAGAAGGAGGAGTAGGAGTAGTAGTATTAGAAGTAAAAAGTATTTAGTTACAGTAATAGTAACAATACAGTAGTAATCCACATTATATTCATTATGAAACAATCAATTGCTTATATCTGACAACTCCACCCCCTCCTCTCTGCATGTGAACACTGTCAGTGATTATTATCTGAGCAGGATGGACGAGCAGATGTGAGGTCAGGAGGTGTATTTGATGATATGCGATGTTATGTGATATTATGGGATTGTGTTTGTGAACATGTGAGCAGGAGCAGGAGTGAGAGTGATGGTGGAACAGCGACAGTCAGATGGTGATCGAGCATGACACGAGGGATCATGTGGGAGAGAGCAGGGGTGACAGAGCAACTCTGAAGGTGTGTGTCATAGCAGCCACTGAGAAAACCTCAAAGACCAACACACAGTATTCACTTAGCCTTCTTAATCCCTTGATTCGTGATCTCTAATGCTGGAGGTTCCAGCAGGAAAACACATTTACACATTTACTTCCCCACGGACGGAGCTGATTAGAGAACAAACAAAATTAGCCTATCAGTCATATCGATCCCCTCTGTGAAATACTGGCTGGGTGAACGAGGATCAGTTGTGAGCAAACTTTTGACATGGTGTTCGGACTAATAAGGCCAGTGCATTGCTTGTCGTATCATTTGGCAGTTACTATAGTAACTCACATCTTGACATCCTCTCCCATGAAACAGCGGTTCCTGAGTAGCCCCGCCCACAGCTGCACGCCAACGATGCCGAAGATGAAGAAGACAAAGAAGCACAGCGCCAGCACGTTGCCCAGCATGGGAAGTGTGTCTAGGAGGAGGGTCACGAGGATACGCATACCTACCAACACACACAAACACACACACACATACAGCATAAACACCAAGACTGGACCCTCAAACAAGCAAAATGTCAGTCACAGAAAGTGTTGGCCAGACAGAAGGAATCTCTGCACTGAACAGGACCAGTGCAATTAACTGAATGGCAAATAATTAGAGTTCAGACACTGATAATTAGCCTCCACTCCACACTGCTGAAGAGCACAGACACAAGATCTTCTTCCCTGCTGCCTCTAGACTTTTGCTACTTCAAACCACACAATTTTACAAGAGTGCAGTATGAGCTGTGCCAAGGTCAAGAAGTGTAGTTTTTAAAAAAAGGGAAAAACAGAAAGTTGGCTGGCCAGCTTTTGTGCTGAGCTGTTAAGAACAACACAAGCATCACATTGATTTCAATGACTTTGTTCACTGCGTCCTGATTTGTTTACACGTGTCCATTAAAACTGGAGGGCTGCAGCTGTTATTAGCTATGCAGCTTGGAAAGTTAAAGAAATGAAGTGGAATGTACAGTGCGGTCAGAGAGTACAAGGACACTGACTAATTTGTCATTGTCTTGGCTGTGACTAATGCAGCTGCTGACTTTCAGCTTAGGGTGTTTCCAAATCAGATGGACAGTGCAGAAAGGTCTTTTTCATGCATGGTCCACAGATCATAGGGGACAGACAGTTGACTGGACAAGTTAACATAAACTTAAAGAAGTCGTGCTCAGTCATCATATTCAATAGTTTGTTCAGTCAGTGGCTTTCTGAAGTCTACAACCCGCAGACATTTGCTGTCTTTGCTGCTGATGTTCTGCCAGGCCTGTACTGCAGTCATCTTCACTTTGAACTTGTTTGAGGGGCTTCATGCCTTCAATCTGGTCTTAAGCAAGTCAAACCCATGGTCAGGTTAGTGATTCATCAAATAAAGACTGTTATACGGTTTGACCATTCAAATCTTCTCTCTCTTTACAATCTTTGACCTGCTGCATTGTCCTAAAGTCTGGAGAGTCTTATACTGTTCGCCCAATACACTTTAAAACTTTTAAAGTTTAAACTCAGCACTTTAACCTCACAATCACAGTTTTATTTAAAATCCAATGTGCCACAGCACAGAGCCAAAACAATGAAAGACAATAAAAAAGGACTAATATTTTCTGAGTGGAGTGTATGCTGGAGGAAGGAGGAGAGAAACTCACTGGGAACTCTGTTGATGGCTCGCAGTGGGCGGAGCACCCGGACGGTCCGGATAGCTGATAGGCTGACGTTGTGTCCATCAAGGGAGTACTCCAGCATTCTGCGAAGAGGGAAAGCCACTGCTGTGTCACTGGCATCCTGATGAGCCTGACCTTGGCAAATCCTGAAAGTCTACTGGGAATCCACCAGAACACAGTACACTGTCTCTGGGATACATAGCCTTTTAACTACCAATCGCTGCGGTCTCTGTCTCTCAGGACCCAATGATATGATTGTCATTCTGGGGAGCTGTCACACACACACACACACACACACACACACACACACACACACACACACACACACACACACACACACTTGCGTTGGTACGCCTAAACACGCGCACACACACGCTTGACATTTAACTGGCATTAAACAAGTGTCTAAGCTTTACACAAAACACACACACATACACATACACACACACACTTTTGGCTCATATTTAATGTCAGATGCGCGTGTGTCCGCGTGCAAGCGGGTGGGTGCGTCTGTCAAATACTCACCCCACTATAACAATGAAGAAGTCCAGTCTGTTCCACGTGTCGCCTAGGTAACCATTCTGACCTATGACCCCAAGAGCCACCATCTTCACCAGCATTTCCCCGGCAAAAAACACAAAGATCCCATCATCCAGAGCCTGCACACATACACACACACACACACACACACACACACAAAAACACACACACATGTGCGCACACACACACACACACACACACAAACCCAGAGGATTAGTGTAAACTGATTAAGTGAGAAAAAAATTAAAGCAAAAACTTTTCAGACCCTTGATAATAAAGTCTCACAGCTGAACATAATTAGTTTGTAATTTCAGATTGTGTGTGTGAGTGTGTGAATGTGTGTGTGTGTGTGTATGTACATGCCTCTCTGTGGTTGTGCAGGCAAATTTTAGTGTGAAACCATCGTTGTGACGAAATGGTGTCAGGGTTAAGGTGAGGCATTCAGTTGTGGTGGTTGAGGGTGAGGGGCTGGGGAAGCCTTTATTTCAATGAGTGGCCACACAACCACAGAGAGACCACTGTGTGTGTATGTGTGTGTGCGTGTGTGTGTGTGTGTGTGTGTGTGTGTGTGTGTGTGTGTGTGTGTGTGTACACTTTACCTGCAGGAAGAAGGGGGTGTGGCCACAAGGCTGGAACATCCCTAGAGTCACGCAGTTCAGCAGGATGGCCAAAATGCTCACGCGCTCAAACCATGTGGGACAAAGTTAAGGCTCAACACTTCAGTGGAGTTTGAACATTGATCACAGTGATAATATAGAATATTAACACATTTCACAAAGTTTCCTGTCAATCATTACTTTGATTGACAGGAGTCTCACCCAATCACAACAATCGGTAAGTAAGCAGTAAACCCCAATCCAAGCTTTAAACATTTCATCAGAAACCAACAGGTGCTGTGTCCATGCTCCTCTAGAGTCTGTGGAGTGTTAAGATTCAATTAATGGAGTTTCAGACGGGTAAC
The DNA here is from genome assembly GCF_046630095.1 of Trachinotus anak. Lineage (NCBI taxonomy): Eukaryota > Metazoa > Chordata > Actinopteri > Carangiformes > Carangidae > Trachinotus > Trachinotus anak. The sequence continues at coordinate 23,276,726 of NW_027273870.1, forward strand.
AATCAACAACAACAGTGAATTAGTGATGTTTGGCACATATTCTACAAGTGTCTGGAGCTCTTTGGTGTTTTGATGATGATGGTGGAGAGTGCTGTCTAACACATCTGTCCAAAATCTGCCATTGAGACATGCAGACTGTGAGGACCATAGCATATAATCCACATCATTTTCATCTACATCAAACCACTCAGTGACCTCTTGTGCCCTGCGTGGAATCATCTGCATTCATTATATGTCTCCACTCATTTATTCAGTTTTTGCCTTCAGTTTGTGACCTGTCTGTATCTAGTCTGTCATAACCCTGAGGAAACCCTGCTGAAGTAGAAGTTCAAGGTCGAGTTATGGTGATGTTGCGGTGTATGAAACATTAATGGACTTAATTTACAAAATATCTCACAGCTTAAAAAGAAAATTTACAAGCATATACCTGAATGTACTGACTGACTGCAAGGGTAGAAGCTTTTGATAATAAGCTTAAATGTATCTTCATTTACAAGAAGCACAATTTCTGATGAGACATTTTGACTGTTCACAACTACAAAAGAAAGAAAACCACAATGAAACAGTCTGTAGGACATTTGAAGTCACTTTATGTTACATTTACATTGACTCATTTTGCCGACGCTTTTATCCAAAGCAACTTCCAAGTGAGGAACAACACTGAGGCTTCAGTGCAGTAGGAGACTCTGGAGTACACACTAAGTACTAAATCTGTTCAACAAGACCAAGTGCACTGGGATCAGGTAAAGAAGTGCACAGTAAGTGTGGGTTAGGCCATGTTAGGGTGTGAGAGGTGAGGAGAGGAGGTGCTCTCAGAGGAGATGAGTCTTCAAGATACTTGACGACAGAGGAACGCCGCTGCTCTGATAGCATTTAGAAGCTCATTCCACTATCAAGAAACCGCAAATGAGTCTGAACAGTCTGAACTGCGATTGCCTTGTGCGTTGGGATGGCACTGCCAGACAATGTTCCTTGGAGGAACGCAGTGGCCAAGAAGTTTAAGCATAAACTGTGTGTGTGTATGGTGTGTGGTTGTTGCATTTGTGTTGTTTGCCAGCTGTCAAACTGGGAGAAGGAGCACGGCTCAGAAGTGAAAAGCAGAGACATTTAACAGAGAAAATAGTCAGTAGTCGTGAAGTTAAAGGAAATATTGTGTTGGATTTGAACAGACATACACACACACAGACACACACACACACACATACACACACAAACGTTTGAGCACAAATGTGAAAACTGCTGAATTGATGACAGGAACGTATTCAAGAGCCAAGGACGCATACATAACAAAGCCTGGAGGGTGCACATGAACACATACATATGTGTGAACACACACGCGCGCACACGCAGTCCCCTTCCTGGACCCTTTGCTCTCGAGAGGGCAGAAAAATTAATGAGAGTACAATCCTTTATCACCCTTGAGACAGAGAGAGAGAGAGAGAGAGGAGCGAAAGAGGGAGAGAGAGAGAGAGGGTAATCCAGTGTCCTCCCTTTGCTGTGGTTGCCATGGGAACCTCGATCTCACCGTGGGAACTGACTTCTGAGTTTCACAATCTGCTTGCATCCTGTCTGGACTGGAACACAACACAATTACTATAAACACACACACACACGCACAAACACACGCTCGCACTCAATAGAAAACGACGTCCTTCAGCACAACTCCTGCTGATGCACCCTTCATCTCCTCAGTGCTGAGGAGGATTGTTTTAATGCTAAGTTACAGCAGCTCGAATAAGCCTGTGTCCATTAAACACATGCTCTCACACACACACACACACACACACACAGACGCACGCATGCATAGTTAAACAAGGGACGGGGCAGGGTCAAGGTATGAGTGATGGATGAGATGGTAGTATTTCCACGGTTGGCCCATCATTCAACACCAGCAGAAACACAGAGGGAACGTCCTCTCCTCTGTTTCACTCTCTCCACTGCTTTTCCTTTATCTCTTCTCACACTCAACCTTTCCCTTCTATCATCTCTCATTTTCCTCTTCAGCCTTTTTTTCCCCCTCTCTTTGGCCCAATTATTTTTCTCTTTGCTCTGCTCCTCCTGCTCTCTGTCTCTCCCTCTTCCTTTATATAGTGCGGTGTAATTTTCCATTTTCATTCCATATCATATTCTTTTTTGCCTCTCTCTCTCTCTCATCCACTCCCGTGCACATACGCTCTGCATTCTCTCCGAATCGCTTTTGCTTGGCGCCCTCCCCTTCCTACCATCTCCACATATGACTGCCCTTGGGTAAAGCTTTAGTGTCTCTGTCAGAAACCTGAGTCTCAGCCAACAGATAAACTACAACTACACTTAATAATTAACATCCTCGGAGAGATGGAGAGGCAGAGAGACGGACAAGGTGAGCAATGGAGATAGAGATACAGTGAGGGAGAGGTAGAGAAGAAAAAAAAAGAGGACAAGAAAGAAAGAGGGACAATTAGCGATGCAGCGAAGAAAAATGGCTTGATGTCTGAGTAAAAAAAAAGCGCAGCTGAACAATGAGATGAGAGAGGTTAAGACCCTGATGATTCAAGCTTTTAAGTGTAAACAACAGCAAATGTTACATGGCCTCCACACTTTGTCTTCTCTCCCTAATTGCCTCTTCCTCTCATCTTCACATTCCTCCTCTCTCTCCAAGAACCCCCAACCCAGCCCCCACCCACCTCCTCTTCCTCCTCGTCTCCCCTGCTCTCTCGCTCTCTCCCTCTCTCTCTCTCTCTCTCTCTCTCCTCGAGTGCCAACACAGGTAATAAAGGTCAGGCAGACATGATAAATCATATCAGATCACATCTCCCTGATCTTTCTGTCATCATCCTCCACCCTTGGCTGGGATACACATGCTAAGGCCGGCGTGTGGGAACATTTTCATATGAAGCGTTCATTAACTTAAAAGGATCCTCCGCAGGGACACGCAGGCCGTCTGGATACATGCAGGATACTTTCAATTCTTTCTCTCTTCATGCTTGATAAGGTTTTAGATTTTCCACTGTGGTCCCACTGTCTCATAACACACCCTTCATAAAGGATTATAAGTTGTAACTTATAGCTTTAAATATTAGTCATAAACCATTAAGAGGAACAAACTCTGGGCTGCCAGGCTGTACAAATCCATTTGGCTGATGTATGTTCTCCTTGCTGAGTCTTTCTACCTATCTTTAAAGCTCATCAGGAAGACCTCTTCAGTGGACCATCTCCTGGAAAAGCTCTGTGCATAATGTGGACAAAACCCATTTATTACCAGCTTATTAGTAATGACTTACTGCAGACTTGGTGGATTATGGCTTATTACAAAGTGAGAACCCTTGAGTCTTGATTAAAGACTTCTTAACAAAAAGATGGTATATTTTTATTAGCTTTGCTAGCAGCTTTATGAATGGAAATATCAGTTGGCCTGTTAATCAGTTCACCACTTTGACCTGGACAGAAATAGATCAACAACTGTTGGATGGGTTGAAATGACATTTGGTACAAACAACCACAGTCCCCAGAGGATGAATCCTAATGACTTTGGTGATCCTCTAACTTTCTCTCTGGCGCCACCATGAGGTTCACATTTATAGTTGTGAGTGAAAAATATTAACTATGAGGTGGCTTTATAAGCAATGTGCTGCATGTCATGCCCCTGTCTCTTCCCTTGTTTCCTGCCTGTCACTATTCTGTGCTATCCAATGAAGGCAAACAATGCCTTCATTGGGAAAAAAAACAAAAAAACATACAGTCTAGCCCAAATATCACAATATACAATATTACCGAAGGTTGGTTTTTTTTCCCAACAAAATTATATTATTGTATTTTATGTTTCAGGTGTTCATTTTTATCATATACATTATTGTATTTTAGGTTTCATGTATAAGTGATGCTGCAACTAAACTGCAGTTTAAAGGGACAAGGGACAATGTATAATACGCAAAAGAGTGAAATTAGGGTCGAACTCAGCAGCATAACTGCAAAATTGTAAAAAAAAAAACAAAACAAAAAAAACATCTTATATAAATATATATATGTATTCAAATTTTCATTTTGTACCATCATCAGATCAAAACTTATTTGTCCAATACTTATGATTAAATAACAGCAAATGTATGACTGATGTGTTTTCTAGAGAACAGCTCTCTGAGAAACTGAGAAGATGTGGGTTTGACTCATGAACTTCACGGATGTTGTTAATTATCTTGTTACTTTTTTATGATTGCAGACTTCATGGCTTATTAGAAAGTGATCAACTATGACTCTCATGACACATGACAAATGCAGTTGCAAATGTTATTAAGTTATTGATAAAGTGTCGTATCTTTGTCACTAAACCATCAAGTCTGCAGTTGTTGGTGCGTCGTCAACAGTCGTCCAGATGAATGAAAAGGCTAACTTAAAAAAAGCAATGCAAGGGTACTTCTAAAACTTCTTTTTCACAACCTGGCCAAGTTGTTTTTATTTATGAGATATAACTGATCTATAATGCATTGGTAAATGATTTATTAACCACCAATAAAGCCAGTAGTTACAGCTTAAAAGTCTTGTAAGAGGTGCCTTGCAAGAAAGTGGTATTGATGTAAAAAATATGTGGTTTCAATGGGATTACTTAACGAGTGTTTATGAATGAGCAACCTGCTCGCTAGCTTCCCCATGCTCTTTGCTGCTTGGCCGCACACTTTCACTTTGGAATCCACACACACAGACTTGATTAAAGATAACCTAGTTAAACTTGAGAGTGTGTGTGTGTGTGTGTGTTTGTGTTAGTGCCAGAGAGATGGAGAGAGTGTCTGAAATGAAGATGGGCCAAGTTAAGTTACTGTCAAGTTGTCAACTCCTCTGGCTCCACCCCCTTAGAGTGTGACAGCTGGTAGCCATGGAAACACTTGCTGGAACCATGTTAATTGGCTGAAATGATTTTGACAGCTCATCCTGCTTTGAGTAAGACCTCCACCTATTCTCCCCCCACCCCAAACACACACACACACACACACACACACCTCAACCCAATTAGGAGGCAGTTTAGGAAAAGGGAGAGCGATAAATAGGAGGGGGTCGGCTCAATATTGAGTAAAGAGGGATGAGAGAAAGAGAGAAAGAGAGGTAGAGCAGAGGAAGAAAGGCAGCCAGAGAAAGGTACTTGTATAGGAGTGACAGAATCAGCTTTTCTCATCTTTAAACAAAAGGAAACGCTCTGAATGTTTCATGCACTGCTGAATAAGTTATGTCCTGTGTGTGTGTGTGTGTGTGTGTGGGGTGAAACTGTGTGTGTGCACCTCTCCACATGTGAGTTCGTGTTTCTTTGTGTGTGTCACATGTTACATTAAAGGAGCGGGATGAATGCCACATGGAAAGCTCAGCACTTCACAAAGTAGGCACCTTATTCCACACTTATAGAGTAACTAACGTCTCCTCCCAAAGGCCCAGGAAATAACAGAAATCAATGTAGCGTGGAAAGAATACAAGGGGATGTTATATAATAGCAAAAGCTAATCTTGTTTTTGTTCCAAATAAATTTGTTGGATGTGCTGTAGGGTGGAAAGATGTACAGTATGTTGTAAACATGACACAAAGGAGGTTTCTTAGCGGGAGGAAATGGAAGGATGGAGATAGGAAATTAATTTGTAATATGTACTGAGTGCAAAAAAGGCAGAAAGGAAGGAGGGGTCACCTAAGGAAAAATGGGTCTCACAGCTCTTGGGGACTGCCCCCCCTCCCTCCCCCCCAGTGTGCTCACATTAATGTGACTGTCGAACAACGTCCACCCACATTACTTCCCCCGCAGATCACTCAAGTAACACTCACACACACAGACACACACACACACACACACACACACACACACACACACACATACTCTAAGTATAAAGTATAGAAATATATATAAATAAACATAACATGGGACACATGCCAGCAGCTGTGCTGTATGGACACACAAACAGGTAAGAAGACAGACAGACAGACAGACACAAACAAAAACAAATACTGCAAGCGGAAGTAACCGGGCCGTCGGGGCAGAGCTACGCTGTTGCCAAGCAACCAGGTGATTCCTCTAAAGAGCCTCTCCATGGGAGATTCCCTCGTTTGTGTGAGGGCATTCACTCACTTGTGTGTGTGTGTGTGTGTGTGTATGCAAGTGTGTGCGTGCTCGCATGTGTGTGTGTGTGTTTGTAAGTGTGTCCAGTAAGTTAGTGCTGACACAGTGAGCGTACAATGTTCTGGGACGCGACCATGGTAACAGCCCAGCAGGCTACAGAAGTGCTTGGTTGATGGCATTTGTAGTTTTTTTTTTTCTTTTCCTCTTGGTGTACATTTTATTTATTCAGCAATTATGTATTTATATTTTATAGAGTACACAGAGTGCTGACGGTGGCAAATACCCACAGACGTGCACTGACAAGCGCACAGCGATACACGTGTGCACGAGCAGGGGAACTCACACACACACACACACACACACACACACACACACACACACACAAACACACAGGTACGCACACATGGAGTCATAAGCAGTGGAAAATATTCAATTTGGAAAGCCTTGACAAATCCCTGAGGTGTTGCTGACGTTTATGCATGCTTCGGAGTATTCATAGCCGCTCACAGACACTACAGAGCTGATAACTACACACATACCCACATTCACACCTTCACATCTACAGCAGAAGTGGGTAGAGGTTGAGAAAGAGAGTGAGAGACAGGGAGGGGAAAGCAAGGTGAGATGATGAAGACAGAAGCACATCGAGGTTCGCGGAGGTGACGTGAGTTTTTACTATTTGTGACTCCTACTGCTGTATAAATGGAGGCCAGTAACAATGCTACTGACAGGCGACTGTAACCCTGGAGATTCATTAGGGCTTGTCACTATGGAAACCTCCAATCAGGGAAAAATGTTAGCCATCTTTTTCTACAGCTAATGGGTCCAAGGAAATACCTGAGTCCCTCCAAACACACATACACACAGACACACACACACATGGACATGCACAATACTGACCTTCTTCCCGTCTCCTTTGTGTTTAAACGTAAAGTAAACATCGAGGCGCTAGGTGCCTTGTAGGTACAACGGCTTTGAGAAAGTACAGAGCTGAAACACAAACAGACAATGACTCTCTCACATTATAAACAGAAACACATTCGTGCACCCAAACACGCCCACAGATGCTCGCAGTGCTTCAGGTGAAGGATATGGGTGGCAGACAGCTCGAAGGCACCAGGAGCGAGGTGGGCTGGTTTGGGTCAGAGCCAAAAGAACCACTGGTGCTAGAGTGGGGTACGGCAGCTCATCCTTTTCCTCCTCCTCCTCCTCCTCTTCCTCCCTTTCCTGCGCCCTCGCCTCTCCCTCAACTGACACATGCACCTTATCCCCCTCCTCCTCCTCATCCCCTTCCTCCTGCGTTGGTCCTCTGTGCTGCTCATGCAGGTCTGGCTCCTGGGTGCCCGTCATGGCCGTGCTGTGAGCAGCCTGAACCTAAAAGAGGGCGCAGGGGCACCGGCAGACTGTTCAGGACATGGCAACATATCAGTGCATGTGTGTGCATCTGTGGGAATGTGTGTGTGTGTGTGTGTGTGTTTCTGCGGTGTTGCCTTGTGGCGGGTACTGCAGCTCCTGAAACAAACCGGAACTGCGCTAACTGTCAAATCTGCCATGCTGTCCACAAGACCCTTTACCCTCTAGAACAGCAGCATAAAGAAAATCCTTCTCTGTCTTTCTCTGAAACAATAAGCAACCTCTGGAGGAAGAATCACAGCCAGTGAGAGGTCCTGCACAGGAAACATAAATCTACATATATCTAAACACAGTGAACTAGACATGAGCGAAGGTGCAAACACAGAGTCAGTGCAGATACCAGGATGCACTAAGACCCCTTGGGTATAATCCTACAGCTATACAATTCTGTGATGACAACAGGCCATTACTGCTGATGCTTTTAATCCAGACTGGCTTTAAACAATCTGGACATATAGAGAGAAAGTAGCTTATACAGCTATTTCCTATTTGCTCTGAAGAGAAGTGTGGGGTTGGGCACTGATATTGTCAGTTCTTCGATTTCTTTTTTCATTTACAATAACTTTCCAATTGTGATGATTAGTGCGACTTCAAGCTAGCTGAGTTGTAATTTTTCCTTGAGCTATAATTTGAGATAATATCTCGTGAAACGCAGTGACATTGTCGAGCCACAGCGGCCTGTGGTTAATTGTTATAAGCACTGACTGGAATTTCTTGGAGCATTGGAATATCATGTAGGAAATGTCAAGTTGAATGATAATCTGTGTTTAAATTAAGAGCGTGATCACAAGAGCGGATTCATTTCTTGGCTTGGGCTTTCTTTTTTTTTTTTTATTTCATCACATTTTCTGCTTTATTGGGCAGTATGCAGTGGGGTTTGGCAGGAAGAGATGGGAGTTGGAGCATGTGACACAATCCACATTGTCACAAGTACACAGCAAATGCTCCCCACTGGTCCACCGTGTGCTCATTCCATCGCTTATTGATCCCCAGAGATTCTGACAAAAATTATTCCAAAGCCACCAATTTGTTATTAAGTTGGAGCAAAAGCTGGATTATTTGGAGAACTAACATAAAGACGAATCAGAACAATAGAAGTCTGGGTCAACCATGAGTCCATGCAGGCATATATACACACATATATATATATATATATATATATATACACTCTGCCTACAGTAGACAGGACAACAGGAGAGCTGGCATGCAAGTTAACGGCACAGAGAGGAGTATACTGTGTGTATTTGATGAAAAATAATGAGACTGAATCTGCCAGTACCTGTGTATTTTCATTATGGGCACGTAGCCTAGACTGTTTGAGGAGTCCAGGGCCACACAGTTTAAGGCTTTTTGTTGTGATTCAATAGTAGCTGTTGGGTAGACATCAATTAACCATTGAAAAAAAAAAAGATAGCTATTCTCCTGCACAGTTAAAAAATGGCTGATGAGCCCTTTCAAAACATTTTAAGAACTCATTATAAGCCTCCCTTTCTAACAGCCGGGCCATGTGGAAATTAAATCATCCTGCTGAATCTAAACTAGACGCCAGAACAAAATGTATTCATATCCTCTATAAGACCTCTGAAACCCATTAACTCAGGTTTATATTCACACGGTCACACATCACAAATGCATGAACTGCCCAAATTCTTTACCAGGAATTTTTAACAGCGTGTTTCATGCTGAATAAAACCAAAGCAAACAACAAATCTCTAGATAATCAGACATTCATTTTGACTCTTAAACAGTGATATACATCCTTCTGAAGGCCAGCCAACATCATGTACCGACGACATCAATGAGGCATAGCATTTGCCAGCAGTAGAAGAACTCAAACGAAAATCAGCCTAATTAATACTATGTTAAATTGTAGAATGATCTAAAAACCAAATATCTCAAAACAAATCTCAATATATTTGTGATATGCCTGTTATTGTCTATGATGTAAATATAATATGGGCCCACCATAAAGTACGATAAGGACACTGTGTTAGTATATTGTAGGCTATCACAGGCACTCCATAACTATGTGAATATTATTTCAATTCTTTTCCTCTTTGTGTTTAAGACACACCGCCATTGACAAAGAGCGACATCACAGGATCTGGACATTTTCTACTGTGCCACGGGCATTCAGCCAGCGAAGTGCCCAGGACAGGAGAGCAAAGAAAAAGTACATTACAGCACAAAAAACAAAAACTTTGAATGCGGTCCTCACCGGGGAGCAGCGTCCGTCCACCAGCGTCACTCACTCCAGGTCCGCCGTGCGCCCTGAGCTCCCGGAGCCATAGTGCTCCATCTGAGAGCAGCCCGCCGGTCCTCTGCCTCCTCCCCCCCTGCCGATATCCAAACTCAGTCCGCCAGTCCAGGGGATGAAGAAGAGGCGCAAAAATGAGAGAGGAATGTGACGCAGAAGTTTTAATAAAAACGGAAAAGTAAAGTTAAATAGGGCCAAACGGTCTCCCGTGCGTCCGCGTCCTCTCCGCAGCTGGACGCGCTCTGCGGTGTCAGGTACCGGAGTTCAGGCGCACCGGGGAGAGGGAGAGCCGAGTCAAGCCAGCCGGAGAGAGGCGGACCGGAGCTGCACGGACTCTACCTTCAAAATAAGACGGCCCGGTCCCGGAAGTAAGCAGTTAATAAAATGTCGGTTAAAGAAAAAGACTCAAGAGTTCAGACTACAAGCTGCTTTTGTCTGACAAAATAGAGACTGTGTCGGATTATAGAGTCATACATTTTGTCATGACATGGCCATGAGACATGACAGACCACAAGCTGATCCCCGACCAGTCTTTCACAGCCCGTGTGTCGTCTCCGGGAAGTTAGTGCCAAGGACCGACTACAGGGAACTATAAAAAAAAAAAAAAAAAAAAGATTTCAGGGAACAACAATGTAAAGAAACAATGGTGTGCAAAGCAGTGTGAAAGAAGTGGGGAAGCCTAAAACATGTAAAAAAGGCAGGGGTGCGGGAGCTAGTTCCGCAAACCTTTCCAAGGGTTCATGGAAGAAAGCTCTGTGCTCCTATTTGTCAATGTCATGGAAGGCATCACAGAAAACTTTCAAAAAAAAAAAAAAAAAATGTCAGGACGTCCCACATGCAATGTCCATTTTCATTCCCATTATCAGGCTGATATCATCTGAACTAGACTCAAAGCTGCTCACTCAGTTTGTGGGCTAACATTATGTTGCCTTTAAACCGAAAAAAAATGACCAAAACCAAATGTGTAAAAAATTGTCTGATACCACTTTCTTAAATTTGCTAGTTTTCCAATTTTCTCTGATAATAAACTCAACATTCTTGTGTTTTTGGCTGTTGGTCAGATAAATCAAGCAATCTTAATATGTTAATCTGGGCTCCAGGGAATAATGAAGGGTATTTCTCACTATTTTCTGACATTATTTATACACTTAACAATCCGTTGATTATTAAAGAAAATAATCGTCAGATCTAATGGTTGGTTGTAGCCTCACAGTTCTCCTTTGATATACTAACACTACCTTGGTCGAGGTCTTCTTTGTGTTAGTTACTTGACAAAAAAAATTAAAGCAAGTTCATGAAATACAACTTCACTACAAATAAACACGATATAATGTAAATATATAATAAACAATATACACTAAAACACTCGAGATGGATTTTGAGACAGAATGGGGCCAGAAGACGGAGGATGGAGAGCTCATCATAGATGATATTGTACTTCAGTGGTGCAAATTTCTCACAAATTTTTGATTAATCAAATTAGGATGACCCAAATGTTATGGAGTAAATGTGGGACTTGAGGCTCCTGGGGGTCGGGGGTCTGTTGCCTGTTTTGGCTGGTTGGTGTCCAGCCTTGGAAATGCCTCATCATACAGACTAATGGAGAGTGAATCTGAAAAACTCAAAGACTGAATAATAATATTCATATTATGGCATGGCACTGTATCTTCTCCAATAACAGTTTTATTTTGAAAGTTTTGACTAGAGAACCTTATTCTTAATACAGGATAACTTGACAGTGACAGAGCGAGTCAGAGCATGTGACTTGTCCCCTCTCCTCCACCTCACAGTAAGCCCCATCCCAACATCCCTCTTTCTGTCTCTGCCTGGCGGTTATCTCACCAGCCAGCGACCCGGACAGTGTGTGTGTGTGTGTGTGTGTGTGTGTGTGTGTGAGTGTGTAGACGAAAGGTGTCGTCATATAAGAGCTGGAGCTCCACAGTCACACTCAGCAGGGGTGTCAATTCACTAAACCTAAAAGTGTGGCAGAGCTCCAATACCTTGAAGTCAGCTTATGCTGCGTAAGGTTACAGGGGACAAGGTATTACTAATGACTGAGTCTGTGCTATATAAAGCAACATTTTCATAATAGCAGTGGAAGACAAATGCAGATCCTTAAGTAAAAGTAAAAGGATTGTAAAAACTGGACCACACCATTACAAACACAAATCCTGCATTCAAAATTTCACTTGAATAGAAGTGCAGATGTTTAATTAGCAAAATATTAAAAGTAAAACTATTAATAAATCTATACATGAAACACAGACAATTCACACGCACAGGTTACATTAGTTTCACAAACTGCTGTAAAAGCAGTTACAAGTGAATTGAATTGAGAGATTTTAGTTTTTTGCAGATATTTCCATTTGTAGGCACCACAGTCGCTGAAGCCAGTTCTTCCAAGCTCAGTTTGAACATTTGGTACAACTAATGTTAAACCATCCTGTGACCTGACATTGCAAATATTCTGCTGTATTTATATAAGACCAGAGATCAGAGGTAATGATTCAGTTTTTTCCCACAGAGAATAATAGATAAATAACACACAATATAGCTTCATTTTATGGTTTTGTTAATACTGGTACAGTACCATTATGAGTATAGTTGTATAGCTGGTCAAGGTGGATTTATTGATATATAGTTGAATCTATTTTAATGCATAATATTTTATTGTCATATGTTTTGAGTCAAGATCGCAACCTGTAGAGTAGCTAGCAACTATACCTGTTAAACTGGCCATAAATTAGGAATAAAAAATTAAAATTTCTCTCTGAACTATAGTGGTGTATATGTATTAATGGCATAAAGTATAAGTACTTCAAAATTTTACTTATGTATAGCCTGCCTGAGTAAATGTACTTTCTATTGTTGTCCATAATTTAGTACACTTAATTTATATATATATATATATATATATATATATATATATATATATATATTAGAAAGAACATGTTTCTTATGAACTCTCATCAAAAGAAAAGATGTGTATATATTTTACATTAAGTGAGACTGCAGTGATACCGACCAGGCTGAGAGTGAAAAAGGCAGAATAGGCATCCTTAATGTCTTGAAATAGAGCTGAAACTCAACTACTGCTCATTTTTCTGGCGGCTCCATGTAATTCCCTAAAGCCCTCCTGGCGGTCCCCGGATCCCACTTTGGGAACTAGTATTAGACCTACAGTTTACAGTAGGTCTAAGCAAACAGCTTACAGGGACCACTAGTCTTAAATGCTCTCCTGCTAATTTTTTAAATATCTACATATGGCCTCCAAATTATTTTCTGGGGATGTTTTGTTTGATGTTTACACTCCATTAGACAGGAAACTAGAGTCCCACGGTAATTTCTCTGAGAGGGTTTAATGCTCATTACATGCTAGAAAACAAATTTGAATGGATTAAAAATAGACAGGCAACTTCATCTAGTGGGGCAAAACATTTACAATTTGGTCTGTTGTGCTGGAGGAAAAGCCATGTCGTAATAAATCAAAAGGATTTACCCACTAGACACCTGGAATTTTCAAGCATCTCAGACTCAGCTTGTCAGCCTCACCTCTGCATTGTCGAGGTGTGTTCAGACTGGAAGTGAAGCTTATCATAGTGTCGGTGCGATTGTATATAAACGATTGTATATTGCGATTGTATGTTTAACTTAAGCTAAACAGTCACACTGCCATCCTATCCAAATAAATGTACATATGCAAAAGGTCAGGGAAGAGGAGAGAGGTTGGAGGAAATTAAATGAAATACCTAAAGTTCTTGGAGAGATTTTAGATCACGTCTGTACAGTTAGCACTTTGGCTATTTGGGGTAAATAAACAAAAACTGTAAAAATAAATAAATGAATACCAATTTGGGTGAATTTGCACGAATAATGCAAATTGAAAGTTTGCTGCACACTCAGTTCTCAGCACTTAATTAGCCTTAGCGGTACTTATAGTTAACATTAACATTGAAATGTTCACGATTAGCTAGTATAGTAATAAGTAGCCAGTCTTTAGAATGATAGCTTATTAGCCCACTAAAATTATCTTAGCTTGTAAGGTCTAGCATGTAAGCATGTTAATGTGACACAATAAAGTTGAGCCTGTAATTTTAGTGTAACATTAATGTTAGCATTAATCCCAAAGTAAAGCTGAGGCTGCTGGGAATTTGGTCATTAGTTTTATAAGTACAGTTTGGTACCAATTAAAAACCTGAATAAACGAGTGGAGAAACACAACAAATGCAGATACCTCCATACAGGGCACATGGGGTCACTAAATGGTTTAATGAGCACCAACATTATTTTAGTTCAACAGCCCTCTCCAAACACCAAATGAGAGAATACTGGGTTCATCCCGGCTGTAGAGCTCCAGAGATTGTAAAGTCAGTGACAAAGCAACACCTTCCTATGATAATTTATGTTGCTTTTTTTTCTTTAATTTGTCACCCATGTGCATCTTGTCCTGAACTAAAGTGGACAAACAGAAATTGTGACCTGATGGTGGCGCTAGATGAAAAGACAGATTAGCACCAAAGTCAGTCTGATTCATTTTCTGGGGCTTCGAATGTCTGCATCGAATATTATTCACATCCACTTATTTCGTTCTGGATGTCGGACTGATGCACAGATAAACCAGCAGCCTGAGGGACTGACACACAGACTGGCTCACTGCTAGTGCGGCTAAAAACTAAGATTAGATTTTCACTCAGAGCAGGGAAACACCGTGCAATACCCAATCAACGCCCACAGCAGACAGACTCCTCGCAGCTATCATAACTGTTACAGCAGCAGCATACATCAAACATTTAGTGTATCTCCAGAACACAGTTTAAGATATCTAGGACACATTCAACCATACAAACACTCACACAGACTTCTCCATCTCTCCTGGTGAAGAAAACTGATAAGCATTGTAGGAAGCCTCTGTGTGGGCCTAAGTGTGTGTGTGTGTGTGTGTGTGTGTGTGTGTGTGTGTGTGTGTGTGTGCATTGGTAGTAATAGGTTGTTATTGGGTCTCCCTGGCTGTATGTTTCCACTCCCACTCCCATTCGTTTTCCCTCTCCTTCCAGCTCGTCTCATCCCTGTCACACTTACTGTCTTGTGTAACTCATGCAAGACTCTTTCTGCTCCACAGAATCATTTCATGCATTTTCTACTCCAGCTCTGTCACTGTGGTGTGTTCAAATGCTGGTTTACATTAGTCACTGAAATTCACACACACACACACACACACACACACACACACACACACAAACACACATACATATACACACAGAAATACATCCCCTATGTTATCAGTTGAGGATGGGTATCTAGGCCAAACATTATTATCAGTGTGTGGTAGGCGCCCCTCGGGTGTGTTTCCATGGTGACCATCACATAACATTACATATAGGGAAGCGTTTTATTCCATGCTATTGTCACGGATGTGCACACACACACTGTGGCAATTCGATTACAGATCAATAATCCTGATCAGTCATTGAATTTGCCATGACAACCACCTGAGGGCACATCCTGATACAGAGAGCAAACACACACATACTGTACATGCAAATGTGTGCAGAAACACATGAGCAGTGTGACACTGAGACTGCCTACTCCTTTACTTGACCTGGTTACAGTAGAAGTACACGAAGAGGTTAGCAGTGCACACGCACACACACACACACACACACACACACACACACACACACACACACACACACACACACACACAGAGACACACACACACACACACACACACACACACACACACACACACACACACACACATATGGCATGGTCAGTGGTGTCAGTGACTACTTCTTAAAGTTTCAGTTTTCAGAGCAGGGGGACAAGGGAGACAACAGTAATTATGTGTCTCTGTTGACTGTTAATGTGTCTTCTCTGCCTCTCGGTCTTTACTTTGATGCTTATTTAAACTGCTGTAAGCATTTGTGGTGGATCATAATGTTACAGCCCACAGTTACAGTGACAGATCTTGTATATATGGACAATGAATAATATACTAATATACCTACTGGTTGTTAAGGTGTGACATACAGGAAACAAAGGGTTACCAAATTTGCATTTAGGAGAGAGCCAGAAATAAATTCCAATCCAGTGTTTAAATATGGGATTATGGTCATTCCTGGGTACCATATCAACTATTGGTTGGATTACAATAAAGGTTTTTACAGACATTCATGGTTCTACTTAATGATATTGTTGACTTTTCTTTCTTGACTTTTTTAGTTTCAAGTGAAATGTCTTAACAACCACTGACTGGATTATCAGGAAAGAAAGACGTGCAAACATTCATGTTCCCCTCAGGATGAAAACTTTAGTGATCCCTTAGCTTTTTAACTAGCACCACCATCAGGTCCAAATTTCTATCTGACCAACACTTTGATTTCATTTCACCAAATACCAGCAAAATGTCATTCCCACCATCCTCAACATGCTGACACATATTAAACACATACTAAACGTTATACTCGCTAAACATATTCACGTTAGTGTTGTCGTGAAAGCATATCAGCATCCTAACATTAGCATTAAGTTCAAAGCACCACTGTGCCTTAGTACAGCCTCCCTGAGCTGCAAGCATGTCTACAGACTCTTAACCTGATTGAAATAACAGTGAGTTAGCAGTTTTCAAAGCTGAAACTACAGCTGACCAATACAAGCGCCCCTCAGTTAATCCTACGTCTGAAACAGATTCAGAGAGATGCTGATCAGCTATGTGTTCCTTCTGGAGGCTGATGTTTGTGGTGCTCATGAATTGCACTGCATTATACTGTTTCCAGTATCTAGCCTGCCCTCGTTGATATAAATGGGGCTCCTGTCTTGATATCCAGTAATAACATTACCATATCATATGATTATTGAAAATGTACTCTGTAATTTGAAAAAAATACAATGTCATTTCTCCATCACTCATACACAAAATGATACTCCCTTATTAACTAACCTCTTGTTTTCATCTCTTTATGACACGTGTTGATAGTCAGTGTAAGTACGTTTTTTGTCAATTTTGAATAAATGTATAAAATATTTACACTATAAGTTTCAGTTTGTTATCTAAAGCATTTGTAATCACAGTAAGACTTACATATGTTAAAAAAAAAAAAAGTTATGGTGAGAGTCGTAAATCAAAGATGTAAGTAATTTCCCCCGCAGCAGAAGAGGCTGTTCGTGCTCAGATATTTTGTTATATTTTAGACAAACCACCGGAGGGAATCTAGCATGCAGCAACATTACTGACTCATCCTTTTTATTAGTTCGAGGAATCATAGAAATCTATCACACAACGCATTTCCACATTTCCCTTCTTTCCTCTTTGTCTCTCTCTCTTTCGTCTTTTTCTTCACCATGTTTGCAAGCATAAATGCACACTGGTCCATACAAATGCATGGGCAATCATGCACACATAGCCAGCATCTTCCCTCTGACGTTACACTTATGACAGAGGATAAGAGAGAGTTGGGCTGTGAGCCGGTCAGTGGAGAAGCATCTTTTCTGACAATCCGCAGAAGTGAAGTTGCTTAGCAACCTTTGGCCTTGATGACAGGAAATGATGTTATGCTTGTAAGACAAAACACAAGCAGACACACAAATACACAGATAACAAGTGCACACATGCACATACCCGTGTGGACACGCAGACACACACATGCAGAGTGAACCTTGCAGGATGTTGGATGAGAGGAATAATGAGTCGTGATGATAATCTGGACAGGGGTTAAAATAATATATTAATCTTCCCTAATGGTCTCACTGATCTGAATCCATTAAGGATGACCTTTCATATATATATATATATATATACATACACACATACACAAACACGCACAATGCATGGACTAAGCTGAGAATGTGCTCTTATGTGTTGCTGTTTGTGGAAAAATACATCTGCTGCTCTCTTCAGTGTTCCCTCAACCCGTCTGTGAACCCATCTCCTGCCTTCAGCTCGTTTCCTCTCTGATCCACCAGTCACGCCATCCCTCCGACTGGGTACACACACTTATGGCATGCACACACAGACACACAAACATAAACACAATGAAGCTTATTGCTATGTGTTCTGGGAGGGAGACGGAGTTAGTGACACATGGGGTCGTATTTTGAAGCCGAAGCATATGAGAGAAGATTTTTATTGTTAATCTGTTTCTCCTCTGTGTTAAAAGTTGTAGGACTTACAGCGCCACATGGTGTCCGCTCTGTCTCATTGCACCCGTTTCCTTCTGGGACGTTTTACTTTAATTATTCATGTCTGTAAAGAGATGAGCTGTCAAAGACCCTGAAACTCACCACTGTGTCTGAGGAAACTGCTTTCGAGGACATACTCCATCCTCTCTGAAAAATCCAGTTATTTCCAAATATATCTGATCGTCCATGTGCTGCAGTTCATCTTTGTTCTTTTATCACTTCTTTGTGTGGTATGTTTATTTTATTTTCCCACTCACTCTTGTAACAAATGTCATCAGTAGCACATAATGAACAATCTAAGAAGGTTTAGTCATTATTTCGTTATCCATATCAAACCAATTTCATACAAGAATAAGTTAACATAGAAATCAATTTTATACTTAGGTGTATTTTTTGTATCAGCTTCATAGTAAAAGGTTTAGCTGACATAATTTTGATAATAGTAATGTTTACATGTAGGTACTATTTCTACTCAGCTATAATCAACAAAAATCAAATCCATCATCTTAGAATTAAGATGTGGGTTATTTCAAAATTTTAAAATTTGCATCCTGCCCATCTAATAAGAAATAGGTGTCTCACACCTCCAGATAAAATCAATGACTAAGCTTATTGGTTTGAAGAGTTCATTAAAAATCCAGCATTATTGCTAATATACTTGGTTATGAGCATGTTTTCTTCCCTAGTAATACTACTGTAGTGCCTTAGTTACGGCACAAATTAATTTAATTGGTTCATTTGGTTTATTTTAACTGCTCAGTTATGTTGTGTAATTAAGCTGTTTGATACACTGTGGTAAATTACACATTTTAGTAAGAACAATGTCACTGTGTCATGATGGACTGTTGCAGTTGTGTTTAATCATTATTCCAGTAGGTATCTCATTATCACTCACAGCACTATAACCAGTATTGTCAAGTGGAGCATTTAAGTAGCTTATAGCCATGTTGTTTTAGGGAAAGCAGTTATGAGAGCTACAGTCAAAGACCCTGAAACTCTTTGAGATGTTTACCAGATACAGTTAGTGTTAGATGCAGACTAGCGTCAACCCTGAGAGCGCTGGCATCTGTAAGTTCGGCATTTCCAGTCGTCTACATTAGCGTTAATTCGAGAGACAGCAGCCCATTTATTACCCACAGCTGAAAGTGACTGGAGTACAGAGTAATGGTAACTGGTCTCCAGTTCCATGTGCAAGTTCTCAGTACAAATACTTAAATGTTTAAAGGCCATATGATTCCCCTTGGTTTAATTCAGCACAACACAGTGCATTTTAGGCTTCATTTAAAACATTGATAAAATACAACTCAGACATTTTCATGAGGTCAAATCGTTTTAATTAAAAAAAATGGAACAACTTATTTGTAAGAACACGAGTCCCTCTATTCGTCTCATTTCTGTCACATTTCACTTTCACACCATCAAACACACATTCACTCGCTTACAGTCTGAGACAGTTACTGCACCTTTGGAACAAAAACATGCAGACTGATTTGCCATTATTAATAAACACATCCTAGTTTTGTACAATCCAGTGTAGCATGAATGCGTCTGCTTTAACTTAAAGGAGCATACTGCCGAAGTTTTAGTCCATTAATTACAATTACTTTACTACTAACCATTTCCAAAGAGTTTCATAATCTTCTAGGTAGCTACTGGATTTCATTTATGTGAAGTTTGGTAGGAAAATTGCTTTGATAAGTAATCTATGAGAACGAAATGAAAATGAACAAATGAAAAGAACTTCATTGCCTTAATTTAAATTTACATTAACTTACACAAAAAAACAAGAAGTGGCATAAACCAATGGCTGCCTAAAAATGAGATTATGAACATTGAAAATGGTTTGCAGTAACAGAAAGTATACAATTTGTAGTTAATGTGCTAAAACATGCAAATCTGCAAAACTGCTAGTGCAGTCCTTCAAAAAGAGCTTACAACGGCATAGCAATGAAGGTTATCCAGTATTTAAGCCTTGAACAGCACAAAGGGATGTGAGCAACAGAAACTGAGGAAAAGTTAGGTGAAGCAACAATTCATCTCTATTTACAAATTAATCAGAGGCAGAGAAACAGCAATTCCTCCTCTACAAAGAAGCAATCACATCCCTGAGTACAGTTTGTTACTCCTATTATTTAGATTCACTGCTGTGTGATCAGTTGTCATTGTCAAGTCCTTTCTGGTCGGCTCTAGGTTGATCCCAATAGTGCAGAACAGTAACACGTTTTTTTTTTTTCTTTTTCTTTTTGACCCGAAGTCACCACAGAGGTTCACATTTAATATTAAAGAAAACCTCAGCAGTGCTCAAAATGCTGCAGTCCAGACAACAAAGTACCATGTAGGTTTGTGGAGCTGCAGTGACATGAAGTGTTCGGTTAACAGCCCCCCATCAGTGTCATAGACGGTCAAAGACCTACATCATCGTTCCCCTCAGGTGACGCATGGAGCAGCACGCCAGTGTTAGCCGGTATTTCTAGATACATCATTTCCTCCTTACTACCAAAGGAGGTTACAGATTTTGGCCAGCAGGCTTAGCTTAGCTGTTAGCATGGAGCTTCCTCTTCTGCTTTGTCCATCTTCTGCTCCTCCTCCTCTGCATCTTTGTCTTTGTTCTTTTTGTGTTTCTTTTTCTTGTGTTTGTGCTTATGCTCCTTGTGTTCTCCTTCTTTGTCCTGACCGCTGTGCTTCTTGTGCTTTTTGTGTTTCTTATGTTTCTTGTGTTTCTTCTTCTTCTTGTCTGCCGTGGTGGTTGCCGTGTCGCTGTGATTGCTCGCGGAGGGGCTGTTTGAGTGTTCGCTGGGGGACAGACTGGGGCTGCCGCTCCTTCCTCTCTCTGGCTCAGAGCCTTCACCTTCGCTGTAGTCGGGCACGAAGGCGGCCTCATCTGTCTCGCGACCCAGGTCAGAACACAAACGCTGTCTTCTAGGCTCCGGGCCACGACTCTCCTCTCGTCCTCCACCTCTACCATCTGCTGATCTCTCTTCTTTCGCCGTCACTCCTCGCCCCTCCTCTCTTCCGCCTCCTCCTCTCCCCTCCTCTCTTGCGGCAGCTCTCCCTTCTTCTCTTACTCCTCTGCCCTCCTCCCTCACAATTTTCACTTTGGTTGGTTTGTCAGAATTTGTCTGTGCCACCCTGCCACCCTTACCCTCTTCCCTTGGTGCTCTCCCTTTCCTCTCCTCCCTCACTACTCCTCTCCTCTCCTCCCTTATGGCATCCCGGCCTTCACTCCTGACAGGTTTAAAAGCGTCAGTCTGCCCGTCTCTGCCTCGGCTCCTCTGAGGCGGTGGTGAGGGCTCCTTGGGTGCACTGACTCCATTTTCCTGCCCCTCTTCGTCATCCTCTCTCTCCCACTTGGAGCGAGGAGGGGGCTGAATGAGTGGCTCCTCCCTGGCCAGGCTGGGTGCTGGGCTGACACTTGGGCTGCGACCACGGCTGTTCACAGGGCTAGATGGGGGCAGCTCTGCAGGTTTAGAGGAAACACTCTTTTGGTCTTTCTCTGAGTCCCGCTTTGTCTCCTGAGTTGATCTATGGTTGAGGAAAAAACAAACAAGTTTAAGGTGACTGAGGAACATGACAGGTTATGCACAGGTTATTCAATCTTCTTCACACAGTAACCGATAGGGCTGGGTCTAGTTCAAAATATTTTGATGCCAGCACCAATATGATACCAATACCAAAATTATCCTTTTTTAAACACTGTGCTTTGAAGAATATTAACACATTTACAAAATGTTTTTTCCAAGAGCTGCAATTAGCAATCATTTTCATTATCAATTAATCTGCTGATTATTTTCTTGATAAATCATTTGCTCTATAAAAGGTCTATAAAAAAAATATTCTCAACTCTTACCATCACATCAGACAACAAAAAGCAGAAAAAACTCCATAATTAAAAGGTGAGACATGTGAATTTTGGCACTGAACAATTAATCATTTAAAATTATTTTAATGATTAACTGAATCATCAAAATAGGTGCAGTTTAATTTTCTGTCAGTCAATTAATTGACTAATTGTTCAGCTTCATTTCTCTCATGTCACATAGGAAGCCTGAGGGCTAGAGTACACTCAATCAGAACTAGTTCCACATCGGAAATCAAATGTTTGTAGCTGTTCCAAGGTGAAAAGCCTGCTGTCATAGAAGAGGTGAGATGTGATATCATTTAAATATGGGGATAAAGGTGCACATTTTCAAATAGAAGACACTGAAAGTGTTGCACTCAATTGTTGACACGTAAAGTGCCAAAAATAGTTGTTTAACTAATAAAAAAAAGAGCTGAGCGATATTCATACTCTGGCTCGTCTCTCACCTCCACACAGCTGGGAAAGTGCTACGTGAACTGGTTGTGAATGTTGGATCATTGGTTTTGGAAAGTTACAGAGGTGATTCAATACGATGCTGAAAAGATGTGTGATGGTGAGGTTCCCGTGACTGTTCAGCCAGTATACTGGCCTCTTAAGCTTTTGGAAATTTTAGGAAATGCACGTATGCACTACATGAGAACATAGATACAATTTAGCAAAGACTAAATGTTGAACTATTCCTTCTAATGCAGTCTAAACAGCAGCAGCTACACAAGAACACTGCTTTAATTGTTGAAAACTAGGGACTTTGTGAACCTCTGACAGGACATCCAATGCCAGGTTCTGGTGCTGAGCAGTTTTCAATATTTGGTGCAACACATTTGGCTGCAAGTCTATTTCCTATTGGTCTGTTAAAGCTAAAGAGCTTGCTGAAGATAAACCTAGACCAAAAGCTACAAAGCTATTGTATTTCCAAGCAACACTAATTCATATGAGCTTTGATTCTATTACTATCCCGAAGGAATTTTGGTTTGCAGCAGGGATTTAGCATAGAGATCACAAGAATGCACCAATGACACTGGACAACAAAACATATCCAAAAACATCAAGGTTATGTGCAATATAAAATATAACATTAAAAAAAAATGAAAATTCAAATGGGTTATAGATAACAGAGTCACAACAGACTCACCTAGAGCTCACAGTGTGGCTTGTCAGAGCCTTTCGGCTGATCCTGGGTTTGCTCTTCACAACAGACACCTCACCATCTTTGTCTGCTGAAGAAGGGAACAGCAATGGAAACACAGGTGTAATCAACGCGTAATTAGATGGCACAAGAAAAAATCAAAGTTAGCATCTTTTCACACATGCATGCACTCATATAGTGATTCCAATTACCTTCTCTCTGAGCAGCAGCTGGTTTCTCTCCTGAGGGGACACTCCTCTCTGTTCTGTCCTTGGACACACTCCTGGGAAATAAGAGAATATAATTACACATATTACAACTGTGTTTACAGATAAAACCACTACAACTAAGTTTTCTTTCAATCATGGATATGGATTGTGGTTTGATAAGCATTAGAGAAACTCATGTCACCGACCTGTCAGATTTAGCAGGTCTATCTGACCCTTCACCTCTCTCCTTAGAGGACACACTTGGTTTCTCCTGATGGTCTGGCTGTCTCTTGGTGATGGCTGATTTCTCACCGATGGTCATTTTATCCAGACAGACCGACCTCCCTCCTCCACTTCCACCACTAGAGTTCTTCCGTTCTGTCCTCATTGACCGCTCTCCTTCAGCATCTCTCTCCACTGTAACTGCTACTTTCTGTGAGCCTGACCCAGAGACCCTCTCCCGCTCCCGCTCCCTCTCTCTGTCAGAGCCCAGACCTCTCTCTCTGTCTCTTTCTCTGTCTGATCCAGAAGCTCTGTCACGCTCTCTGTCCAGTCCTGAACTTCTGTCCTGCTCTCTGTCTGAGCCCTGTGGTCTCTCTCCAGCACTCCCTGGTCTCTCTCTGGAGACTCCCCTCTCAGCAGATGCAGACCGCTCCTTTCTTCCAGACGCTTCAGTTGAACTACTGGGTCTGTTTTCTTCAGAGACGTTAGCAGCAGCTGATCGGTCTGAGGTGGACGTCGTCTTCTCAGGACCTGCTGGTGCTCTGTCTGAGACTGCTGTCTCAGTGCTGCCTTTTCTCCCTGGATCTCTGTTCAACTTGATCCTCCTCTGGGTCATTGGCTTCACCTGGAATGGCACAAAAACACAAACAAATCGTTAAGGGAGTGAAATCAGGGGGCATACTTTTAAGACTGTGGGTTCTGAAATGACTTTGTGAGTTATGGTTATGATTGATATGTTGACATGTCATCAACAGAAAACAAGCAATTTTGATAATTAATATTTTAAGTTATCAATCAACAAAAACCAGTAAATTCTCTGTTTCCAGCTTCTCAGATGGGAAGGTTTGCTGCTTTTAAATAACTGATATTTAAAATCTTTGGATTTTGAACTGGAGAAACAAATTATACCATGAACTCCATCTCTAGTTAGACATTAATGAAAATTTGGGCTGCGACTAACATGCCAATGATCGTCTTGATTAACCATTTTATCGATACAATTGGCAGAAATGCCATTACAATTACCTACAGCCTACAGATAGTTTTGGCCAACCAGAGGTCCAAATGTGTCCCATTCACAGCCACAGAAGACAGACAGCACATATTCTCATTTGAGGAGCTAGAACCAGTACATTTCTGATTAAAAAGTATGATTGATTTTTCAAATGTATTTTTTGTCAAAAGGCTAACTCATTTATGACTACTGTTGAGCAATAGACCCACCTGCAGGTCCATTAGAGGTCTGATGGATGCTCGATCTGGTTCTCCCCGGCCCATCTCACGGCTCCCTGTTAAGGGAAGAGGACCAGGTCTGTCGGAGGAGGGTGGGAGTCTGTGGAGCAGGGGCTGGTGAGACATGTGTGAGTGGGATATGACGTCACCACCACCTCCTAACCCATCCATCCTCCTCTGCTTCCCAGGAGGAGGTCCAAGTGAAGATCGGCCCTCGTCTCCCATCCTCCTCCGACTGTCCACTGGGGAGGGAGGTCGATGGAGGAGTGGGAGTCCGTGTTGATGGGGGGTGGGAAGGAGACCACCGCTCAATGGCAGATCTCTTCTCCCCCGAATGTCATGGCTGGGTCGAGGGCCATCGTGAAGAGAGAGGTGAGGTAGAGGCAGGTTCTGGGAGGACAGTGGAGGAGTCTTAAGCAGGGGGGGCCTCACAGCTGAGCTTTTACTTTTTTCCTTTTTAGGGGCAGTTGAGTTCAAAGGGTCTTCTGGCTTGGCTTTAATGGTCTTTAACGGTTTAGCAACAGAGGAGGAGGAGGATGAGGAGTCTCTCTTTTTAATCACTGCTCCCTCTCCGGTCTTTTTCTTCAGCTTTTCGCTCTTTACCTTCACACCCTCTGGCTTCACTTTAGCTTTCACCTTCGGACCCTTGTCTTTCTTAGTCTTATCGGACTGAGTCTTTGATGTGGCCTTGGTTGAGGGTTTAACGGGTGCAGCGGTGCTTTTAGAAGCTGGAGCTTTAGTGGTTGCAGTGCCAGACAGAGGCTTTGAGGAGATTGGAGGTGTTTTAGTGAGTGAAGGGATTTCATCCATTGGTTCATCTCTGACAGGAGTAGCATCACCTCTGTCCACTGACTGGTGTGACGGTTCTGGGTCCTCTCCAGTCTTCCTCTTTTTTAGTTTCTTTGTCTTCTGGACTTTAGTACTGGACTTGGTCCCTGATGAGGAAGAGGATGGAGGATGGTGAGGGGGAGCACCTCTCTCTTCTTTTCCTCTTCTTCCTCTCCCCTGGGGGGAGTAATCTCTGGATAATGGGGACATTCTGTCCCTCTCCCTGTCTCTGCTGCCACGACCTCTGTGATGCAGTGAGGGATGTTGGCTGTCGTAGTCTTTGTAGTACTTGTTGTACCAGTCTGCGTACTCCTTTTCCCACTGTCGATACCTTTCTCTCTCCCAGCGCTCATGGCCTGCAGGGCTCATTGTCTTCAGTTCATACGGTGCTAGCTCCCGAGGTGGCGGCTTCCGTCCACCAGGGCTGCGGCTCCGGTAGCCACCGGGGGAGCGAGACCGTGACCTAGACCTGTAGGGTCCTGCTCCTTCTGCCCCCTCCCAGCCTCCACCCCGATAGGAGGGAGGAGACCGTGGTGTGCCAGAGCGCCGATACCCATAAGACCTTGAGCGGGAGCGGGACCTGGTATGTGAGCGTCCATAGCTGCGTCCATTGCGTCTGGAATAAGGGGAGCGAGGATAAGAGCGGCCATGGGAGCGTGAACGGGAGCGGGATCGACTTTGGGAATAAGAGTAAGACCTGGATCTTGATCTTGATCTTGATCTTGACCTAGAGCGAGTGTAAGAACGGCTAAATGGAGAGCGACTGTATGACCGGGACCTAGAAAAGAAAATGGTTGAGAAGAACAGAAAGAAACGAGAGAGAAATAAAGCAGATTATGTAAAAAAAAAAAAAAAAAAATGTACCAAATGGCTTGAGGGATTATGCATATGTAATTACTGTAAGAACTAAAACCAATTTTGATATGTCCTCTTAATCAAGTTACCTGGAATAAGACCGTCTTCTTCTCTTTGGTAGATTTCTGTACTTCATAAGCTCTTTGTGGAAGTCTTGAGTAAATTCATCCAGTTTGGATGTAACTCTGTGGATACAAAGACAAGAACACAGAAACTTTCAAAACTACTTCAAGTGTTTTCCTCTTGGTGAATTCATAATCCCAACCCTGAGTGACATTTAGTTATATTCTTTGTGTAAATTCCACATAAGCGATCAGTAGCTGCTGTAGCTGTCTGAAGACCCAAAAACAAAGAGAAACAACTCACTTGTCAGGTCGGTGCCGCTGTCTGTAGAAATCTTCCTTGGAAAGAGGGGGCTGAGACAGGGAGGGTGCAAGATGTGATAGAGGGGGCTGGGTACCAGGCGGCACCCAGGGGGGGTTGAGTCCTGGTGGTCCAGGGGCATAAATAGGCTGGGGCTGGTAACCAATGGTAGGGGGAGCAATGAGGCCAGGGCCAGAGGTGTACGGAGGGGGGTAGGGCTGTGGAGGGGGTGGGTACAGGGACGGAGATGGGTATACTGGAGGAGCAGGTGCAGGGGGTGGAGCTGTCGGGAGGTGAGTCGGGGGGTGCTCTCCTCTACTTCTGTAGGGCCTGGTACAAAGAGAGGGACCAAAACATTGTGAGGCTGACATAACAGAATACAAATAGCTCAGATCCTCCAATAGACGGGTCTTACCTCTCCCAGGGTCTGCTTCCGCCTCTCTGAGAGTGGTGGGGTCGTGACTGGTGACCTGACAGAGCAGAGAGACAGTTTGTTAGCTGCTGAATGTCTTTCCTTCAAGCTCAATTAATCTCCTTAAATGGTCTAAATTGAATTGGACCTCTTACCTGATGGATGAGGTGGCCTTGTAGGTGGCGGATGGCCAATAACAGTTACATGGTAGCCCTGTGGAAGAAATCACAGTGATGAAAATTTAGTTACCTTCCAGAGAATTAGATTCTTGTGTTTCAGGAATATGCAAGTATGTGCTAGGGATGGATTTGAGCCCGTTAAGTTTACAATAACATTAATAATAATGATAATAGATATCTAACCATTACACCATTATCAGGTGATCAAGTCGGGACTCACCTGTGATCCACTGTCTGAGGTACCTGATGAGCCTGGTGTCACAGTAGGTTCCGGATCTGTCTCACTACAACAGACACGCACGTTATAACCAGCAGAAATATCTCTTCGTTTCAAATGTCACTTCTTGAGTATTTGGTTTCATGTAAGTGTACAGACTATCTTAGTCTAAACTTACCCTGGTGGGGGTGGTTCACCCTGGCTGGTGGAGTGCATAGGAGAATGGTGGTCAACAACAGGTGCAGGGGCTGGTGAAGCGTCTTGACTGTCAACAGCAGCATGAGGAGGAGTAGGAGCAGCAGTAGTAGCAGGAGCAGGTGCAGGGGGCTGGACCTGTGCTTGAGGGGCAGTGGTGGGTACGCTTGTAGCGGGAGGGTGAGAGACACTGGGCAGCAGTGGGTCCTGCTGTCTCGAGTGCAGAGGCCTGGCCAACAAAGGGCGCGGTGGCGGCAGGGCTGCATGTTGGACCTGCTTGCGTGCATGCTTGGTGTATCCTGTTTCATTCTTAAAGTTGTTCACAGCCTGCAAGAAGAAAAACAGATGACTCATCTTTTAAAAGAGATTATATTTTAGTTATGCTTTGAGTTCAAGTAAAATGAAACAAGAAAATGCAACTCATCAAACTGCATGAATTTGAAATGGTTACCTGTCGCAGAAATTTGTTGGCAATGAGATTATCAGGCGACACGTCTGACTGTTTGCATGTGAAGCAGATGTGCTCCTCTGAGTCCAACAAGGCAGTCCGGATACCTGAAAACAAACGGAGCTCAATTCATTTGACCAACAAATAAACAAAAACTCAATCTTTACACTTTTGAAATTATAATTTATATTTCAGATAAAAAAAAGACCTTCCCCCAACCTGCCAGGTCTGCACATTTGTTATCTCATATAATTCCTTATTGTCAAAGGAATAACTTGACAATCACAGAGCTTGAAATCATACCAATACACTGTGAAACATGAGGACGAGAGAATTTCCAGGCCATCAAAAATGAGTGTGAGCAAATGTAGTGGCCCGGGGATCTTTACACATTGAGATTTTTATTACAAACACACATCTCAATAACAACTCACAATCATCGCAGTAACTGTTTCCGCAGCAGGGTATGACCACAGCATCTGTCATCAGGTCATTGCAGATTGGACAGAGGAGTTCGTCAGGAATTGGGTCTGAATCGTCCTCAGATGATGACTGGTCATGTGGAACAAAGGGAGGGCGCTCCTTCTTTCCTTGTGCATACGCTTCCCTGTATTAAAATAGTTTCAGTTTTTAATTCTGAGGGCTTTGTTACTAGCAAAAAGAAAGCAATGGTGATGTACTTGTGTGTATTTTAGACTTATTGAGGAAGACACTGACAGAAAATAGGTTATCACAAAGACAAACATGATGCTACTTAATGTACTACACAACTATACTCAATAGTGTCTATTTGTGGGCACCCTTAATTGACACATACGCATCTATCGCAGGTATCGCATATTCTCCGGTGCTGGTCAACATGGCTCCTTTGGTGCCTGGCTCAGCTTTCACCATGAAGCTCTGAGGAATACCCTTACTAATCCTTACTGGCTTGGGACCCTCCACACTCTTATCCTGGACCTAAAAAGTTAAAGACAACACAAAATGATCATGGCCATTCAAAGACCTTAACATCAGTACTTTCTTACACTGCAATGTAGGAAAAAAATTACTTCACAGACGTTGAAAATCAAACGGCACATGATAATTACCATAAGCATGGGGCATTGCCGAATGTAGTGACCAGCCTTTCCACAACGAAAGCAGGTATAGTGAGCAGGTGGAGGTCCAACTGCCTTCTTGGAGTAACTATAGAGAAAAGTACAGTTTATTTTTTAAAACTTTCCATGGCTAGGGAAATGTACTACTGATTTGTGACATTAAAACATGGAACAAAAAAAAACTGACTTTAATCAAGCACAAGAGCAAGGTGTGTGTGTGTGTGTGTGTGAACTAACTGTATTGGGTCATATTCATGGTTGGACTGAGACATCATGGCTTTAATCTTGTCCTCCTCTGATGCATTTGCATCTACCAGGTTAGCAGTCTAAAACAGGTACCAAAGAGAGGAACAACAGAGAAAAATAGGTTGTCAGCTCCACAAAAAAATGACATATCTATTCAACTTAGGAAATACTTTCTCCAAGTTCAAACAGCATGTACAGAAACACTACCTTGGCGAGTTGGGCGAGTGACAAAGAAGGAGAAGAATCAGTCTGCAGGAGAATCAGAGTACAGATATAAAAAGTGTTAACATAATATCTAGTTGATATACACTGGAAGATAAGAGCCCAGATAGTTCTTCACCAAATCTGTGCCCGGTCCCCATCTAAGTCTTTGCACTAAAATCAAGGCCTCTGTCGAATATTCAAAGCGCATGAAATAATGCAAGTATGAGAGTGAGTTAAACCTAGACGATTACTACGCTTGTGCACAATGTTCATCCCCCTACTCACAGCGTTTGTCATAATCTGAAAAAAGTTAAAGCTGTCAAAGCCTCATCTATGACTGTGTCTTTTAACAACTGCTTAAAAGGCAGAAATCTAAATAGCTTTAAGAATAAATTAAGAAATGACCCAAATATAGGAAGGCAATCAGCAAAAATAGCTAATTTTTAAACAAAAGGTTTTTGTCCATTGAGTAACTCTACTTTTCAAAACCTGTATTCATGCTGAGGGTAATGCCTATTCCCATACTAGGTGATATAAAAGTATTACGGCTAAGATTTACTGTTGCAAACTCATGCTAAAAATTCAAAATAAATACAAATTTATGACTGTCACTGTATGGAAATCCTGAAGACACCACTAAACTGCATAAAAATTATGATGCACTAACATTTAACAAGTAAGGCAAACTCTTACTGCGAGTACTCTTCTATATAATCACAAGCCCAGACCTGCTTATATTCTGAGCCTTTAACATCTAACTATGGTGACGTCCAAGAGCATCAAAGCTTTCTCGCTATTTGGGCTTCGTCAGCAAGTCAAAATGTTCACTACTGGCACATCCCTCTATAGAGATCCTACAGCTTCTCCCACTATGAAGGGAGAGGGCAGTTTTCTCAAAGGAATACTTGACACTTAATTTTAGCATGCAGTTTCCCTTCACCAGGCCACAGTAATTTAGGATTTTTGCAGTGTCTTGTCAAAGGAGGGTGTCATGACTGTTAGAAACTCTCATCAAACCAGTTAAAGACGGCTTTCTGTAAACTAATGAGCTAGCAAAGAGTGATGCCAAGCTGTTTCAATAAAAAAATGCAAACACATCAAAATGTCAAATATGTAGGGCTTATTATGCACAAATGTAGAGATATTTCTTATAAATGTGCCAGTTGAAGAAAAAATGAACTAACAAGAGCTGTCAAGTATTCCTTCAAATTGTTCCCTAAAACAGCCAATACACCACTACAGAGTGAAGGGTGAAAGAAAGGGATGTCTCTGTAATGCAGGGCAGGAGACAATGAACCATGAGAATTAAGTCTCACGCACTGACAAGAAAAAAAGGTCATATTTTACAACAAAAAGGCTGCTCTGCCTAATTCTTGTGAAAATATCTTAAGGAAATAAACAAGCGGGCAGGGTGGGTTTTCCATCATGATATGCAGGGCTCTGAGTAAAGACTGGGTATTGCAAAATGCTGTGGAGGGAACACACAGGGATCTGGTGCAAGCGGTTCTGACACTGAACCACTGAACAACTTTATTGACAGGTTCTGCAGCTTACAGCTTACAGGACACACTACACCAGTATACTTCTCACTGCAGCAACCATAGAAGGCCTCCAAAGATTGACAAGATGTTTACTTTACTGATAATGTGTCATTGTACTTTGTGATTATGTCACAGCATTGTAAGTCAGTGGCCAAGTCACAGCATCTCACTTATCAAAACTAGCTTCTTACTGATGCCCAATACCACAGTTGTAACAATACACTTTAAACTAGTACCTGCGTCTTTTTAAAACACACACTTAAGAATCTGAATTAATTCAAAGCATGTAACTCAGAAAGGATGAAATCTGTGAGCCTTTAAGGTTTAAGGGTTATGCGCAGTCCATACTTAAAGCAGAATTGAACATCTTCATGGTGAAATTATACAAGAC
Source organism: Trachinotus anak (assembly GCF_046630095.1). NCBI lineage: Eukaryota > Metazoa > Chordata > Actinopteri > Carangiformes > Carangidae > Trachinotus > Trachinotus anak. The sequence goes on from NW_027273870.1 coordinate 23,308,269, forward strand.
AAAACAAATGACATAGGTAAATGTTATTGAACAACAGATTTGAGTATATTAAAGTTTAGCAGGGTAAGCTTTCAAAATAAAAATCACTGGCGAGTCTCTTCCACCCACACAAACTTAGTCTTGTAATTGTAATCAAAGTTAATTACAATCAATCCCAGCCACACTTTACTTCACTGGGTTCTTAAACCACATAATAAATAAAATATTTTCACAGAAAATAAAATGACAATGAATTATCAATACAAAAATACCATGTATTCCTTTTACAAACCCCGTTAAAATACATTTGCCTGGCCTGAAGCAGGCTACAAAACCATTTCATTATGAAATACAGTCATTAACAGTTTAAATGATTTCTCAATCAATTATAAAGGTGCAACAGTTCAACAATTGGTCAGTTCAGAGCATTCAAAAACAATGGTGGCTAGTCTGTTGTTTCTCTTATCAACCTCATCTCATTCAGCCACAATTTAAAACTTTAATCTGGTATTTTCAAAACAGAAAACCAGGTTTGTTTTAGAGAGAAACAACAAACTACTTCAACTGTGGTGACTCCAGGAATCCCTCCCCAAAAAGACATCATATAACATAGAGAGGTTGAGATCTCAACACAAATGTAGCCAACACACGGTGAACAGAAGATACACAGAGCTTGATCATTGTTGACAGAATGTTTTTGAGAAAGGTGACTAAAGCCAGAAAGAGGGGGAGAGAGTGATAGGTGAGAGGAGGAAGAGAAAGTGTTGTTTTTGGGTTTGTTTTACATACGGGTCTAGACGATCCCACCACAGCTGTGTCAGAACGATCTCTGCAGAAACAAACATGGGGCAGGAAGAAATCATCAGTTACTAATATAACTCAACAGTCAATTTATGGACTACAGGATCAAGTTTTCAATAACAACTGCTTGTGGAAACCCCTGTGATCTATACTTCAAAGAAAACTACAGGAATTGTAATGTAAACCTATTAACAACTGTTAATTATTAGTGACTCTACTGCTCAATCATGACTCCTGTGATAACTTTATACATACACAATGAACGTCCTGCCAGCAGGTTTTACTCCACCAATCGGAGTACGGCGGACAATCACGGACGAGTGTTTCGGGATGTGGGCTTCATCATCTGTGTATTCTACAAAACATAAGAGACACATCATTAGAGAGCAAACAAACACATAACACAATGACACCTAAACAATATTACCAACATTGATTCAGCAAAATACATGCCACTTAAGGACCTTGGGTAAAGATGACTAAACAGAAATACACTTATTTGTTAAATATGACCCAAACCAGTAGTTTTGTGTGAGTTTATGACCTGTAACAACTCACAATTTCAAGTAAAGCTGTGAAACACAGCAGTAGACACCGAATCATCTGAATCAATCCTAGTTTAAGTGTGGTGCATGTGTGTACATGGTTTGTACAGTTATATTTGGCAACAAGTGACTTAGAGCTGAATGAACTGGTTGACAAAACAATTATCTGCAGCACTTATTTTTTTAATTAACAATAAGTTTCTCATAGGTGTTTTTGTTTTTCTAGTCACCTATAAGAGCAAATTTTCATACTTTCATAACTATATAAAGTAGAGCTCTAACTAATGATCATTTTCATATAACCGATGTATGACACAGAAAAGCAGGAGCTGCGCAGCTAGAATCAATGTTTCACTATTTTTACTATGATTTCAACTGAGTAACGTCCTCAGCCCATCTAAAAAACAATTAATGCAGTAAACAATTAACAGATCATTAATAGTAAAAAAAAAAAAAATAGTTCTTCATTGCAGCTATTTAGTCGTAAATCACAATCAATGTAAAAAAATGCATATATATTCTAACCCCTTTCGCGGGCATTTTGACCAAATCCCATATGAAAAGGGACGAAGAAGTCCCTCCATCATGTAATGTTACTCCCAAAAATAATGTGTGACATGTGTGTCACACATTTTGCAATGTGTCAGCTGGTAACATACCTTCTCGAGTCTGCGCGTTGGTGATCTGCAGGTCGCAGTCTGTGGCCTTGAGGCGCTCCCGGGACATAATCTGCCTTTTAAGTTCGCTGAGGGTGATATGCAGCCCATCGAAAGTGACTGTGTTGTAGTCCAGTTTGGAAGAAAACTTATAGTGAACACACGACATTTTTACAGGTCTAAGCAGTTTAGTCAATCAAACACAAGGAAAAAACAAAAAACACAGGCCTGGTATGATACCAAAATAAAACAGCGTCAACACTGAACACAGGAGGCTAGATCTGGTGACTTTAATAGGTAAACCTTGTTTATATTCGCTGAAACACTGGACAAAGAAAGGACTAAAACTGGGAAGGGTTCAGCTCGCAGATGGCGACAGAGTCCTTGTTATTGCCAAAGAAAAATAATCGAGGTTTGAGGCCAGAGCGCCATTGAGCGACGCCGTGTGCCTCGTAAGTTCTTTAGAGTCCGATTAAACACAACAGGATGCCACCAAATCCAAGGAAGTTCATGAAGCACAATGTAAATCTTGTTTTACATGGATGTAAATGAGGCCAAGTCCGTCGTGAATTGTCCTTCGTGGAAAGCCCGGGCCGCCGCGCCGCAAGCCGCTAGTGTAGCTAGCAGCGGGCCTGGGGTTCCCTCAACATCAGTCCTTGTGGCAATATTTAGCCTTGTTTGATAGTCCTTATTTTCAAGTCACAACAAGCACTAACGAGCCAACACAAAAAGTCCACAAAATTGCGTGAAAGCTTCCGCAACGACTTCAGAAAATTTACCGATGTTAGACGTCAAATAGAATAATTTCGAACTCGTAATCTACCGTATAAATGCTAGACTGGCGAGTTAGCTAATGCCAAGGCTAACATGCTACACCTCGAGATTAGCTAACGCTCCCTCTCCGCTAACAAGAGCTAACGGCTACTGCCCAACATTGCTAAGCTAACAATGCTAGCCAAGTTAGCTGTCGAATAATCTAACAAAATCCACCAGTTACGCAGTCAAGACGCAAAGGTTCCACTTCGGTCAAGGACCCTTTCCACTGTGAAAAATGTAAAGTTGTGTATCCAGGTTATTCTTCAAGATAAATCCATAAAATCCCTCTCGGTGATCCAAGCTGTTCGTCCCCTCGCTGTTTCATCAAAATGGCGTACGACGGAACCGGATGTGTCCAGGGTTCTTCCAAAGAGTAAACATGAAGACAAGAGGACGATCGCCGCTCTAAGCCCCCCCCCCCCCCCCCGTTCTAACCTTTGTATTGGTGTTAGCAGGACAAGGATTTGAAGGTAGACGTGAACGATCTAGTTTTCCTGGTGTTCTTTGGCTTTTCTATGGCGTTGTCAAGGAGCCCTGTTGTAACGTCAGGTTCGTCATCGGTGGGAAAGGCGAAGAAAACGGAAAATTCACTAAAGTATTTTGGTCAAAGACATTTTTTCCCTATACAGCTCTCATGAATATAACTCATATCAGCGAGTCAACATTGCACATCGGTTGACACGAATAAGTGTCACGCTTGGCAACACGGTAGCGTGGCCGAGCGGTCTAAGGCGCTGGATTAAGGCTCCAGTCTCTTCGGGGGCGTGGGTTCGAATCCCACCGCTGCCAGGGTTTTGTCGATATGGTACGGTATGCTGGTATATCAGAAAGCGTCTTGTAATAAGTCCACAATTATTTATCCATATATCTTTATCAAGTCGAACTTATTCAGCACACGATATAGACCGAACGGTATGCGGAAACCGTCTCACAACGTGGTAGCGTGGCCGAGCGGTCTAAGGCGCTGGATTAAGGCTCCAGTCTCTTCGGGGGCGTGGGTTCGAATCCCACCGCTGCCAGGATTTTATCATGTATACTTCTACAACACTACCAGCCAGGAAAGTACATTCACCTGAAATCACATGAAGACATAAAAGAGCACTTCCCGCTAAGTACATCAGTAAAGATGCCGTGTGCAAGTTAACGAGGGTTAAAAAGTGTTTCCATGAAACAGTGCTTCATAACCTTCATGGGGCAACTGTTGTGTATTTGATGGCGTTGTATTATGTGTCACAATTAAGTAGTCAAATATTGACATGTTAAAGCTGCACAGTCTTGGACCATTTTAGTATCTTTCAGCTTATTGCTTTGGTTTTTCAACTTGACCAACTTTATTGTTTGCTGTGGGCAATAGAAATTGTGGAATCTACCTGGGGGTGACGCAACAGTTATCTCAATTCTCAGCAGTCACCAGGACTTAAAGGTGGATATCACACAGGAGGAATGGGCAAAGGCGTGTTCCTTAGCACAGACACAAACAGCTAACAATCACTCCAAATTACTGCAATATAAATGGCTAAGCAGACAGTGCATCACTCCTGCTGCAATTCACCGCTTCAATCCTAACATTCCTGACACCTGCATAAAATGTGGCCACCAGAGGGGGTCGCTGTTCCGCTGTGTGTGGGAATGTCCACGGGTAACTTAGCTTTTGGACAAAGGTCCTGGATCTTGTCAGCCAAATTGTAAATAAAGAGGTTCCTCTTGATCCTAAATTATGCTTATTGAACATCTACCCAAGGGACTTTGTAATTTCAAGTGACATACATTCTTTGCTCAATGTGTGTGAGTGAATGGAGTATATCCCAAAAGTCTGCATAGGTAGCGTGGCCGAGCGGTCTAAGGCGCTGGATTAAGGCTCCAGTCTCTTTGGAGGCGTGGGTTCGAATCCCACCGCTGCCAGGTTTTTATCATGTGTAGTTTGGAAACAATCTACCAACCCCCAAGATACACTGATTTACATCATATGTATAATAATGAGAGTACTTCCTGGCCAGTATGTGAATAAAAATGTGTTCAATCCCAAACCAGCCCTATCCACCACCACCATCCATGGTGTGTTGACTGGGAATCCTTTGAATAGCAACATATTGGAACAAGCACGCGTTCTTGTGTTTTCCGCACACTGCCTTTACAGTCTCAAACTTCTGTGGTGTTAAAAGACTTTGCATCTAAGCCAAACCAATAAACACCTGAATACCTGCATAGCCTACATAAAAGTAGAAAAAAAAAAATTCAAATTCAATTTTTCATCTGATAACTTTAACGTACTATTAGGTTTTTCAATTATTTGATTCCACTCAAATGATTACATGCTTTTTAAGGTAGTGTGGCCGAGCGGTCTAAGGCGCTGGATTAAGGCTCCAGTCTCTCCGGGGGCGTGGGTTCGAATCCCACCGCTGCCAGTGTTTTATCATGTGTAACTCCAAGCTGCAAAGTAAGTTCAACTGAAATCACATGCACAACAAAAAGAACACTTCCTATTCGGTACGTGAGAGTAAATTCTGTGGGCAATAGACATTGTGGAACATGAAGCTAATGTCCTTTCAAAATGGTAGACTTGCAATTTACTTGTGGTTTCTATAATTGATGGGGCTGCTCTATTTGATAATGTTATATCGTCTGTAAAGAAAATCACTCTTAAGTGGTCAACAGTCAAGAGTATGTGCAATGTGAAAGACAAAGAATTATCCCCCTCTCTGCTGTTCACCTCAGTTCTTCAGAGCATTTTCGTATCTTTCAGCTTACTGTTTTGGTTGCACGACTGGAACAACGCTTTTCAGATGCGACAGACAGCTATTTTCATCCAAAAAGTTCTGATAAATCCACTGTACACTACCTGCCCATCAATGGTCACGATAACTGAATATTTTCTGTCATTGACTCAATTCTTATGATAATGACTTCACAGAGGAGGGCAGGACAAATTTATACGTACATCATACAGTGTTTGTCCTGGATATCAGTGTATTTTGTTAGGTAGCGTGGCCGAGCGGTCTAAGGCGCTGGATTAAGGCTCCAGTCTCTTCGGAGGCGTGGGTTCGAATCCCACCGCTGCCAGGGTTTTGTCAACTCTAAAACAAAACCAATGAGCGCCATGCAAAAACTTAAAATCTTAAAAAAGAGAGATCCCATTCTACTCACTGAGCTTTCCTCCTGTGGACTAGGATGTAAATGTGGACCTACACTTGATAAAGTATAAAACCCATGTGTTTGTAGAGCTGATGAAGCAACTGTAGTAGTATACACTCATTGAATACTTTATTAGCAACGCCTGTACACTTGCTTATTCAGGCAATTACCCAATCTGCAAATAATGTAGCAGCAGTGCAATGTATAAAATCATGCAGATACAGATCAGGAACTTCAGTTAATATACACATCAAACATCTGAGTGGAATGATTGCTGAGTTTTTACTCAGAAATGCCTTGTTGTTGAGCTAAGTCAGAAGAGAATGGACAGCCTGGTTGGAGCTGACAGAAAGGCTTCCTTACTCAGTTCACCACTCTTTACATCTGTGGTGAGCAGAGAAGCATCTCAGAGTGAACAACATCAACAAAACCTTGAGGCAGATGGGCTACAACAGCCTGTCTGTATTGTTGCTGACCATGTGAATACCTTTGTGTCCACAATTAACCATCTTCTAATGACCACTTTAATCGTGATAATGCACCATATCACAAAGCAAAAGTCGTCCATAACTGGTTTCATGAACGTGACAATGGGTTCAATGTGCTTCAGCAGCCTCACCAGATCTGAATCCAATAGAACAACTGCCTTGAGTGTCTGCCTGAATGAAGCTGCTGCCATGGTAACGCATCAAGTTTCTCAGTCCGCCTGCTGTTCTGCCGCCATTGTCTCTAACACAGCTCACTCATGCATGTGCACACACATGAAGGCCATAATGTTTTGCAGTACAGGGGCATCCATTATTTCTGATAAATTGTTTGTGCCTTTGTTTATATATTTGTACTCGGCTTGGACATTTGCTTCTGTGCCCACCTACGCAAGGACACATATTTGAATATCCTCTCTCACTTTCTCTCACACACACAGACACCTAAGATTTGCCCCGTACAACACAAAAGACACCGCACTACACCTTGAACCACTCGTTTCTTTCCGAAGCACATTTTGAGAGATTCTGTTCATTCATAAGCTTTATTTGATGTAAACAGAGACTCGGTGGTACGACCATAAGGGCAGAATCCTTTTAGTACACTTGTGCATGCTTGCACGCTTATGTAAGACACACACAAACACACACAGTGAGAGACAGATAGAGTTTTAATGCATTTAATGGGGTTTCGATTTTGTGATTAGGTCCACAAAAAGGAGGACAGGAACAGGACATAGTTATGTCAATCCCACATGTACGTGTGTGTGTGTGTGGGTGTGTTTGTTTGTTTTATTCTTTTTATGTGATAGTTTCTTATTTTAATGGACGCTGCTTCTTTCTGTCTCTCTCTGCATGACTGTGGGCCCTATACACACATTCCTATTACTATACACACTCATTCGCACACACTACGGGTATACTGCAGATACAGCTAAAGTAATAGCATAGCAAAATGACATACAAAGAGCACGAAAGTAGCAGGTCTCAAAACTGTGTTCTTGTTTACGTCATCTCTTTTTCTCAGAGCTTGTCAACAGTAGCTGAAGGAGAAAGTTTGCCTCAGGCTAGAGCTGGAATGATAGTTGGCTGACAGAAAATAATCAGCAATAATTTGATAATTTAATAATGGTTATTGTCGTTTGATCCAATTCCAGTAGCTCAAACATAAGAATTTTGTCGAGTTTCTTTGTTTTACAATATTATGAATTGAAGTTCTTTGGATTTTGCACTGTTGACAAAACGAACAATTTGGAGACATCACATTAGGCTCTGGGAAATTTTCCACAGTTTTTCGACATCTCATCGACGAAACAATTAAGCAACAAAAAAAATTAACAGATTAGTCAGTGCATCCCTACACCAATATCCTAATTCTTTCCTCTTTCTTTACCATAGAAGTGAGAGGTTAGTTCTCTCACTGAAGTTCCTCTTTTGTTTTATCACTGCACATCTCCCTCTCCCAGTACATCTCCGCTCAAACAGGCGTGGTCCTCCTGTTGGCAGCACAGTTCCCAGGCAGCATCTCTGTGTTGTTGTGGGCAGCTGCAGCAGTTAAATCATCCACAGCCATGTCAATCTTACCATCTTTGAGTGGCGAGGTTAAGGTGTAAAGCATGAACTCTGAGCCCACTGTCACTGGTGCTGGCAAACCCACCATGCCAGTGACTTTGGCTTCAGTGGAGAGGGACGGCTCTCGGTCCTGCACCAAGGACGTTCGAAAAGAGTGTGAGGTCGAGTCCCCTGCACTGTGGTTGCTCCTGTAACTGTACCGGCGGCAGCGGTTCTGGTAGTAACGGTTGCGGTAGTACGATGAGCTGCGGGAGATGGGCGGCTTTATGAGGGAAGGCCGACCTTTAGTGCGCAGCTGCCTGTGTTTCTCTATGAACACATGCACTGCCAGGACGCCCACCATCTCAGCCAGGACGAAGGACAAAGCCCCAAAGTAAAAAGACCAGCCGTAGGAGTAGCTCTTCTTGTTGTCGCTCTGGGTGGGGTCACCTGAGTTGGCTGATATGTACACAATGATGCCAATGATGTTACTGAGACCTGGAAGAGTTTAGGGAAGGACACGGTTAATCCATCAACTTTCATACAGGCTAGTTCAAAGTGATTCACAGATTAGGCTAAAGCAGTAAAGGGTAAGTTTTAATTCACGTTGAAGTTTAAAGATATCAACTCTTCAGGCTGCTCCTGGATCCTTAGGCAGACTCTTCACCAGATTGCAGCATGAAAACTAAAATATGCCCCAGTGAAGGTTTCAGTCCTGCATTTTAGAAAAACTAAAAGACTCATTCATCTTCCTGGTTCGAATACTGAAGGCATATCAGACAAAAACAACACAGTGTTTTATTGACATGTAAAAGAATTATAAAATCCTCCTACCTACAAGATCATAGAGGTCATACAACCCAAAGGAGCGTACCAGCAGCAGGTGTACTGGGCCTTTGTTGTCATGGTAACAATAATAAACACAATGAAAACAATGGAATGGCCATGGTTAAAGGAATCAATCATAAGTATTGGTTTGGAATGAGAAATGAACAGCAGTCTCCTGTGTGGAAGTCCTGCATTTTGTCAACTCATCCACCTACCTCCTCCTCCTCCTAACATGGACTTTGTTGCTCTACACACCGCACTTCGCCAAACTTCGCCAAACCATAAAACATAACTATGGCTCGTAATAAGCTACTTGCACACACAAACTATGGGCTTGATTTTTTTTTTTTTTACAGGACAGTCTCTTAAAATGAAATCAAAGCAACCAAGGTCACTAACAGGAGATGAATACATGTGCTGTTTCTGACCTGCAGAGACAAAGAGTATCCCCGCGCTGAGAATGACATTGTAGCGTGACTTGTAGAACTCACTGGCAGCTACACACACACCTCCGAGAAATAATAACCCCACACTGAGGATGGGGAAGAGGCTGGAGGCTCGTACTGCTCCTGAGGAAGAGGAGAGAGGACAATTAAATGGGGTGATAAATACAACATTTACATATGTAAATGAAACATTTGAACACAAGTACACTTCCATTATATTTGTTTTAAACCATGGTAAATTCTGGAATCTGATTGGCTGAGAGGTCTGGATTAACTTTTAGTGACCGGCAACTTATGATTTAGGTGCTTGTTTGCCACACATCTTCAGTGTAAAAGTAAAGACAGCAACAGCTGGGCCACAGCTAAAGAGCTCTTTGTGTAAACACCAACAACAATTGAAAAAAGGATAATTAGCTTCTCAGTGAGAACCACGTAAATGTAATTTTGAATGTGTGTGACATTTGTTTAAATCTGTAAGTGCAAATTAACTAACAATAGGAAGAGGAAAGAGAAGGGCCGGAACAAAATCAAACAACTTATCCCTTACAGATCTCACAGTTACATGTCTTATACTGTATCTTTTACTCACGCAGTAAATACTCTGCAGCATCCTGCTCGTAGTCTGCATCTTCAGCAAAGTGATCGATGTCTTTGCAAACACCCCGAAACGTCCCTGCAGAAAGACAGAGAGAGAAATACATCCATTTCATGACTACTTTGACTCCTCTCTCCTCCTACTCTCTCTAACAGTGACTTGCTGACAGTAAATGTTAAATATTCTTACCATCTGATGGGTTTTGTATTGATTTTTTTCCCCTGCGTTTGCAACTATTTTGCTCCAGGCCTTAACTAGCCAACACTTTTATTCATTTTGCTTTGGATATTATGCGTATGAGGATCTCTGCCTGAGCAAAGAGATGTCAGAGGACTGAGAATAACATTTATCTGAAGTGTGTCATCTTCGACTGAGCTCCTACAGGAAGTGTGCCCTTTAACATCATGTGTTTGTAACAGAAGCACGGGCTTATTCTGGTTGATTTAAGTCAGTGCAGTTTCCAGCTTTGTTTGGCTTGTGACCTTTTACCACAGTTTTGAGCAGTTTAACCAAACACAGATTTTTCTTCTCACATTGTTTAAGCTGGAGCCATGAATAATAGAAAATAATGCAGCTGCCAAGCTGGACACTCATTATAGTTCATAGTATCCAATGCCAATCCAAGACCTTTTTTGCCATGCCATGTTTATACACATATTCATCATATAAAATCTGTAGCAGCTGTTCTCACTGGGAAGCCATTTCCCACTGTTACAGTGTAAATACAGTAAGTAAATGTAAGACCTTGGCTCCACAAGCAGCTAAAACTCTCTCCACTCTCCCTCCTTTTCACACTATTGTTGACCTTTTCACACATTTCACTTTATAATATACAGGTGACTTATATACCTGTATATATATTATAGAACAACAATACCATTTGATTTTGAACTTTAGTTTTAAACATTTTTTGACATCCATAATTGTATTTTCATTGACAATGTGTCAACATATAAGTTCTGGTATCTTTAAGTTGTATTAATATTATTGTCTTTGCCCCGAGTTTCCTTTCTGCTGGTCTCAGAGACGTCTGTCCTTCAAGGCAACAGACTGCACTGAAGCCATGAGCAGAGTTAAATACTTCACCTGGACCCTGGACTGTACCAAGTGTCTGCTAAAGAAGGGGTGGGGCTGGGAGAAGTGTTTGTGTTGTAATTAACTTTAAAAATTTACTTGCTACTTTCATTTTGGTTTCTTTTGTATAAAGTTAATATCAAGTTGTTCGCCAACTGTCTGTTTAGACTTTATTTGTAGTTAATCTAGTTATTGGGTTTTGTCTACCCTTTGTGTGTGTTAATCATATGACCATACTGTATACTGCTATTCATGTGCTCCTTTGATGGTCCCATGTCCCAACTCGGGACATTTTTATTATTATTGTTATTATTATTAATTCCAACATCACATGAATGCAGGGTAGTGTGATTCAGTTTGGTTGATTTGTGTTTGAATGAGGTTAAGCTGAAATACTCACCTCTGTCGCAGTCCAGTTTGCTTTATTTTGAGAGCACTTTTGTTCAGAAGTGTTGGACCGGAGTCTTGATGCTCAGGCCCTGACAGTTGACTGCGTATTTATATAGCAAACCTCTCCTGGCACTTTATGTTGAAGAATCCAAACATCATCAACATTAAACTGCCCCACTGATCATCAAGCTGCCAAACACACAGACTGTTAATGTAATGACCTGTAATGGCTCTGATGTATTTTGATGTTGACCTCCGTCCTGTGAAGATTCAGAAATCAGCTGGACTGGATGTTTCCTGCTCTCTTTATCCTCCGGCCATGTAGTGCCTTTCAACATTTGCACACACAGGGATATATTGATGAATGTGTCCCTATGTGCTGCACTGATTGAACAGTATTGATGATGTGACTCAGTCACCATGGTTACCAAAACAAAACTCATTCAGTGGCTACAACTCGGCCGCGGTGAACAGGTCAGAGAGAAAAGCTCACGACAGAGAAAGCATTTATTCAAACTGTTGTCAGGAGAGATGAGGTAACATGTGAAACTATGACCCCTCTCTTCACTCTTGACAAGAATAGATATTTTTGGAGCATTTACAGCTTAGTATAGTCAAATGTTGCTTTGGGGGACAATTTTGTTGTTGCTTGACATGAAAATGACCAAGCTCTACAGTAGCTTCATTCTGGAAGATGCTGATTGTAAATGTCTGCCTGCAGTGCTGAGTTTAATAACCATATGTCAACCTGCTGTACTTGGTCTGGTCTCTCCCATTTAAATGTTTTATCTACATCTCTATCTTTTTTTATTCCTGTCATGTCACTATTTATTGTTTTGTCATTTTGCATTGATGAAAAAAATGAATTTAAGGCAAACATTTTTTAAGTTAAATCATACAACCTTCTAATAAAGATACTGTATGAGAAGTACACAATCAACCAGACACATAAGTCTGATGAAGTCAACACTGCCGCCATCATCATTCTGATGGCACATAAAGCACAGACAACTTTCAGCTTCCCATCTTTCTGTCTGTCTGACACACACACACACACACACACACACACACACACACACACACACACAAACACACAGGACTGTAGAGGCATTGATGTCCCCTGCATGCGTTGTTACCCCTCCATTAAACCATTTTGGAACTTAGAGATAGCGGAGCTGCAGGAGAGGGAGGGGCTGAGTGGAACTGAAGTGTATGAAGCAGAAATAAAAGAGCTGGACATTCCAGAAAATTAGCAAAGCAAAACAAACAGGGGGTTTGGGATAGGAGAAAGAGAGATGCTATTAGGAAGCAATGAATAATTGAAAATGTCATTTCATCATATCAAATATTCAGAATTTAAAACTCCTCACCCTCTCTCCCTCCCCAAGATTCACCTTCTTGAATCTTGCCATCAATCAGAAAATTAATGGGATGTGCTGCAGGAGACTTTCAGGGCTTAACAAATCGGTTGTTCCTCTGATTAGAAGAGTATTAGCTCAGCTCTCAGTGGCATTTCTATAACTCATGACCTCAGTGGTTTTATGTTGTTTCTTATTTATTTTTGTTTTAATTCTCTATGTTTGACAATATATATATATATATATATATATATATATATATATATATATATATATATATATATATATATATATATATAGTGCTATATTTTTATGTCAAACTTCAATTTTATTAATAGAATCAATTTTACTTTCTTATTCACAAGTTAAACAGTTTTTTAAAACTTTGTTTCCTAGATAGTTCCTCTGGGCTTTTATTTGTAAAACATACATTTACTCAACAACTTTACGTGATTATTAGAGTATTTCTGGTATTTCATAGCATTTTATTCATTCATTCATACATGCATTATTGCACCTTTTACCCCACTACATTAATTTATCATTAGTTTTTATTTTACACAAAAACATGTAACACATTGCTATTAATCAAACAACTGGACAGTAAGTAAAACTGTTAAAAACAAGCCCCAACTGCTAAATGCTATGTAGCCTAAAGGTCAAATAAAAATAACGCATTGACATACAACGCCGGCAGGGGCCATTTTTTTGCATTAAATACTTTTGATACTTTAAGTACATTTTGCTAATAAAATCCTGCATACTTGTATTTAAATAACTTTTCTTAAGTGTACTTGTACTAGAATATTAATAATGTAATATTGCATCTTTTACTTAAGGATCTGAACTCTTCCTCCACCCCTGGGTGCTTTAAATAATGTTTAACAATATTTCCATTGAGTCCATCAAGATCCCAAACTTACTGTTACTGTGATCACAAAAATACAGAGAATGTCCTCCCATACTGAAAATATCAATTATAACGTGCTTTATGATTGTAGTGCAGGCTACTACTATTCTATCACCCATTATAGAGACATAAAGTACATTTCCTCTCCCATGAAAGTAAAGGGCCTGCTGTAGCTATAATGTTGGAGTTATTATCTAGTAGCCTGCTTCAGTCTGCTGAATCTTGCTCTTGGATATATTTTCATCTCAGACATATGATAATAACCTTGTTGTATCTTTACTCCTGAGCTTCTGTCAGTTGTAGAAACCACGCTGCTGAGACTTAGGTAACATGCAGGAGCAGTGCACTTCCTACCCTCTGTGCAGCAGGTCCTCCACAGACCGGAGTGGGTCAGGACCTCCTCATTCTTGCGGACGGTCTCGTTGTCGTTCTGGCTCTTGGAGCGGCACATCCCGCGGGAGTACAGCCAGTAGTCCGTGCCCACGGCGATGGTCATGAGGCTGAAGGCGCAGAAAGCCCCCGCCGTGGTCAGCAGCATCAACACACCCCGGTTGCACACCCTCATGTCGGCCCAGCCTCCTCCTCCTCCTCCTCCTCCTCCTCCTCCTCCTGGAGAGCTCCAGTGGCTCAGACACTGTTGAAAACTTTTCCCCGGTGTCTTATCTCTGTGTGGATCCAGTCGACTGAAGGTGGAAACTCACTTCGTGTGCGCATCTTCCGCGACCTGCGCTAAACTCGCATAGGTGCAAAAACTGTGCAGGTTCAGGGACGGGTCATTTCTCACCCCACAGAGCTGGGGTGTTTCCATGTCAGGGGCGCAGACGAGGGTCACAGGATGTGGCTGTTAGGTCAAAAAATCATAAAGAAAGAATAAATCAGAGAGGAAACCAGGCCGAGGGGCGAAAGGTGGGGAAAACCAACATCCTGGATAAAACAAAACAGAAAACAGCAGCAGCAGCAGCAGCAGCAGCGCATCTCTGGACACGATCTAGTTGATTGTAGATCAACTCCGCATGACAGTAACTGCAGGATGATCCCGCCCTCCAGTAGCCTGTGTGTGAGCTCCTGAGACCGGGAGCCTTCATCTGAATCAGTGAGCTATATACTGACCAACAGTTCAGCAGCAGTGACCAGAAAAACAGAAAACCTCTGAATATAATGCAACAACACACAATCCAGTGGTGGAAGAAAAGGGCTATTTAAAACATCTATCTAGTAAAAGATGCAAAAACATATTAAAGAAAACACTGTATTGCAAATTATTATTATTAGTAAACACTAAAATGATTGGATTAAATATTGAGCCAGTGTGGGCTGCCAGAACAACACTAGTGGAACTTTATTCAAAATGAATGGGTTGTTTTGGCCCAGTTTTTGTGTTCAGTTTTCTGTGGCCCCTCAGCGTTAAAGCACCCCTCCACCCTAAAAAAATGTGTTTTTCCTGTTGTTTCTTTACTTGGCTGTTTGAGTTTCTCTGTGTAAAATGAGTTTGACACCAAAAGCCTGTTTTCACGTTCATCTGCTGAAGAGGGAAAGTTTAAATCTGAGTTTAACGCTGTTTTCAGGAGCAGGATTTTGTGACATCACAACTGGTTCAGAGGCCAATCATGATCCAGTATGCAACTTGCACAAGCGTGATGTGGAAATTTGAAGCCCTCAGCCCACATACACTCACAACACACATTTTAATGAAGTAAGAAACAGCTTTCGAAATGAAATTTGCATATTTAAAAATTCTTGATTTTTCAGTGATGGAGAAGGAGAAGGAAAAAAAAACTTTTTTTTCCAAGTAAAAGTATTTTTATATGTCATGAAACATGTCTGGAGGAAATCTTTAACCCATTACTGCATCTGTGTTGTATTGACACACGCTGGGTCAATTTTTAATCCAGCAATTAAATGTATATATTGTATCCAGAGTATCAGTGTAAAGTGCTCATAGTCAAGTTGTCTTGTTTCTCCAGACTTGCAGATTTCATAATGTATATTCATTATTTACATAAAACAAATATTTTATGAATGTATAAAATCTTGAGAGTAAAATATTTTGTAGCAACATATAATAGAGCAGATCAATGAATCTATGTCACTCTAAGTGCAATAGTTTCTAATCTGAAATGTATTTTATATTTATATTTTCTATTATGCCTTTGTTGGAGCAAGGAAATGTTGGACTGGATCATATTGTAATCTGTTTTTAATATTTGGCTGTTTTCAACATTTTTGACACTTTATATAACGTGCAGGAATATTAACATCTGAGGAGCACAGCTCTTTACTCATTAGGCCTACATGTCCTTCATATTAATATCCTCATCTGGACTACCTCCAGTAGCACATGGGAAAGGAGCTGTTCAAGGGGTGTGAGGACCCTTCATCTGAATGAATATAAGAAAAAATGAGAATATGAATATTTTAAAGATTTGAAGTGAGTGAGCATGTGTGAAGAAGTGAGAGCAATCAAGATGTAAAAAAAGGTGGCCTATTATTTAATAAATAAATGAACATTTAAAAAATGCCTTTTGGTCTACATAATAAATACAATGATTAGTTCAGTAATCAATTAGTCATTTGATTAAAAAAATGAATTGGCAACTATTTTATTGAATGTTTAATTCAGTGTTCATACAAAAATGTCAAACATTTCATGGTTCCAGCTTCTGAAATGTGAGTATTTGCCCCATTTTATTGTGACTATTCTATCAAACCAACAGTGTCAAGGTTTCACTTTGGACTCTGGGTAATTGTGATGAGCATTTCTCGCTATCTTCTGAAGTTTGACAAAAGCTCCACCTCAACCAACAACCATAAATGCTGCTTACGCACTGATGCTTGAGTTAAAATAATCTAATAATATAATATATACAATAGCATAGACGTCACAGGGGCCATTTTACTGCATTACATACTTTTACTTTTGAGTACATTTTCCTGATTATACTTGCGTACTTTTACTGCAGTAACAGTTTCGCAGCAGGACTTTAACTTGAAGTGTTAATGAAGTTGTTTTACAGCATGGTATTAGTACTTTTACTTCAGTAAAGGACCTGAATACTTCCTGCATTACTGCCTGTTATGTACAACCCTTCAAAGTAAAACACAGGAGCCGGAGTTACTGAAATGGTATTATGATAATTCATTTTAATGTAAGTATCATACTGGAAGTGTTTCTCACGCGCGGGTAAAGACGGCGCATGCAACACATAAATACTGTCCCGTTACACCGTTTGCCAAGGTTGCTTTATAAAAGATGCCCTCTTTTCCTCATCCTCTTCTTCCTCTTCTTCTCCTGCCTTTTGCATAGTAAACACTTTATTCTCACCTCTTTCCCCTTCTCCCTCTTGTCTTTCCAATCTCATATCCCAGTTCCTTCTCTTTAAAATTTACTCATGTGGGTGTGAGCTGGAGAAAGGGGAGGAGCAGAAAAGGAAAAAGATATCAAATTAAGATTGAAGGAAAGGAGAGGAGAAAGAGGAGGATAAGGGGATAGATAAAATGGGAAAACAAAGTCAAAAGGTGACGGCTGAGAGTGCAGGCAGGGGTAAAGAGCAGAGAGAAGGGGGGGTGGGGCTGTGAGGAAGTGTGTCATTGCATGAAAACCACTTCTAGCTCTAGATCCCATTCCTATTTACACATACACTGAAACACAAGTCATACAGAATAATTACATCTATTTTATATGTTCATTTAACAGACAGCCAAACAGTCTTTGCTCCGTGCTTTTTAAAGCAAACTCTTTAGCCACGCATATTTCAACATTATTATCAGAGATAGCGTACACAGCATTCAGAGTGGAAACTAAAACTTGATTTGAGCATGGATATCCTAAAACTGACTTGCATCGATAAATTCGAGACACCGGGAGTTTCTCTCCTCCACGATGTCAAAAGCAAATCTTAAAGAACTACTGTACCAACAAATATGGCATGCATAGAGGAGCTGCACCACAAAGACTGTATAGGCCTACACAGCACTAACCCACTGCTTACACAGTGCCATAGAGAGGAGAGAGAGAGAGATTAAGCAAGAGAAAAAAGACAGAGACATTTTAAACATCACTGCCAAACAGGCATTTGGGGGATTTCTCTCCTTTTTTTTCTATATAATTTTTTTTTTTCTTTTTTGCATCAGTTTGGAAGACGAGACGTGCTTAAGACTAAGTTCAGGACTAACTTAGACATGAGGTTATAAATCAGGGCTCTGTTCTTCATATGTGGTAAACAAGAGTCTGGATTTTTTGGTTCTTTGAAGCCGTCCTAGTTCATCTGGAACTGTTGTCAGAGCAACCTGCCAAACAGTCTTCAGTTTTCTAAGCTTTGAGGTGATTTTAACTATTGTTTTCATGTGTTTATATATATTTTCTGCTTCAGGCGACACCATAAGGGTGATAAGGTAGGAGTTTCTGTAGTCAATCAAGCCTGGAAGGTATTTTATTGTTTGCCATTTGTCTTTTTAAATCTTGCTGTATTTGTTCAGGCTGACAGGTGAATACTGGACCTCCCACACCAATATTAGAACCTGAGATTGTATTCAGAGCAAAAGTACAGAGTATTGGAGGTACTCACATGTGGACTGTACTGTTTCTGCTGTATTTTTAGGGATCTGTTGCTCCTGTTTTGCTTAGGTCTGTTGTCCTGACACACTTTTCTTTTCTTTTATGACTTATTGATGTCATTTGCTGATTCAGGTGTTACCTGGGTTTTATTATCTTTTAGCAGGAGGCCAATTTTAAGATAGATACAGTATCTCTACCTTTGAACTCTTTGTCAACTTTTTATTCAAGCCAGTTTTTAGAAAATCAAGTATTTTTTAAAATGTTAGTAACCTTTCTTTTGTAGGATGTTGCTGACAGATTCCATGCTGTGCCTGGTGATAATTGCACATTACTGCTTTATTTCGGGTTGCTGTGTTTTGGGTACGTAGGGTTTTGGCCTCTCCATTTTTGCTGGCACCTTTCCCGCAAGTTCTTTGGCATCCTAGAACCTTTTATCATTTTTTTCTGGTTGAAACCTAGAGATTCCTCTATCACTATCCTGTTGGTACTCCTAGATGGATTATAAATATTGGTATTAAAGCTCTGTTTGGAAGTAGAATAGATCAATAAATCTGTTCATCTTAATTTACAAACCTACCTGGATTCTCTACGTAAAGCTCGGTTACACAGGCTCATTGATTGTTAGCTGCATCATGACCAGGACATTTAGGTTGAATCCCACACATTAACTCATTTTCAGATTCAAATGTCTCACTTTCTTATCATAATGAAAGAGGATTGATATTATTGCCAAGAGAAAATAAAAGTTTGTAACTAAAAAAAGAATCAACCCAGTTTTTGAGACACTGAACAAAAAGACAAACTCAGCTAAAAAAGTCTGACTATTACAGATCAATAAGTTCAGAACATTTCCCATTAAAATGGGCATTTGCAATTTAAAGACTATTCACTGATTAACTGCAGAGCTCGCCTCTCTGAAAACAGTTTATGCATTTAAATGTGCTTGTTCAGAGACTTCAGTGAGGTTTCATTTTGTAGCAGGCCTATGCTTATCAGAAGTCTCTTGCATGTCAGTTGGGAAGAACTTCACCACTGAAGCACTAACATCACTCGCAGTCTAACCACACTCACTCATCATATCTAATTTAAGAGCGATGAAAGCGTGGAATCACTTTGGAGCACCATGTAGAAATTATTAACGGCAGTAAAATGCAGGAGCGCGCCTTAAATGACACTGATGTCCTACCTCGTGCAGCTGCCGGCACAAGGATTAACAAGTCAATCCTCAAACAGCTTTCAAAGAACCAAATTAGCTGGATGAGAATAAACAGGATTATTTTTTTGGCCTGATAACAGCATGTTAGCCTGAATTAAATAAGCCACATTTGAAGAACAGGGCCTTGGACTTTCATAATTCAAAACCTTCCTTCCCTCCAAACCGCAGCCTAGAGAGACACGTGTGTGTGTGTGTGTGTGTGTGTGTGTGTGTGTGTGTGTGTGTGTGTGTGTGTGTGTGTGTGTGTGTGTGTGTGTGAGAGCACATACATTACATATTGATCATGGAATGTTCATGACGCAACTTTTACAGGCCGGAGAGAGAGAAATCAAGTAAACAAACACACGCTGCTGTCGATCAATAGAGCACATACACACAGTTACACATACACTGTGACTCCTGATCGCCAGCCACTGCATTGACCTGCTCACCACGAGGTCCCGTGAGTTTTTCGAAAACTGGCCTGTTACCATGTGGTCAAAGTCAGTCCCACTGTGACCAACCAGCAGCTGAAGCCATCTGAAGTTTGTATTTTATTGTGCTGCTTGTGTGTCTGTGGATGTGAGTATGTATCAAGTGTGGTGGTTGATGATATTTATTATTGTCCAGTTTAGGTGCTGGCATGGGTTGAGTTTGAAGATTTTTATAAATTACGATGAGATGCTGGATGAAATATAACTGGTCTGTACGGGTTTGGTGTAAAGTCTTGTCTGGGCTGCGTCAAAGCAACAGGAAATCCTCAGACTTGTATAATAAATTCAGGGTTGGTGTAGGAGAAGCCTTGAAACTCGTTCTGGTCCAGGTTCATGATGAAGAGCTTGTCTGTGGGCGTCAGCTCCACCGCCATCTTTGTGAACTCCTTGTCAAAGTTGCCGACGTCACAGCGAGATTTCTGTCGCAGAGAGAGGAGAGGGAAAGTGTTAGAAATATAAACGTAGAGTGACTTTGTACAGCGCTAAAAAGGCAGTTTAGAAAGATCAAGGTTGACAACAAGCGTCTCATAGAAGCACAAAGATGAAGAATAGAGAAGGAGGCGAGGGAGGTTGACTGCTTCGGCAAACGAAGACACATTTTAATAATCTGCAGAGGTGGGACACAGTCACTGTTTTGCAAGACGCAAGTCTCAAGTCTATGAACAGCATTGTTGGAAAGTAAATTATTAATATAAAAATATTGCTGTGTGCAGCTCTAATCTTTGGGGAAGAAATGAAGTCATTCCAAATCAAGAGTCTTACATCTCAAGAAGTCACAAGCAGTGATGGAGTATAACAATATCGCTTCATAAAGATGTACAGCAATAATAAAGTACATTTACTCAAGTACTTGTGTACAAATTTGAAATACTTGTGCTCAATATTTTCATTTGACATTTTATATTTCTACTCTTCTGCATTTCTGCAGAAAATGTATTTTTCCACTCCACTACATCGATCTTACAGCTTTGGCCACTAGTTATTGAGATTATAAAATATTATGCTTTGACAAAGTATAAACTCCTAACAGTGTATACAAATACAGTTGAAACTATTATTTGGTTGACAGAAAATTAACTGGCAACTATTATGATAATTATATATTCTTTTAAAGGCATTTCTCACTATTTTAAATATTTTTTACAAACCAATCAATGTTGATTCAAACCAGTGTTGATTAATGGATAAAATTGTCTGGATTAATCCATAATTAAAGTAAATCATGCAATTAAATCATTAATTGCATGATTTAGCTCCACCTCAACTGACTACAACAGTAAAATGCTGCTGACATGTCAGTGAATGAGTAATAATAATCTAATGATACAATGTGAAACAGTCACAGGGGCCATTTTTCTGCATTGAATACTTTTACTTTTAATACGTTAAGTAGATTTTTGTAATACAATATTTTGGTATTACTACTTTTAAACAAGTAAAAGCTGAGTACTTATTCCAGCAGTGGTCATGAGTCATTGGTTTTAAGTCAAAGTTGAGTTGCATGTGTTTTTTTGATTTAGTTAAGTCTAAATCCAGTCTAGTCCACACCTCTGATAATCTGTAAATGGTGGCACCACAATCAGTATAGATTCAGCAAAACACACCACTGATTCCATACAAGACTGGGGGAGCAGGTCGACAAAAAACACACACACCCTGCCGACAAACCCAGCGACACAATCAAAAATGGAAAAGACCCACCCGAAACATTTCAACAGCACAAATGCAGGAAGATCCAAGACAAACCTCTAAAGCCAGAGAGAGGAAATGTTCTAGTACAGAACAGACAAGGATCGATAAAACAGGCCAGCTGTAGACCAAACCACAACCGGAAAGGATTTCACACAGGGAAGTGAAGCAGTGAGCCTCAGGCAAGACACATGTATCACACACATTACACAGATCACACAGAGCGTTTAGTTTCCTACCTCCTCCTTTTGTCTCATCACAGGGCTTCCAGCTGAAATGAGGAGGGGCTGGAAACTTTCCCATCTCTACCATTGGTCCACGAACTCACCACTAATTCAGCTCATTTTTTTTGTGTATGAGGCATGTGTGACGTTGCTGTGTGTGTTTGTTTGTTTTTGTGGTTAACACTTTATTATAATCCCCTCTATGAAGCATTTATAAGCTGCAAATAACAAATGAGTGGCTGATAACTTGCTATAATGCAGTTATCTGTAAGCAGATATAGAGATTTAACTTGTGAAGCATCCAAAACAGGGCTATAAAACTTGAATGAATTTAACATCATTGCAATAATGTAAAACATAAATACAAAACATGAAATTTATTCGTCATTTATTTTCATTGATTAAGTATCTTTCCATAAATGCTTCTTCTCACTCCATGACAAGTGAGAACCATCTGTTGATGAGGGCCATGAGATGTAGCAGGAAACTTAGAAATTTAGTAAGTGGACCTTGAGTTAAGATTTAATTTATTGTCTATTTCTGAAGACAAGAATGAAACATTTGTATTCAAGTTAATTACAATGAATTTGTAAATATTCTGGCTTGGAGGAGCCAGGCAGAAATCAAGGGTTTTCATTTTTAACTGTACATACACCAGTTATGGACAGTAAGTCCTCCAACCGTCTCAGTTTGGTCAGGTTTAGGTGCAAAAACTACTTGGTTAGGTTCAGGAAAAGATTGTGGCTTGGGTTAAAGGAAGTACTTCATTAAGGTCAGTGGACCTTCATCGTCATGGTTTTTAGTAATAAACATGAGGTTAAGGTTGTTGATAAGGAACAATGACAACTGGGTTCAAACAGGAAACGAACAGCAGTCTCCTGATGATCTGTTCATCCACCCCGACCACCACCTAACTTTGTTGCTCTTTATACTGCGTCATCCTACTTTGCTCCAATCAAAACTATGGGTCTAATAAGCTGCTGACAGACAGTGTATGGGCTTTTTTTTTTTTTTACAGTCTCGTTCAGGATGCTTCATTGGAGAATTTATAACTTAGCAAATGCTTTAAACACTTAAAAAAAATAGCCTAATATCTGCTTACAACTACATTGTAGTGTGTTACAAACTACTTATCAAGTGTTTATATACTGCTTATACATTTTTGAAAATACACTTATTTGCTTTCTTGCCAAGAGTTAGATGAGAAGATTGATACCACTCATGTTAGTGCATTAAACGAAGCTACAGCCAGGAGATTATTAGCTTAGCTTAGTTTAGCTAAAACTGAAAGCAGAGAGACACATGCTAGACAGGCAAAGAACTAGTCCAGCACATATAATTTACAGGTGTTGGTAGGTGCCAGGCTAGCAATTTCCTCCTGTTTCTAATTTTTATGCTCAGCTAGTTGTCTCTAAGCTTCAGCTTAGCTACAAGATATAAGTGTGGAATTAATTTTCACACCAAACTCTTAGCAAGAAACCAAATTAAATGTATTTCCCAGAATGTTGAAGTGTTTCTTTTAGGTGTTACTTTATTTTGGGTGTAGCAGCAGTAACAAGGCAGACACAGCAGAAGTAGTCTGGTAGGCACCAGTGAGTATATTATCAGTTTCCAGTCATACAGGACAATTACACAATCCACAGAAGCATTTCTCTCATTCAGAACAATTTATCCAAGTAGCTCTCTGATATAGAACTCAATATATATATTTTTTTCTCGATATTTTTCCTATGTCTCTCATTATGCCATTGTTGATTCATCATTGTTACCATCACCACAATAAGCACTCACTTTTTTCACCTGGCAGAGTCATCGTCTTTTTATCAGCGAGCATCTTTGTATAACAGAACAACTCTTTGATGTCGCCCTGTTGCCGCCTACATTTTTGATACAAGCTCAAAGAACAAGATTTGACACATTGTTACTACCCTGCATCGTTACACAGTTACAAAAGGAAAACAACCTGCCGCACAATGAAACACACGTCTTCTCAGACAATTCATTTCATATAAGAAAATGACTTTCAAAGTGTATTGTATTGTTGGAGAACAGATAAGCTAAAATGCATATTCTAATAATTATACATATACTGCAAAATGGCACAAGATGGCTGCCCTTCATCACAGTTGTTGAGGACAATATTTTTCCACACCCTCATGATGCTGAACTCTATTTTGGCACTTTTGGACATCCTGTTTCTGTAAGCTAACAAACTACCAACTTCACAAGACTCTACAGTGCTTCGTCATATGTGAAATTCTCCAAAAATGGTTGTTTACGAGCTAAGAGATATGTCCTCTGTCGTTAAAAACAGTGTAATGTGGTGAATGTTTTCAGGAGAAAAGTATTGAATGAGCGTTCAGTCAGAATTCTCTAAATGTGACACAGACTTACACTCTTGCATGTGTAAAGACTTCTATCTTCCAACTGGTTAAAAATGAAATCAGCATGAAATCAGATAAGCTCACCACAACACTGACTGAACAAAAAGTGAAGAAGTATTTGGTCATATAGACAAAAGTAAAGTCAACATTAGGAAACTGATTAGTATTCAAAACAATCAAAGCAAAGCAACTGGTCAGTTTTCACTTACAGCGTATGAATATTACCAATATGTGATCATAGTACACTCATCAATATTACTGATAGGTCGTCATAGTCAATATGCAATTACAGGGAGGGTGACACACGGACAGGGCAGGTTCAGGTCGGTTCTGATGTCGGACACCGACGTGAACCTGCTGGTGTGAGCAGCCGGGCAGCATTCAGGGATAAAGATAGAGATATAGCCAGTAAAGCTGATATGAGAGCAGCAGTGTAACATGACATGTTAATCCACAGTAAAATGAAAACGGTGTCACCACTGGAAACAAGACTAGTCTCCTACTGGCAAATTGTCACATGAATATCTGGTTATTTCTCCTGACTGTTAGCATTTGAGCACCTGTCTGCATTTCCATCTGGTCATTATTGAAAGGAATAGTTTGGCATGTTGGTGAAATACGCTTATATGATTTCTTTCCGAGGGTTAGATGAGAGTATTGATACCAGTCTTAGATAGAGAGCTGGAGTCAGGAGGCAATTAGCCTAGCTTTGCATAAAGACCGCTAGCCTGGGGCAAACAGCTAGTTTGGCTCTCCTCAAAAATATGGATACCAGAAGTAAAGCTCACTAATGAAGACATCTTATCTTATTTGTTTAATTCATGCAGAAGGAGAAATGTAAAAACAACAGGTGCAGGTTTCCATCCAAATCAGGCGCAAATTTTAATCAAATTTCAAGAAAAACAGCGATTGAAAATGCAAACCAATGTGTATTTTCATCCTCTCGCGAATACTGTGAGCTCGTTTATCAAGATGAACAGCCGGTCGTGCTAACTTTCAGTCGGGTGCCATTAAACCATCACAGAGGAAGAGGGCACAACAAGCCGATGTAATCAAAAGAGAAATCTGAAATGGTGAAGAACAATGTAGAAAACATGATGAAAATACGGCATTTTTGTTTGTCTATATTAAGTCTCCTCATCGCTTTACATAGATCTGATGTATTTACTGCCGCTACTTTTCATCTTAGTCAGTCATGTAAGTTATGCTTTATTCAAAAGTTTCTCCACAAGACTTAAAATCTAAATCTGTGCTAGTGAGGCTGGGCTTGGTCCAAAGGATGCTCTGAGTGAAATGCTAAAGTCAGCATGCTAAAATCTTCAAAATGACAACGTTACTATAATAGTGCTTAGCAGGTATAATGTTTACCATGGTCACCATCTTAGATTAGCATCTTTTCTAACTATAACATGAGGACATGAGGCACAGCTGAGGTTGGTAGAAACATTTTTTTTTGTTTATAATCAAATCACAGTGATAACATATGCTATGCCTTTGTAAAATCTCAACAGGAAAAAGAAAAAAAAAAAAAAAAAAAAAAAAAAAAAGGGTTTTCTTTGCTGTGGAGATTTAGTGAGCTCTGGCGATGCTACTAAACATTACAGAAAACATTCAAGTTTGTGTCCAGAACAAACAAATGAGAAATATATTAATTAGTGAGCTTTACTTCTGGTAGGTATATCCTGCTGGCAAGCTTTGTGCTAAACTAGGCTAATCTCTCGTGCGCTCTACCGTCATAGTTATCGCTCCAAAGTCAGACTGACTTCAACCTACTATTCTCAATTTGGCAAAGAAAATTAATAACTGTATTTCCCAAAATGGCCGACTATTTCTTTAATGCTCCACCCTGCCGGATGCAGCCTGGATACGACATCATGGTGATTTTTTTTTACATTTTTTTTGTCCTGTATGTGTATGAGGTGTAGGGGATTTCTAGTGCAGCCCAGTGATATGTGGCATGGTCAGTGGGTTGAGTGAGGGTACTCAGGGTTAACAAATGAGAAGCCTTGGAATTCTTCCTGGTCCAGGTTGGCTATAAGCTCCTGATCTGGGGGGGTCAGCTCTGGGGGGTGGCGTGTGAAAAAGCGATCAAAGTTCTCCGCATCACGCCCACACTGCCGTGGAGAGGAGAGAAGAGAGAGACAGAGGTGGAGAGAGAGAGATGGGGGGGGGGGGTGGAGTGAGTTTGATGAGGATGTGAAGAAAAAAAGGACAACAACAAACGACAAAGAGAAAAAAGAGAAATACAACTAAAACATGGCATCAACCAATCAAATCACTCACAGCCGAAACTGTGGATTTCCATTGGTCCATATGTGAGCCAGTGACATTTCAGCTTCACCATTGGTGACTACACTGACAAGTCTCAGCTCTGCATTTGTCAGAGAAGTGACCAATGGCAGGTGATGGTTGGGTTCGGGGGGATGAGCGAGCTAATCATTTCTAAAACTTACCTTGAAAGTTTGAGTAAGGATGTTATCAACTTCCTTACGGAGACAAATTTCTAAGGTAGTCAGTGAAGTTCTGGTAATTTTTAACAGCTCAAGAATGCGTGTGTGTGTGTGTTTGTGTGTGTGTATGTGTGTGTGTGTGTGTGTGTGTGTGTATAATATACTCACAGCTTTAGGTTTGAAAGGTGGCTGCACCTCTTTGTTCTCCAGTTTTTCCCAGTCTATATAGCGGAAGAAGGCGTGCTCCTTGATGTCTCTCTCCCCCTCTGGACCACAGCCCAGACGCTTACCTGGGTGTTTGGTCATCAGCTAAAATCACACACAGACTCAGTATGAGAGTTTGGACATATGTGTGTGTGTTTGTGTGTGTGCGCATACTGTGGCCCCTGCACCCTACCCCCTCACTTTGACTGTGTGCTGTGAGCCTCTGCTTTTCAATTAGTGGCTAATAATGCAGCTTTATGTCTCACACAGTGCATGTTTCTACTAATATTTTCCATTTTGTTGTTTTCCATGTTATGTATTTTGTGCTTCTGTCTTACATCTTTAAATTAGCACCAAACAATGTAGTTTAACTATGTTCTGTGTGAAGATTTTTTAAACTAAATATTATTTTAATCTTCTTAAATTTGTATGTTCTTTAATCTTATATTGTTTTTTTAGGCTAACTCACTGTAACAACTATCCACAGATGAAGAGTATCCTCGTGGCTAGCTGACACCTGACACCTTTTAAGATTATATCAGTGGACAGTTGCTTATTTACACATCCAGCAGTTCTGAGCAACTTTATCATTCTTTTGGAGTCATGTTTCCGGCCATTTGATGAATGTAATTCAAGTATTCACTCTCTTTTAGTTCTGTTTTTGATCTCTACCAACTCCTGAGGTAAATATCTGGCTCTTTAGCTGCTGAACGCTCCACTGTGTTCACCAGCTGGTTTCTAACTGTTTCTATCTGTTGTATGGTGCTGAGCAGGCGGTGTGCAGTGTAATGAGAGTGAACCAAAACAGTAAAGTTGTGGGCTGGACATCTGAAACTCAAAAATCAATAAAGCTGAGGGGAGCTGCAGATTGAAGTGATGTTCATCAGTATGATTGAACCATTTCACACTGTCACATTGTCATTTCGTACTAAGGCATTTAACAGGTAACAAAACAAAACAAGCAGACCAGCAGACGAGAGAAGAAACACATGCACTGACGGATAAAAACATAATTTGTCACATAATTCTAAGCACAAACATTGGGAGGCACCTTACCTGTTCAGCTGTTGAGTTACTGTATATTAGGTACTATTCAACTGTAAATGTGTAACATCCCCGAAACAATCAGCATTTTCTCACTGTTCAAAGAAAACCACGTATCTCCAGATTTAATGATTATGAATTTTTCAGATCATTTAAAGGTCTAAGTGTTTCTTTAAGGTTTGAAAAAAAAAAAACAAAACAAAAAAAAACTAAAAACCACTAAAACACCCAGATATATGGCTTTAATACCTATTGTTTTATGTGCTTTACGTAGGTAGGAAGTACCAAATGAGGAAGTAGCAAATTCACTTTCCATGATGTTTCCTTCTTATGTCCTTTCACTTTAAACTATGAGCCCTTAATGTGGTGTATCCTTCAGTGATCAGACAGGGAGTGGGTTAAAGGGCCAGATTTGGACTTATTATCGACGTGTGTGCGTCTTCGAGTGTGTATCCTCACCCCCTTGCAGATAGCAACAGCTTCTTTGGACATGGATTTAGGGTAAGAGACGTGATGCTCCATGATCGACTGGAACAGCTCATCTTCATCCTCCCCGTCAAAAGGCGGCTGGAGAGGCACAAGGACACTTTAGTGTTTTCAGTTCTTGTTACTGGTGTTTCCTTAATAAGAGTGGACAGTTTGTGCATACGAACCTGCCCAGCAAGCATTTCATACAGCAGTACTCCGAAGGCCCACCAGTCCACAGACTTTCCATACGGCTGATAGGCTATGATCTACAAGACACAATGGTTAAGAAGTGAATAGATGGATGGAAATAAAATTAAATTAAATAAAATTAAATAAAATAAGACCATCAGTCAGCTACCAAACAATATCTAAACATACCTCTGGGGCAATGTAGTCTGGTGTTCCACAAAAAGTCTTTGTGGTGACTCCGTCGAGCATGTTCTCTTTGCACATTCCAAAGTCGGCAATCTTTATATGGCCTTCAGAGTCCAGCATCACATTGTCCAGCTTCAGATCCCTGGAAGCAAACACATACAAATTCACCCTCCGAGGTACTTACCACACTTGTTTTCTGAAATGATTGTTAGTTGCTACTGCAGTCTCGAGGTTATTCACAAATGGACTCACCGATACACGATGCCTTTGGAGTGAAGGAAGAAGAGTCCAATGGCAATCTCTGCAGCATAAAACCTAAAATACAGACAAACACCACTTTCTTAACATATATAGATACACAGTATGGTGTGAGGGATACAGATAAAAGATTGCATTTATGATGCCAAAATTGCACAGTATTTTTGTGTTTTCACAAATTTTGTGTGTTCACACAACTGTGTCATTGCCAGGAGAGCTGTAGGGTTTGTACAAAAAAGCTGCTGCAAGCATTTGACAAAAACATGAGATCATCAAAACATATTGCAAGAGAACAGACATCACCACAGCTGAAGGAGCACAGAGGAGCAGACTAGATCAGTAAATTATGTTAAATTACCAGTAAGAAGAAATAGAGAAGGAGCACAACAAAGTGTGAGCAACAGCAGTCGACATCGTGTACAACATCGTGTTTCGCAGTTAATAAACTGTCCTATTACTCAGCTGTTCTCTGTGCGTGTACTCACACAGCATGAGGCTCCTTGAACTTGCCGACCTGTTGGATCTGGTACATGAGGTCTCCTCCGTTTATATACTCCATCACAAAATACAGTCGGTCCTAGAATACCAAGATGAAGAGGTCAGAAGAAAAGAGAACAAGGTGTTTGTTGCCATGTTTCTGCATGAGCTCGTCTTTGTTAATGCAAGACGTTGTGTTCTACCATTGTTTGGAAACAGGAGTGCAGCTGAGTGAGGAAAGGTGGTTTCCCAGACAGAGCCAGGACTCTCTTCTCCACCATGGTGCACTCCACATCATCGTCCTGGATCACCACGTCCTTCTTCAGGATCTTGATGGCGTACAACTCATCTGTACCCTTCCTCTCAGCCAACATCACCTGAGGGAGTGAATGAAAAGTATAGAAACGAACTTCAGGTGAATTTCATTTTCTACCAGGCACCTGTACCAGGTTCATGTTTTCCATCATGGAGCACAAGCGTCGGTGCATGTGCATCACCTTGCCGAAGCTGCCTTTGCCCAGGACCATGATGAAGTTGAAGTCTGAGAGCTTGACACGGTCCTGATTGCCATTGCTGTCGTATTTGCACACCGAAGAGGAGGAAGAAGAGTCTGTGGGCTTCCCTGGACCAACCCTTGCCCTCTAAAGTGAGAAGGAATTAAAGGAAAAGACCAAGATTATTAGGGAATTATGTTAAAATACCTCCACCACTCAGGCTAGTTTCAGATAGCATCCGTTTATCCAGAGTCATATTAAACTATAACTATTTATGTGAGATTTTGTCATAGTTGCTGTGTGAAGTCTTGAGTAATGGCTAAAAAGTGTTTTGTCAAGTCACACTGACCTTGACCTTTGACCACCAAAATCTAATCAGTTTGACCTTGAGTCCAGGTAAATGTTTGTACCAAATTCGAAGAAATTCCATCAAGGTGTTACAGAGATAATGTGTTCACAAGGACAAAACCGCATTTTGTGACCTTTGACCTTTGTCCACCAAAATCTAATCAGTTCATGTGCCAAATTTGAAGAAGCTCCATCAAGGTTTTAATGAGTTATCGCATTCACAAGAATGGGACGGACAACCTGAAAACCTAATGCCCTGGCTTTGGTTCAGGCTCCGTCGCCACCACGGATAAAACACATAAAAACTAAAACAGTGCAAATTAAACCTGTTGTCAGTTATTGTCTCTGTTTCTGTGTGTCTCACCTCAAACTTTTGTCGTAGCTCCTCGTTACCATCCTCTCCATCTGGCTGGACGGGAACATTAAAGTATTCTCCTTCCTCCTGAGAAAGCAGCTTAAACCTAAACCACAAAATGAAAAGAGAACAATGTCAGATAAATCCAGGATTATCAACAGACTATGACAATAAAGCTCTTAAATATTCACGCCCCTCTTCCTTCTGCCTTTGTTATTTCTATCTACACTTGTGTAATTTTCCCAATTTTCCTCCATCTCCCATTTCCTCATCCTGACATCTTACCATCCATCTATCCCTAGTTTCTGTAGCTCTGAGATCCCAAAGGACAGGGATCCCATGAAGTCGTTCCTGCTGGTCAAATCCCAGTCCCAGACCTCCACCGAGAGACGGCGGTCCTTGTCACTTTCTTTTAGGCGGCTGAGAAATTAGAGAAAATGTGGAGGGACAGTCAGATGAAAGAACAGATAAAGGGTGTTCTTAAAATAGGTAAAAAATGAAAACCAAGAACATAATTTGATTTCAATGCCACATCCCTCTCATCTCTCTATATGCAAACTGGCAGACACCTCAGCATGTGACATTTTTTCATGCCTGTGCCTTTTTCTAGCAGTCACAGTAACCCAGAATAGCTTGAACAACAACGAGCAAAAACAGGGAGAAGAATGAGGACAGGGTCACTTGCATGAGCCCCAGTTTGCTTTGTGCCTGCGTGACTGAAAATGAGGCCGAGAGAGTGGCTTTAAACCAGGTGTGCAAAGCCTCAAAACTCATCCAAGATTTGGTACAGAAGGAGAGATGTCTTACAAAGTGAAGGTCTCATTCCAGGTGGGGTTGAGGCAACATTTCATAGTCTTGGTTTTCTGTTTGCTCTCACTCTTGGGATCTGGGACCAGTTTGAGCTTGACGTAGGGGTCTGACAGGCCGTTGGGGTCCATGGGCACCAGGTTCCTAGCCTCTTTGACTGTGAGGGGTTGAGGACATGGGTAAAAATGAGTGGCAGTAGAAGAAGAAGAAGAAGAAGAACACCTGAAGATAAAACACAGTGGAGTTTGTCCTTTCCAGAGGACAGCAGGAGGTGAAGTCTCGCTCTGGCCTGCCCTAAATAACTCTGGCTACATTTGACAACACTTAACAACAGTTTAGTTTCTGTTCTATAATCAATCCACAGCTGTCTGAGAGAGACAGAGCTGGCACGTGGATGTACATCCCAGTGGTGATGTGGGTCAATCGTTGGATCATCGATCCATTAATGGACTTTCCAGTTTTAGTCTTAGGCTGAGAGAGAGCTTTGAGAGATGCTGTATGTGTGTGTTTGTGTTTGTGTGTGTCAGAGAGAAAGACAGACACTCACTGATGACGGTGAGAATGTCCTCAGTGATCTTGGCAGAGATGCTGATGCGTCCTCTCCTCTCGGTGTGATCTGTCCCACACAAGCTCGGGACGTTGGCCACACACCGCTTGTGGATGTTCATCATACAGTCTAAACACAGACACACATAAAATGCACAAGTCGTGTCAATAAACACAAGTTTGCCATAAATAGACTCACAATCTGTACAACATATGACATCCTCTATCCTTAAACCCTCAAGTCATGATCACGGTGCCTTCAGTTGTGTATTACCACATTAAAGGGACTCTTAGTGTTGCACTTTCAGAAAACTGGGGGACTCGTTTTAAAAAAAGATTTAGTCAAAAATGAGGCAGGAGCTGAGATATCTGGACTTTATGTCTCAAAAATACTGGATGCTACACTTCCCACAATGCATCTCAGTACTGAGGCATCTTTTCATTAAACCCTCTCTCCCTGATAAACACCCACATCTTTCAAACCGCAATTTGTAACACAAGCTTTCCTTAAGCCGACAGTAACTCCTGATGATATGACTCGGGTAATTTCTTTTTCAGACTTTAAGTCCCTCTGGAGCCACAGAAGACTATTTTCAAAGGCTGGCTGGTCCTTCCCAAGATGACAATATAGATCTTTATGTGTATGATACTTTTTGTCCCAGATTGTTGTCACGCAGAAGTAAAATGGATCTCAGAGGGAGAACAGTGACTGCAGGATTACTCTCCAGGAGATATACGCAAAAGGAGTGAATGATTGCGATAGTCAATGGAAAACATGAGAAGTCGCTCGCCAGAGATAACGTCTGGTTTGTTTACAACTCCAGCTAATGATGGAGCCACCCCTGCATCTCTTGAGTCTCTTGTGTCCACACAAGCTGCAGAGCACTTTTCAGAGTGTCCTCACGCGCTCTCATTGGATACTAGTCTCGCTCTCCCGTTTCAGACAACTCTCCAGGGTGCACCAACTACAAGAGGATCTTGTTTTTGGCTACGATAAAATGGACCATGTTTGAAAACCAACATAGTGCCTGATACAATTTACAACGTGGTCAGGACTCGTCTCTGAAGCACTCAAACCAGAGGACTCATTATGACAGGCACAAGTGCAGATTTCGTGCCACCTCTAGGGCTTTTGTCTCTGATCTAAGAAATATAGCACCGTGCAGAAAAAAACCTAAATCAAATCAATATTTGGTTTGACCTCCCCTTGTATTTAAAACAGCACCAGTTCTGCTCAGTACACCTGCACTTAGCGGTTCAAGGTGAATGGCAGGTAGATTATTATTTATTTATTTATAGGCATCTTGGAGAAGTTGGCACAGTTCTTCTGTGGATTCAGGCTGTCTCAGTCTTTAGACTTCTTAGAGTCTGGCTGTACGTTTGGGGACATTGTCAAGCTGCAGAGTAAATCTGGGAGTGATCAGACACCTCCCTGATGGCACTGTGTGGTGGATAAGAATCTAAACAGCTTAAGTGTCTAAAACATTGCAGTGTTGTATAACTGGGACAGGGAATGTGTGGCAAAAATCTTGTGGTCTGCACAGGTCCTCACTGGGACGTGGTCCATGTATTTGTTCATAAAGAACATGCCATGTACATTTTAAAAAAATAAATACATTTAATTTTAGATTAATTTGCACTGAGTGCAGCCACACAGGCAAACAGGGAAACAGGGTATTTCTGAAGGGTAAATGTAATTGCTCAGCCTGTCCACTAGATGTCAGAGTGCTCTGGTGTACAAATCACCCCTTTTATTCCCTTCTCTCAAATCATTGGGTGGTGGATCAATTTCATTTTATATTTCCACCAGGGAGTGCACTAAATGCATCATTCATTCATATAACTTCACATTGCTATCACCTGCTCTTTCTATTAAAATCTCAGGGAGTAAGAAGCAGGATGACCCAGAAGAAAACAACTGTTCGATGCGTCAGACCAACATCTCATATTGGTAGCAAATCTATATCTAAATCCTGCGCTTGTGTATTAAGAGCCTTGTAACCAAGTTTCTTCAGTACCAAGCCGGCAGACAGAAAGTCACGAGGGACTGGATCTTCAGTTCTGAAGAACAGGTGAGAAGACCACTGTAGTCTTACGTCTAACAAGTGAGAAATTTCAAAAACTAAATATCAGGAGAAGGTTATTATTATTCTGCAACCAAACATTGAAAGTAGAAATCTAACTGGCACCAAAACAAATCAAAATCCTTCTCTCTAATCAGTGATCTATACATGAAAATGTCTTACAGTGAACCTTAAGAATATGGAGATACTAAAAAAATTTTAAAATCCTCATATATTGTATAATAATAACAATAAGTTGATTTCAGGAGCACATGTAAAGTGTGCATCTACACTATCTACTATTTATGTCATCTGAAATGAAAATCTAATTTGGTAATACAAATAAAATTTGCAAGAAGCACAGCTCTTCTAGTCATATGTTGTTTGTTCACATGGATTAATATATAACCTAACAGCACCTCTGTGACAACACAATTTTCTTTTCCTTTCCTTTCCTTTTTTTTTTTTTTTTTTTTGTGTTTACCCCAGGGGCCATATTCAGAAAGGATCTTATCATACCACTAGGAGTGCTCATAAATGGCACTAAAAGTGTACAACAACTGAATTGAACTGAATAAATAAAGCTGGCTTCATGGCCATCGCTGAATTTCCAGGTAAAATTGGTGCCATATAACTCACTGATACAGACTGGTCATCTGTCAACCAATCACTGAGGACATGGTGATTAAGACATTCATGAAAGATGATACCGTCCGATGAAATGTGGTCAGCCTCTTCTCTTAGCTCAGGACTCTCAACCTTTAACAACATTTAAGAGGAACCCCTAATCTGACAGAACTTAATCACTACGTCCACAGTGATTAGTGTTTTACTGTCGAGCAGTCTGTGTCAATGAATGTGAAATTTAATATTCATCAATACACAGGAGCATGAGGAACTAGATAGGTAGATAGATGGGTGGGTAGGTGGGTGGGCGGGAAGGCAGACAGGTAGGGACTCAGCAACCTGGTTGCATTTGGCAGAAAGGACTCGCTCTATTCATAGATAGATCAATTCAATAAATTATGTGTCATATTTTCTTAACGGTGTCATAGATTCATAAATGAAAAAAGTAAAAAATTGATTTGTTAAATCTTTTTTAACTGGCATCAAATACCATCAGCATGAGATTTTTTTTTTTTTTTTTTACAGCTGACAAATCATCAAACTTCAATTTGGTAATTCCGCATATAGCAACGCTTTCACTGGATAATCCAGTGATAGTCATGAATATATCTTTATTTGTGTATTGATTGTAGTTTGTGATGATTGAATGAAATGTGAAACAAACTGGGGTTTGAAGAGCATTTGTGATTGGAGGAATAATTCGGTCAGATGCTACAAACTGTATTTTATAGGCATCTGTGGATCAGTGTTACTGAATCCTTGGCCGCCTTCAACATATGGATTAAAAGTTTATTATATTCTATTTTTATAAAACACTGATACTTATAGCACTAAAATGTTTCTCCAGACTCTTGTCTTTTATGAGCTATTTTTAGGCTTAAGATGTTTCGTTGACATGAATAGTGGCGAATAAATATGAAAGCAACAAACTGCTGCGGCAGCTTTTCAAAAGGCCGAGTCAAAGTCCATCAAACACTTATAATTGCACACAAATACAATGAGGAACTGTGTACCTACTAAATAATATTGGTCAGAGACAGTGTTGCAAAAGTGTAACCCACTTCCTGTCAGTGTCTTTGTTGCCAACATCAGGCAATAGGTCAACAAAAGACATGAGGACTGCAGAAATGTAGAAACTCTTCAGTTTTTGCTATGAGAAGCTGATAATAAATCCAGCTCTCTGTCATTATGCTGATAATATCCTGGCACCATGAATCAAGAGCTGGTCAATTACTGTAAACTCAGAGAGCGGGTTTTTCACTGACAGGTTTACTACAGTCCATAACCCACATAACACATTATGTGCAGTATTAATGCTGCCATGGAAAATACTACCAATGGGACTGAAAGAAAATTAATGTTCAGCAAATATTTCTCTGTTTTTGCGACCACTGGCCTTGACATTTGGTCAGGTGACATGCTGCAAAAAGTGAAAGTTGGACACCATCAAGTCAGTGCTTCTAAAACAGTATGAAAGTTCTCATACATAAAAGGCGTGACTCACATAAGGTGTAGAGATGTTTGTTTGGATCAACTGTTGAAAATGTGCTGACAAAACTAATTTGTCTTTTTACATGATTAACTTCACGTTATTCAGTATTAAAGAGTATATAAAAGTTATACATCTATAAATATGTGAAAGAGTTCAGTGTAAAGGTCTAAAAAATGAACAGATTGAATTTTCCACAGGTAAAGTGAGGACTCTTGTGTGCTGAGGAATTTGATCACTACTTGTTTTTGCATTTTCATTAACTAATTAATTTGCATGTCAGACCCAAATGTTATGGAATATGTCAACTTTGAGGGGTATAACACTTTAATTTTGTCTTGACCAATGGAAAAATAAAAGAGACATTTCTGCATTTTAGTTCATTACAGAATAAATTAGCATTTTTGGCTGGATTGCAACAGCAGTTCACATTCATATTCACATTTCTCAATTTTGCACACTGATCATACACAGTCCAGCCTTATATGAGGATTTGACTTAGTCTTGTTAGACTGTATGTTATCATTCTGTATCTTCTATTCCCCTGTGTTTATCAAGTCAAATAACACTTTAACACCTTTAAAACATAAAATGCAAGTTAATACCTGTTTTATGATCATTGTGGTAAAACTATGATAGAAAATTAGGAGGAACAATCTGGCCTAGAATTATTGATTTTCATATCCCATTGTTCAACTACCTGCAGGCAGTATATAAAAGAATAATTCCTAATGATATACATTATTAAATTGCCTTGATGTAGATCCAGATAAGCAGCATAAAATGGATGAATAGATTAACCATTTAAGTTTTTAATTTACGTTTTTTTCTAAAACTGACAATTCCCCCTTAAGAGGTGTTCAGCTTTCTAGCTCCTGTAGCGAGTAGCAGTGTTAGCTACGGGCCGGGGCTGCTGACTGTAAACACCAACACCAAAACGGATGAACAGCCTCCTGCAGCACAAACCACTGTTGCAACAATCCCACTTTTAGTTTGCAGGTGGAACATGTTTCCCGATAGTCCACATTCACATACAAAAACAGTTTAGAACTAACATTCCTGCCCACAGCAGGCAAGACAACACATCTGAGAGTTTTTCAGCCTTTTTTTAGGAAACTGAATTAAATGCTTTTTGTGACTCTACAGATACCCGGCATCTTGTACAGCAATATTACAGAACAGGTCACTGTAGGATCACTATGCCACACACTTTTTAATAAATTTGAGCGACTGCCAAAGTAATTGGAGAAGTAAATGTGGCAGACTGCGGCAACTAACAGCTTTTTACTGCAGGTGCATTTATTAATAGTTTAGCTTTCGAGTTCATGTTAAAATAACATATCTACTATCAAAGCATCTGCACTCACCACAGCCCCAAACAAACTTCACTGACTGGGCAGATGTACCAGAGTTTGTTTTAACCAAACCAAACAAGGTCGAGCACCAAAGCACCCTATGACATCCTAAAGTTCATCTTTGCACATTTACTGCAGAACTATTTTGCTGCAGATTATCCTTCAGGGCTTGTCTTGAACTGAGAAAATCATAGAAAAAGAAAAAATGGTGATACATAAAACTACACATTCAACAGTGACACAATCAGCAGTGACAGTGTGCCTTTTGCAGTTGACCTGCTAGTAACTCTATACAAAAAAAGATTGGTTTTGACAACAAGGAAAGCACGTAGGTGAGAGATATTTTGACCCTAATACAAGTCCCCTTATTTTTCCATTTTTCTAAAAGCCCATTCATTTTGTCTTTAGGGGTTTTAGGGGGTTTAAACAAGAAATAGTTGAGATGCAAACCTGTGACATACAAAGCAGGTAAAATGAGAAGTTCTGCTTATGCTCATTTGTGTAGCTTACTCACTCACACACACACACACACACACACACACACACACACACAGACAGACAGATGTTTCTGTACGTACGGTCACACTTCATGCCCTGGTGTATCAGCCCGTAGAGGAGGGAGCCACAGTGGTCACAGAATGTGGGGCTGGAGTAAGTGTGGACCTTAAACTTGTGTTTACTACGAGGATCCTGCAGAGGCACAAACACACACACAGAGGAGAGAGAGGACACTTAAATCCAGTATTAATATAATCCAGGTGGTTTCTGTAGAGTCCCTGCATCTGTGGTGCTCAGGTTTTCTTCTCCTTGTCCTGTTAGGTGGTATTTAAAAAGTTGGTTCACCCAAATGACAAAAAAAGACATGTTCTCACTTTCTTCTAGTGGTATCTGGGGTTTAGGTTTTGGCCCAACAAAACCTATCTGCCTAACTATCTGCCAAAAGTATGCGGACACCCAAATAAAATATGTGCACATCAGAATGTTTCAGCCATGCTACAACCACAATAACACCACATGACGTCCACTCATCTGAGAAGGCTTCTCCCAGTACTTTGGCTGCAGGGATTTACTCTCATTCCGCCACAGGAGCACTGGTGAGGTCTGCCACTGGTGTTAGGTTATAAGGCTCCAGTTCATCTCAATCGTGTTAAGGCTCTGGATGGTCAGGTCAAGTTCTTCCACACCAAACTAGGGAAACCATTTTTCTACAGACCTGGCTTTGAGCTCAGGGTGTTGTAATATTGAAACAGGCAACGGTCCTTCCCAAACTGTCACCATAAATTTGAAGCCTCACTGTTGTGTAAAATTTTTATTCTTAATCATTATGACTTCCCTTAAATGGAACTAAAGGCATATTCACATTACAGCAGAAAAACGTAAAAGTCTTGCACCATTCTGCATTGCCGCCATTAGCTACAGTGCTAATGTTGCAAGCAGCAGATTGCAGCAATTCCGAGACCCAAATAGTGTTTTTAAAACTAATGTGGAAAGTGGCATTTGCCTAATGAAATTTCACCAAGTAAATAGGCCTGTTTTGTTTGTCTGCTTTTGATATGAAGCCAGTCTGTTATTGTACACTTCAGAAATTCAGAAACACAAGTAGGCTAATTAGTTTTTCCACCGGTGATTGGCAGTGGCCACAAAAGTCAGTGTGGCTCGGGTCGAAGTTCAACAAATTTGAACTTTCACCACTCACCTGCTCCTTTCAGCACACAGCTAACATCCTCACGGAGACACTGCAACACGCTGCACACTCAGAATAACAAGCATGCACATGCAAAAGCTGTTTTTCTGCTCTGATGTGAATACGCCATGAGAGGCTTAAATAATCAAAACATCCTGAGACCAAAGGAGCACTTTTGCCATTTAGTGTATCTGTCTCAGATTTGTGATGTCATCCCATTACAATAGAGGTGAATGAGATTCATGAATTTGGTCTGACCTCTAAATATGGCCTCCATTATGACAGAGCAAGCATCTAAATATTGAGAGGCAGACAGAAAACGGAGAACAGAGGAAGAATAGGAAACAACTAAACAGCTTTGGTGATATAACGAAAACAAAGAAAGAAAATTAGATTAACAAACGTCAGTGAATATGACTTGAAAACCCATGCTGACTCACAAGTGGTCTGTGTGTATGTATGTGTGTGTGTGTGTGTGTGTGTGTGTGTGTGTGTGTGTGTGTGTGTGTGTGTGTGTGTGTGTGTGTGTGTGTGTGTGTGTGTTATATGAAGAGATACTGGCTCGTTAAACCTGAGGCTGCCAAGCAGCACATTTTCTCTTCATTGACATGACTCAATGTGATTTGGAGCCAATAGTTCAACTGGAGAGAAAACAAAAGGTTATGTCTGCGTGTTTTGTGGACTTTTGCAATCGTTGTGAGGACACATTTGAGTTTTAAACCATCATAGTGAGGACATCCCAGCTTTGTAAGGACATTTTTACTGCTTCAAAGGAAGGTTGAAGGTTAGGACTTTTTTCTTAGGTTTATTTTATATTAATGTTATTAAGTTTAGGATAGGGGCCTCACAGTCCTCACATGTGTAGAAAGACAAAAAAGCATGTGTGTGCATTTGTGTTCATTGAGCCACACATACAGGAAACTACACACAAACCAAAGGCCAGTGCTGACCCTGCTAATGTTATTAACAAGCATCTTTCAAAACAACCACTAACCATGTGCACCATGAATATTTAACCTGAACACATGAGTGGAGTGATCTGCTTCACTGTGCTTCCCAAACTCCCACAAGAAAGTGGCATTTTTTTATGGCTGACTAAAGATAAAGAGCAGAGAATTTAATAAAGCAAGTCGTGTTGATTGTGTGTGTGTTTTTACTTACGTCGGAGGCAGGTCCCTTGTCGGCCCCCGGACAAGAAAAGGTGACAAACTCATGACAGCGCTTGTGGACAACAAAGCAGCACACTGGGGAGGGAGAGAAAGAAAAAAAAAAAGCAAAATATCAACTCAGGCTTCGTTGCGATGCCAAATCAGGCAACACAATCACAACAAAGACATGAATCAATATGTCAATTATGTGGCATTTGTCACTGCACAATAGGTTACTTATATTTCTGCAGTTCCCATTCGTCCCTTCCTTGCTGCCGACGTCTATATTTAGTTCGTTGTTGCCTCAGTTTGGATGATATTAAATTCAACCACAGCATGGTGGGACGTCTCATAATCACAGCCCATAACATTAAATCTGCCACAGGAAACTTCCCACGTTGGCGGCTCCAAATGGCAGCAGGCTCACCACCTGATTTGACTTGATGCTCCTGCTCGCTGTTTCACGTTGCGCTAAAATCATTCAGCGTAGTGACTGACTGAAATAAATACCCTGCCTACTCTCAGTCTAATATAGCACATGGCTGCTGAGTCCCTTTATAAGACGAATACAAGCACAAAAAAGGTGTAAGATCTTTGGATGGATGCTCAGTCACTGGTGGTGAAGAAAGAAACACACAGTCAGGTTTTTAAGGGAAGTTTACTTTTTTAGTTTAGTTTTGCTCGGTTCATGACCTTCTTTCATGCTGCAATCAGCTAAAAAAATAGGGAAATACACAAAGAAGTACACTGAAGATGGAGGTCTGGTCAAACTGAAGAACATGTAATTTACATGTTTATGAAGCAGCAACTGTTTGAGGTTGCGTTCTTGAAGTTGTTGATTCAAAAGATCAGACACAGAGACTGTCTAAAGTTACACAAAACAAATCTTGCCCAAACAAACGTATGAGTATGAGTGAGCGTGAAGTTTGGTTTCACTTTGAGCAGTTTAAAGAAAACCCTGATAACTTTCACCACTTCAGCTGTGAACCACATTCGCGTGTGGTTTTCAGA
This sequence comes from Trachinotus anak, assembly GCF_046630095.1. Lineage (NCBI taxonomy): Eukaryota > Metazoa > Chordata > Actinopteri > Carangiformes > Carangidae > Trachinotus > Trachinotus anak. Next base: position 23,349,579 of record NW_027273870.1, read on the forward strand.
TGTTTCGCACTAAAACAATTTTGCGATGTAGCCTTGTGTGGTTGTCAGACAGGCCTCGTGTGAGAGAGTAAATGTGCTTTATATACAATTCATTTCACATGTGATAACAGTGTGGACATTTCACATGTTAAAACATGGATTTCACATGTGCTTCTATAAGGGACATCCGTCTTAATGACAGGATCCAAAACACCTTTAGGTACCGAACTGTAGAGAGAGATGGACAAGCTTGTCTAATTTAGTCTGGATAGGTGGATCCATCGCTGTGACTTTCACCAGGGCTGCAACTAACAGCCCTGCTACTTTCATTATTGATTCAGCTGCTGATTGTTTGCTTAAATAACAGTTTGGTCTAATAAAAAGGTCAGAAAATGTCCATTACAGTTTCCCAAAGTCCAAGCTGACACACTCAGATAGCTTCTTTAGTCCATCCAGCAGCTCAAAAGATTCAATTTGCCATCATAGGAAAATATTCACATTAAAGAAGCTAAAACCAGGGAATGTTTGGCAATTTTTTTGTCTTAAAAATGATTCAAATGCTTCAAATACTCTGGCTGCATTGGGTCATATGTATTGTCTATTGTTAGTTAAATTTAGTCTCTCCAAAGACATCACCTGGGGGTGTAGGACACTGTGATTGGCATTTTTCAATATGTTTTAACATTTTAGACATCAAAAGATTAATTTAGAGAACAATCTGCAGATTAATTAATAATGAACATTTTTGTGGCTGTATTAAAATGAATGTTAAACCTTCGGTGGTGGAAAAGGTATGTTTGCTCTCATTGAGCAGAGCTGCCACTGATGCATCAGACTGATCCAGCTGGGCAAAGATCAGATCAGTATACCTTCAAACAGAGTGGTAAGAAACACCACCCATGAGTTTGTCTCACTGCGGGTCAGATATAAAGTACAATCCATCCCTTTAAATTTTGATAAACCACTTCCTACAGACGAAGACGTGAACATGACCAACACCAGAACTCCATTTAGAGAAATAGGGCAGATCAGTGAGGAACAACCTGCTCTACTGCTGCCCGACTTTGTGGTTTGCCTCATGTACTTTTACATAAAAACCTTGCGCAGTGCAGATTTAAACCACTTCCATTTTACAATGACTTGCAGTTTCAACTGAAAATGGAATTAAGACATCGATACAGTTCACATCTGATTAAGCAAATATTAACACATAGGTTGTAAGAGCAGGGACTTCATTTTAAAAAAGACCAAAACACAGACACACACACACGCACAGATACAGAGACACACACACACGCGCACAGGGTGACATTACGCTCTGGTTTAATCTTAATTATTCACATTCTCGTTACATTTTCATGAGGCACCGTAGCCACTGGCAGCACTTTCCACAGGTTTCTAGCAGTTAACCAACAGAGAGCTTATGTCTGTGCATAAGTGTGTGCGTTTATTTGTGCAGGAGAGATGGAGGGTCACACCAGTGGACACCTGGGCCCACAGTGAATTTCAGTTAGTGCAGTTTTAACTCAAAATACCGACAGATACCACAGACACAACAGTAACTTGGTGAACAGGGTCTACAGCACAGTTGAAGCAAAGCACAATGCAAATGAACAGACAAGCAAACAGTGAGAACACAAATAGAAGACTGAGACAATGAGACGGAGGACAAGATGGAAAGAAAGAGTAAAGAAGAAATTAAGTCAAACGAAGAAAGCGATAGGCAGTGTGTGTGTGTGTGTGTGTGTGTGTGTGTGTGTGTGTGCGTGTGTGTGTGTGTGTGTGCGTGCGTGTGTGGGCAGGAAGGAAGGGATGGGGGCACAGCTGGGTTTGAGGCAATGTGAGGGGGTGGAGAATTCATTTGTGTGTTTGCAGTGTGTCAGAAAACCAGAAAGAGAAGTGGAGCAGCAGAAAGCACAGTGACGGAGGCAGTCACACTTTACAGCCCTTTGTTCATAAATCTGCTCCGTCACTCACACACACCTGTGCATGCACACACGCTTGCCTGCTCACTACTGAAAGACAGTCCTAGTGACCTGCCGAGGAGGTCTTTGCTCTGTTGCCTAGCAACCAGGCTGAGCCCTACAGTCGAGTCTACAGTCGCCATCCAGTTTCATCTGACTGACGACGCTAAGAGCGAATCAGAGCCGATCCAAAGAAGACTGGGATGCGATGAACTGCCAGGACAACAGCGGGCCGACAGTTTGACATCAACAGGAGCTCCAGGAAGTTCCTCCATGTTGGATGATTACCAGTCCACAAACCACAGATGGAGACGCTGGTGATCATCACTGAGGCCTCAGAATGCCTGACTGAACTGAACCAAAGAGATACAGCCCTGCTACTGAACTGCTCTCTAAACACTTCGGCTGGTGCAGCACTCATGTCACATCTTGTAGCCTGTAATTTGTCGGAAAAACCGTTCACATCAGCCTCAGCATTATTGGGAATTTCTGCCAGCCTGACTGTCTGAGAACAGCCTGACAACTGACATTGGCTGCTAGCAAGCGTTAGTTACCCAGCAGGTAGAGAGCGACTGAACGAAGCTGAGTTCACAAACCTCCTCTTATAATTTATTTTTTTTATTCATTGAAATTCAGATTGAAGATTGTTCTAAGAATCAGGTGCCAAACACCTAAAAGCTTTCTTTCCCAATTCAGTTCTTACTTTTGGAACAACCAGCTTCAAAATGTCCATTGATAGAAGATTGTGACCTCCTCGTTTCCATATCAAATGTATATCATATTATATATCATACCATATCATATAATCATAACGCCTGGTCAACGAACACAAACAGAGCTCAGATCAGTGCAGGTTTTTTTCAGCCTGTCTCTCAAAGATGTGGCCATTAAATCCTCTGCAGGACAGCCACAGCAGCTTTGTAACCCAGGAAGGTGCTGATATCATCTAACTAATCACATCGGATTTTACGGGACTGTCTGAGGGCAGCAATCATCCACTTTATTTCTTGACTTCTTGTGCGTGCTTGTAATTAATTTTTTACTATTTGGACCTTTTACTCAGATTTTTGCAAAAACAAGCATTATTATTATCAATATTATTTTTATTATGCTATATCTCCCAACCCTACTTTGACTCCTGATGAATAAACAAACACTGCCTGGTCACACAGACTCCACATATTAGACACAGCACAGTCTATAACACCAAAAGTGCAATGAGAACAAAGTCATAAAGAGGGGCGAGTGTGTGGCACTTCTTGGTTATTTTAATCTTTTTCTTTGAATAACAAATTCTGGTTTCAAACAAGCATCGATCAAATATTTGAGACACTGCAAGATCAAGCAAGCTTCAAGACTGCACAGTCTGAATCATCTCTAATGTGGAATGTTGCTATTCCCCTTGAGAGTTACACACCAGATGATTTAACAGTGACTGAAGAACTTTACATAATCATCTAAGAAATTTCTACAGCACCTCCAACAGGAAACACCTGAGCCCTGCTCTTCATATGTGGCTAAACTAATCTCAGCTAACGTGACTGTAAATTCCTGTTCTTCTGCCTTAAAAGCAGCGGGAGGATTGCTTTATTAACCTTGCATTAAACAGTGCACTCTTATTTTGAAATCAAGGCAATAACAATAGTGAACAGTTACACTTACAGAGTGGAGATTATGTGACTGCATTCAAGGCTATAGTTGAAAACGTGGCACTGCTATCATGTTGATGTTTTCAGACAAGTTTTTAAGGCAGTGTGTTAAAAGGTCATCGGCTTTCCCTCCTGTGGCCGTTTACTGGATTGTTCACTCAGCGGGCCAAGGTACAAAACGAGACATGTCCATGCTTGTACATGAGAATGAGAACATTACTTGGAAATTTCATGCGAGTTGCTGAGCAAAACATTTATTGTGTATAAAACTCTCTTCTCACTTTTGTGTTGTGGTGTAGCTGCTGTCTGTCACCGTATCACTAACCAGCTGTTAGTCACCGCCGGCAACACAGATGGAGATAGAGGTAAAACAATGATGTTATGCCCATACGAGTTAAAATAAAATTATTTGATTGGTTGTATGCAAAGAGGATCTCGACCTACATAGACAAAAAAGCAGCATAAAGGCAGAACAGGTTCAAGTTTAAATTATTACTTTATTAATATAATAATAATTTTCAGGCCTTTGTGAGGATTTACTGCTTTTCTTTCTCTCATGTCCTAATTATGAAATATCTTTCTTCCAATATCTTTTGGATTTTTTTTTTGACAGTCAGGAAGGAGCCTGAACCTTACAACTAAGAAAACACACTGAACAACTGACACTGAATGATTGGGCAGTAACAACTGGCAAGTTCTGGCTGTAGACAACCCAACAATTCCTGCAGGAACAGCAACTGTCACATGTTCATGTAACAAAATAAACGCCAACTCGCAGCTTGTACAGTTCATCTGCAGTGACAAACTAGAATTACTGCTTCACAGTTGTAAGACTCTGCCACTCAGACTGGTTTCAGATTACATCCCTGTTTATCCAGAGTCATAAAATATTAATCAATTGTGTGAAATTCTGTCCTAATTGCTGTATGAAGTCTTGACTTATGGCTAAAAAGTGTTTCGTGAGGTCACACTGACCTTTGACCACTAAATTATAATCAGTTAATGCCTGACTCCCAGTGGACAGTTGTGCCAGATGTGAAGGGATTCCCTTGAAGAGTTCTCGAGGTATCTCGTTCACAGGGTCAAAACTGCTTTTAGTGAGGTCACCACGACCTTGACTTTTGACCTTTGACCTTTGATTACCAAAATCTAATCAGTTTATCCTGGAGTCCAAGTGAACATTTGTGCCAAATTTGACCAGACCTAAAGACTTAAGATCAGAATCTTTGCAGGTCACACACTAAATAATTTTTTCAGCCATGTGTCAAAACCGACTGACCCAAACTGGAACAGACCCAGATGAGATCAGCTGTCTCACTTTATTCTAATATTCTATGAAAAGAAACAAACTATGGAGAGGAGTGTTAATGGAAGGTGCTGGCTTTAACTATTTAACATGTGCAGTGGTTGTAATATGACCTGGGTCAGTTCAGTTCAACTTCTCACTGAATAATCATTATAAAAGGCAAATATCTGCCTGTTTACATTTGCAGAGCTGAAATAACTTATCAAATAATTTATTATTAGGTATCTGACAAAAATGACAATTTGCTCACTCATTGATTTCAAGTAAAAATACCCAACATCAGATGCTTCAAGCTCTCTGTATCTTTGTAAATGAAATACCTTTGGGTTTTTGGACTGTAGGTAAACTTCAGCAAATTAAGGAGATGCTTTTGAACTAAAAAAAAAGAAATAAAATAAATGAATCTATGTCAGCCTGAATGTCATTAGCCATCATTTGTTTCCTGTCATCTTCAGTCCCATCCCACTGCATCCTGACACCTGCCATTTTCTGAACACAGAGATCTGCTGAGTTTAAAATTCATTGTGAAGGAGCTCACTGACCAGCAGAGACTGAGCTGTGGACGGGCGTACTTTAAAATACGTGGTTGTTTTCTCGGCCACAACCACAGTGTCACAAACATATCTTGTAATCAATATCTCAGACTGGCTAGCCTGTCATCCAATCAATAATAAAGATACTATTTCAACCACGGATCAGTCAGCGATCAGGATCAAAAGTCAGCCATAATGACAGTGACATGTCTGGCAGGGTGCTGTATTTGATTCAGTGGTTTTATTGTGTTTGTAACAGATGTGATGTAGACACAGAGGCAGCTCATTCTTATTTCTGGTGAAAAGCAGATTAATATCTTGTCTTACTGCAGAGGCCAGTGGTGTGTGAAGTGGAAAGATCAGTGATAATCACAGGGTTCATCAGGATGACAAAAAAAAAAAAAATGTTTCGCTCTAATCATCTTTTGGTGGAGTTACACTCTAACAGAAAAGAGCCACCTGCCACCACCTGATACAAATATACGATGACTCAGTTAAAGTTTAAGCTTCTTAGAGATCTCTTGCTGCATCCCGTCCTCATACTTAACACAAACTTAACACACTTTCATTTACATTTTGCCACATACACACATGTGTGTTGAACAGATCACAAATCCGAAACTCATGCTACATGCAAATCAGGGTCAGCCTATGACACTCTATACACATGATAACGCATTACAGGCAGCGCCAATGGTATGAAATGGCATCACTTCCTGTCATCATTGCTTGTTCATGTCAAAACATAACAACATACAACACAACAATAGATATAGTTTGATTTTGCCACTTGTTTTTATCCGCTATCTTAATATGTGATCAACCCAGTACAAGATCATATCAATCCAATGATACCCTCTGTTTTCCCTCCAAAGTTGATATGATATGGATAAGGATGTGATAATAATAGTAATAGTACTATTAAGCAAAGAAATACAAGTTTTATTTCAGTTTAACTTTTTAATTCATGGTTAGTCCCGGAAAACTTCTGTGGTTGGAGAAACCCACGAGACACAGTTACAGGAAATAATTTTAAGTGAACCGTCTCCTTTCTCAAATGTCTCTGCCTGTATCCTTTATCCTATCAATAACCTTACACAAAGAAACAAATGAGAATCGTATTTATGAACTACTAACAGAACTTTGCAGGCTCTAACTCACTGCTACAGATAAATGCTCCCTCACCCACACAGATTGTTCAGTGGGTGAACTGATCAGGGATCAGAAGCTCAGTGCACCCTGTTTTAATGAGACAGAGAACAATGGCTAATTCCAGTGTAATTTTAGAGCAACTTCAGCTGCAGATATCACAAAGACAGAGGAGAGAGAGCGTGGATGCGATAGGACAATAAGAAAATAAGAGCGTTATTTCCTGCTTACTGACACAGCCACACTAAGGGAGGAGTAAATATTGCATACGAGTCTTGGAGAAACGTGAATTTACACCTTTTGGTTGGTTTGACCAATCGCATTTCAGTCTGTTTTGGATGTGTTTACATTTTAGTTGTATTATTTTCTTTTTCTGTCAGATGGCTCCTGTTCAGACGTAGCATTAACATCCATCTCAGGTGATCTAATCACAAGCGGACAGCTCTAAGTACAGGTGACGCATTGAGGAGGCATTTGAGATCTGGTCACTCAGACCACACTGGGAGGCGGTCTGGGCCACTCGTGGCCATATTCTTTTAGCAGCATGAACACAAATGCGTCCTGGGCCACACTGAAGGAGTCCCGCCTTAATTTCACAATGAACCAAAAATATTCCACCATTTCATAAATAGCTAAAACCTTATTTCATTGTAGAGTTGTGTGCAGAACATCGATTTGGTCCGCCCCTTCTTACCCTACTCTCTCTCTTCCACTTGCTCTCTCTCTCTCTCCCTCACACACAAACATGACACTAGACTTGTCTGCCATAGTCGGATTGGCTAAACACAACTACACATTTATTTGCATACAGAACAGGGAAGTGAGATCCGATCACAAGTGGTCACTGGAGACGCATGTAGAGACAATGCCAGGTTTGAACTGACGTACTTGAGCTGTCCACTTGTGATCAGAGCAGCGAAGACGCCTCTTAATGCCAGGTCTGAATGGGGCCGTGCTGGAGCTCCCTGATGCACCCAGTGATTCAGGGATTTCTGCCCTAATACAAAGACAACACTTTGAGCCTGCAGACACTTTCACTGGAAATATTTTGACACATGAGAGGAAGCACAGGTGTAAATAATAAAAATGAATGGCGGCTAAATCCTATTAAGCTGCTTCAGTTTCGGGGCCTTGGGATCATTCATGCTGGCTCACTGTCATGGTTTACTGGGACACTGAAAAATTAAATAGCTATCTGTAATGTTTTTAGTATCACATCGGTGCTTTTCCTACTGAGACAAGTTGAAACATCTGTTGTGAAAGGCCTTCACACAGACATGATCAACCACTACCAATAAATGCTTCTTTTCGGCATCTCTTTCATTCTAAAAACAATGATTTTATTTACTTCATTTCAAAAGGAGTTTATCAATATGGAAAAAGTGGGTTTTACGTTTCAAAAATCAGAGAACTTCCTGTAAAACCAACCCTCAAAAATAATTATGACCCTGCACACTCATGGATCTCTCACTCTCTGGCGGGAAATGACATGAGGGTAACTTCCTCTTTTTGCTTTTAGAGCACAGACACATATAAATGACCACTAATAAAAGAAAAGCAGGAAGGCAGGAAAGAAAGAGAGAAAAATCTCTACCTTGTACTCAGGTATTCAGACACACCCACAATCCACAGAACACAGCTTTGTCACACAGACACACAAACAAGATAGTTTCTTTCAGAGAAACACACACTCATCCCCACATGTCAGAACAAGTCTGTACCAGATTTGTGACATTCCTTCTAACCAAGACAAGAGAGCTGATCATTTTTGTGTGTGTGTGTGTGTCTGTGTGTGTGTGCACCTCCCATTCACACTGAACTGTATCTACACCCTTCTTGTTTCCCTGGTTCTCTCATGTTGGGTTAAATAAACTAAAGGAAATGCACTAAATGCATGTTTGGGCACATTTCATGATTTCTGGCAGAAATGTGAAGGTTTTTTCAGGTACCTAGGTTACATACAACCACTCCTTCAACACATTTACAATCAGTGTATTTCACTGTGAAGCAGATCTTAGCTACAAGATGAAATATGCTCATCAAATGCAGTTGAAATAACACCTGAAGACTTTACCGTCTTATGGCCTGCAAGTCACCAAAAAAGGTGCCTTCTGCCACAACATGTTCAGATACACCTCAACACTAGGATTGAAAATATATTGTTGACCTTGGAAGCAACAGCTGTGATACGATCGAAAGCTCCAGAAGAGCTACTAAAGGACCTTGAGGTGAGATTGTTTTGCCAAATGCTGCTTCCAAGGTCAAGAAGAAATGTCCAATCTCAACATTGAAGGAAAAAAGTAAATGAATAAATAAAATAGGACTAAAATAGAAGTCTTTCAGGGATAAGTGCTGTTGAAACAACAATTAAGAGTCAGGTCATTTTATATCTGTGTCAAATTAAAAGATGCGTGTATTTTTATTCTCCTGTTTTATGTGCTTTATTCTGTTTCTGCTTATTCAGCTTTATCATCTTATTTTATTTTACTCTAACCCCATTTAAATGTGTCCTTCCATTTTGCCTTGTTTTTTTTTCTGAATGCATTTTATGTCTTATCTAAAGCACCTTTAAATGCCCTGTTGTTGAAAGGTGCTGTATAAATGAACTTGTCCTGACCAAGAAAATGACCTGGGAATCTTACTACACTTTAAAATATAGTCATCAAAATTAAATGGTTACATAAGCATAATTTATTTGGCTTTGAGAAGTTGAGAATATTGTAGATTATTTTTGCTATCAGTGAATCACTTTGTCCATAAAACATTTGAAAACAGTGAAAAATGTCGATTATAATAAAGGTGACTTTATCAAATGTCTTTTTTCAGACCAACAGTTGAAATCCCACAAAGATTCAATATATTACGATGCAAGACCAAGAAAACCATCAAGCTTTCACATTTGAGAACCAAACTTGAGGAATTTTTTGCTTGAAAAAAAAAAAAAAATTCTGTAAAAATCAAAAAAATCGATTAATTGTTTCATCTCTACCAAATTATTGTCCAGTTTAACTCCATGGCAGCTGAGTAAACTCATCCATAACGTGATTGGAAGAAAGAAAAATGAGTCACAGCTGTTTTGTCAATGCAGCCCAGCGTTGAAAACTATGTGCCTGCATTTCAATCTGCAAGTGACTATATCATTGCTGACTGGGTAGTTTGTTTGATTTAGTGTGAATATTGATCACCGACTCACGACATTACAAACAACCCTCAGACCAGGTTGTTGCATAAGAGGCGGTCTGTAAATGTAAGAGCTGTCAGTTAGCTCTTGGAAACTCACCACGAAACCCGATCTGACAGCGGCTCTACCTGTGCAGGGCTCTGATCGGCCTGTGCTTACTAAACTGCGTGTGCATGTGTGCGATCAGCTCAGGGTAATTCATCTCACACTAGTTCAGCATTAGTCCAGGAGGCTGTGCACTTTCACTCACACACATGAAGTGTTCATTCTCTCTACCCCCAGTGCATTTCCTGTATCGCCACCAGAGCTTTCGACAAGCCAGTAGCCTGCAGAGGCGAGGGGACTTATAAAAATAACACAACCTCACACACAAACTTTGCACAACTCTTTCCAATCAATGAAGTCTTACACAAGAGAGTAATGTGGAAACTTTGGCCACTTTCTTCCTGAACCTCACATGGCTGGTCACATGATTGAAGCCAGATGAGTTGAGGTGGGTGTCTGAGATGGATGGAGGAGGAAGTGATACTGCACGCACAGCGACAACAACAGTTGCTGCAGTACTGTAGCATGCATGTGATTGAGGGGTGACACTGTGTTGCTGCAAGGCCCTGTTTATGAAACCATTTTTTGCAGAGGTCCGTGTCTAGACACCCACCCA